>NC_134577.1:95397162-96009940 GCF_050947875.1 Dermacentor variabilis
AGGCGAAAACAAGTGCCGCCCAGTCATATTTAAACTAGTTGATGGGAGGGACAACATAAAGATTCTCAATAACTGTGGCCATCTCAAAGGGACCCCTTTCAGTATTTCTGAAAATTTTTCGCCTCGTGTTCAGTTATTGAGAAAAAGGTTGTGGGAACGCATAAAGCAAAACAGGAACAATCACGACAAAGTGGTGTTAACTTACGACAAGTTAAGAATTAACGGCAAGCTACACAGGTGGGACGATACACTCAGTAAGGCAGTCCCTATGAATGGCAAGTGACAAGGCGTCGTAAACACAACGAGCAACATATCAAAGCGCAAACAGAACAAGAAATCATTGGGCATGCTCCTGCCTCCACGAGAGCTCACTATGCTATGTGCTAATGCTAGGAGTATAACGAATGAAACTGTAGAAGTAGAAAGTTTACTCTTTGCCTTTCGTCCGGATGTAACACTCCTAACTGAAACTTGGCTAAGCGAAAACACCTCGGATGCACACATAGTACCGAGCTCTCACATAATGGTCAGGAGAAATCGTGGCTAAAAAGGGTGTGGCATAGCAATTATCTTAAAGAAGGGAATAAACTTCACCATTATTCCTCATGAGACGAGCGTTGAAATGGTCTGGATTCTTCTTCATTTCTGTGAATGCAGCCTACTAGTCGGCGTAGTCTACAAGTCTACAATGAATTTCTTCAAATAAACACCAAACGCTACAACAAGATTATAATATGCGGCAACTTCAATCTGCCCACAATAAACTGGGAACAACTGTGCTCACTACCGCCTCGCTCACAGTCTGAAATGTTGCTTGAAATTCCCTATTGCTTTAATCTCACACAGCTTGTGCAGGTACCGACACGTGTCACTTCCAGTTCCAGCACCACACTTGACCTTGCTTTTGTTTCTCAAGCCATTCGTGAAAAGGGCCCTTCCGTGGAAGTTTTACCCGGAATATCCGATCGCAAGATTATTCTCTTCAAATGTAACTTTGCGTTGGTGAGATCGCGCGAACCTATAAAGCAATTCTTAGATTTCAATAACGCCGGAGTCTAAAGCATTCTCGACTACTTAGAACAAGATTTTGACATTTTTCCCCAAACACAAAGACAAGGTTTCCTAGGCGTCAGTGAGCTGTGGCTGCATTTTAAGAGCGCCGTGCACGAATGCATCACAAAGTACGTTCCTAAAAAGCGAAAGAAGGTCAGCCGAAAAAGCCCATGGATTACTCGTAATATCCTGCACTTAAAGCGTCGATTAAAACGATTATCATGCTGTCGGTCAAGCCACTCTGTTCTGGCGTCACTCCGAGCAAACCTTAGATCCAATATAAAATTAAGTAAATACCATTTCTTTGATGTCAGAATGGACAACTTTCTAATAAACAACCAAAGGAAGTTTTCGATGCATATATCGAAGCGGAAAAGCCTTGTAGACAATATAAAATTGAATGATGTCGAAATCACCGACACTCAGCGCATTGCGGAAACTGTTAAAACGTTTTTTTTTTCGTCAGTATTTTTACGTGAACCCACCCAGAAAGATGATGCTCACGGCGTTGGTCTCAAGCTTCCAGATTTTGCCATATCTGAGGAAGGCATATATTCGTCACTCCTAAATTTAGATAAAAAAATCTGCAGGTCCTGACGACATACCTAACGCTTTTCTTAATCAGTTCGCCGAATGTTCTGCGAAATAACTGTTGATAATATTTAACGTAAGTTTAAACGAAGGGGATCTGCCTAACGACTGGAAAGTCGCCAAAGTAGTCCCTATCCACAAAAAGGGAGACAAGCTTAATGTAGAAAATTACAGACCTATCTCCCTGCTCTGCACCTCTTCCAGGGTTATGGAACACTTCATTTCTAAGCATTTAGGCTCCTTTGTGGAAAATAATGACTTCTTTAGTGAGAGTCAGCACGAATTCAGGCGTGGCTTTTCAACCAGTACGAAGTTAATTCATATGACCAACGAAATACTGGCAATCTTGGATCAAGGTGGGCAGGTAGTCATTCCTTTTTTAGATTTCGAGAAAGCCTCCGATCGGGTTTCACACAAAAAATGGTGATACAGCTAAACAGCATCATACGCAGTGAACAAATTTTGCGTTTGCTTGATTCGTACTCGATGCAATGAAAACAACTTGTCAGCGTAGGTGCTTCGAATTCATCGCTCGCCTCTGTACTTTCGGGCGTTCCACAGAGCTCGGTTTTAGGGCCACTTCTTTTTCTTATCTACCTAAATGACCTGGCTTGCAAATTTTCCGTGCGGTGCCACTTTTTTGCGGACGATTATATTGTTTATTCGAGCATTCGATCTGTGCATGACCAATCTAGCTTAACTGACTATATAATAGCAATAATCGACTGGTGTATCCAGCGGCATATAACCATAAACATCTAGAAATGCGCGCACATGGTTATTACACGTAAAAAAAGATCCACTAATTTGCACCTACACGATAAATAATATGGGCAATAAACATGTAGAGTAATTCGCATGTCTTGGAATTACACTTGATTCCAAGATGAGCTATACCGCTCATGTTCGGTATGTTACCGCGGCGGCAACGAAAAAGTTATGGTTATTAAAGAACAGTTTAAAAAACTGCACTAGTGCTAACAAATTAACCGCATATAAGACAGTTATTAGGCCAATACTCGAGTATGCCGATATAGTCTCGGACCCTCACACAAAGGCTGGTATATACATTATCGAAAGAGTACAAAAAAAAGCTACCAGATTTATCTACAATGCTTATGATTGGCACATTTCATTCATCTCTTTAAGGTTGCGATCTGGGCTCCAGACACAAGAAACTCGTCGAAAAAATGCGTCGTCTACAAACAATGTATAACCTAATCAACAACCACACTAAAATGAGATTTGACAACTACATGCAATTTCATAAATCGCGACTGACCAGAGGTAAGCACAATCAAACAATATTATTGCCGCGTGCTAGAACAAACGCATATCTTTCTTCCTTCCTGCCCAAGACAATTCGCGAATGGAACGCTCTTCCGCAATGCGTGGTCCACTCAGCCACTCCAGATTCCTTCTTATCTGCAGTACACACGTGCTTGTAATGTCATGCATTCATTGTATCTTTTGCTTGTTACATATTCTGATGTCTCCTTCATTACGCTTTTCCTATTGGCAGCAATGTGACAGCGTCATCGTATTTCTTTTCTGTATTTGCATATGTTTGCCTTGCCTATTAGGCTGTCTTTTTACTTATTTTTTCTATCCCCTTCAGGAAACAGTTTGAAATCACTAGGCGTTTGCACCACTCCTGTCTGGGCTTCCAAAAGGAAGCAAGCAGTATTGTGAAATAGATAAATAAAAACCTACTTATGTTAAATAGGCAGTGGGAGGCATTGCATGCGGACGACGGAAAGGAGAGACAAGTTTCTCTCCTGGACCAAGCCCAGCGAGCCGCTCGCGCCAGTGCAGCCGTGGACTGAGGGCCGAACCATGCTCGCCTACTTTTCTTTTTGAAAAATAAAGTTTCTTTCCTTCCTTCCTTCCTTCCTTCTAACAGTAGTGTCACGTGGTGATGACGTTGAAGACCACAGTAGCAATACTGTGAAAGACAAAACTAACTTTTATTGGGCGAACCTGTGCCCACACAAACAGACTACACTTATCGCACAGCGATAGCGGCGAACATGGTCGGCGATCGTCGAAAATCTGATCAGCAGGTCAAGCGCGTCGGCTTTTATACAGCAGTCGTTGAATGTTCCAGAGTAACTGCTGTGGGCCGCGTGCCTTCCCGAAAGTTGTACACCATTCGCGCCACGCGATGAAATCATATACCACAAGGTTCGGCGACAACAGACAGCCGCATAGAAGCATCGATAACTATCCAGAAACTTCGGATCCATGCAGGCGCGTCCCGCGCTGTGCGATTACATTTGTTAGGCGGCAAACCGTGGTCGCCCGATCAGTACACGTGTCAATACCCCCCTCTAAAAAGCATCGTGCCGATGCTACAAATAGAAAGCGAAACACAAAAGGACACTTATTAAACGTAAGTAACGAAACAACGAAAAGAAACAAAGTCCAAAGGTCAGTTACGCGAAGTGCCAAAGTTCATTGACGCTGGTAGTAGGGCTTGAGTAGCACAACGTGGACTATTTCAGGTCGTGAGCGGCGCCGCTGTGATATCGAAATGCCGTCTGGCGCGACCTCATAGTCAACTGG
Organism: Dermacentor variabilis; assembly: GCF_050947875.1. Taxonomy (NCBI): domain Eukaryota; kingdom Metazoa; phylum Arthropoda; class Arachnida; order Ixodida; family Ixodidae; genus Dermacentor; species Dermacentor variabilis. The sequence goes on from NC_134577.1 coordinate 95,401,372, forward strand.
GCCAAGGTTGTTTTGTAATGTGAATGAAGACAATCCGCGCTTAAATGCCCTAGGTACTACGCCAGTGTTCCCTTCCAAATACTCGACGAGGCCTTTTAGCTCCGGGGCTGCTCATTGCTGTTTAGTGGAGCCTTCTGCGCTTATTGTTCCGAGGAAGGCGTCGTCATCCTCGTTTCCGTCCGGACTTGCAGATTACCGTGACGGCATATTCTTGCAGTCTTAGGCACCACCTCACCAGCCGTCCTGAAGGGTCCTTTAAGTTAGCTAGCCGACACAACGCATGATGGTCGCTGACGATTTTGAATGGCCTGTCATATAGATAAGGGCTGAATTTTGCTGCAGCCCAGATGATGGCGAGGCATTCCTTTTCAGTCGTAGAATAATTGCCTTCCGCTTTTGACTGCGACCGGCTAGCATAAGATATCACCCGTTCATGTCCGTCTTTCTTCTGGACTAGGACGGCACCGAGGCCTAGGCTACTGGCGTCAGTGTGGATTTTGGTATCGGCGTCTTCGTCGAAATGTGCAAGTACTGGCGGTGACAGCATGCGTCGTTTTAGTTCTTGAAATGCGTCAGCCTGCACCGTTTGCCATTTGAACTGGACATCAGATTCGCTTACATACGTTAGTGGCTCAGCGATGCATGGAAAGTCCTTGACAAAGCGTCTGTAGTAGGCACACATGCTCAGGAATCTGCGCTGTGCCTTCTTGTCGATGGGCAGCGGGAACTTTGCGATGGCAGCTGTTTTCTTCTGGTAGGGGCGTACTCCGGATTTGCTGATGACGTGGTCTAGGAACAGAAGCTCGTCGTAAGCGAAGCGGCACTTTTCTGGCTTCAGATTGAGCCCTGATGATTTGATGGCGTCTAGTACTGTTGCAAGCCGCCTAAGGTGAACGTCGAAATTTCCGGCGAAGTCGACGACATCATCCAAGTACACGAGACAGGTCTGCCACTTCAATCCTGCTAAAACCGTGTCCATGACGCGCTGCAATGGTACAAGCGGCGAGGAAAGTCTGAATGACATAACCTTGAACTCGTAGAGGCCGTCTGGGGTGATAAAGGCGGTCTTTTCGCGATCTCTTTCGTCGACTTCTATTCGCCAATAGACAGACTTGAGGTCCATCGACGAAATTATTTAGCATTGCAGAGCCAATACAATGCGTCGTCTATTCTTGGGAGGGGGTATGCGTCCTTCTTCGTGTTCTTGTTCAGACGATGATAATCGATGCAGAAACGTAGGATTCCGTCCTTTTTCTTCACGAGGACAACAGGAGATGCCCACGGGCTTTTCGATGGCTGGATGATGACGCCGCGGAGAATTTCGTCGACTTGTTGCCTAATAGCTTCACGTTCTCGCGTCGAAACTCGGTAAGGGCTCGGGCGGAGTGGTTGAGCGCACTCTTCGGCGATTATGCGATGCTTTGCAGCTGTTGTTTGTAGAATCTTCGATGAAGTCGAAAAGCAGTTCTTGTATCGTCGGAGAGGACTTCTGAGCATTTGCTGCTTGCTCATGGGGAGACTTGGATTTACGTCGAAGTGTGGTACGGGGACTACGGTGGGCGGGGTAGATGCGGCAGAATCTGAGAGGACAAAGGCATTGATCGTTTCCTCAATTTCCCCTTGCTGATGTGCTTGAACTCTTGGCTGAAGTTGGTTAGCATCACTTCCGTTTTCCCTCCGTGGAGTCGAACGATCCCTCTTGCAACATAAATTTCATGGTCTAGCAGTAGGCGTTGGTCAACTTCGATGACGCCTTCTACGTCGGCAGGTGTTTTGGTCTTATCGCTTGATCTTCAGACAGGGTTATGGACTTCGACTTCAGGCCGATGATTGCGCCGTGTTGGTTTAGGAAGTCCATGCCGAGAATGACGTCGCGTGAACATTGTTGCAGGATAACGAAGGAGGCAGGGTAAGTCCGGTCATGAACGGTAATTCTTGCCGTGCAGCCTTTCACTCGGCGTAATCAGGTGTGCTCCAGAGGTCCGAATTCAAGGTCCTTCCCATGCTGTCTTAACTTTCTTCAACTGGGCGGCGATGTGTCCACTCATTACTGATTAATCGGCCCCTGCGTCCACTAAGGCGATAACTGCGCGGCCATCGACAAGCACATCGAGGTCGGTGTGCTTTGTCTTGCGTTACAGTTAGGTCTTGGCGTCGGATCACGACTGTGTCGCGTTGACCTGAGGCTGGTATGGGACGTCGTCAGGTCGTCTTTCATCGTCGTATTCTTTGCTTTCACACTTCATCGGGACGTCCACGCGTCATTATGTCGTCGAGGTAGTTTCTTCGGCGTCTTCGTCGGCGGCGGAGGAGCTTCGTCAGTTCGACGAACAGCAACGGCACCTCCATCGGTTGCTGCTTTTAGTTTTCCGGATATGGGCTCGCTGACCGGCCCCGGGCTGGGCCAGTATATGGATGGCGCTGCGGCGCCAGGTAACGGCCTGGTGACGGCGAACGGGACGGTCGTCGAGAGTTGCACTGAGTGGCGACTAGGTAATCCGCGATGTCACATGGGTGCTCCCCAAGCTGTGGATGCGGCGCGTTGACGGTGAACCCTATCAGTCCCAAGTCACGGTATGGGCATCGGCAGTACACATGGCCGGCTTCTCCGCAGTGATAGCAGAGCAGGCGGTGGTTGGGGCTCGCCAAATGTCCGTCCTCCTCGCGCAGGTGCGCTGGGCGACGGGTGGGCGTGCTGGCGGCGGCAGCGGACGACGGAATTGCGGCGTTAGAGGGCCCTGGCGCGGTCGCGGAGGGGGGCCTTGACAGCGTGCGACGGCGGCGCAGGTAATCGCTTCTGGCTGGGGCTGCAGTAATTGAGGTTGCACCTCAGGAACCCGAAGCGATCGCTGAACTTCATCGTTCACGATGTCGGCAATCGAGGCTACTTTAGGCTGCGATGAAGGCAGGACCTTGAGCAGTTCTTCGCTCACAATGGCCCTGATTGTCTCTTGAAGGTCGTCCGAACCCAGTCCTTGGATGGCGTACTGCGGCATGAGCCCCTGGCGGTTGTATTGCCGGGTGCGCATGTCCAGAGTTTTCTCGATCATCGATGCCTCTGCGGAAAACTCAGCCACAGTCTTCGGTGGTCTACGAATAAGTACGGCGAAAAGTTCTTGCTTAACGCCCCGCATCAGGAAGCAGACTTTTTTCTCCTCCGACATTTCCGGGTCGGCGCGCCGGAAAACACGGGCCATCTCCGCCGTGAAGATTGCGATCGTCTGATTCGGCAGCTGCACTCTGGTTTCTAGTAGAGCTTGGGCTCGCTCTTTTCGCACCACGCATGTAAATGTTTGCAAGAAGCCGCTTCGGAGCAGGTCCCACGTCGTTAATGTGGCTTCTTGATTCTCGAACCACGTCCTGGCAGCGTCTTGCAATGCGAAGAAGACATGTCGCAGTTGGTCGTCGCTGTTCCAGCTGTTAAATGCAGTGACCCTCTCATACGTCTCGAGCCAGGTTTCCGGGTCCTCGAATGTTGAACCGCGGAACGTCGGAGGTTCCCTGGGCTGCTGCAGAACGATGGGGGATGCTGGGGCTTCCATTGTGGTTGCATTGACCACAATCTTCTTGGTCTTCTGAGGTAGAAGTCCGTGCTCCGGGGCAGCTGTTGAAGACGGGGGCTTGTCCGATGCTCCGGGGCCACGTTGGTGTTGTCTTTACCGTCCGGGCTTGGATCACGGCTTGTTAGCGGCGCCCGGTACATGAACGAAAATCACTTCCACCAGATGTCACGTGGTGGTGACGTTGAACAACACAGTAGCAATACTGTGAAAGACAAAACTAACTTTTATTGGGTGAACCTGTGCCCACAGAAACAGGCTACACTTATAGCACAACAACAGCGGCGAACACGGCCGGCGATCGTCGAAAATCTGATAACCGGGTCAAGCGCGTCGGCTTTTATACGGCAGTCGTCGAATGTTCCAAACCGATCGTTCGGACCCGCGTGCCTTCCAGAAAGTTCTACACCATTCGCGTCACGTGATGAAATCAGATAACACAAGGTTCGGCGACAACAGACAGCCGGATAGAAGCATCGATAACTTTCCAGAAACTTCGGATACATGCAGGCGCGTCCCGTGTTGTGCGATTATATTTGTTAGGCGGGGAAACGTGGTCGCCGGATAAGTACGCGTGTCAGTAGCATGAAGCTCCAGAAGAAATTTGCAGCTTTGTGATGCTGTAAGGTGGAGGACATTTCTTTTACTTTCAACAATAACACTGAACAACAGTCACACACGAGTATGGCCAACAAGAAAATACTGGCCCTTTCCATGAAATATTACCTTGCTCAAAGGCTGCAAAGCTTTCGACCCACTGACAACAGATAGCCTGTCACTAGGTTCTGCAGTGATAACGCATCGACAAGTCGTTGTATATTACTTTCATACATTGCAAAGTTAACGTATAACTGCAGCAAATTGCAATGACATGGCGGATTAACTTCTTTGGACTTTGAACAAGTAACCCGCTCGAGAGCAATCTTTCTAATTGCTTTGAACAGCATTCACAACGTTCTTCCCCTGCCTTGTCCCATAATGACGCCAAGAGCCCATGGTATGTTAATGTTACAAGCTCCACCACCTTTTTCTTCTTTTCCTCTTCATGCAATATTTCCCAATTTGCTCAGGTGCATTTTATTTATTTATTTATTTATTTATTTATTTATTTATTTATTTATTTATTTATTTATTTATTTTGAATACCCTAAAGGCCCCTAGAGGCACAACATAGGGGGCGGGGACACAATTCAAACATAATATTTCAACGCAATAGAAATGACTTAAGGCAACAATCAAGCACGGATTTCGGTAAAAGGTACACTTAGTAAAAAAAACGAGAATAAAAAAACGGAAAGAAATTTGGGTGAGGTACATGGTACAATTCACATTTGCAGTACATGGCACGTTTCAAGAAGGCACAAGCGGCAGGTGGGTGTAGGGAAAATGCACATTTAAAAATTTATACATATATATAACACATTCCAGTGACGAAGTGGTAGCTGAACATTTTATACATAAAAAAATGTGCGCAGCGCTGATTGGAAGGCAGATGGGTCAGTGATTCTTACAATATCTTGGGGTGGGGCGTTCCATTCATTCACTGCTAACACCAAAGAGGAATTTTGGAATTTTTTGGTCCTAGCAAATATGGGAGACACTTTGCATACTTGATCATTGCGGGTGGACAGATAATGGGCGGGTAAGATGGGAGCAGATGAAAAAGATGAACCGTAATAGTGAAGGGAGCGGAAAAAAGACAGACGGAAATATTTCCGTCGTGTGCCAAAATCCGGAAGATTAAGGGTGTGCTTTAATGCCGACACATTTTGATATAGAGAGTAGGAGCGCAGAATAAAGCGGGCGGCCTTATTTTGAATTGATTCGATGCAATCTGAAAAATTTGCTGTGTCAGGGTTCCAAATAATTGAGGCGTAATCGGGGGTTGTTCTGATAAGGGAAATGTATGCACAAAGTCTTGTGTTGCTGTTTGCAAGGTACAGACGAAGCTTTAAGAATCGAAGTTTTTTATTGCCTTGTCAGTAATATGCTCAACATGCATGGCCCAACTTAAATCAGATGTAAGAATAACGCCCAGATATTTAAAAGAAGGGGTTCGTTCGAGTATGCGATTGCGTAGAGTGTATACATTAGACGGGAAGCTTAGCTTGGAATAAATTTCATGACATTAGTTTTATCTGCATTAATTTACATCTTGCATACGTGACACCACTCAGCTATTGTGATTAAATCTTTTTCTTATATGGCAACGTCATCAGGGGTGGTTATCTGTCTATAAATTGCGCAATAATCGGCAAACAGCCGTGTTGTTGAAGTTATATTCGTAGCTGTCATTACTATATATTAGGAATGACAACGGGCCTAACACTGGCCCTTGAGGCACCCCTGACCTAACGTGGGAGAAAGTAGATTGGTTGTTATTAATAGTTACTGAATGAGAGCGACCGGACAAAAATTCGTTAATCCACTGGGTGGTTTTCTCATCTCATCTTTATTTCCATGATTAGCCGTTTATGGGGAACACGATCGAAGGCTTTCGAGAAATCAATAAATATTGCGTCAGTATAAAGCAAACTGTGCAAAGGGCCATGTAGGTCAGTGGTTAGTTCGAACAACTGCGTTTGGCAAGACCGTTTGTATCTGAAGCCATGCTGATTTTTGAATAACAGATTATTTGCATTAAGATTACCCATATTGTGGGAGTAAATTATATGCTCAACGAGTTTACAACAAACTGATGTCCGTGAAATTGGGCGGTAATTGCTTGGACATGACGGCTCACCAGATCTAAATATGGGTATGATATGGCCAGATTTCCAATCATCTGTAACACAGCCGGTATCCAGCGATTGTTGGAAAATTGAACACACTAGAAATGTTGATACGTGGAAAGTTAGTTTTAGTAGATTTGAGCTTATGCCATCCGGGCAAGGACTGCAGCAAAGCGGGAGCCTGTCAGTAGCTCGTGATACACGCGCTGTAGTAAGAGTGATGGGCTCGCTTGGATGAGTTTTTGTAGAAAGAGAGACGGTACAAAACTGGTCGAGTGGCGGTTCGTCGGTAAATGCTTGACTGAAAGTGTTCCTCAAGAGGTCATCACGTGCTTAATTGGGCACCATGCAGCCATCTGCGTCCTTTAGGGTTATTACAGTGTCCGTATCTTTAGGGTTAATTACACACCAAAGCTCTTTTGAATCAGACTTTAACAAAGTGCGCAGGGTAGATTTGAAATAATGATCCTTAGATTCTTCAATTGTTTTTGGTGATTCATGAGCTAATTCGTTATATTTTTTCCACGCGTAATCAGTTTTGGTCCGCGAGGCCTTATTATACGCTCTTTTCTTTTATTCAGGCAATGTTTTACTTTTTTATAAACCAGGGAGCATTTGTTCTTGGTGTGGATGAAATCTCAGTGATGCACGTATTTTCGATTTTCCTAAGGAAGTCACGGAACACTATCCAATTGTCATTAGTTGTACGATTAATAAGTTCGTTTGAAAAGGAGCTTGCAAACTCGGTTAGCAAGCTGTTCATTTTTCTAAAATCTGCCTTTTCGCAATTAAGTAGGTGTTTTAGCTTTGTTGGTTTACTATTAAGTGCGAGTGGGTGCGAACAATGTACTACTCTATGGTCACTAATTTCATCAAGGACGTGAACTACAACATTAGTTGGTTGTTTGTTAGGACTAAATTGAGGGTGCGTTCGCCTCGTGTCGGCATATTTAGCAACTGAGTTAAATGAAACAAGTTTAATGTTTGAAGGAAGCGAGATACCTCGAGCCGGGCGGGTGTTAATGGCGATAGTCCCATGCATCGGCGAGGGCTTTCAGAAAAGCTACTGAGCAGGTACTTTGCGCCATACAAGGTTGTACCGTGCCTCAGCCGCCTGAACTATGAGTTTATCCCTGACAGTCCTGCTTCCTGCAGGTGAGGCAGCTTCTTCCAGAAGTCGACCACATTGTGTGCATGAAGCACTATCGTTCGGAATGAAGTGCCCACACCTCGTCATACACACATTCCTGCCGTTAGGTGAGTGTCGGCACTATGCTCTTTCTGGTGGGAGGCAAATGTCACATCCAATATGCGACACGTAGAGAAAAACGACAATCTCGAGCATTGCAGAAGAGTAGACGAGGTCCCTGCCTAAACGTTTTTCGGTTTGCCTAACTGAAGCGTCCTGCCCTGTTTTCCTAGTTCCTGCTGCTTGTGAATCGGGACAATATGAACTGAAGTCACGTTTAATGACACGTTTCTTCTAGAGAGAGAAAAATTATTTACAGAAAAGCAGATAGGTTGGCATGAGCTATAGCTTGGTCTTGCCTGCTATTCTACAATGGCGAAAAGGGACAGGGAAGAAAACAACTGATGAATAATGGTGATGGTAAACTGTGTTCTTTTTTTTATCATCAAACTAACAAATTATTCTTTTCTATGGGCGCCAGTGGGAAACTAAATACTCACTGTGCTCCCCAGGTGGCTGTTACCAACCAAGTTCCTTGCCCTTTCTTTAGCTCAGCTTTGCGTTTTCTGACGTACAATAATATTATAACTCCATTACGAATATCTAAAAGCGTTATCCACTCTAAACAAGAACTGATGGAATCGCACGAGACTTCATTGTATGTCACATAAATGCTTACATCTTCTTTTTTTCCGCGGGATGCTTCAAGCCACGGTACTTCATGCTGGTACGAGAAAGTAGAAAAACGCAGAGTTTGCGTATTGCCTGAAAATTATTTCGCATCGCGAAGTTCTACGAAGTTTTGTCGAGGAAAGGACGGTAGACTAGCAGTCAGCGTTATTCCCTGCCTTTCTTCACCACCGCTGCAAGAAATGTCTTTCCTTCTTTGACGTCCGCCGCAAGTGGTTTACATTAATTTAAAATAGAAAACAAAGCACAAATCAGAGCTCTATGAGCAAAAATTATTCGATTTTCTTGACTACGAATAAACAATTTTTATTAGCGTCTTGAAAAAGTGGCTGCGCGAGTGTAATGATACACCATAAAGAGGACGAAGACAGAGACCCGGTCTGCTTCATCACCGTGTCTTCAGAAAATAGCCGTAAGTTTGCTTATTTCAAGCTTATTGAGCCTCAGCGGCACTTTTTCCGTTAACAAGCGAACCGTCCACAGATTTCTGTAACGTTCGCTTTGTCATGCTGAAGCCGAAGTCTGAGAAGTCTACAAATCCGTGTAGCTTCCCTATTTATCCAACTTCATTGTCGGAGCGAATACCCATTAATTTATGCATAACATTGCGAGCTTCTGATAACATCTAGCGCATAAATATACTTATTCGATTTTGTAGTTTTCTATTTCAGAATAATGGCATTCCTTTTTTTTATGCATTTTGAAGATAATCCCACCAGTAGCACGCCCTTTTTATGGCCTTCGCACTTCATGCAAGGGTTCATGGTAATATGCCATTTTCCAAAGACGTTCACGTACGCGCGTTACATGCTGTCGCAATAAATTTAGGACGCGGTTTCAGCGCCGCAATTGAAATTATATGATATGTTGATGTACCCCTTTTCAACGCTCGCAAAAAAAATAATTTATTTCACATCGTTACGCTTCACTGTATCGTTTGCGGTAAGTTTTTATTCCCCACTGCCCTTAGGCTGCTATGAATAAGACTGCGTTGTGCTTTACACAGTGTATTATGCAAAGTAGCAGCATATTTGCCTTGTCTTTTACCACCGTACCCTGTCAGAACGGTCTCGCGTTAAGAGCGACGCATGTGGCCGGCCCCGAATGCTCATATTTCCGCGTCTTCTATTGCTTCATTTTTCAAAAAAACTTCTTGTGCGCAAACAAGCAGAGACGCATAAAAGCAGCTAAAGAAGAACGAGCGCTTTCTAATCACTGGTTTTATTTTCGAAGAACCACTTGCTTAAATGCCCACAGATCTTCACGACCTAGTCTGCAGAGCACGCCTATAGCGCATATAACAACACTTGTCTGCGGAACAACGCCACCCGGTCATCATTAAAAAATACAGCAAGGTGCTTAAAACAAGCACTTACAATGAAAATACGTTAAATATATGATGACAGAAACGACTTCTCTTTATCCAACAGTGAAACAGAAAGATGGCTCATGTATTTTTCCTTTTGTTTTGCAATCCATTGAGTTCCCACAATTTCTCTCGCGGTTTGATTCCTATGCCTAAACAAAATGTCTGGGCTACTATGACAAGGTGAACAATCGTGTTCATGACAATGCATTGCCAAATGCGTACTAGGGCGACTTTTCAGTCTAGACACGATTTCCCTTAGTCTCGTGTTAATGGATCTCGCAGTCTGCCCTACGTACACATGACCACTCATCACAGGAATCTAATACACAACGTTCTTCGCGCAAAATTTCAAAACATTGGATTGCAAAACAAAAGAAAAATGCATAAGCCATCCTTCTGTTTCATTGTTGGATGAAGATAATTCGCTTATGTCATCATATCTTTAACGCATTTTCATCTTGAGTGCTTGTTTTATGCGCCTTGCTGTGTTTTTAATGTTGACTGGGTGATGTTTTTCCGCGGCAATTTATCACAAGTGCTGTTATATGCGCTATATAGGCGTGCTATATAGGCGTATAACGAAAGTGTGACTTGGAATATTTTGAAGATTCGCATTCGTAGTCCATGGTTGCTGTAACGTAAAGCTAATCTAAACTTTTAGGCGAAATCATTATATGACTCATTAGGCCGAAATCCAGTGACGTCGGCGGCAGCGTGACCGAGCGTTGGTACCGAAAATGGCCGGCGGCGAAAACAGTAAAAGCACGTCAAATCAGTGCTCCGATAGGCGTCCGATTTTTCCCGCAGGCTCCAGTAAAACAAGGAAATTGATGTCTTTGAAAAGAAAATTTGGTGCCTTTAGGTCGACTGGGTTCCAATCGAATACTTTCCACTGGGAGGCGAAACGAGCCCGCTTCACCGAGGTGTGCGTGTTAGTACGCGGTATGTTTCGCTTTTATGGGAAGAAATTGCTTTTCTGGAAGGCGCCTTGTAAAACTGGTAACTTTCACGCGCAGATTGTTTGCGTTTTCCTATGAATGTAATTGCTCGCGAGTAAAGGCTGAGCTCCACCATTTTTGCGCGTGTTTTATTGTCCTCCCTTCTTGGCATTTTCACATGTTCTCGGGTTTTTTCATCTTTTCACCTTCGCCTTTCCTTCGGTTCAGTTTCTTTTTTCATTCTTGCGTTTTTGTAGTCTTTCGTGAGAGAGAGAGATAGCACTTTATTTACACCCGTCAGAGAGTATGGGTGATCGGGTGAGACGCAGCTCTCCCTATCACCGTCTACCTCCCCCCTAGACGTCGGCCGGAATCAGTTGGCTTCCGGCGGCGGCCTGGGCTTGACGGATGGCCTGTTTTTGGGCTTGCTCTTCCTGGCTATGGAGGGAGGATTCCCATGACTCTCTGTTTCCATGTAGGCCGTTTAGTGCTGGGCAAGCCCAAAGCATGTGATTTAGCGTTGCTGTGCCTTCACAGTTGTTACATTTTGGAGAGTGCACCTCAGGATGCCATTTGTGCAGAATATACGGGTTTGGGAAGGTACCTGTCTGCAGTTTTCGCCATATTACCTCTTCCGGCTTTGTGAGAGATCTATGGGGGGGAGGCAGAGTTCTCCTCCCCATTCTGTAGTGTTCTAGAATTTCTCTGTATGTGGTTAACTCTCGCTTTTTGGACAGGAAGGAATCTGCCTGCGCTGGGGCCCGGTGTGTGAGTCCTCGGGCGACCTCATTGGCGATCTCGTTCCCTGTGAGTCCACTATGAGCGGGTGCCCATATTATCCTAATTAGGTCGTTAGGTGCGTTCTCCTTGCCTGCTTGCAGAATTTTGCCGGCCTCTTTGGAAACCTTACCTTTGTCATAGGCTTTGATTGCAGTTTTAGAATCGGCGATGACTATTCTAGTTGATGGGTGTGTGATTGCCAGGGCAATCGCCGCCATCTCTGCCTCATCTGGTGAAGAGTGTCGTACGCTACAGCTAGAGACTAGCTCGCCTTTGTCGCTCACTACTACTGCAGCATAATGCCCTTCTGGGTATTCTGCCGCATCGGTGTACACTACCCCTTGTGTTTGGAGGAGGGAGCCTTGGAGTCTTTGGACCCTGCTTCTCCTGCGTTCCTTGTTGTGTATGGGGTGCATGTTTCTTGGGATAGGGGTTATTCTTAACCTGTTAGCAATTTCTTTGGGGATGACGGTTATCCTATCACGTGATTCTGGGTTTTGATAGCCCAGGTTTCTGAGGATGGATCGGCCCGTTTTGCTGCCAGTTAGTCTGATATATTGTGCCGTGAGTTTCGCCTCGCACATTTCCTCTAGGGTGTTCGACACTCCTAGGTTCAGAATCATCTCGGTTGATGTGCATGCTGGTAAACCTAGTGCTGTTTTGACACCTTTCCTGATGAGAATGTCTACCTTGTCTCTCTCTGCTTTAGTTGTGTTTAAGTACGGGATAGCGTAGGTGATTCTGCTAATGATGAAAGAATGAACGAGCCTAAGTAGGTTTGCCTCTTTCATCCCCGCGTTTTTGTTTGCTATCCTCCTGAGAAGCCTGCATGTTTGGTTGGTCGTGGCGTCTAGTCGGTTAATTGTTTCGGTGTTTCTCCCATTTTGTTGTATCCACATACCCAGTATCCTGATCTTGTCCACCCTTGGTACCGGGGTGTTGTTGACCAGGAGCTGGATATTGACCTGCTGCTTGCCCATGATGAGCATCTCCGATTTTTCCGGCGAGCATTTTAGCCCTATGGGTCTCAGATAGCATTCCGTTTCCCATATTGCCCTTTGTAGGGTGCCTTCTATTTGGCCATCGCTCCCCCCTCTGTCGACCCAAAGGGTGAGGTCGTCAGCATAGAGTGTGTGGCAGAGGCCTTCTATCTTTCTGAGTCGTTCTGGCAGCCCGATCATTGCAATGTTGAACAGGGTAGGGGAGAGCACTGATCCCTGCGGTGTTCCCTTGTTGCCTAGCTTAATGTTTTTTCTTATAGTGCCCCCGATTTCTATGTTCACCGTTCGGTCCGTGAGGAAGCTTTTGATATAGTTGTATAGCTTGCTTCCAACATTTAGGTGACTGAGGTGTGACAGGATCGCTCTGTGTTTGACGTTGTCAAATGCTTTGCTGACGTCCAGTCCGACTATGACTCTCGAGTCGCTAGTCTTCCGTTCCAATACTTGTTCTTTGAGTTGTAGCATGACGTCAGTTGTGGACAGTTGTTGTCTGAAACCAATCATGCTGTCTGGGTAGAGTTCCTTACTTTCCAAGTAATCGTTGAGCCTAGTCTGTATGACGTGTTCCATGAGCTTGGCTACACAGGAGGTTAACGAGATTGGCCTAAGGTTCTCAAGTTTGAGTTCCTTTCCTGATTTGGGGATGAGGACTAGATTTGCTGTCTTCCACTCCCCGGGTATCTCCCCCCGTTCCCAACACTTTTGAAAGAATGCTGTCAGTTGCTGGAGGGAGTGGTCATCGAAGTTTCGAAGCATCTTATTGGTGACCCCATCTGGGCCAGCCGCGGTTTTTCCGCTGAGCCTGTTTAAGGCAGCTTGGACCTCTCTTAAGGTGATTGGTTGGTCCAGCTCTTCGTTGTTTTCGCCACTGTAGTCGGGCAATGTTTCGGTGTTTGTTTCTCCTATGTACCTGTCTTTAATCTGGTTTATCATATCCTCCTCCGACCCCTGGAAATTGTGGGTTAGTCGTTGCATTTGTCTCCTGGTCTCAGCTTTGGTGTTGTCTGGGTCTAAGAGGTGTCTCAATAGTTTCCAGGTGGTGACGGAGCTTAATTGACCGTCTAGTCTATCGCAGATGTCGTTCCAGTGTTGTCTATTTAGGGCTTGGGCATGGCTCTCAATTTCCTTGTTGAGAGCTGCTATTCTTCTTCTCAGGTTACGGTTGCCCCTTTTTTGGGCTAGCTCGGTTTCTGCTTCGTTTTTCTTCTGCCACAGCTGTCTCATGTGGCTATCAACCCAGTTTTGTTCCTCATCTAATTCTACTTCCTCCTCAGCCTCTTTGCACGCCCGCTTGATGCCATTGGTCCATTCAACTATGTCGGTGATCGCCCCACAATCCGCTCCATTGGTTCGGAAGGACTGCCAGTTGATAGATTTTAGGATTTTTCTCTCCCGTTTGATGTTTACTCCGTTTTGGACAACGATCTCTATGATTCTGTGGTCACTGCCCAGGTTCTCTCTCGTGTTGTGCCAAGTAGCCTCAACGTCCGCTCCGACCATGGCCAGGTCGGGGGAGGTGTCGAATGACACGCTGTTCCCCTGCCTTGTCGGTGCGAGTGGATCGTTGAGGAGTGTTAAATTGCATTTTATCATAGCGTCCCATAATTCCCTTCCCTTTATCTGGGAGTGGTGGTATCCCCACGCTTGGTGGGGAGCATTAAAATCCCCTACTATTACGAGACGCTGCTTACCCTGTGCTAATGCTTGCGCTTTGGCAAAGAGCTCCCTGAAGCCACAGCCTTTCCTTAGTTTAGGAGAGCTGTAGACGTTTATGACTAGCAGGCTGCGTTCTTTCCGCCTCTGCGGTATAATCTCCGTTAACACATAGTCAATCTGCGTGCATCCTACCTCATGCTGTATGACGGTGATATTTCTCTTCACCAGGGTAGCAGTCTGAGTGTTTGGCGACTGGCCTGGGTATGTTTTGTATCCGCTGAGTTTAGCGTTTTTCCCACACTCTTGCAGCGCGATGATGTCGGGACCATCGCATCCCGCAAGGTAGGCTTGGAGAACGTTTCTTTTTTTTATAAAGCCCCTACAGTTCCATTGCCATATTGTGTTTGCCCTAGTGTTGAGTCTGGCCATGATTCAACCGCAGAAGGAGTTGGTTTTGCTGTTCTGCCAGTTGATCAAGTCGAGTTCCCATTGGGATGACTAGTTGGCTGAGCTGGGCTGAGAGTTGGTCTATCCTCTCCGCGTTACGCTGGGTAGCTATGGCCGCCTGCTGTACTACCTCTTTGAGTTGCTGCATGTCTACCTCAAGGTTTTCTGCCCTGCCCTCTGCGATTTCAAGGCCCGAAGCGGTCTTTTTAACTCGCTTTTTCTTTGGTGGTGCAGATGCCTCTTGCTCTGATTCGGACGACTTATCGTCCATGGCATCCTGACGCGCTGCCGGTTTTCTAATGAGTTGAGCCTTGAGCTCAGTGTTCTCCCTTTGCAACTCGATAACGTGATTACGGAGCTCCTGCATCTGAGCTACTGTTTGCTCCTGGTAAAGTTTCCATTGCTCCTGTTGCTGTTTCATCATTTCGTGTTGTTGTTTCATTTGCTCTTTGAGCTCCCTCACTATGTCAGAGTCATGGGAATTCCCCGTTTCCCAGCCTACCTTTTTGATGGTTGTTGTCCCTTGCTTCTTTGGCGGGGTGGGGGTGGCCTGCTGTGGTAGCCTCGGAAAGGATGCTGACCGGCGGCGCTCCTTGCTCGTGGCCCGCGTCTTGCTAGCGTCCCGCCGGCTGCGATGCTCTGGTAGTTTCTTCTCCTCCTCCTCCTGTTGCGCTTTTATTGAGCTAGCAGTGATACGGACACTTCAGGCGAAATTCTGGCGTCGCTGTCGCCGGGAGGTTCCGTATCGGTGAAAGTGTGTGAGAGTGAGCCGGTCAACGCGATTCAATCTCGCGTGCGCGAGTGAGGAACGCAGTTCGGAAGCGTGCCCTCTCCTTTGACGCGCGAGGCCGGTGGTGAGACGAGGGAGGAGGAGCTTCTTCTCCGGCGGCTGCTACGGTGCCTCGATGTCCTCTTCGTCGGCGGCTCCCTACACAGTGGAGACAAGCAAGGCGTTTGCTACGGCATTGACCACGCGAATCACGGACTCCGTAGTAGACGCCTTGGCGGACGTCGTAGGGATGCGTTGCCGGTGATCGTGCGTCTTGAAGGTGATCTGCGATGTGGCCGAAGTGCGCACACGCACGGCCCTGGTCTTCGAAGCGATCCGCGAGATTTGCAGAGTGCGCGTAGTGCCGGTAGCTTCTCATTCGCCGTGCTTTGGACGTTTTGTTGGCGCTGAAAGGAGACGTGCACCAAGGTCAATTCGCTTGCTGCTGCCGCGATTCCTCACTCTAAAATTTTCACAGTGAGTTTCCGTGCTCATCGAGCGAGTTGTTTTTATGTTTACCTGTGGGCGCATGGCACCGTGTTGCTTAATTTACTTAAACGTTGGCCGGCTAGTTGGTTTGAATCCATGATAGAATGCGTAAGCGCGACTGCATGAGGACGTAGAAAGAAGCAGACACACAGAGAGCGCTGTCTCTGTGTGTCTATTTCTTTCTACGTCCTCGTAGAGCCATGCTTACATATTATATCATTGTTAATTTAGTTAGTAAGCGAATGTTTACAAGTTTATAGGGCCGATAAAACTACTATCCTTACTTCGTACAGCTATCTACTAATTTGCTATCGCAATCGGTGCTTCGCATTTGAAGCAGAATTGCGAATTTTTTCGTTCCCAGACTTAGTGCCTGCACTTTCGTTTTTGTAAAGAGAGATGTGCCGTTTTCGTTTCTTTTGCCCTTCTCAATTGTTTTACGTAGCACAGATTGCTGCACCTTTTTAATGCGAGAAACGTTAAGAGCCCCATGTCGCAGAAAATCCCACGTCGGCGTCCGGTGTCCCGCGTATAACGCCCAGCGTCCGAAGTCGTTTCGACGAAAAGAATTTCGAACAACGATTACCCGACCACTCTTATATCAGGAAAGGTGCTCATACCTTGTCTTTCATCTGTACAAAGTTATTCATTGAAATTTTGAGAATGACAGGCGAGAAACAAATGTCATGCAAAAAGATAGAGGACGCTTAAGCTCCACTTTGAAGAGTGGAACGCGGTGGCATTCGAAGACCCCTTACTGCTTTTCATGCTTCCGGCAACTGCAGCTTATGTTACCGTAAAGTATACCGGAGAACGCTGGCTTCGAACGCTATGCACGAAGGGGGACTTTCTGGTAGAAACTCGACCTCTTGAGCGGATCAATCTTCTGTTATTGTTTTGCACTTTTATTATTTCATTCTGATAAGAGGTAACATAAAGTGCATTACATTGGTTACATTACATTACATTATAGTACATTACATTAAAATACAAGGTAGCAACATTGGTGGTAGAGAATTGGTTTGGTATGCGTGGTCTAGAATTCGGTTAGAAATTCTTTTTGCCAAAGCGATGTCCTACGCCGACGTGGGACGCCAACGCCGACGCCAGATTTTCTGCGACACGGTTCCCCTAACGCCACCACGTTAAAAACCCACAGCGCATACATTTTATGTTACAGCTCAGAGTGAAATGTTTAAAGTGCGAAGAAATAACAGCAGATCGGCTCTCCGAAGAGGCCGCATTTCTAGCAGAGAGCTTGCCTTTGTGCATAGCATTATCCGCAAGCGTTTCCAGGTGCATATTACGGTTACATAAGCTGCAGTTGCCAGGAAGCGTAAGAAGCAGTCAGGGATCTTTCAGTTCTATCGCGTTTAAATGTTAAACTTGAGTGTCTGCGAATTTTTACCGTGAAGCTGTATATGGCTAGGTTCTAACCAAAAGAGTGGGCGTCGACAGGCTCTGTAGAAAAAAGTGGCGTCGACAGAGAAAACTGTGGGCCAATTCAGAAGATAGCGCAATACCGAGTCGATGCGTGGCGGAGATAGTGTACCCACCAATTAATGTGAATGGAGTAGGATTAAGGGGATTAGGGCTGATTAAGATGGATGAAGTCTGATTAAGCTCGAATAGGGTGAATTATTCTGTATTAATGAGGATTACGGTTGATTAAGCTGGACAATTATGACTAAGGTGGAGTAATACGGATGGATGAGGATTAAGGTGGATTCAGGAGGACTAGAGTGGATTAAGGTCGAATAAAGTGGATGAAGCAGGATTTGGGTAGATTAGGGTGGAAGAAGGTGTATTAAGGAGAATTAAGATTCATTAAGTTGGATTACGGTGCACTAGGGCGGAGGTCGACTAAGGTGAATTAACGGGGATTAAGGAGGACTACGGTGAACCAGGACAGATTAAGGACAATTAGGCTTGATTAAGGCGGAATAAGATCAATTAGGGTGGATAAAGGAAGGTTAAGGCGGATTTCAGTCTATATATATATATATATATATATATATATATATATATATATATATATATATATATATATGTATGTATGTATAAAAATAGGGAGCAGTGGGACTGTGGCTAGGAGAGAGGCAATGACGACGAGAAAGAACAACCTTGTTTCGGTGCTCGGTCGGCTACACTACCTCTCGCTGCTCCAACGTTCTAGTCGTGAACGCTTACTGCTCACAGTGCTTCGCGACATTTGGTGGAAGGTGCTGGACTTATTGCCAACCTGGAACTCCGAAGCCGGACGATCCCTGTCACATCTTCCATGCCTGAGGAGACTAGCCCTACCGCGCCACCCATGGCACCGCCTCCAGTCGTCTGTCCTGGTGCGCCATGCTAACGGGATCCTCCCATATTCAACGGAACTGACGATCATGACGTAGAGGACTGGCTGTCATCATACAACCGAGTGAGTGCCCACAACAAATGGTCTGAAGCTGACAAGCTTGGCTACGTCCCATTCTACCTTTCCGGGGTCGCCCATCTTTGGTTCCACAACCATGAGGCTGACTTTTCCACCTGGTCAGCATTCCGAACGGCACTTCAAGAAGTATTCGGTCGCCCTGCTGTGCGTAAACTTCGGGCTGAACAACAGCTTCGCAGTCGTGCCCAACAAAAGGGCGAAACATTTACGAGCTACATTGAAGATGTAGTTGACATCTGCCGGCGTATAGACCCAGATATGACCGAAGATGGCAAGGTCAAGAACATCTTGAAAGGCATAGAAGACGACGCCTTCCAAATGCTCTTGGCTAGGAATCCTCAGACGGTCAACGACATCATAACGCTTTGCCAGAGCTATGCCAGAGCTATAACGCTTTGCCAGAGCGCAAACAGCGGCTTTCTACGCGCCGAGCTCTTGCTCCGGACGTCGCACTTTCAGCTCTGAGTGATGGTGTCACTTCTACTCCTTGCAGTTCATAAATTTTCGACAGAATCAAGCAATTTGTACGAGAAGAAGTGGTGCGCCAACTCTCTCTTCTGCCAGTCGCTCCAGCCTCAGCGCCGCTCCTGTCTCCAGATATCCGTCACCTGATACAAGAACAAGTCGCTAACGCAGTACCACTTGCTCATCAACCGCCTCCTACGCCTGTCCCACTTACGTACGCTGTCGTTGTCGCTAATCCAAGGCCTCCTTCTGCATGTAATCAATCCAGACTTACCAGCGCCTTTCCCTCACCTCCGCAAGCAGCTGCAACATATTCTCCTGCCCCTCCAAGCAGCTACTGGCCGCCACAGCAGCCCGTGCGCCCACCTCGCCAATATTTCCAACAGTCTACGCCCGCTGTTCTCAATCCATGGCGCACCCATGACAATCGGCCTATCTGGTATTGGTGTGGCCTACCTGGGCATGTAGCACGTCTTTGCCGCCGGCGTGGATGGTATCCTTCGGATTCTCCGAGGGCACAAAGTAACGGTTTCGACTCTCCGTCCCGTTCTGCTACTGCCGCTCAGCCCTTCGAAGCCTGGTCTCCTCTTTCCCAACCATTCAATACCCGTCGATCTCCGTCTCCCCGTCGGCGTTCTCTGTCACCGCTTATCCGTCGTCCTGAAGCTATCCGAGAGGAAAACTAAGGACCGCAGTTCCGGAGGCAAGAACTGCGATTTCAGCGAACTCCTCAAGACCTCATTTATTTCCTGCGAACGTGCTTGAAGTTTATGCAGAATACATTGCTGTTCATGCGCTTGTAGACACGGGAGCAGCAATATCAGTGATTTCGGACCAGCTTCGTCTTACCCTTAGAAAAGTCGCGACGACTCATTCAGCCATTTCATTACGTACAGCAAGCGCTGCGCCGATTGAAACCTTAGGGAAGTGTACCGTGCGTGTTGCTATAAGCGGCGGTCTATACCATATTGACTTTGTTGTTGTGCCTCGCTGCTCCCATGCCATGATTTTAGGATGAGACTTTCTGTCCTCTCATTATGCCGAGATTCCTCCATACTCTGCCGCACTTGTACCCGTTCCCTGCGTTGGGGTTTCCGGCTCCACAGTTCTTTTCACGCCGTCTAAGCTTGTCGCCCGCCGCCATCCTTTCTTGCTTCCTTTTGCCCTTCTTGCCATTCGACAAGGTTCGAGCGCACTTTATGTATCGAACCCGTTTCCTTGCCCGGCTAGGCTGCTCCACAATGAGTGTCTTGGTTATGCCGACGAAATCGAACCAAGCTTCCTTTACGATGTACCTGACGACCCGGCTTCTCCTCCGGTTGACGCTCTGGCCCTTCAAGTTTGTCCTCCCAACATTTGTGACCCAACATTTTACCAGAGTATTGATCCCAACCTCACTCCAGCGCAGCACGCCCAGATCCTCCATCTTCTAGACCGCTTTCGCACGTCATTCGACCTACAACAATCTCGCTTAGGCCGTACTTCCACTGTTGTCCATCACATCGACACCGGCAACCATGCACCTTTACGCCACAGGCCGTATCGTGTATCCGCCACGGAGCGTAGCGTGATCGCTGAGCAAGTTGCAGACATGCTCAAACGCGGTGTCATACAACCTTCTCACAGTCCCTGGGCTTCTCCTGTAGTGCTGGTAAAAAAGAAAGATGGCACAATTCGCTTTTGCGTGGACTACCGGCGACTTAATAAGATCACACGCAAGGACGTTTATCCGCTACCCCGTATTGACGACGCGCTAGACTGCCTCCAAGGCGCTGAATTCTACTCATCCTTAGACTTACGACCCGGGTACTGGCAAGTGCCAGTGGCTGAGTCAGACCGTCCGAAAACTGCCTTCATCACATTTGACGGTTTATTTGAATTCACCATGATGCCATTTGGATTGTGTAAAGCGCCTGCCACATTGGAAAGAATGATGGACAATATCTTTCGCGGCCTCAAATGGCAGATATGCCTGTGTTATCTGGACGACATCATTATCTTTTCACCGGACCAATGGACTACCAATGGACTGTCACCGAAACTCGCGTCGAAGCACCAAGGCCCATACCGCGTGATCAAACAAACGTCTCCAGTCAACTATATTGTTGAACCCCTCGAGCTACCCTTGGATCATCGCCGTCGTGGACGGGAAATTGTGCATGCCCAGCGTCTCAAGCCCTACTATGATCCGCCTGTGCTGTCCTACCCGTAGGTCACCGGGACGGCTTCCTTTTCCGCGGGGGAGATAACTGTACTGTAAGATAGGGAGCAGTGGGGCTGTGGCTAGGAGAGAGACAACGACGACGAGAAAGAACAACCCTGTTACGGTGCTCGGTGGGCTACACTACCTCTCGCTGCTCCAACGTTCTAGTCGCGAACGCTTACTGCTCAAGTGCTTATATATATATATATATATATATATATATATATATATATATATATATATATATATATATATATATATATATATATATATATATATATATATATATATTGACACAACTACATTTGGCACAACCATAATGCAGCGGGTATACGCCAGTGGGGACGACGCTGAAGTTGTGCGCGTTTTTAAGTGAAGCGGAGAAACGAAGACGAGGTTACTGTTTTCGCTTGAATGATTGATAAAGTGCATTTCTTGGCGGTGCTGCTACGCATAGTCGTCGATCCCACGTCGTTACACTGGTGGAGGTGCTGGGTATTCGTCATGCTTGGCAACCCTTCGCGGATCCGACGATGGAGCCCGGAGTCAACATCGGGCATAGATACACCGGTGCCCTGGTTTAGTCGTCGCCTGCTAGGTTTAGCGCCTGAGTCCAGTCCCCTGCAAGAAACTTCGAGAAATCGTTCGCCTCCTACATATAACATGGCCACCGCAGCTCCATCTCAAGTAACACTACAGAATACTGTGGTCCCAGAGAGCTTTCATGGTGATGCCTTTGAAGGCGTCCAAGATTGGCTAGACCAGTTCGAGCGCGTCGCCCAGTACAACCATAAGACCGGCTCGGCGGACAAACTCTCGAGTGTCTGTTTCTACTTGGAGGACAATGCTCGTATGTGGTACGTAAACCGGAGAGGAGCTTTGCCACGTGGGACGACTTCCGCGCGCAGCTGCTCGATACCTTTTCAAGCAATGGCCGGAGGGAAAACTCGCAGCGTCTCCTTGAAATCCACGTTCAAAAATCTAATCAGAGTGTTACTATGTCCTCTGAAGATATGGCCCGTCTTTTCCGTAGGGCAGACCAGGCATGCCAGAGGAAAGAAAGCTGCGATACCTCTTGCGAGGAGTGAAGGAGCAACTGTTTGCCGGCCTTGTGAGAAATCCACTGACAACAGTGGCACAGTTCACAAAAGAGGCTACAGCCATTGTACGGGCCCTGCAGCAACGATACCGCCCGCATGACATGAGCAACTCGGCGGCGAACACTTCCGTACTCGCTGCGAGTAACGACATGCCTCTGCGTGAAGTTGTCCGAGACGTGGTGCGAGAAGAGCTTCGGCAGCTCGGCTTTGTCATTGCGCCTACGGAACCGACGCCAGCGTTATCTTTTGTTGTTAATATGGTCCGGGAAGAAGTCCGGCAAGCTTTTTCAGCGCCAGAATGTGGGAACGTTCCGCGGCGCCTCACTTATGCGGAGGCTGTTCGCCGTGCAGTCAACACAACTTCAACACCATTCACACCCATAACTACAACACCACCTACGCCACAAACAGAGCCGACATAGTCACCCTCGTCGACTCTATCAACCCCGCCGATCATGCCAGCACAAGCAATGCCGTATTTTCAACATACGGACGCCACTCCATGGCTCCATGAAGAGTTAACGCCGAACTATCCGCGTCGGAAAACCGATTTGTGGTGCACCATCGACCGTCGACCAGTGTGCTACCAATGTGGCGAAGCTGGACACGTCTAGAGAGTTTGCCACAAATGGAACAACTATCGCGCCACTCAACATCGAAGCTTTCCTGCCAACTATACTTATTCTCGGTACGATGGTCGACGCGCTTAAAACGACGCTCCTGTGAACAGTCAGCCACAAAATACGACGACGCCCCGACCACGTTCTCCTTCTCCATCTCCTGTGCGCTACAATTTGCCGACTCGTCGCAGTTTTGCCGAAGTCACTAGGGACAGATCCCCTTGCTCTCGACGGGGAAACTAGCCGCAGCGACCTCCGGGGGTGAGGTTGTCAATAATCTAACTTCTCCACATCCCCCGTTATCAACGAACGACGACGTGACGGCTATGATGACGAAAAAACGCCCAGTACAACGACAAATACGACGAATACTACAAATACGACGGACACAAGTACGAAAGACGTAACTGACCTCGTCAGCGCCAAGCTCATCGTTCGCATTGATGGCCACGAAGTAGCCGCTCTGGTTGACAATGGCTCCCATTTTTCAATCATAAGCTTACAGTTCGCCGACAAACTAAGGAAGATGAAGACACCATGGCACGGGCCCAACATAAGAACCGCCGGAGGCCAGTTGACGACACCTGTCGGGAAATGCACGGCCCGAATCTTAATCGCCGGTTCAACCTTCGTCGCCACCCTCGTCATCCTTAGTGAGTGTTGTAAAGTACTTATATTGGGCATGGATTTCCTACGTGAGTACGGCGCCGTGATTAACATCAGTGAAAGAAACGTCACATTTGCCAGGAGTTCAGGTTATGTCCCTCATGAGAAGCAACAACAACCTCACTTACGTATTGCCGCGGAAGACGTCATACTTTTGCCGCGGAGTTGCTCTCTCGTACAGGTGCACTGTGACAGCCTGCAGAATAGGACTGGAGTAGCTGGACATATCAGTGCGCTAGCACTGAATTGCGGCGTCTCCATTGCCAGAGCACTTATGAATGTAATCGACGGTAGCGCCAAACTCTTGCTGACGAATCATCGTAAGGAGGGCCGACACATCGTTAGAGGCACTGCTGTCGCCTATTTCCACGACGTTACACTAATACAAAACTGCCACTTAGCGCAAGAGTCGGCCTCTACAATCCACACAGCTGCGCCTATTGTAGACGTTAATCCGACGTTAATGGTCGTTGAGCAGAACCGTCTTCTTGAGCTCATCAATCAGTACCAGGGCTGCTTCTCCTCTGCGTCAAGAGTTGGTCAAACGCCACTTACCAAACACCGCATCATTGCTGATGTCGACGCCAGAGCCATCCGACAAAACCCGTATCGTGTGGCTCCAAAGGAACGCGAAGCAATACGAAAATAGGCGAAGACGATGCTAGAAGATGGCGTTATCCGGCCATCTAATAGTCCTTGGGCATCACCTGTAGTTTTAGTGAAGAAGAAGGACGGTAGCTTGCGCTTCTGCGCCGTCTATCAGAAGCTCTATCAGGTCACAAAGAAGGACGTTTATCCACTGCCACGTATTGATGATTCCTTGGATAGGTTGCGAAGCACGTACTATTTTTCCTCAATGGACTTGAAAAGTGGTTATTGTCAGGTCGAAGTGGATGAGAGAGACCGTGAAAAAACAGCCTTTGTGACGCCTGACGGACTTTATGAAATTCAGGTACTTCCTTTCGGTTTGTGTTCGGCGCCAGCAACACTTCAGCGCCTAATGGACACTGTGCTCTCCCGACTCAAATGGCAAACATGCCTGGTGTACTTGGATGACGTGATTGTCTTTTTCGCAGCGTTCGACGAACACTTACGAAGACTGAAAACTGTTTTTGAAGCGATACGCTCTGCCAGGCTCACTTTAAAGCCTGAGAAGTGCCATTATGGTTTTTACGACCTCCAGTTCCTCGGTCACGTCGTCAGTAGCCAAGGAATCCGACCTGACCCGGATATGGTTGCCGCCGTCGCTAATTTCCCGATTCCATCAGACAAAAAAGCCGTGCGACGTTTTCTGAGACTCTGTGCATATTATCGGTGATTAATTGTGAATTTCTCGCGCATCGCATGGCCGTTAACACTGCTCACCCGAGAAGGTATGCCCAAAGACCAGCAGCTGGCACTCCACGAGCTACAGCAACGCATGCAATCGCATTTCGTATTAGCACACTTCGATGAGCAAGCGCCGACGGCATACAGACTCTAGCAATGTCGGTATAGGGGCGGTGCTAGTGCAATGGCAGGGCAACAGCGAAAAAGTGACTGCTTATGCCGGTAGGACACTATCCCGAGCCGAAGCTAACTACTCCACCACTGAAAAAGAATGCCTCGCAATGATAAGGGCAGTTCTGAAATTTCGTCCCTATTTGTATGGTCGGTCTTTCACCGTCGTTAGCGATCACCATTCCATCTGCTGGCTCATTAATTTGAAAGATCCCACTGGCCGGCTCGCACGCTGGAGTATTCGACATCAAGAGTTCGACTTTGTTCTTGCATACAAGTCGGGAAAACGGCACGCAGACGCCGACTGCCTTTCTCGGTCTCCTGTTGAGCCGGCAGCACAAGAAGATGACGACAAGGTCTTTCTGGGACTCGTGGGTACTGCCGATCTTTCATGCTAGCAAAGGGATGACACTGGATTCCTGCTCCTTATTGATTACCTCGAAGGACGAACCAACAGCTTGCCGAGGCACTTTGCAAGAGAGAGAGAAAAAATGGCAGTGGCTTAGCTAAGGTTAAGCCCACGATGCGAAGCATACTAGCCTTTATTTTAGTTGTTGAACCACTGTTTAGCCTGGTGAACTGCTGTTGCTTGGCTATATTTGGTTCGGCTAGACGAAGAAACAACTCATGCAGGCGAGCGCACGAGTTGAGACCCGGCTATGTAGCTACGCGGCCGCAATCGAGCGCACGAGTTCAACCTCCGCTTTTGCAGCTGTTATGACGTGATATGGTAGCTACGCGGCCGCGCGCGGCGCAGCAAGGAAGAGCGTGGTTGTGCGGCTAGTATGCTTCACATAAAAAACTTTATTTTCATGTTGGGTGGTATGGTGGAAAGGCCCTCATTCCGGAGCCTCGCTTGCGGCATTCTTCAGTACAGCACTGATAAACGCCGCAAGGTACCGTTGGTCGTCGGCGCTGGCTGCTTCTGTCAGCCACCCGGCATGGGGTTTAGGGGAAAGATTTGTGGGGGCAGGAAGGGGAGGTGGGGGTGATCCACATGACCAGAGGATATGGGTTGTGTTCGGGTGCTCGCCACAATATCGGCAGGGTGGGGCATCTTCAGGTAACAGGTCGTGGAGGAGGTGTGTTCGCGCTGGTGTAGAGAGTGTTTCAGCCTAGACCTGATGAATCAGTACACCTTGTTCACGGGTGAGCACTTTTCTGAACTTGGGGAACTTGCGTCTTACCTCTTGATATTGCCGAAGAAGCAGAGGAGCCCACCTTTTCTTCTGGGCTGGTCGAGGAATGCAGGGTGCCTGGTTCAAAGTCTCGCAGGCTATTAGCTCTTTCATTTCTCGGCACCCCATCACGACCAGGTATCCAGATGATTTCCAGAGGACCTTCAAGGTGCTGTTGAATAAATGTCGAAATGTGAGCCGGGAGATCGTTGTGCAACAATTTCCTGCAAGCCGCCATGGAGTCGGTAAATATGATTCTTGGGTAGGCTGAGTTACTAAGGAGCATGTGTTTGATCACGCGTGCGATGGCTGTCAGTACCGCTAAGGTCGGATCTGCCTTCGGGAGTAACTCAGTATGTACAGTTTGGAGGTCTGTATTCATGACTGCTACAGCGGAGCCTCGTGCACCAACGCTAGCATCAGCGTAGAAGTACATGCCATCAGGGTGTCTTGCCGTGTACCTCTTTAAACAGATAACTCGCTGTTGTCTCCTCTCCTTGCCTCGTCTTGGATTCACATGGCGTGGAAGAGGAGCTATGGTTAGGAGATCGCGTTGTTTAGGGGGTAGTGGGCGCGTGTTCAGAAGGGGCACAGCTTCTGGATGATGACAGATGCTATGGAGGATGTGCGTGCCTTGACACGTGCGCTGCAAACGGAGTTCTTGGTGACGACGAAGAATGCTGACTAATTCCGCCACCGTGTTATGGCAACCGATGTCAAGGAGGAGCTTAGTGATGGCACTAAACGGGATGCCGATGGCCAGCTTTGTCGCCTTCCGGATGAGCGCATCAAGGCGATTGATATCTTGCTGACGGAGTTTGGTATAGGGTAGGTGATAGCACAGGCGCGACATAATTAGGGCGTTTCTTAGTTGAATCATATTCGCCTCTTTCACTCTATTTGCTCGGTTGGAGACCCTACGCATCATGTGCAGCACCTGTTCTCTTTGCCTGAGCAGGTGATGCACCGTCGCAGCGGGACCTCCATCTTTCTGGATATGGAGACCGAGGATCTTAATGCATTTTGGTTGGGAAATCGGCATGTCTTGGTTTAAAATTTGTGTGGTCGGCGGTCTCCATCTTTTGTGATGGACCAGTAGCAACTCAGATTTTTCGGGCGAACATCTAAGGCCAATATTTTGAGCAGCCTCATGCACCCTGTTCATAGCCAGTTGAAAAGTTTCTTGGATATGCCCTGGCGAACCCGTATTGATCCAGATGGTGCTATCATCTGCCTAGACCGCATATTTGATGTCGGGGATGTCTCGTAGCGCTCTATGGACTACGCACATGTCAAGATTAAGGAGTGTGGGCGAGATCACGGAACCCTGCGGGATACCTTTCTGTGGATGGGGATACTGTTGTGAGGTGATGTCACCTACCCGTAGCGTGTGCATGCGACTCCGTAAGAAGTCCCTCATATAGTTATAAAGCTTGGTTCCGCAGCCAGTAGCTTCGAGCTCTTACAGCATAGCATCGTGGTCAACATAGTCAAAAGTGTTCTTGAGGTCTATGGCAAGAATAGCTTTAAGTTGAGCGCTGCTTGTTTCCTTCGTGATTTCTTCGTGTAGCTGCAGCAGAACGGCTTCAGTAGGTAAGTGATGTCTGTGTCCAATCAAATTATGGGGTAGGTGTTGTGATTACTCAAGATGACTAAGAAGTCTGTTAAGCATGATGCGCTCCATTAGCTTACCCACGCATGATGTTAGCGATATTGGACGCAGATGCGCTATCGCTTGGGGCTTGCCAGGCTTCGAAATGAAAATGATGCTGGCTGTCTTCCACTCTTCTGGCAAGCTGCCCGTGTTCCACACATTGTTAATTTGCTGAAGTAAGAATGCATGATCGGCTTCTGTAAGGTTGCGGAGCTGTGTTGTCGTAATTTGGTCTGGTCCTGGCGCTTTATTCGGCTTTGTTTCTGCTAAGGCACGCTGTAGTTCCGCTAATGTGATTGGGCCGGTGAGACCCTCATTTTCTGGCTCTCCGCTTTTGTAGTCGGCATACTGTAGTTGCGCTGGATCCGCAATGTGTGTTGCTTAAGCTCGTTGAATAGGTCGACGGTATGCTGAAATGTTTCTAGCAGCTTTCCAGGCTTATGGGACATTTCCGTCTTTGTCTTATTTGGGTCAATGAGTGATCGGATGAGATTCCACGTGGAGCTCATGTTCAATGTGGCATTGACTTGTTGCACGTATCGTACCATTGCTCACGAATGAGATGTTCAGTGTAGTGGACGATCTGCTCGTTGAGCGTGTTGAAGCGTGAGCGTTGTTTTCGATTGAGCTTACTTCTTTTCCATCTCTTAATGAGGGCATGTCGTGCCTCCCAGAGATGAAGAAGATGCTTGTCCGTACTTGGTTGCTCCCACTTCTCCATTATTTCCTAGGTGTGTGTCTGGATTCGCTGCCTGACCATCTCTACCCAATCTTTCAAGTGCATGTTTTGGAAGTCTCCTGCATGTGTCTTGCGGAACTCATGCCAATCCGTGAGGCGATGCTTGCGCTGGCGTTTTCGGAATCCTTTGATTTGCAGAAATATCTGTATGACAGTGTGCTCACTCGTTAAAGTATCGTGCGTGTAAACCCATTGCGCAGACAATCGTCCTTTAAAGAAGGCGAGCTCAGGCGTGGTATCCCGTTCTACGGAGTTTCCGTGCCGTGTCGGGAAGTCGGCCTCGTTAAGGAGAGTTAGCTGGGCCTGTTGCATATGGTATAGTAGGGCGGATCCTTTGGAGGAGTTTTTTGTGTATCCCCATGAAGTGTGTGGCGCGTTGAAGTCGCCTGCTATTAGATGATCAAAATACTTCGTTGGCCGCAGATTGGCAACCTCTTTGAAGAAATCTACTTTCTGTTTTAGCGGGCTGTAAACATTAGTGATGAATAAGTGGGGCTGTGCCTTGCTCTTGACAATTTTAGTTGGAGAGACGCGTACAGTGAGGCTCTGTTCCGTGCTGTGGACAACATTTGCCGCTATATCTTTACGAATAAGAATGGCCAGTGCCTAATTATGGCTATACGCCGTATAGCCTGCAAGATCAGGTGTTTGGTTAGTTTCCTGGAGTAGGAGATTGTCGGGTCGACGATCTTGATCGACAATGTGCTGCGTGAGAAGGCCCCGTTTTCGAGCATACCCTCTACAGTTCCACTGCCACACCACCAGATTAGTCACCATTGTTCTACTGATGATTTTGCGGAGCGCCCGCTGTAGGGTAAGGAGTGGGTCGCGTTACGCTGGTAGATCGACGTGCTTTGGGTCGCTCGCACTCTTCCTGGCGCGGTAATGTGGCCGTCACAGCCTGCACTTGTGTAGAGACCATCGCCTCTGCCTGGCTGCTGAGGAGCTCGTTGACAGGGAGCGCATTTGGCTCATTATTTGTTGAGTGTATGTTTTAGCGCCTCCTCAACTTGAGCAGCAACCTGTTCAGCTGTCTTGGCCCCTAGACTGGTTTGTATTTCTTTCATTTTGTCCATTAGTTGTTTAAAATCTGCTTCAAGGTCTTGTAGGGCTGTTGTGTGGTATCTTGCCTTTTTCACTGCTGGTTGCACTGACGCTGGTTCTACTTCCTGTACTAAGGGTTGCACTATATAACCCAATGGTGTAGCTTCATGAGCGTGTGCCTCTGCTTGCGTGTCCATGTCTTCGGTAGGCTCTAGTGATTGTGACCATAGTGTTGACATTTTATTAGGTCTGCGAGTTTGAAGTAGAGCGTTCTCATAATCCTTGGCTACTTTTTGAGCTCGTGTTTGAACTTGAGATGCATAGGTCACGGGGGGAAAGGGGAGGTACTGGGTGACTGACTCACGTGTCGCTGGTTGGCGGGTTGCTCGTCTTGTTGACCTCGGGAAGGGTTGTGATCCGGAGACTGGCTGCCGCCTCCGGGCCGGTTGCAGTCCCCGGACTGGCCGCCCCTCCCAGACTGGCCGCTGCTGCCGGACTGGCATTTGCTCCCGAAGTGGTCCCGGCCGCTGGAATGGCCGCGTTGCCTAGATCGGCTGCAACCCATGGATCGGCTCCTGCCTCTGGAACGGCTGCGGCTCCTGGACTGTTGACGGCTTCTGGAGCTACTTCTGTCTTTCGATGTGTTGTCGGAGTTTCGTTTTGGGATTTGGCTTCGGCTTGCGATGGTGAATGTTTTCATTTGCTTGTTGCCCTCTTGTTATTTCAAACTCTTCAGGTAGGCCGCTTCTCTGACCGCTTTATCAGCGGCTCGTCGCACTTCACAAGTTGGGTCATCGGCCTTGTGGCCCTTGCCACAATTAGGGCAACCTGGTTTGCAGTCATGATCCCCTACAGGATCTCCGACAGACTTTCAACATGTTCTGCACCTTTGTTTTCCATTGTCGCGGCAAACGTCTGATCGCTGTCCTATAGCAGAGCATGTTGAGCAAAATTGTGCCTTCGGTCGGTGAGGGACGCAGCGGTATTTCACCTCAGCCGAAGATGGCCTGGCGAGGTACTGCGAGCGTTTGAAAGTTATGATTGCAGTGGCTGTGTTTCCCATCATACGAGCCGCAATTATTTCATAATTTGGGGCTCGGAGTTCCCACATCAATTCTTCGGTTGGGGTGTTCAGTTCCACGTTGTGCATCACAACTCTACACGAGTTGTGGGGCGAAGCGATATAGATGTGGACTGGGTAAGTTTTGCCATTAAGAGTAGTTTCGTTAATACGCTGGAACTTTTCTGTCGCCGAGGAGCCATCAGTGGTTATTATAGCAAAGTTTTTTTTTATGTCTACTGTCGGGGCGCGAGCCTCTGCAGCAGTCAGGGCTGCTGAGATGCTTTGCGCGTCGTGAAGCGTTCGTGGGCTCCACTGAGGTAGGAAAAGGGCAGTTGGCAGAAGTAAAATGAGCGTTGCAACGTGCTGCGTACCTTGGGAATGTTTTGATACTCGGGTGGTCCATCCATCAGCGTCGGTGACAAATTTCGGGTCCATTGCTGCTGCAGGAGTGCGGGCCTTTGGCGTACTTGACGGTAGGCCTACTCTCCCAGCTGTTAGGGCTAGCTGAGCGCCCTGTCAGATCCGTCACAAAAGCACAGAAACTCACAGTACGTTGGTCCGATCACTTCAGAAGCTGGCCAGAATATTCGGATGACGTTCTAGTGGAGGCGAGCCGTGTCTGAGGACTAGTCCTTGTCGAATAAGTTGGCATTCGGTTCTTTCCTGTGGAGCGATGCGAAGGCACGTATGCTCGGACAGGAGCGACGCTCGCGCCCCCCTCTTTGTAAGAGGGCTGGCATCGTACTGCTTGCGTCGCAACGTCCTCTACAAGAAGAATTTCTCGCCTAGCGGCAGCAACTACTTCCTTGTTGTTCCATCATCGCTTCGACGTGAAATCTTACACGCGTGCCACAATGAGCCGACTGCTGGGCACTTGGGCTACACTCGCACATTGGCACGGATTCGGCAGAGTTACTGCTGGCCGAGAATTACTGCGGTCGTTAAACGTTACGTTCAGACATGTCTGGATTGCCAACGTCGCAAATCGCCATCCGTCAAACCAGCCGGCTTGCTGCACCCTGTTGGCGTACCGGCCAGACCATTTGCACAAGTACGCATGGACTTTCTGGGCCCCTTCCCAACGTCTACTACTGGTAATAGGTGGATAATCGTCGTCACGGATTATCTCACAAGATATGCCGTGACAAGTGCTCTGCAACGGGCAACAGCAGATGAAGCGGCACGATTTTTTTCTTGAATCCAGCGTTTTAAGGCATGTCGCTCCCGCTGTAGTCGTCAGGGACAGAGGTACTGCGTGCATGGCTCAGTTTTTAGAAGTCGTTCTACGTTTAAGTGGTACCGCCCACCAGAAGACAACGGCGTATCACCCTCAAACAAACGGACTGGCAGAACGACTCAACAGGACACTGGCTGATATGATAAGCATGTACGTAGATGTAGAGCATAAGAACTGGGACGGAGGTTTTACCTTATATCACCTTCGCGTACAATACGGCTCGTCAAGAGACCACTCACAAGACACCCTTCAGTCTCGTATACGGCCGGGAGGTTAGAACATTAGACGCAATGCACCCTCATGAATTTGACGACAATGAGATGGATGCTGAAGAGATAACACACCGAGCAGAGGCAGCTAGGCAGCTTGTGCATTTGCGAATCCACGAACAACTGGGTTGTGACGCCAGACGCTACAATCTTCAGCACAGAGCCCTAACATACAACATCGGCGACAAAGTGTGGGTCTGGACACCTATTCGGCAGCGTGGGCTCTCTGACAAGCTCCCGCGCAAATACTTCGGGCCCTACATAGTTCTCCGACGCATCAGTGACGTAAACAACGAAGTCGTTCCAGACAGCTCTCACTGTGCAAAGCGCCGACGGTATTTACCCGAGATCGTTGACGTGCTTCGTATGAAGCCGTACTATGAGGACTGACAAGACTGCGCAGTTCTTTACCGCTGCTTTCCAAGCTTCTACCATCGGGACGATGATCTTTTCTAAAGGGGGAGCAAATGACACAACTATATTTGGCACAACCATAATGCAGCGGGTATGCGCCAGTGGGCACGACGCTGAAGTAGTGCGGGTTTTTAGGTGAAGCGGGGAAACGAAGAGGTTGTTGTTTTCCCTTGGACGACTGATCTAGTGCTTTTCTTGGCGGTGCTGCTCCACATAGTCGTCGATCCCACGTCATTACAATATATATAATTTGGTCGTTATGGTGGAACACAACAGTTTCGCTGTTCGTCCTTCACCGAGTGGAAGGGGATTACGTTTTTTCCCTGATTTTCAGTGCATGCAGTGTTACACACAGATTACTGCATCTTTTTTCCCTGATGTTTATTCGGTGCAAGTAGGGCCACACAATTAGTCTGCAGAATTATTTCATGTTATCTGCACAAGGTGCGAGTGCGGATATGGTCACGTGCCTGGGTTCTTGCTTGAGAGAGTGATAAACGGTATGGGAAAGGCAAGGAAGTTAATTGGGTGAGATTCTTGGTTGCTACCCTGCACTGGGGGGAGGACAAGGGGAAATGAAAGACGGAAAGAAAAGGCAGAGAGAAAAAGCAAACTAACGGATAAAAATGTAGGGAAGGCAGTTAACATCCATGATAATTATCTCTCCAATAGGCCACTCGAACCAAACAATTTCAAGAGTGCCTTCACTGTCTTGTGGTGCGATGACTGTATAGGACTGCATTCCTGGTCTGTCTTCTCCGAAAACGGACAGTCGTCAAGACGCGCGAGCACGGTCGCCAGTGACTGCATGTGTTGCACTGTATCGATGACTGTGACAAAAGAGAACGCGTTCGAATTTTTCCTCGTTGCCTTGCTTGAAATAGCGTATGTTTTGATTACGAAGAATAAAAACTTGGCAGTGTGCGCTCATGATGTATTGTGCATACCTGCCTCTTGTCCTTGTTTTTTTCGCAATTTTAACCTTTGTTCAATTGAACAATCGGGCTTGACCGGCGCCTGCGGTTGAGTAATGACCCAACGGTCACGAACACCACTCCGTCAGCATCTTTAACCTTAACCTTCTGCAGGCGGAGCTCCATAAACTGTGTTATAAAAGAAGTAGAATGCTGCAAACTCCGATCTCTAATAGGGCAGAGAACGCTTATTGTGTTTGATTTGATTTGGGTGAGTCGTATATTATCCCGAGCCGCCGAAAACATACATTCGAAACGCGACAACGCACATATTGTGGTTACTTCAACAGTCCTTTAACCACTTGCTTTCAGGACATCCCAGCCTGAGCCCTGGTCGGCATCTTCGTCGTCAGCACTGCCAGGGCCAGTCCTCACTCACGCCGGAACCGACATTGTTCGATGTTAGGCAACGTGAAGACTTTCTTATGGCGCACGCTCTGCGTGCAGACCAGGCGTAGCGGCTTCTGGAACTTGATCATCGTAATTCTACTAGCATTTTACTATTTTATCCAGGTGGCGTCTAAGCATAAACAGGCTACGCCGCTCAGCAAAGATTCCGGTACGGTAAATGTGAGCTTAACTTTCATGCCACCCGAATTTTCGCACATTGTGTACGCGCCAAAGAGCGACTACAACGATGAGCTGATGCGTGCCGTGGCCGACGAGATTGCCAGCCGTTTGAAAGCGACGACAATGCAACGTAAGTGGCATGGGCTTCTGTTCTCACCTGACGTAGCAGGCGTTCATGTGCAAGCGAACAGTGCATGCGATCGCCTAAGCGGGACCTTTGCCTCTTACCAAAACTGTGGAGGAACGGAAGACACAAGGGTTGAGCCTGTTTGCCTACTGCGCCGAGAAATGAGGCTAAGCGGAAAGAAACCAGTAAGCTATGCTAGCGCTGGCTTACGACAAAGAGTATATTGCCAGTAGTTAAAGAGCTCCAATAAACTGGCGTGTCAACTAAAGCAATCAACTTTCAGTTGCGAGGTAGCACCTGCGCGGTTTGGCCCTCAGGTTTATTTATTCTCGCCGCAAGTAAGCTGGAACCATACCGAATCGCTCGACCTGCTATGCGGAGGCTAAGGTGACGGGGAAGCTGAAGGATACTGGTTCAAATACAAAAACTTCTGAGCAGCCCCGTCCTCCTCTTCTTGCGATCAGTTATACATGTACGCACATACATACTCACATACACATACATACATATTACTGCTGGAGTAGTTATTTCATAGTTAACTGGTGTGCAATAGACGCGCAACAAGCATGGTAGACCAGAAAGAAAACAGCATCACTCGCAACTAACTGCCTCCACAGGATAACTGCGTAGGATGAATCCTTTCCGAACGTGTGCAAACCACGATCCCTATAACGGGAAACTATTCCAATATGTTTTTATTCCAATCTACTGACGTCAAATTTCCGTAAGCGCCGACGCAAGCATCGGGCGGTGCCGCGCAGGGTTGTTTAAAGAGACCAATCAACTGCTTTCCTCTTTTATAGGAGGCCACTTTTGTTTGCTTTAGAAACAAATAACATTGCCTACACTGAGCGGCTTGTCTTATCTAATTGGCTGATAAGAGGCGAGCACCACGCATAAAGGGGAGAGGGATTCGATGGGGCCGAGCAAGTGCACTGAAAATCGACAACCGGATGAAGAGGGTGGTGCGGCATTTCCGATTGGTCCGCTTTCCCTAACTTAGCTTGAGGTGGCTCGTCGAAAATGGTGGCGACATGCAACGGAAGGTTAAGAATGCCGCTAAAAGGATCATCAGCAAAGAAAAGTTGACTGAGCGAGGTCGTAAACATGCAGAAAGTGCTCGAACACGTTACACAGCCACGCAAAAAAAAAAAATAATATTGTATGCAAATAAACCCATGCTCTCAGGCAGGTGAGAGTACTCAGTGCCTGGGCGATCGGCGGCAGCCATCTTTTATTCCTTCCAGAACGGGACAGCCTGCGGCTATTCAGAGAAAAATTCAGTTTTGTTAGGCATATTAATGCATCTTT
Organism: Dermacentor variabilis; assembly: GCF_050947875.1. Classification (NCBI taxonomy): domain Eukaryota; kingdom Metazoa; phylum Arthropoda; class Arachnida; order Ixodida; family Ixodidae; genus Dermacentor; species Dermacentor variabilis. The sequence goes on from NC_134577.1 coordinate 95,436,566, forward strand.
AACGAGTACACGTCGCTTTGACGCGGTGTGTTTTCGCGGTTTTGAAACGTCGCGTGACTGGCAGGTGAAGTGGGGGTGGTCGGAAAACTTTTGACCAATAGCCGAGGTCTAATGGTGAAAAGGCGTCGAATCAGGAATAACAATTTTTTTTTCTTTTGTTCTTGGCAGTCATGCATAATCATTCTGTTCTCATCATATCAGATGGGGAGTTACCGCGGTTTTCGTGACGTCGCGTGACAGACAGGCGAAGTGGGGGTGGTTTAAAAAAGTTAGCCAATAGCGGAGGGATTGAATTGAATTGAATTGAATTGAAATTTATTCAAAAATGGAAAGTACACAGGGAATGTTGTACAGGACATCTGGATCCCTAGCTCAAGGCTAGTTGGGATCCATGCTAGTTTTTAATTCACAATCTTAACATCAATACGAAGAAGTATAAGTAAGTCATATATACATAAACATTCAATTAGAACACAAGGCAGGGTACGTGTATTAGCTACGAGAAACCGACAGAAAGGAATTTGTATTTAGTAAATTATACACGGCAAGTGAAAAGGGTAAACATGTGTACACAATCCAGATGAAAACTATGCAGATAATAGTAGTGAGTGATAATGGGTTTTCACTGATAGTGAAAAACATTTTGCTTGTTTCACTTCTGTTGGTAAGCTGTTCCATAGGAGTGCTCCAGTGTTGCTTAACCTTCGCCTTCCATATACATTATGCATTATTGGCAAGAGAAAATTTCCCTTAAGTGCGCTGCGTGTATTGCTTCTGGAATGTAAAAAATGTGATACGCTCAAAGCACAGTTAGTGGTTATGATGATCGCAGAATTGGAATAGAAAAGTTTGGAATAGCTTTACGTTATATCTACCCACATCGCCTTAAACGCCCAATAATTTACACCACTTGAGGGGATTCACAGAAACATTCCATGAAGTGAACATTGAAAATGGTTCGCACTCGCCGCCAAGCAGAGCCACAGATGCTCTTAAGGTAGCACACAGGCTTAAGAGCGTGGCTGGCTCGTCCAAGGCAGCTATGGTTTTCTAGGCGCCACTGGGTCGTCTGTGCTACATTTACAAAACGCCGAGGCCCTCCTCTGCGGGAAGAGGTGCGCTATGCTGTATGTCACCAACTCGGTTATCGCGCTGCATGAAATCCCGCTTTGCTGCAGCAGTGATAACATTGGCCAAAAAGCAGGCCTGTGCCTAAGCGACACAGTTAACACGAATATTCGATAAGAAAACAAACCTTCGGAACATTTGCCTCTGCATTGTGATTCCTGAATGTGTGAGACGGGATTTCGTGGTGCTTGAAATCTTCGTAAGAGTGCACAATTCCTGGCAGGTGAAATAATGAACGCATACTACTTAAAAAACAGACACGTATCAGTGACACGTCTTTGGTGCTACATGGTGGCGAATAGGATCTTTTACACTCTTTACTAGAGCAGAACGTTTCTGGGAATCTCCTTACCTAGCTTAATTTGATGAGCGTTTGAAGCGGTGGGGTTAGCGCATGTTTGGAACTGCTATATATTAGGCTGCTTATCTGTCAATAAAGTTAGTTGCCAGTTATGCCCGTTTCTTTCTCGTCCTCCTTCCGTGGTTGGGCGTATTTTTCACACCAGTTGCCATGCACAAAAACAAACCTCCACACTTCTTCCGAATGTCGCTTCAGCATATCAGGCACGTATTCTGTACCGATCACGTACAGGGATTCGATCCCTTTCGCGAGATCTTGGAAAACGTGTCAAACTATAGGAGCAACAGTGTTTACATTACTCTGCAACGTACGAGGAACGCTGTTAGCCATATGGTTTGACGCATCCGGTGCAGAGTAAAGCGAAACTGGAGAAAATTATCGTCTCTCCAAACGAGATCACTCGAGAATACTGCCTCTGTGCTTACGGCGATCGATCATGGCCATCAGGCTGTCCAAAGAGATCGTTTACGTGCTCGAGTCAGGCGAGTTTCACTTTGACTGGCTACGACGCGTTTTCCTTAAATCACCCTTGTCGACGTCATGGCGGGATATCAGTGTTGATAAAGGACACGCTAAACTGTGAACTCAAGATCAAGATACGCCAGTGCATGAAAGCCTGTAACCCTAAAGCTAGAATAGAACTGGCAGAACTTTCCAAGTTAATCAACAAGCGTAAAACAGCTGACATAAGCAAGTATAATATGGGTAGAATTTAACATGCTCTCAGGAATGGAGGAAGCCTAAAAGCAGTGAAGAAGAGACTAGGAATAGACAAGAATGAGATGTATGCGTTAAGAGACAAAGCCGGCAAAATTACCAATATGGGCAATATCATTACAGTACCAGTGGCACTCACGACGATAATGGAAGAGAAAATAGCCTAGAGCAATTTGAAATCCCAAAAGTAACGCCGGAAGAAGTGAGGAAAGACTTGGGAGTGTTGCGTACTCCAGAGTAGCGTATTGTAGTGCCGCCGAGTTGTAGCGACGCCTGTCTATCGATGCTCGACCGACGTTACTATTGGGTAGCGTGGCGTTCTCGGCGAGCTGCAGACATCCAGTAGACCATGGCGTCCAGGCAAGGACGGGATGATTTATAGTGCGAAACTTGCACTGTTCATTCAAAGGTATGTGAAAGATGAAGAGAAGAGAATGAAGTGATGAAAAGTACATATCGGAGCCCCTTAAATAGGTTCTCTAAAATTGTGGGAGGGATCGTACTCCCGTCGGCGTCACGTGACAGGCACAGAGCCTGGTTTATCGATGGGCATTCCGCCTTCGTAGATACCAAACCGCTGCAAGGGAAAGGGCGTCCCGCGCCCGGTTGTACCACGTCTGCTGCAAGGACAAGGGCGTCCCGCCTCCGGGTATGCGAAGTCCTAGGTTCGGGAATTGTAGACGCTTGTCCTCTTTCGCGCGTTGCTGGTTCGCAGAAGTTCTCCTGTACAGCTTAACAGTTCGAGGAATGGGTCCCTCTAAAGTCGCACACACACAAAAGGGCCTGTAAACACTGCGAGGCTTCCGCCTGACCGGCAGACACTCGAGATAACAATGGCGAATCAGGCAGTCACACTTCGTTTCGATGGGGCATGGTGGGCGGGAGTCCATGCCGCACGGGGATACTAGACGCCAACCGTAACAGCATCTCCAGCGGAGGAGGAAGGTCCCGAAGCGTAGAGGCCTCGAGTCGGTTCAGAATCATGCGACTAGATTCATCCATTCTTCATATTCATATAACATCAGCATTTCACACTTCAAGGCACAATCTAGCTTGGCATCTCTTGCTTTTCGTCGCCGTATCGCCACGCTCTCTCTTTATCACAAATTTTTTACAGCTCACTAAGCCGCTCGCCTTACGTCATGCCATCATCACGCATGTCACAGCGCACCAGCCATCAACTCCAAGTTTCTCGTCCTCGAGCACGAACTGTCACTTTTCAATCATCATTTTTTCCTCGAGCTGCCAAGGACTGGAACGACCTACCCATTAATGTCACTGCCATCTCATGTCATTCACAATTTCTAGAAACTGTTTAAACCTGTATTTCAATGTAACACCTGCCTTTTCTTATGTTGACATGTTAGCCACCCCTTATGTAATACCCCGAACGGGGTCTTTAAGGTAATAAAATGAAATGAAATGAAGACATTTCAGGCTTCGCTGTTTTTCTGACCTCTTCATTAGCTGGTGTACTTTCCGCGTTATCCCCTATAGTGCGGTCTTGTATGGTGCTGGTTGACGAATCCTCCGTCATACCTGTTTCCTCCACCACAGGACACTCATACACTGCTTTGGCCGCGAGCTCCCATGCCTTGAAACGAGTTAAGGGTTGCGCTATCCCTTCACTAAATTCGTTTCCCCTGCGTCGCAGCAAATCCTCAGACTTGTTAGAAAACAAGTATGGATACTGTGGCGGGAGATGTGCCGAGACGGCATCTTCACTGCCCAGTACTCCAAAAGGGTCTTCGATACGAATCTTGGCAACAGGGAGACAAACACTGGAGGCCTCTACAGCTAGCCTTATCGAAGCACACTCTCCTGTGCAGTGACCTTCCTCTACGTACGACGGCTGCCCTACGTCCATTGAAGCTGCCGAGTCGCGAAGCACTCTACACGGTTTGCCGTTTACCACGAGGTCTCGAAAGTACTGTCCTAGCAATTTCAGATTTTCCTCTTTACTAGTTAGTGACATCAACACAAGTTTGGGATTTTTGCATCCCACGGAGATATGCCCTGTTTGCTGACAGTTTTATCAAATTATTGGTTTGTTGGCCTCGAAATCTACTTTTGCCTTTCTGCCCTCTGTTCGGGTGATTCCTCCGTTCCCCGCTTTTCTCGTAACTAATTTTCGCCGAATCTGACCTTTCCTTTCATTTATACTGATTCGACTTCAACCATAGCTCTGGCTTGTCGGGTCTGTATTTATTCACCTCCTTCTTAGGAGCTTCATTGCCTTCGAATGCCCGGCGAATTACGCACTCCTCAGCGAGATTGGCCACTCTCGTGATAGTGTCTACGCTTGGTCTATCCTTAACCCAATACTTGATGTTTACTGGCAACCGGCGGTAGATTTTTTCTAAAGCAACGCACTGCATTGTCTTTTCGGCATCGCCGAGTACACCCTATTCTCTGAACCATTCCTTCAAGTTTACCTCCAAGGTTTATGCAAAATCTGAGTATGACTCACTTTTGGCTTTCTCGACTTCCCTGAATTTTCGTCTGAATGCTTCTGCTGATAATCTATACGTTTTAAGCAGATTCGCTTTGACTTCATCGAAGTCCTCTGCTTCTTCTTTCCCCATGCGGTCAATAATATCAGCCACCTCACGTGGCAGTAACGTAAGCAAGCGTTGCGGCCACGTGTTTCTCGCGAATGTTGCCTTCTCACACCTGCGCTCAAACTGTACCAGAAAAAGACCTATGTCCCCTCCTACTACGTAGGGTGTCATTAAGTCTGTCATTCTGCGCTCGCTTTCACGTGCCTCTGTGCTAGGTCTTTCTGTATTTTGAGCTTTCAGGAGCTCAATCTCTTGGCGCTTCATTTCGAGTGCGTCGCGTGCAACACGGTCGCGCTCTTATTTTTCCCCTAGATGCTTACGCTCTTATTTTGCCTCTACAATGCTCTCTAGGTATTCCATCAGTTCATCGTCGTCTGGCCCGATCGTTTCAATCGACTCTACGATCTTCCGCTTTCTCATTGATTCCGCAATTTGGAGGCCCAACTCTCTGGCCAAGCTAAATAATTCCGGCTTCTTTAGTGCCTTCAAGTTCATGGCTGCCCTTAGTGCAGCTAATTCTTCCCTCTATAACAACCTTGACGTACTCAAAGCTTCCGTCAATGGTTAAAGAAAGATGATTGCTCTGTACTCCCCCAAAAATACGTAAAACCAAGTGATATCTTAGTGAAGAAAAGCCGTGCACTCACCATATGCAGTCATGAATCCAGACACCTTCCTTCCGAACGTTGCAACGAGGAGGAAGGGGCTGCGACCTCGTAGTTGTCGTCCAAGTTGGGTTCTCCAGGGTTGCGTATCCCAATCGCTGCCAGCCGGTTTGTTGCGTACTCCACGGTAGCGTATCGTACTGCTGCCAAGTTGTAGCGACGCCTGTTTATCGAAGCTCGACCGACGTTTCTATAGGGTAGCGTGGCGTTGTCGGTTAGCTGCAGGCATTCGGTAGACCACTGCGACCACCCAAAGTTATTGCACGGTTTATTCAAATGTTGGTGAAAGATGAACAGAAGATAATGAAGTGATGAAAAGTACATTTCGGATCCCCTGAAATAGGCTCTCTAAAATCGTGGGAGGGATCTTGCTCCCGTCGACGTCACGTGACAACCCGCCATGGTTGCTCAGTGGCTATGGTGTTGGGCTGCTGAGCACGACTTCGCGGGATCGAATCGCGGCCACGGCGGCCGCATTTCGATGGGGGCGAAATGCGAAAACACCCGTGTACTTAGATTTAGGTGCACGTTAAACAACCGCAGGTGGCCAAAATTTCCGGAGTCGTGCGCTACGGCGTGCCTCATAATCAGAAAGTGGCTTTGGCACTTAAAACCCCATAATTTAACGTCACGCGAGAGGCACAGAGTCTGCTTTGTCGATGGGCGTTCCGCCTTCGTAGATACCAAGCTGCTGCAAGAAAAAGGGGGTCCCGCCCCCGGTTGTACCATGCCTGCAGCAAAGAAAAGGGCGTCCCGCATCCGGGTATACGAAGCCTCAGGTCTGAAAATTGTAGACGCTTGTCCTCCTCTTTTGCTCGTTGCTGGTTCACCGAAGTTCTCCTGCACAGCTTGACAGTTCGAGGAATGGGTCCCTCTAAAGCGTCACACACACAAAAGGGCCTGTAAACACTGCGGGGCTCCCGCCAGACCGGCAGACACTCGAGATAACCGTAGCGAATTAGGAAGTGACACTTCGTTTCGATGGCGCATGGTGGGCGAGAGTCCTTCCCGCACGGGGTGCTAGAGGCCAACCGTAACAGGGGCTATGCAAATGTGAAAGCAGCTAGGGAGGATGAGGGAATAGCAGCTTTATTGAAGGATGGTGGGCAGATAATTCTAAAAAAACAAGCCACCATTTATATGCGACGCCTCATGACCTCGAGCGTACCTGAATCTTGGAAGAACGCTAACCTAATCCTAATCCATGAGAAAGGAGACGCCAAGGACTTGAAAAATTATAGACGATCAGCTTACTGTTCGTTGCCTACAAAGTATTTGCTAAGGTAATCGCAAATAGAATCAGGAACACCAGACGTGGGTCACAGAATAATTGATAAACAAGACCAAGGTTAAGTATAAAATGTATGACGTCTTTCTCGCCTCACATGACCTGCAGTTGGTAAAGAGTTACCAGGCATACCGTAATAAGCTCAACATTTATATTCGGTATGCATATTTATTATTTTGCAACAGAACTGCTTGTTGGCCTAGTTGGTGCTTGCTAAAAGGCATGTTTTTTGCCGCAATTGAACATTCACAAAAGAAAGACACATAAAGACAACACGGGCGGCACTTCCGACTGATTTCCCTTCAGTTGGAAGTGGAATCAGTTGGAAGTGCCGCCCGTGTTGTCTTTATGTGTCTTTCTTTTGTGAGTGTTCAATTGCGGCAAAAAACATGTGTTTTAGCATATTTAATAGATAGCACTTTTGTGCAAGCCACAGACAACCAATGGATTACGTCGAAGAAAGTAAATACAATATTATTTATCAAGAAGGCACTTAGCAAACCTTTCCAGGGTAAAATCAATGCGACCTTAGTTAACAGTTAAGAACTAGCAATATGTTCAATTATTATTGTGTATATGGATAATCCCCATACCGCGGATGTTAACACATGTGCTCGGAAAAAAATATCACAGATATAGTGTGTCCCTAAGGAGCATATCTCAGTGCGGGTCTCTTTTTGTAATTGCAGGTGTGGAAAATTGTACCACCTATGATTCTTTCATTAAGCGCGTTCACCTACTAAAATTCGTCATGTTTAATATCGTCCATCAACGCGCACACGTTCTTATACTTTACTTTTCTAGAAGTACATTGGCAATGTAGTCATGAATCGCCTAGGTGTGGGTACCTCCCATAGTGATTATCAGACTAATCTATTCAGTTACAAACCTGCATCCAACTTAGCTGTGCTATCAGAACTTTTGTTGAAGCTTTACTTTCCCGGGCTTGTTGTGTTTTTCATGTTTTCACGTAGTAGTGACGATGAATAATACAGCGGCAAATTTCTGAATGACAAAACAAACATTTATTGGGTGAACTTGGGGCCCCAAAAGCAAGTTCCACTCAAAGCACACGATAGCGGCAAACACGGTCGGCGATCGTCCAAATCTGATCTGCCGGTCAAGCGCGTCGGCTTTAATACATCAGCGACCGAAAGTTCCGGAGCAATCACTGCACCGGCGAGTCTTCTAGAACGTTCGACACAATTCGGGCTGCACATGCAATCAGGGGCCGTATAACGTAAAACTATTCCAATGTGTTTTTATTCCAATCTTCTGACGTCAAATTTGCGTAAGCACTGACGCAAGCATCGGGCGGTCACCGGCAGGGTTGTCTGAACAAACCAATCAAATGCTCCCGTCGTTCATAGGAGATCACGTTGGTTTGCTTGAAAAACGAACAACATTGCCTGCACTGAGCGGCTTGTCTTATCTAATTGGCTCATAAGAGGCCAGGAGCATGCTCAAGAGGAGAGGGGTTCGATGGGCCGAGCCACTACACTGAATATCGATAACCGGATGAAGAGGGTGGGGCGGCGTCTGCGATTGGTCCACTTTCTCTTACTTAGCTTGCGGTGGCTCGTCGACAATCGCTGCGGCATACAACGGAAGCTTAAGAATCATGCTAAAGCGGATCCTCAGCAAAGAAGAGTTGGCAGAACGTGGTCGTAAACGTGCCGTAAGTGCTCGAAAACGTTACACGGCTACGCAAAAAAGCTTTCTTATACGCGAATAAACCCATGCTCTCCGGCAGGGGCGAGTAGCTAGTGCCGGGGCGATCAGCAGCAGCCATCTTTTATTCCTTTCGGAACGGGGCAGTCTGCGGCTATTCAGAAGAAAATTCAGTTTTGTTCGGCATATTAATGCATCTTTAACGCGTACGTGTCGCTTTGACGTGGCAAGTTTTTGCGGTTTTGTGACGTCGCGTTAGAGGCAGGTGAAGTGGGTGCAGCCCGAAAACTTTTTACCAATAGTCGAGGGCTAATGGCAAAGAGGCGTCGAATCAGAAATAACTATTTTTGTTTTGTTCAGTCAAATCATGCATAATCAGTGTGTACACGTCATATAAGATGGGGAGCTATCCCGGTTTTCGTGACGTCGCATGACAGACAGGTGAAGTGGGGGTGGTTCAAAAAGTTTTTGACCAATTGCTGGGGGCTGATTGCAGAATTGGAATAGAAAAGTTTGGAATAGTTTTACGTTATAGCGCTCCAGATTACACAAGCTTCGTTGACAAAAGAAAGCACATAGAACCATCGAAAATATTGGAAAAGCTTCCGATATATGCGGGGGCGACCCGCGCTGAGCGATAACCTTTGTTACAGGAAGGAAAACAGTCACCCAGAAAAAGTGAAACAAGTATACGTACCAATGCTCCCCTCAAAAAGCATCATCCCGATGTAACAAACATAACAGGAGAGTGAAAAACAAAAGGACTATAATTAAACAACAGCAAAACAAAGCATTCAAAGTAAGACAGTCCAAAAAAAGAAACTCGAAAGTTCAGCTGTGCAAATTCCCAAAGTTTGTTGGTACTGTTAGAATGGCTAAAGTCGCACACGGACTAATTCACGTCATGAGCGGCGACGCTCTGAAAGCGTAATGCCCTCTGGCACAACCTCCTAGTCCAGTGCGCCAATGGGTCAGATGATCTTGTAGGGTCCGAAATAGCGGCGTAAAAGCTCGTCGGCATATCAGGATCCAAACCCACACACGGCCGCCAGGCACGTACTGTAATCGAAGGTTGTAGCGCCGGCTATCGGTCCTCTGTTGATTTTCTATGCGCAGGTGGGTGACCTACCGGGCTTTTTCGGCATGATGGAAAAAGGCAGCGAAGTCAAGATTTTCTTCGTCAGAAACGTGTGGCAGCATGGTGTCGAGACGTCGTCGGGTTCTTTCCGTAAACCCGCTTGAGCTGCGTCATTTGTGTCGTTTCTTGCACTGCCGTATTATAAGCAAATGGTATGTACGGCAAGACCACATCCGACGTCTTGTGCCCACGTCGATGTACATTGCTACCATGTCGACTAGGGTCTTGTTCAGGTGCTTCGTAAGGTCATTAGTAAGGTGCTCCGTAAGGCAGTTGGCATCCGCAGCTAGGCAGTTGTCCTCCTGTCGCTTTCTGGCTGTATGGAAGGATGACTTGGGTGAGCTCTGCTGTAGAGGCGGTTCCTCTGTCGGCCATGAGGACTTCTGGGGAACCATGCCGCAGCAGGATGTACTGGACGAAGAATTTCGCCACTTTGGCTGCGCTACCCTTCCGCAGAGCTTTGGTTTCAGCGAAGCGGGTGAAGTAGTCCATCGCCATGACGAGGCACCTATTTCCGGATGTTGACGTCGGAAACGGTCGCAACATATCCACCTCGATGTGCTGAAATGGTCGACAAGGACCCTCTACCAGTTATACTTTTCTCACTGGCCTTGTAAACGGTGTGTTCCATCGCTGACAATCTCCGCATGTTTTGACGTGATGGGCGATGTCGGCGGTCAGGCGGGGCGAGTAATGCCTTTCCTATATACTCCCTAGCGTCCGAGAGAACCTGAGGGGCGTACAGTACTTCGGGACGCAGCGCAAGGAGGTAGCGGGCGTGGACTGGTGAGAAATTCTTCCTTACGACTAGGTTGTTCTGAAGCGAAAACGAAGACAACCCTTACATAAGTTCCCTAGGGACTAGGTCTGTGTTGCCTTTCAAATACTCGGCGAGACATTTTAGCTTCGTGCCCGATCGTTGCTGTTCAGCGAAGTCTACCGCGCTTATTATTTCAAGGAAGGCATCGTTTTGTGGTGGCAGCCTATGGCGGGGGGCGACAAGCAGTCGACGCCACAGTGTTTTTGCCCGGAGTTGTCGATTACAGCAATGTCATAATCTTGCAATCTGAAGCTCCAGCAAGCCAGACTTCCTCCAGGGTCCTTTCAATTCACTAGCCAACACAAGGCATGATTGTCGCTGACGGCTTTGAATCGCCTCCCATCTAGGTAAGGGCGGGATTTTGATGTATTCCAAATAATGGCGAGACATCCCTTTTCAGTCATAGAATAATTCCCTTCCACTTTTTACAGAGACTGGCTAGCGTAAGGGTAAGGAAAGACGGACCCGTTCAAGTCCGTCTTTCCTCCGGACCAGGACATCACCGAGGCCTAGTCTATAGGCGTCCGCTTGGATCTCGGTATAGGCGTCCTCATCGAAGTGCGCAAGTACAGGCGGCGACTGCATGCGTCTTTTGAGTAAATGCGTCGGCCTGCGGCGTTTCCCTTTTGAACTAGACATCACATTTGGTTAAATGTGTCAGCGGCTCAGCGATGCGTGAAAAGTCATTGACAACACGCCTGTGATAGGAACACATGCTAATGAATCTGCGCACTGCCTTCTTGTCGATGGGCTGCTGAAACTTTGCGATGGCACCTGTCCTCTGCGGGTCGGGGCGGAGTCCACATTTGCTGATGACGGGGCCAAGGAATAGAAGCTCGTCGTAAGAGAAGCGGCACCTTTCCGCCTTCAGAGTGAGCACTGATGACTTGATGGCCTCTAATACGTTCGCAATCCACCTAATATGACCGTCCGAATTTCCCGCGAGGACGAAGACGTAATCCAAGTAAACAAAACATGTCAGCCACTTCCGTCCTGGTACTACCTGTCCATCACGCGCTAGAACGTTCCATGCGCCGTGCACAGTCCGTATGGGATGACCTTGAACTCAGAGAGACCGTCTGGCGTGATGAAGGCGGTCCTTTCGCGACCCCTTTTGTGGACTTCTGTTTGCCAGTAGCCAGGTGTTAAATGCAGCGACCCTCTCATACGTATCCTGCCAACTTTCCGGGTCTCCAAGTATTGAACTGCGGAACCTCGGTGGCTCCCTGAGCTGCTACCGCACGATCGGTGCTGGCGATACTCGGGCTGTGATTGTAGCTGCTGACGTGGTCGTGCACTTTCTGGTATTCCCAGGCAAAAGACCATGCTCCAGGGGCAGTGTTTGCAGACTGCGTCTATCTCACTGCTTCTTGGCGACGTTGGTGTTGTCTTCGTAGCTCGGGCTTGCCTCACGGCTTTGTGGGGGCATTCGGTACATGAACGCACTAGCACCTCCTCCGGATGTCACGTAGCAGGGAAGGTGAATAATAAAGCGACAAATCTGTGAATGACGAAACTAACTTTTATTGGGCGAACTTTCGCCCACAAGAACAAGTTGTACTCCAAGTACAGGATAACGGCGAACACGGTCAGCGATCGTCGAAATCTGATCCACCGATCAAGCGCGTACGCTTTTTTTAGAGACGTCATCGAAGGATCCAGAGCAATCACTGGCACCCGCTCGTGTTCTAGAACGTTCGACACAATTCGCGCCGCACATGCCATTAGATTACAGAAGCTTCGGTGACAACAGACAGCCGATCGAACCATCGATAACATTCGATAAATTTCTGATAGATCCGGCGCGTCCCGCGCTAGGCGATAACATTCGTTAGATGGTAGAAAGTGGTCACCCCAAAAAAGATAAACAAATACACGTAATAATTTAAACATAACCTAATCACGAATGCCTACTTCGGTTTTAGGCAGTACAAATCGACAGAGCTCGCCCACCTCACATGGAGAGTATATATTCGAGAACACCGTATGGATGTTTCATCTTGGGGATTTTGGAGCGCAGCTCTATGACACCCATTCCCGCGTCTCGCGCCGCCGTCGGCTTCGGCGTAACCAAGATCATCATCCTGGCGCTGCTCTAGGTGCGCGCGTTCCTGCTGACATCTCTCGCGCACGCACGAGTCTTGCTCTCCCCTTGACACAGAATTTTATAAAATAATTGATAGAGCGAACTCCGGCGCTAGTGTCTACGGGAGCTTGTAATGGGAGCGGTTGTGCCAGCGTGGCAAATAGGGGAAGTGCATGAATTTGCATAAATTTCGGCCTTCTAGCTGCAAAGCATTGCGACTTTCTAAATTCGTCATATTCAACAGTGTACTGTGTAATAAGTAAACAAATAAACATAATTAAAATTGTCCGACGGCGGGATTTTAACGCAGGACCTTCAGCCCAGAAGCCGGATATTGAAACCATTAGGACATGGATGCAGCTATCGACAAGTGTTGTGAAATTCCCTTATGAATTTATCGCGGGCATGAGGTGCCTTAAGACGCATGGCGCGTTTCGATTTGGCAATCTCTACAAGCTCAATCGTTGCAATTTGTAGCGATTGTGCGTGTTTGCGGCGTCTTCTGCACTGAGGAATAGAGATTGTTTTGAAATTTACTGCCATAAGATATATATGGGGTAATATACAAAACCACAAGAAAGTCTGAATCCGCAAGCACCAAGATCAGAGAAATTTATGTACTTCCCATCATTCCCATCGTAGGACAACGACTGCAGCGCCAGAGTTCCCTCTAGTACATTGTAAGAAATTCTGTGTCCCTTGTTCTCCAAAGCCAGATCACGTGTTCTCGCCTATCCTCTTGCACCCTTCCTCCGAGCATTGCCGTTGCGGTAACGCTCGCCACCACCGTCCACTCACCCCACACCTCCCTTCTCCCTCTGCCGTAACACTGCCGCGGTGACAGCGGCGGGCGCTGCTTGCCACCTCGCGCGTGATCCACGGCTCTCCGCTCCTCCGTGTCCGTGTCGCGTGGCTGTACGGCTTTCAGCCGTGTCTCTCGCTTCCCCGTTAGCGGGGCGTGTTCCCCAGTGGCGTTTGTTGCCTCTGGCAGTGCTTGCGCCTGCCTGTCCTTCTCCCTCCTCCACTCTTGCCCTATACCTACCCTTACCTGCGCAGTGCCGTTGCGGTGTCTCGATAGACAGTTGTAGCGTCTCGTCCCCTTACTTCTACTTCGCTCCCCAATCTTTTGCGGCCACATTGAGACCTGTCTGTGAGCAAATGAGTGTGTGACCTTTACTCAATACCCCTGTTCTCCACCTGTTTCCTCATACCACCTCAGATAAACATTAACTCATAATTGCTAAACATCCGCCCTCCTTTATGCGGCACTGACCCACTATAACATGGCGCGATGGCGCGTCGCCGCAGCGCTGGCTCGATAGCGGCGGATCGCGGTGTGTGCTGCTCAATCCGAAACGGAGAACCGCCTGCGTTCGGCACTGCGTGTTCTGTATGCGGTTACGTGTTATTTAAATAATGCAGCTCCTGCGCTCAAAGATCGCATTACCAAGAAGAGTAATAATCAGCGAATTTTTATTGATATTACTAGAGCATTGCATTTTTTAACCATAACCTAAAATTTCGCAGGGTGAAATTGTATAGCACACGCGGTTTAGCGTACAGCTTTATTCAGTTCCATTTGGCCATTTGCATGCTATGTGCTAAAGCTCTTCACATTTCTTTTCTTAATGTTGTTTCTTGCGGCGTACCACAAGGCAGTATTTTATGACCATACACTTTTATTCTGTTGAATAATGAAGTCACACAGTTCGATCGAGACTTAAACAATGTAATACATGCGGACGATACAAGTTTATTCATTCCCAATGGTACTTCTGCAGCACTATTGTATGGCTCTATAGTATATCCTTGCGGTTGAGTGTATACCTCGTGAGCGACGGTAAAATTAGAAAAGAGATCGAAATGAGGACATGCAGGTGTTGCAGCAGTCACGAAGCCACTCTTCTCTTATCCACAATGTTTTCGAGAGTTCCATGGGCTCTCGTCGAACTCTCGATTACAACTGCAAGGCTCACCAGCTCTTCTCAAACGAAGGGCTTGCGAACCCTCGATGCGAACCCTCGATCCAACAACATTGGGGACTCACGCCTGGTAGCTAACCGGCGACGCAGCCTCTATCTATGGGTGAGCGATATTCACAATGCTCTCTTATGAAGTCCGCTCAGGTGAGGAATGGTCTTCGCACGATGACTCAGCTGCTTTATTTGGAAGACGGTTACAGTGATGCACAATATCGGCGGTCTTTAGTATCTTCGAAGCCCCAGCATCCACTTACGATGTCTTCGATACTGGTGAAGTTCTTTTACACGAGATGCTAAAGGTACTGAAGGTCATCGGCTATGCTCTTCTGTACAGTTTGCTTCTTCCGACATTCGCTCGTTCATCTTGCGACAAAGCGCAAGAGCGCCCTTCATAAGCGTCACGTATGTATGACTCGGTCGATATCTGCGTGCGAGTGTGAAGCTCCTTATTCGCAGCTTGTCGTCGTCCAACAGCGCTCCCTAAAAGGTCACAGAGCTTTACCTTGCATTGCTCCCGGTTTGTTAGCTCTTCTCCAAGAGTATGAAACCAAACACTTGCCTTGGCTTTCAAGTAGGTCACGCTGGCTAACGCAAGGGTCTGATTTCATGGGTTCTTTTCGCTGGCGCGCTCGTTCATCCGGAGCCAATCTTCAACCATCAAGCTCGTCGATACCCGTAAACGTGCCAGGGTCGTGGGGCTCAGCCCACCTGGCGTTTGGCACTGTGGCCACCATCGTGGTCGCCGTTGTTGAATCCGCTTCGTCAGTCGGCGTGGTGGTAGCGGCTAGGCTACATATATATATATATATATATATATATATATATCATCAGCCTGGTTACGCGAACTGCAGGGCAAATGCCTCTCCCATACTTCTTTAACTACCCCGGTCATGTACTAATTGTGGCCATGTCGACCCTGGAAACTTCTTAATCTCATCCACCCACCTATCCTTCTGCCGCCGCCTGCTACGCTTCCCGTCCCTTGGAATCCAGTCCGTAACCCTTAATGAGCATCGGTTATCTTCCCTCCTCATTACATGTCCTGCCCATGGCCATTTCTTTTACTTGATTTCAACTAAGATGTCATTAACGCGAGTTTGTTCCCTCACTCAATCTGCTCTTTTCTTATCCCTTAACTTCACACCCATCATTCTTCTTTCCATAGCTCGTTGCATCGTCCTCAACTTGAGTAGAACCCTTTTCGTAGCCTGCAGGTTTCTGCGCCGTACTGAGAACTGGTAAGACAAAGCTGTTATACACTTTTCTCTTGAGGGATAATGGCAACCTGCCGCTCATGATCTGAGAATGCCCGCCAAACGCACCCCAGTCCATTCTTATTCTTCTGATTATTTCAGCCTCATGATCCGGATCCGCGGTCACAAGCTGCCCTAAGTAGATGTATTCCCTTACCATTTCCAATGCCTCGCTACCTATCGTAAACTGCTGTTCTCTTCCGAGACTGTTAAACATTACTTTAGTTTTCTGCAGATTAATCTTTAGACACACACTTCTGCTTGGCCTCTCCAGGTCACGAAGCATGCATTGCAATTGGTCCCCTGAGTTGTTAAGCAAGACATTATCATCACCGAATGGCAACTTGCTAAGGTATTCTCCATTAACTTTTATCCCCAATCCTTCCCAATGCAGGACTGAATACCTCCTGTAAACACGCTGTGAATAGCATTGGAGAAATCGTATCTCCCTGCCTGACGCCTTTCCTTTTTGGAATTTTGTTGCTTTCATTATGGAGGTCTACGGTGGCTGTGGAGCCACTGTAGATATCTTTCAGTATGTTCACATACGGCTCGTCTACACCCTGACTCCGTAATACCTCCATGACTGCAGAGGTTTCGACAGAATCAGACGCTTTCTCGTAATCAATGAAAGCTATATATAAGCGTTGGTTATATTCCGCACATTTCTCTATCACCTGATTGATAGTGTGAATATGGTCTGTTGTTGAGTAGCCTTTACGGAATCCTGCCTGGTCCTTTGCTTGACAAAAGTCTAAGGTGTTCCTGATTCTATTTGTGATTACCTTAGTAAGTACTTTGTAGGCAACTGAAAGTAAGCTGATCGGTCTATTATTTTTCGTCTTTGGCGTCCCCTTTTTTATGGATTAGGATTATGTTAGCGTTCTTCCAAGATTCCGGTACACTCGAGGTCATGAGGCATTGCGTATACAGGGTGACCAGTTTCTCTAGAACAATCTGCCCACCATCGTTCAAAAAATATGCTGTTACCTGATCCTCCCCTGCTGCTTTGCATAGCTCCCAAGGCTTTCTTTACTTCTTCCAGCGTTATCTGTGGGATTTCGAATTTCTTTAGACTATTCTCTCTTCCGTAATCGTCGTCCGGAGTGGTACTGTGTAAATCTCTATAGAACTCTTAAGCCACTTGAACTATCCCATCCATATTAGTAATGATATTGCCGGCTTTGTCTCTTAACGCATATATCTGATTCTATCCAATTCCTAGTCTCTTCTTCACTGCTTTTAGGCTTCCTCCGTTCCTGAGAGCATGTTCAATTCTATCCATATTATACTTCCTTATGTCAGCTGTCTTACGCTTGTTGATTAACTTCGAAAGTTCTGCGAGTTCTATTCTAGATGTCGGGTTAGAGGCTTTCATACATTGGAGTTTCTTTATCAGATCTTTCGTTTCCGGCGATAGCTTACTGGTATCCTCTCTAACGGAGTTACCACCGACCTGTATTGCACACGCCGTAATGATGCCCACAAGGTTGGCGTTCATTGCTTCAACACTAAAGTCCTATATATATATATATATATATATATATATATATATATATATATATATATATATATATATATATATGTATATATATATACAGAGAGAGAGAGCGAGAGAGCGATTGTTACAGTAAATGTAGACGCGTGACTGGTAGACGAACCACTGTGAGCGGGGGCAACGAGGAAGGCAAGTATGACGCTTCATGCCCCGTATGAAGCACGCCTTGAGTGCTCTCACTGCTCAAATCGCATATGACAGCTGCCCACTTTCCCATATTGAAGACTTCGTATCTAATCTGTACGGGTGCAACGCCTTCAGCAAAATAGATCTCGTTAATGCGTGCCACCAGATACCAGTTGAACCCCATCAACTTTCCAAAAAATTCCATCACGACGCCTTGCGGTTTATTCCAGTTTCTTCGCATGGTTTTTAGGTTGCGTGATGGCGGGCAAACATTCCAGCGCTCTATTGCTGATGTGACAAAAGGTTTGCCTGCGGCCTTCGCATGCGTCCATGACATACTGATAGCTTGCGGCACTCCGGAAGACAACGAGTGAAACTTGCGTGAAATTTCACAACGCCCCCAATAGTATGGCGTGGTTATGAAACCACAGAAATGCGTTTTTGGAACCTCTAAGCTAGAGTTTTCTGGCCATCGCGTTTCGGCACTTGGCATCCATCCGTCTTCATCCCACATGGAGGCTGTCAGAAATTTTACGGTTTCTACCACTTTACGCCAGCTTCGTGAGTCCCCGGGCCTCGTTAATTTTTCTTTCCAGTTTATTCCACAGTGTGCAGCCTTACTGTAAGCCATCACCGACATATTGAAATAGCCATGGAGCCTGCCTTAGACCATATCATGGCCATATCATTCTGTCGTAGCGCCGAACGTGTCTGGTATTCCGGTAACCACAGGCAAGCTGGTCGTTTCGGCAAATGACTGGAGGCATAAACTCAAGCTGATGATGGAACTTTAGCGTAGACGTACTTGCGGCCTGATCGGTCTGCATGGTCCAGCCACTTGTTGGCGCTCTAACCAAGTGTAAAAGATTTTAAACATTTATAAAAACAAAGTGTTGATGATTATACTCCTGCGAAAAATACACACCAGCAGCCAAAGAAGAATACACGTCGTTACTGCTACTGTGTATGGTTGAGCTCTGTGCCACCAGGTGGCTGCACCGTGCAGACCATTCGCATTTGCGATTCTGCTCGTACCATGGCTCATCCCGTTACGGCACAGTCAAGCGGCCAGACCCTGTCCCCTTGCGCTTGCATTTGCCCTAATACCGGACTCGCGAAACGCTATTGCGTTAGTAATCTTCCAGTGTAAAGTGACGGCCACAAACGCGCAAACCCTGGCGCCGATCGGGTAGCGGCAGTCCGATGCGCAGCAGCCAGCTCGCTCGTATGCTGCCTTGCAGAGGGACAAGATGTCGCAGCTTGACATATTGCCAGTCGCTGCGTTTACAGTCCACAAAGCAACAAAGTCGAATCATAGTGCTCGCGAAAAGACTGAGACCGACTCTGACCGCGGAGCTCTCGTCAAAATGGAGTACGTTGTAACACAAGCAGACGACACTTGCTGTGTGCCGGAAGTGCTTAATTGTAGTGAAAAATCGTTCTTGTGCATTCTCTTTATGTTACTTTCTGTTTATAAAAACAAATGAACTAACATTCCAACTATTACGAAGATCATTTGTTTACCATAAAGTTGCAAAAAATTATTGATCACGCGCCCTGGTCAGCCAATCGGATAGCTCGCCCCACTGACGTCATATGGGTGATTTTCGTCTTATGGGTAGGGGCGGCTTAAAATTCCGCCGAGCAGCGTGCTCCGATCGGCAGCGATGTGCATTTTTAAAACCTTATAATAAATTACGCGCTTTGCGCGGAGCACTTAGATGTGTCAATTAATGATCAGAAGGACCTACTCTAACGACTCAGTACGTTTGTAGAAAATCGTCAAAATCGTTTCAGGGTCCCTTTAAAGAGGCGAGTGGGTAAAAACATACACATAAATAACAAAGCAGCAAATGCTGGTTAGTTAGTACAGCAAAATTGATTAGTGTTTTGTATCCGGGAGTGATGGTGTCTTGTAAGGCCAAACGAAGCTTTGAGTAATCCTTTATTGCGACAACTGCACCGGGAAGGTGTTTCCATTCCTCAGAGCTCCTACATGAATAAATGATTCGTGAGAGGTTCTGTCGTCGCATTGAAATATTCCAGCGTCATGGCTATCATCAATGCGAGAGGAAATGTGCGTAGACGATATAAGATTATCGTATAGGTAGGAATTGTGGAAATATAGTTTACCAAATAAGTCAAGGCGAAAGCACTTACGTCAGGCTGAGAGAGGAGTAAGTAGTAAGGAGTATTTTATAGTAGTTATGCTTGATGTGTAGCTATAATTGCTATAACTAAATCAAGTCGGATTGTTTTGGATTAGTTCGAGTGATTGAATAAGGGATTTGATTTCAACAGCAAATTATTAGACAGCTATGCGAAGTAAGGATACTAGTTTTAGCGGCTCTATAGACTAGTAAACTAATTATCTCACAAAACAGACTGGTGGATTAGTTGATATTGCATGTGTAATGAAGCAGACACGCCTCTTGTTTCCGATATTAGCTCGGAGACGACGACGACGACCCGTGCTTTGATTAGCAAGAGAGCTCGGGCTGTTCGCTGCTGCTAGGCTGGTGTTTATCAGCTGCTCCTCACCGTTAATAAAACATCATTACATTTGGTGGGGATTGCTAGAATCCCGCAAGTCACCCTGGAGTTCCCCACTCGTACGTTGCCCACCGTCACCATAACTCATGTGACCTACGCACCGACTGTACCCATGGCTGCCCCTGTCACTTGCGCCCGCGTTCTTCGTCAGAGCCACCTGGCCATCTTTTGCAGGACCGGAGAACATGGCATCGAAGAATGGCTGTCCTCCAATGACCGCGTAAGCGCTCACAATAAGTGGGACGACCAATCTAAACTGAAGAACGCCATATTTGGTCTTGCTAACATCGCAAATGTATGGTTTAAGAATCACGAATCTGAGATTTCGAGTTGGTCCACATTCAAGGCACATTTCTACGAAGTGTTTACCCGCCCCCCTGTCCGCAAGTTTTGCGCCGGACAGCGTCTACGCCAGCGAGCCCAGCAAGCGGGCGATATTTTCCCCAGGTATATTCAGAATGTCTTAGATCTCTGCAGCCGTGCGAATGGAACGATGGCGGTGGACGAAAAGATTACTCACATTCTGAAGGGTATTGAGGACGGCGCGTTTAAAATGCTGCTGGCCAAGAGTCGAACCAGCGTTACCGTACTCTTCAACCTGTGTCAGAGTTCCGGCGAATTGCGCCGCCAACGTATTATCGCGCGACAAAACGTTCCACTTCCTTACTCGGTCTCGACCATTGTGGATGCCGCTGGCCATACCGATGCTCCTGCTCTCGTCCTTCAGATGAAAGATTTCATTCGCGAGGAAGTGGCCCGCCAGCTGTCGCTGCTCCCTCAGGGCCATGAGCCTGCCCCAACACGGACTCCGGCCGTGCGACAAGCCATCCGTGCCCAAATATCTGACGTACTTACGCTCGTTCTCGTTCGCCCGCCAGCTACTGTGACGGCACCCCTCTCCTATGTTGACTATCCGTCGCTATTCGTATCTCCGACGGCACCGCTATCTTGTGGTGACTTCCCGTCGCGGATCACACCTCCGCCGCTCAACTATGCTGCCGCTGTCACACGGCCACTCCCACCGTCATATTCCGTACCTTCAACAACGCACCGGGTTCCACTTGCTCCTGTTCCACGGCTTTCACCCCAGCTTCTTCATCGAGGCCACACGTCGCGCATGCCAGACAACATGCCTATTTACTTCGCCTGTGGCATTGCCGGTCACGTTGCGCGCTTTTGTCATCGTAACATGCCCTCACCACCTTGACGCCTTCGATCACTTTTCCTACGCGCCACAACATGCCGCCAGGATGCCGCTGACTCACCGCTGGGACCCTTCGATCGCGACCGCCGTTCAGACAGTCACCGTTCTCTGTTTCCGCGTCGACGGCCGCTGTCACCTATGCGTCGTCGGCCACCTACTGCTGAAAGAAACTGACTAGCGCAGTTCCGGAGGCAAAAAGGGCAAACTCATACATCTTTCTAAGGCCTCGATTTTCACCACAGAATGTTATTGACTTCCATGTCGAGGGAGCATCCGCTCAAGCGCTTATCGATTCCGGGGCCACAATTTCTGTCACCCATGAAAATCTTTGTCGCAAGCTGAAAAAAGTCACAAGCTCTCCATCTGGCTCGGCACTCTGCACTGCTAGCGCTCAACGCATTCATACTACAGCTGTATGCACCGCGCGTGTAGTCGTCTAAGAAGTTTTGTACATCATCGAGTATTTTATGTTGCCCTCCAGTTCTCATGATCTCATCCTGGGGTAGGACTTCCTGTCATATCATCGATTGTTCCCGCGCGCAAGTGGCCATTTTGCCGTTATGTGACTCGCCATCGGTCGGCGCCGACCTCAGTGTTCACGAAGTCTTCCTTGATGATGATACTGATCTACTTCCGGAGACATCGGTGCTTGTGACCTTGTCGTGTACTGCCGTGCCAGACTCAACTGTGGCTTTTACGCCATCTGACATGCCTATCACCGCAAGGACTTATTTAACCCGTTCGCCATCCGCACTGTTAGGTTTTAATCCGCCTTGATACCCATCTGTAATGCGCACCGGTATCCAGTGACCATACTGCGCGGTGAGACCTTAGGATTTGTGCAAACTGTCACGTGTATTGGAGACCTTGACGTTCACGATGGAGCCACCCGTTTTCATCTGGACACCATAACTTCCGTCTCATGAACACCACCTTCAGCAGCTGTCGACAACGCCATCGCCGCACACCTCTCGCCGTCTCATCGCACTCAACTTTTTACTCTACTGAACGAGTTCGTTTCTACGTTCGACTGCAGTGAACCATCCTTATGTGGCATGACAAGTGTCTCTCATACTACCGACGCCGGTTCCCATGCCCCCTTGCGACAGCGTCCGTATTGCGTTTCCGTAGAATAGCGCCGATTTATCACGGAACAAGTGGACGACATGCTGCAGCGCAGCGTCATTCAGGCTTCGCAAAACCGTTGGTCCCCACCTGTCCTTCTACTGCGACAAAAAGATGGCACCATTGGGTTCTGTATTGATTATCGCCGCCTGAACAGGATTACAAGAAAAGACGTCTACCCAGTGCATCGGATCGACGATGCTGCTGACTATCTGCAAGGTGCCGAACACTTCTCGTCTTTAGATCTTCACTCTGGCTATTGGCAGGTTCCCATGGCTGAGGCTGATCGCCCAAAGACAGCTGTCATCACTCTCGATGGCCTGTACGAGTTTAACGTTATGCCTTTCGGGATCGGCAATGCTCCCGCTACCTTCGAGTGCATGATTGATACCGTCCTTCGCGGACACAAGTGGAAGACTTGTTTATGTTACCTGGATGACATAGTTGCTTTTTCACAGGATTTTCTGACACATCTTGCTCGTGTGCATGGCATCCCCACCTGTCTCACTTGAGCTGGCCTACAGCTCAACCTCAAGAAGTGCTGTTTCACTGCCCGAACATTAACTGTCTTGGGTCACGTTGTCTCGAAATGCGGTATCCTTCCTGCTCTCGACAAGCTTCACGTAGTCGCCGAGTTTCCGAAGCCCACATATATCAAGACCCTGCGAAATTTCATAGGTCTTCGCTCTTATTTTCGACGCTTCGTGCGGATTATCGATTCGTGTGTATTATCGCACCTTTGACGAAGCTGCTTACCGCAAGCAAAGGCATTTCCGCGTGGTCATCAGCATGCGATGAAGCCTTTGACAATTTAGGCGAGTTGCTGACTTCACCGCCAATTCTTCGCCATTACGACCCTACTGGGCCGACAGAGGTTCGCATAGAGGCCAGTGGTGTCGGCCTTGGTGCGGTCTTGGCCCAATGGAAAGCCGCGAATGATAAATATATCGTGGCTTATTCCAGCCGTACCCTTAAAAAAGCTGATATGAAATACACCCCTACAGAGAAGGAACGATAAGCCATCATTTGGGCATTGGGCAAGTTTCGTCCTTTTCTCTACGGCCATCCTTTCAGCATCATCACTGACCAGCACGCCCTTTGTTGGCTTTCCTCCTTAAAAGACCCGTCGGGCGGCCTCGTCCGTTGGGCGCTCAGCCTGCAGGAATATGACATTCGTGTCCTATACCGCTTTGGTCGAAAGCATTCCGACGCTTACGCGCTCTCTCGCTCGCCAATGACACCTGATGTGGCTTCTCTTTACATTCCTTCTCCGACCTCAAAACCGTGACTACCGACAGCTATTGACATGCCCTTGGAGCAACGCAAGGACCCATCGCTTGCCCTGCTGCTCAACTACCTTGCCGCTCCATCGGTCCTTCCTTCAACACGAATGCTACACCGTCAAGCAGCCCACTTTGCCGTGCCAGACAACACCCTCTACCGCCGCAACTATATGCTTGACTGACGGAAATGGCTTCTCGCTATCCCTCGTCACATGCGCTCCGATATATGCGCGTACTTCCTTGTTGACCCTCAAAGCGCCCATGCCGGCGTCATGAAAACTTTCACAAGGCCGCGTCAACGATATTACTGCAGTGGAATGTATCGGTTTGTGCAGCAGAACGTTAATCATGCACCGCCTGCCAACAAAGCAAAACTCCCCCAATGCGCCCTACTGGCCCACTACAGCCGCTACCTTGCCTTGCTCGAGTATTCGACCGCGTTGGCATCGACCTCTATGGCTCGCTCCCATACAGTGGATGTGGAAACCGCTGAATTATTGTTGGCGTCGATCTCCTGACGCGCTACGCCGAAACCGTGGTTCTTCACGCCACTACCACGCGCGACGTTGCGATGTTCGTTCTTCGGAACTTCGTCCTTCGCCACGGTGCTCCTCGAGAATTACTCAGCGATAGGGGTCGTGTCTTCTTGTCTGCAGCAATACAATCCCTCCTTCTCGAGTGCCAGATCATTCACCTGAAGTCGACAGCGTATCACCCCCAAACGAACGGTCTCACAGAGCGCTTCAACCGAACACTGGGCAGCACGTTGAGGATATAGTACGTCTCGTCCGACCGCACCAACTGGGACACCGTACTCCCGTTTGTTACTTTCGCTTATAACGCCGCGACGCAAGCGGCCACCTGTTTTTCAGCGTTTTTCTCTTGTATGGGCGTGAGCCTTCGTGTCCTCTGGATACTATCCTGCCCTACCGACCTTACGCTTCCGAGTGCACAACTATTTAAGCAGTCGCCCGATACGCTGAAGCTTGCCGTCAATTGGCTCGTCCGTTGACCAGCGAGCATCAGGGGCGTCAGAAGTCAAGACGCGACACTCATCAGGCCACGGCCACGTTCCCTGCTGGTTCCCTTGTGTGGCCATCGATACCACCTCACACGTTCGGCCTATCTTGTAAACTACTGGCGCGGTACCACGGTCTGTATCGAATCATTGACGCCTCCTCCCCTCTGAACTATATCGTTGAGCCCGTCACACCATCACCGGACCTTGGTTGTCGAGGTAGGGAACAGTGCATGTTAGCCGGCTGATGGCTTATTTCGATCCCCTCATCTTCTCTGCTCCCTGAGTCGCCAGCATGGCTCCGTTTCACACCCGGGGCCAATGTAATGAAGCAGACGCGCCTCGTGTTTCCGATAGCAGCTCGGAGACGACAGCGACCCGTGCTGAGATTAGCAAGAGAGCTCGGGCTGTTCGCTGCTGCTAGGCTGATGTTTATCTACTGCTCTTCACCTTTAATTAAACATCCTGCACGTTAATATATTTAGCGCGATGAAACGCACGATGCGAGAGAACGCACACAGGACAAAATGATTTTGCAATCATTTTCTCAATACCTGATTGCATGGTCTAAGGCACGCACAAGCATGGTCTAAAGCACGCACAAGCAAACATGAACCCATTTCACTCGATGACCACGCACACTCGTTGTCAGAACGCTGGCATGAGGAAGAACGGCAGCACCTGCGAGTGAATCGACCTGCATGCTACCTCTCGCTTCAAGGCGAAATAAGCGACGAGAACACAGCCCACACGAAGCTATAAGCCCTCAGCGCTCTTAGACTTTGCACTCAACACAGATCACGGTGGCTGCAGCGTCATACGCAACAGCCAAAGGAATGGAACGCCGCCCCCTCTCCCACGGCCTTGCGCGAAGTTGAAGGTGGCACGCTTCCTCGTCGCCTTTTTTGCACGCGAGAGATCAAGCTGCTGCCCTCGGCTTACCCTCGCATGCTTTCATTCGCCCTTACAGTATACGCGTTGCGGCCACGGTGTAATCACACTTGGACTTTATGCGGAACATCACGCCAACGATGGCGGTGGAAAGGTGCCTCTATTCTCTATCGCAATAAAATAAATTCCCGCGCCGCTAATTTGTTCCATATTCCAATTTCCAATTCCAGTATTTAAGCTTGTTCCGTATTCACTTTGCTGCCCTAAACTACTAAATAGGGTGCGTCCTGCCTTCCTATGATGCGAGTGCTGATAAAGGGGCCGCTTGCGGCGTTGTGATGTCCCTAATTTGGGTATGCTCGGCCCACTTGTGGGTCGCAAAGTCCATATAGGTCAACTGGTACGAAAACTGGGTTTTCCATACAAAAGAAATAAGCAGGAAACGTATCGGTGCGCTTGTCGACTTCCAAACTTGTCATGGCCATTGTTCCGTTACGTCAAATGAAGACTGCACGGCACTTGACTGTTTATGAGCGCAGCTCTTTGGCACCCATTCCTGCGTTTCGTGTCACCATCGGCCTACTCGTAACCAATGTCATCATCAGCGCACTGCTCTAGCTGTGCTAAAGCCCCTCAATTTTCCCAAAGGTAGCGCCATTCTTCGATCTTTCCGCCACCCCGCTCTCCGGCACGTTTCCTCCTCCACGCCTCATTTCGTCCCCGCTTCCTCCGCTCCCCCATTGGTCAATCTGTGTCACGTGGAAGCAGGTGCTGCACTTTTGTATATTTGTTCTTTGCAGCGTAAACGCAGGCGCCGCGTTTTTGTATATTTTTTTTCCAGCGCGCTCCCACCGCCATTGTTGGCCCTTCGCGTCTAAAGTACGCGCAAATGAACTGATCGAGTGCGTCAGCGGAACAAATCGAGTGTTTTAGGGACGAGAACTTAATTGTGATGCCGTGCTGGTGTGCCTTCGGTTGCCGCAACCGACACAGCGACGGCAAAAGCCGTCTTTCTTTACCATCTGACGAGCGCAACGCACCAAGAAAAGTGTGGATACATAGTATCGGGGGGGATGACTTCGAGGAAGTGGCAAAAAATGCACGGCTTTGTGAAGTGCCACGGTTCCTCACAACCTCTTCTTTTGAGCCTAGTTCACAGCTGCCGCTTCGAAAAAGTGTATGTGTGCTGGGCGTGCTTTTAGTGCGTTTAAGTTGACTTTTTTCGAATGTGCTCTCTTTGTTTCATGTAGTTTCGTCTTGCGGCGAAAATTGACGCATCTGCAGCTTGCCTGTGGCAAAAAAGCGACTTTATTCATGCTAAGTTTTGAGCTCCACCAGAAGATAGCGCATTCTCGATGCTTTTGCAAGGCTCACTATGACTTACGGATGCAGTCGTTGAGCTTCGAATGTACGCCCGCATGTATTGATTTGGTTTGTGGTGATTAACGTTTTTAACGTCCTGAAGCGACTAAAGCTATGAGGGAGGTCGTAGTGGGCGGGTCCCGATAACATTATTTAGGTCGCCTAGGAATGTTTAACGTGCACTTTGATCGTAGCTGTACGTGGGCCGGTAAATTCCTCGTTGGCGTTTCGTAATTCTCGCACTGGCGCGCTAGCGCTGCGCCAGAAGATGGCGCCTCGGCGTGATCGCATTTCTTTATTAGAGTTTATTTACTAGTTGTAAGAACGTGTCATTATGTAGTATTATTGACGGCGCCTTGTAATGTCATGTCCTCTTCAGAGGCCTCTGTTAGCCGTTACATGTGCCCTCCTGGAGCAGTACTTGTCGCGATTACCAAAGCACCCCTCAACGAAAAAGCGCCCGAGGACTGCTGCAACGTACCGTGCCCTTGTGAGGAAAATTACGGAACGCCAACGAGGAATCTTTCCACGGCCCTCTTGCATTTCACCTCTATCCCGTCCGCTGCTAAACGCGTCCTCAATATTGGAGGCATGAGCAGCGGCTACTCGCACGTTTCGTGAGCAGGATTGTAATGGCTTAGAAGGACCGTCGGACCGCTGATAAGGATTTACATTTTCTCTCCTTAACGTTAACTTTTTTATGCGTCCAGTTAAGTCAATCGTGATCCTATGCGCCATATGCACTGTATGTGAACCTATGAAACCACGTACACATAATTTCACGCAGTGAAACTCTGGTAATTACGCACGTGTTCTAGCGCACCGAGTGCATGCGTCGTGTTTCAGCAACACGCACTCTCAACGTGCGCGTGCTTTACGCCTTAAATAATGGTCCTTTTCTCTATTTTTTCCGCAATTCCAACACGACATTCTTTGGGCCAGTTGCCGACTGACGAAGCAAGATCACGATTGAAAAAGCTGCTCCGCGGGGCTCGAACGAAATTTTCCGCGGATTTGCCCCAGTAGCGTGTTAGCCGTCGTCTGCTACGGCAGTGCCAGTACGGGCAGCGCCAACATTGAGGCCGCGCTGAGTGGAGGAGGAGGGAAGTGGTTGACGCTACTTTGGAGAAGAGAGAGCTGCGCTAAAATCCCTTAAACTTCTTAAAGTAGCGACACTCTCCTCCTACGCCTTCACTCCTCCTTCTTTCTCCACTCTTTTACGCTCCTTCATCGACCGTGGCGCAGCCTACACTGCTCGAGCGTAGCAACGGCGCCAGCATGGGCTCCTGGCCACTTCGTAGGTGCTTCTCGAGTGAAAATGGCGCTGAAGCACGGCGCGAGGGCCCACGTGATGCTATTACGCCGATAGCGACGCGGTGTCGGCCTCCGCCGGACCGCGCGAGGAGGAAGCGGCATTCTTCAAATCGTGGCGATACTTTACGTAGTTTAAGGGGCTTTAAGCTGTGCGCGCTCCTGGTGCCATCTCTCGCGCAAGGCGCGAGCCTTGCTCTCTTCACTGATCTTCCAATGCCGTCCTTGTGCGGCGGCAATGAGAGTGCCGGCTCGGTGGCAGCTGATTTCGATGATGGGCCATGCCGAAACGCATAGCCGCCGCCATTCGCCACTGAGTGTACCCTTCCCCCTGCCTCCTCCGTCGCGGCGACCGCACGAGAGCGTGCGGTGTTCTTCGGTTGCCGAAGCGCCAGCTCGATACCAGCGAATCACGGTGCCCGCTTCCCAAGCCGAAAAGCAGAGCCATCTTTAGTTGACTCGCTAGCAGCGCCAGCGGCGTCAGTGAAGGGCTAAATATAGCCGCAGCGTGAGCGCGTGCACACGTTACGTCACGTTGGCGAGTTCGACCGGTGGACGCAGCCGGACGTAACCGGACTCTGCCAACGTGATCCGGCTCGCCCGACCTCGAGTGACGCTCGCCCGCGCGCCGATAACGTCGGACTATATAAATTTGGCAGTAGCTTAGCTCAGCTATGCCAGGATATACGTAGCGAAAGCTAAGGCATAGCATGGTTAACCTTAGTTAATCTTGATTGCAAGTCCAGATTAGTCTGGTTGTCTAGCTCTGTTGCGGCATTTAGCCAGTCATTCGGCGCGCTGTTTGTCTGTTTACTGGGCGATTCGTTTCCTCTTCATCTCGTTCCGATGTTGATTCCAGGCCTCCTCCTGCTTATCAGAATTGTCGCCGTCCATACTGCCGCATTAACTGTCGATGCGGCGCACGCGAGCTCTCCTTTTCAATCATCTGACATGTAATCAGGCATGCGACGCATCTTGGCGAAGCGAACGGAGGCGAGCGCAACGACGAGAAACGCGGCGTGACGTCATGAGCCTCCTCAGAGCACCGGCACGGCGAAATCGCAAGTTCCCGGCCAGTAACGCTTTCGCTTTAATTTCAGCGGTGAGGCACTGGTTGTGACGTCATGTGCCGCGTCGGAGCACCGCCATGGCGAAATCACAATTTCGCGGCCACTAAAGCTTTCGCTTTTATAAACTCACCTTCAGTCGCTGCCATCTCTTTGCCGCGTAACGTTCCTATGCGCCTATGCGGTGCCTCCCGCGACCTCCCGGTAAGCGAAGCAGGGGCGTGATCGGAGGTTTTTGTTCGATACGCGTTCTGTTCGGTTGCTGCAGTGTCACCAAGTGGCAGCATGCAAAATTTCTGAGAACGGGGCGGAGAGAGCAGCCAATCGGTAAGCGGTAAACTCCCCGGAAGATTACTTCCCTGGTTTGTCGTCTGCTTGAAGAGAGTATACTACAAAACGAAATGTTTCTCGTCTTCCAATGAATAAGATCTGTATCTAAATTTTGTCTTCTCAAGCTTAAACACGTTTTTAAATATTAGCAAGTGTGAATACTACAATTTATAACTATTAGTTTCTCTTCGTCGTCCCTAGGTGGTGTCGCGCACAGCTAGAACAAAGAAAGAAGAAACGACGGGAGCAGTGGCGCACTTTCAAGAGGCAGCAACAACATTCCAGTGGCTCGCTGGCACCGATGATGGGGTCGACTTCGCCGTACAACCAACGCACTATTTGTTTCGAGAGACGGAACCGACTCCTGAATTCGCTTTCTGCCATTTCTTCAAACACGTTTCGCAATGCCAGCCGCTCTCCTTTCTCCTCGAGCAATGTCAGCGCTATAAACACCGAAGTTCCCAACGCAAGCGCCATTTTTCTCGAATTAAACTATGGATTGGATTCGAACGTGCTAATCAACTGCCAAAGCCACCATCTGGATCCAATCCAATCCACCAGACGTGCCATGCGAAGCCGGTCTCGTAATGAGCGATGATCGCTCCAAACTTCCCAACTCCCGCCGGGTTCGGCGCCTAGCAGACCAAATGCTCGGTGGGAGGATGATTGACAGGGGCATTTCGTCATTTTGACGTCACCAAAAACGTGGCCGCGCCCCGCAGCTGGTGACGCCGGCGCGGAGTAGGCCAATCGCGCGCGCCGTTAACCCAACGAACGCGCCGAACAACCATCTCCGATCACACCCCAGTTGCGCAAAGCTACGTTCCGTTTGCGACGACTGGTGCGAAATGTTCCGCACGAGACGGATTGTCCGAGGCTTACAGATGGTTTTTAATATAAGCCGTCTGCCTATATGAAAAACAGCTGAAGAGCTGCGCTCAAAGTTTCGCGTTAGGAAGTAACGTAATTGTCGGCAATTTCTTGTGCCCTGCATTTTCGTGCATATCGATAAAACGCATTCGAATACACCTGATTGCAAAAACAGAAAGCAGCATATCACTAGCGTCCACAAAAACGCGGCTGCGAAAGCGTCAGTGGCTCACTCAGTTTTTGTCGTCTTCTCGCGCAATGTGCGATTGATTGAAATGTTGTATTTGTGCGATGCTCACATTCAGCTACACGAACACATGTTCAGTCATTGCTCACAGAACTGGTACCCCATCAAGCTGTCTCGTGCATGGATACGCAAATGATTGTGTGCTCGCTGTTGACTAAAGGGGATATATAATAAAGCGCCTGTAACTGGCAGCACACGCAACATAACATGTAACGCTTCTACAGCGTATACATACCGCATTTATCCACTATTGTTTATGTTGTTGATTGTGTGCATTGTCGGCGGGAAATTCTGCTCGTAGTTGCATCGTCTAATGCCTGACGTACATACATATGCGCTAGAGCTTTCCCTGCGAATGGGTGATGCGTGCAACGACATATAAAATTACTTTACTGTACTGATATTAATCATGGCATGGTAAGAACATACGGCTATCGAGATGACAAAGCAGGGTGGAGATGCAGCACCGTCTATGGGGGTAGCACGCTGTACAGATATTATATTCGCCTTTAAATAAAAGATTTACAACTTACTCGTTGATCTCTGGGCTGTTTCATTCTGCCTCAAGCCCTCAAAAGCGGCTATAATTACGTAGCTTGGCCAACTACACCACGTGGCAACAGTAGAGCAGCGACGAAGCTGCAGCTTCGTTGAAGCAGAGGGTGCCACAGGATTCTCTCGCTAAATTATCTCGGCAGTGTATTTCTGCCTTCTGAAATGTGATCGCATTAAAGAAGATCCACTTACGGTCATTCGAAGAGAAGATGGCTGCTGCGCTTTTCGAACCAGCCATCACAGGCGACAAACAACCTCTAACGCGCTGTGGCCCCCACAGTTACCGCAGTCTCCTCGTTATCATCATCACCATCATAACAAATTTTTTATCATCATCACCATCATAACAAAAGTGTGACGGCCGTCTACGAGCAGTTTACTGATTTTCACTGCGTTTCCTTTTGGATGGTCAACTGGGCAACTTATAAAGATGGCGCTATGATATTGTGTAGTGTCGTTTATGTTTTGCACATCTGTTATGCGAGGGTGAAAATGGTGCTGGCTGTTTTTCCCAGTGTAAAGGAAAAAAAATACTAAGTTCTTTTATCAGCCTTTATTAGGCTTTTATCAACAAGCTACAGCTCTCCTTCATAGTCTTGGTATCATTCACAATGGTTCTCTCCCTTTTTTGTAGGTTGTTATAACTGTTGTGAAGTAAAACAATCCCGTTTATCTAGGCACCTCCTCTGGAGCACCACAGTCGTTCACTTTTGTTTATTGATGCGAAAGCTTCAAATAGCCCATTGGGCGATCAAGCTGGCGTCTGTGGTACCGAAACAGCCCATAAATTTCCACTTGATGCGATGCCATGTCGCGAGCGCACCTCGACAGAGTTCCCTGTGGCTGCGACTCCAGGGCGCCAGTGCACCTCTACGGAGCAGAGCGGCCGAGCGGGAACTGCTGCCGCGTTGGCGCGCCAGTGAGAAGGCACCACCGCGACGCCGCGTCAACGTGGCTCTTGCTATCGCAAACCAGTGTTATCCACACGTTCGTTGGGCGCACTTGGCTTGTGCAATTGCACCTGAGTCAGCTCAAATGAAACAGCGCCAAGCCTCTTAACGCGCTCACTTCCCGCGAGCAGTTCCTAACTCGGACCATTCATTTGCGGTAAATTGGATATGGAGGCATAAGCATTAAGAACTCATAAGAAGTGTTTAGTCATACTCGTATTTTTTGTTAATAAATACATCATTCTTTCTCTCTCTTCAGAAGGGGAATCCAACGACGGGGGAAAGCCTTCGCTTGCCAGGCTTGAAGGTGGCAGTGACTCTGCCGACGCTTCCATTGACGGCGATGCTCCTGAGGGCGAGGAACATGCGCCCGAAGGCGCGGTCCCGGCCAAAACGCCGGAGCTGGTCGCCGTGACGGACGCAGAAGCCGTGATTAAGAAATGCAAGGAACTACTGAACAAGACCAAGGTCGTGCAGCCAAAGATAGGAAGTAACATCACAGTGGGCATGCTGTGCTTGACCGCGTCCAGTCCGACAAATGACTCCGCTAGCCTCCAGTTGAAGTTGTACAATCCTGTTGCATCCATCAATGCGGCGACGACGAAGTTTCCCCTTGGTTCCTCCATCGCAGCTGCGCAGTCTGTTGGTGAGTGAAAGTGAGCGTAGCGTAAGGCGTTTCGGGTGCGGCTTCTTTTGCTGTTATTCCGCTGTGCAAGTCATTTCTTCTTCGCGAGCTTACCGGCTACGCGCGCCTGCTGTGTGCATAGTGAAGAACAGTGCTGGTTACAGCGTGACAGGAAGATGTACAGCACGAGTTTCAACAGGCAATTTCTTAATAAAAACGCCATACCCGAAGGAGGACCCAAACCTAGCAATATTTTTTTTTATTCTTGCTGAAGCGGGAGGGTAGACAGTACCGAACTCTGCCACTTTGCACACGCTACACAACCTGATTTCTTTCTGTGCCTATGCAGCCAAAGCTACAGAGCCGTAGCGCGCATATGGTAGTGCACTTGGATATTGTAGTCCGACGTTTAAATAAATATCTTAGATGGCATGTTCGGAAGTGATTGAGTGCTTTTACTTTTAACGTTCAAGTAATAACACCTGTGCCTGCCCCTGAGACGACCGTCCTTCTAAATTGGCGACGAGGTTCGACGGCTACCCGAGCGCCTAGAGACTGCGCCCGTCCACTGGTGTCGGCGCAACAATGTGGTGCTGCTTGCGTATTGATACAAAAGCGCGTTAGCTCATTGTATAGAGTTATTAATAATTTAAATGATCATGCAACATTACAAGGTGACATTGACAGAATCTCACAGTGGTGTTCAACATGGCACATAAACCTTAACGTAAAGAAAAAGGTGCACATGTGTTTAACTAAAGTCAAAAAGAGACAGTTTCAGTCTAATTGTAACATTTATGGTATACAACAGTTGACTGTGTCAGAATTTAAATATTTGGGAGTGTATTTCGCCATTGATTAATCTTGGACACGCCACTTCTAATGCATCTCGGCTTCGAAGTTTTATGAAAAGAAGCGCAAAACAATTTTCATTCAAACGAAGGCTCTACTATATCTTTCCAGTGTCCTGTCAATACTTTAATATGGCAGCACGGTTTGGGCATCCTACGACACGAGTGAACATAGACAAACTGGAAAGAGTACAGAGTAAAGCTGTACGATTTGTATTTACCAATTACAGACGAACTTTTAGTGGGACAGAGGCCAAAAAGAACATAGGTGGGACTAGCTACAAAAAGACGTTTATTTCATAGATTAAAAATGTTCCATGATATATTTTAATTCAAGAACAGCTATCAAAATGACTAACTACTTACATGTTTGCTAATATTTCATTTATTAATTTTTTTATCTCCCAATACTGTCAATCCCGACAGGGATTATTACAGGAGTGGGAACATGATGATCATAATATGAGCAAGATAACACTGAACAAACAAGAACTAAGCATAGAAAAACATGGACGCTTACATTCATCGAACTACACATTCGTCTTCACACAATTGCTCTTGCAATAACAAAAAACTAAGTTGTGATCGCGAGTGTTTCTTCTAAATGATTTGTAAATGTTTCTAATGATGGCTGGGCAGTTATAGCAGAGTTTAAGCAGTTCCACTCTCGCACAGTTCGCAGAAAGGATGAAAAGAGAAAAGTATTGTTGTTACAAAGAAATTGTTCAAGCGTGAGAGCGTAATTATGTCGAGCCTGTCTAGTGTGCTTGTACTTTACAAAGGTGGCGGGATCCAACTTCAGCGCGCTGTGGAATCCTAAGTATAGGAACTTTAATCGTTTAACCTTAGCTCGAATTTCGAGGGTAGCGAGGCCTGCGCGAGAATGAAGTTCAGTTGGTGAATTAGTGCGTTTAAAACGATTATAAATAAGTCCGACAGCTTTTCTTTGTATGCGTTCCAGTGTATGAATGTGGTTTTTGGTATGTGGAAACCATGCTATATCGGCATATTCGAGTGCCGGTCTGATAAGGCTGACGTAAGCAAGCTGCTCTGTCTGGCTGGTGGAATGCGATAAGGTGCGTCTGATGTAGAACAGTTTGTTTAGGGTTTTTTAGTTACCTACTGTATGTGCGCATTCCAGCTGAGGTCGGATGAGATGATTACGCCTAAGTATTTGTACTGGGTGACGCTTTGGAGAACAGTGCTGTTGAAACGGTACGGGAACTGCAGACTTAATTTTTTGTTTGTGACCGAGATAAAGACAGTTTTGTCGGAATTTATCACCATTTGCCAGTCTGCAAACCACTGTCCTACCTTGTTTAGGGAATTGTTCAGTTTTGCTTCACCTTCGTGGTTACTCACAGTATGATAAAGAATGGAATCGTCTGCAAAGAGGCGAATGGTGACGTCGACTTGGTTTTTTATATCTTCTATGTACGTTAAGCACAGAAGTGGGGCCAGAACAGAGCCCTGGTGAACGCCGAACAAAACAGGGACAGCATCAGAAAGGTGATCATTGTATTCTACGTATTGGGAGCGGTTTGACAGAAAGTCATTGATGCAACGAACAAGAAGGCCATTACCAAACAGGCGGTTAAGTCTGTGAAGCTCTTTAACATGGTAAACACGATCAAACGATTTAGAGAAATCCATAAACAATATGTCCACCTGTAGTTGCTCATTATTGTTTTGAGTTAAGTCGTGAAGGGTTTCCACGAGTTGGGTGACTGTTGATAAACCGTTTCGAAAATCTGCTCTAGTATTTTGCAGCACGTGCATGTTAACGAAATTGGCCGGTGGTTAGACAGGTAAGATGTGTCACCTGATTTTGGTATAGGAATTATTTTTGCAACCTTCCACTCTGCAGGGAGGCGCCTCTCACGGAGCGACTTTAAGAAAATTATATGAAGAAACTTGCTTACTGGTTCTGCGCACTGCTCGATAATCATACGGTTCTGCAAGAAACTGCTCGGAATTCGATCTGGACCAATTGCTTTCCTTTCCGTCTAAATTCAAGTTGCACATATGCCCGACTACGTGTCTGTGAGAGTTGATCACGAACTCAAAGTGAACGAATGTTTATGTAAACCTAAAGTGTTTAGTGCATCCTTTTTCTCCAATACAACTCCAGACTGTAATCGGTTACCAAATGATACTGCGAAAATAACTTCAAATGAAATGTTTGCGCAGTCACTTCACGATGTACTATTATAGACATCAACATGTTGTAGCGTTGTATCCTATGCTGCAGTATTACGTATCTTTTTCTCTTTTATGTATACCCCGCCCCCTGCACTGTACTGCCTATCGAAGGCGCCATGCGTACTTTGGAAAATAAAATAAAGTGCCACAGCTCCGTCCCCGCGGTCCCTGTGGATTCACTATCACTGCCACAAGTTGGCCAAGCAGCGTCCTTGTATGATACTTTATAGGTACTCACTGCACTGCTGATTTTTGAGCTTCAGTCACTGTCTGCGTCAGTTCTGTGGTGGTGGAGGTTAAGGAAAAATGGCTATATATCAGGGTCTGTTGCCTACCTAGAAACAGTTTCATGAGGAAAGACGTTTATTTTCAATTTCTACGCGCATCTCATGAGTACATTCTGAAGAACAGCGCTGATCACAGCTCGACAGCAAGACGTACAGCACAAATTTCAACAGGCAATTTCTTAACAGGCCGGCCCAAGAGCACTCAGCCGAGCCTCGCACCACCTATTGCGCTCACTAGTCACTTTCTCCTCCACTTCCTCTACTGCTGGCTCCGATGCCGGAATTGCCATACCGCCCCTCCCTATGGGAAGGCGATGATAGCACCGCACCCCCAGCGGTGGGGAAACCTTGCCGACTGCTGCATCAAACGAGTATCAGCGGGGCAGGCAACGGGTGAGACACCAAGTTCCTCCAGAAACCCGAAAGACCTAAACCTGGCTGGCTTCCCGGAGGCACGCTTCGCGAAGATGCGGCAGACCAGTTGGTGTAGCCTCCGAGTTGTCGAGGTGTTCCAGAAACCATAAGGACCTAAACCATTCCCGGAGGCACATCTGGTCGGTCTTCCTCGTCGACGTTGTCCTGACAAGGGCGCGCAGCCGGTCGCCGGAAGTAGTAGCCTCCCACTCGCTGCCATTCCACCGCACACAGACCACACGGCACTGCACCACGCAGATAACGCGAGGGGAAGATCGCAGATGATCATGATCATGGGGCGAACGGTCCCTCTTCCAGTACCTTTTGCAAATGACCTCATGCGCTCATGAGGTAATCCTCATAGCCGGCGTTGAACTCTTTTTTAGAATCGTCATCGTCGTATTCATTGCTGCTACTACCGCCAGCCGGCGCCAAGCAACCACAGCCAGAGGTCGAAACTTCGCCCTCGGGCTCGGACGAAGGCGGCGCGCCGCTCTTGTTCTCGGCTTCGCTACCCGACGAGCGGTTTTTCCGAGCGGTTTTCTTCTATAGCTAGCCTTCGCGTGCCTTGGCGGCTTCCTTACCATCAATGGTCCGGTCTTCATTGCTCTCCGACGTCTCCGAGTCACTGGACGCATCGGCGCCGCCGGGTTTGTAGGCACGCGTAGTCTCCGAGCTTCGAGAACTTGGCGCGTTGATACAGTACTGCATGGCGTTAAATTCAGTAATTGCGTCGGTAGGTCCCTTTTCCAACAGTAGCGCCGGTAGCTCTCCACCCCCGTGTCTCAAGCCAGATCCTATGAAGGTGACAGATTAGGCGTTAGTGGAAACGTTCATCAGCGAACGCCAGAGCTGCAGCTCCCACCGTGGAGATGATCCCGCACCAGACCCGGCAGGCGTTGCTACTGGCCGCAGAATGGGTGCCGCCCGCCTTCCCCACAATCATGGTTCGTCCCAGAATGCAGCCGGGGCCCCACGTTGGGCCCCAATGTGGGAACGGCGCGGTCCCCCACTCCACGCCAGCAGGCCCCAGTCCTCGCGGCTACTCCCAAGAGCGCCCAGCCAAGCCCCATATCACCGCTCGTTCTCACGAATCACTTTGTCCTCCACTTCCTCGACTGCTGGCTCCGATACCGGAGTTGCCATACAATATAGGCTGTTTTATGTAGCTAAAACACCACCTAATATATGGAAAACATGCGTAAAAGCATATTTATCTAGACATACTTGCACACCCAGCATGAGATCATAAGAGTTGCCGTGTATATGATTCTTGTTCGGGATACTAGTATTTTCGTGAAAAATCATTTTAATATTACGTGTAATGCCTTCATTTCATGTGCCCAGTAATTGAATTCCTATTGATAGCATTATAAATTTGACTTGTTGGTTGAACACATGCTGACATGAATAGCACCAAGTAGAATATTGAGAAGACTGCCCACTGTGCTGACCAAATATATAGAAAGTAACCCTTGGTAATATAGTTAATACTTTACAGCTGTGGAATTAGACGTTGGCTAATTACCACTATTAAAATTGCACCTGTGCCAACCAGATCTTCTGTGTGATGCTGTTGAAACCAAATTCGCCATGTTTTTATGAGGCGTGCGTTAGTGCGCGTGCACTGAGCGTGCATATGTACGGTTAGTGACGTTCTTGTGCTGAGGGCAGTGGCTATGCTATTGAAAACCTGGTGGTTGTTCGTTGAAATGAGTAAAAGAAATAAATTTCAATCTACTGGTTGTGCTCATTTGAAAGCAGGCAAATTACCATTAAAATGCAAACGTACACAAACCATAAAGGTCCTCTATATACCAAAGCACTAGTTGATATTGAAAGGTACGTTTAAACCAGAAGACACTCGCATGCATGCCAGCTCCCACTGCCTACAAAAGGTAGCCAAGCAGTGACATCTTATTGTAAACAAAAACCAGCATGAAATCCTGAAATCATTAAAATAATAAAAAACAATGATCCTAGATAAAAATTTAGCAGTGTACAGTAAGTAACAATTAAAAATCATGATATACTTGAATATATGCTACAAAACTAGATGTGCACGTACACTTATTAAGTAAAAATTGGGACTACTGTGATACGATTTGGGAAATCAATGAGTCCCACCATGAACCTGCAATTATCACTGTTTCACGACAGTTCCATAAGCCACCTATTTTGTTATCGGTGTCACATACACTCGTCCCTTGACCTCTCACTGTGACTCCCATCGTTCATCCAGCATACATACCATTTACGCGCCATTTACATAGGTCACCCACTATGTATCCCACCAATACATCCACCATCTACCACTGCACCCACCATCCACCCTGTATATCCACGATCAATTCCATCATACATACCATGTTTTCCATCACGCCCAGCGCATTTTCCATCATGTTCACAATAAAAATCATGGTGGGCATTGACGGAATGTTCGATAGGGCTGCAGTTGACAATGTCAGCTCCGCATTTGCGAAAGCATACATGCGATACTTCACTCAAATAAAGGAGGGCATTGTTTAATTTCGTTGCGTCATCCCGCTTGTGTGCGCTCCCTAGTTCATAGGGGGACCACCCGTCCTCCTTGCTGTGGTCTTCGGTGCCGTTCAATAATAGGGTCTCACTATCTGGAACGCCGGAACAATTGAGAGCCGGGGGTGAGGCAGCATCTCACGGTGAGACGCTGTCAGGCTTAGTGGACTCTGGGTCCGCAGTTCTTGAGTAAACAGGAAAACCAGCTCCTCCAACAAATCCAATTGTACATTGAGGTATATTGACACGTGTACTTATCTTTGTAGGGCGACCACGTTTCGCCGCTTAACAACAGTAACCGCAAAGCGCGGGACGCGCCTGCATGTATCCGACGTTTCTGGAAAGTTATCGATGCTTCTACCCGGCCGTCTGTTGTCGCCGAACCTCGTGTTATCTGATCATATCGCTTGACGCGAATTGTGTAGAACTTTGTAGAAGGCATGCGGGTCCCAACGATTAGTCTGGAACATTCGATGACTGCTGTATAAAAGTCGACGCGCTTGACCCGCTGATCAGATTTTCGACGATCGCCGACTGTGTTCGCCGCTTTCGTTGTGCTATAAGTGTAGCCTGTTTTGTGGGCACATGTTCGCCCAATAAAATCTAGTTTTGCCTTTCACAGTATTGCCACTGTGTTCTTAACGTCACCACCACGTGACAATATTCATGATTTATTGTAGAGGTCAAGGCGCATGAAAGCGACCCGATCAATGAGCAACCAGGGCAAGCGCGGTCATCAAGTCTTCTTTTACGTCTTACCCATGTGTTCCCATGTTATATATATATATATATATATATATATATATATATATATATATATATATATATATATATATATATATATATATATATTGTAACGACGTGGGATCGACGAGTATGCGTAGCAGCACCGCCAAGAAACGCACTTTATCAGTCGTCCAAGGGAACAACAACAACGTCTTCTTCGTTTCCCCCGCTTCACCTAAAAACACGCGCTACTTCAGCGTCGTCCCCACTGGCGCATACCCGCTGAATAATGGTTCTGCCAAATATAGTTGCGTCATTTGCTCCCCCTTTAGAAAAGATCATCGTCCCGATGATAGAGGCTTGGAAGGCAGCGGTAAAGAACTGCGCAGTCTTGGCAGTCCTCATAGTACGGCTTCATACGCAGCACGTGAACGACCTCGGGTAAATGCCGTCGGCGCTTTGAACAGTGCGAGCTGTCAGGAACGACTTCGTAGTTGACGTCACTGATGCGTCGGAGAACTATGTAGGGCCCGAAGTATTTACGGAGGAGCTTTTCAGAGAGCCCACGCTGTCGAATAGGTGTCCAGACCCACACTTTGTCGCCGATGTTGTATGTTACGGCTTTGTGCCGAAGATTGTAGCGTCTGGCGTCAATGTCCTGCTGTTCGTGGATTCGCAGACGCGCAAGCTGCCTAGCTGCCTCTGCTCGGTGTGTTATCTCTTCAGCACCCGTTTCGTTGTCGTCAAATTCATGAGGGAGCATTGCATCTAATGTTGTGGTAACCTCACGGCCGTATACGAGACTGAAGGGCGTCTTGCGAGTGGTCTCTTGACGAGCCGTATTGTACGCGAAGGTGACATAAGGTAAAACCTCGTCCCAGTTCCTATGCTCTACATCTACGTACATGCTTATCATATCAGCCAATGTCCTATTGAGTCGTTCTGTCAGTCCGTTTGTTTGAGGGTGATACGCTGTTGTCTTTCGGTGGGCGGTACCACTTAGACGTAGAACGATATCTAAAAACTGGGCCATGAACGCAGTACCTCTGTCCGTGACGACTACTGCGGGAGCGCCATGCCTTAAAACGATGGATTCCAGAAAAAATCGTGCCGCTTCATCTGCTGTTGCCCGTTGCAGGGCACTTGTCTCGGCATATCTAGTGAGATAATCCGTGGCAACGATTATCCACCTATTACCAGTAGTAGACGTTGGGAAGGGGCCCAGAAAGTCCATGCCTACTTGTGCAAATGGTGTGGCCGGTACGTCAACAGGGTGCAGTAAGCCGGCTGGTTTGACGGATGGCGGTTTACGACGTTGGCAATCCAGACATGTCTGAACGTAGCGTTTAACGACCGCAGTAAGTCTCGGCCAGTAGTACTTCTGCCGAATCCGTGCCAATGTGCGAGTGTAGCCCAAGTGCCCAGCAGTCGGCTCGTTGTGGCAGGCGTTTAAGATTTCACGTCGAAGCGGTGATGGAACAACAAGTAAGTAGTTGCTGCCGCTAGGCGAGAAGTTCTTCTTGTAGAGGACGTTGCGACGCAAGCAGTATGATGCCACCCCTCTTGCAAAGAGCCTCGGCACGCGGTTGGTTCGTCCTTCGAGGTAATCAATAAGCGGCAGCAATTCAATGTCATCCCGTTGCTGGCGTGAAAGATCGGCAGTATCCACGAGTCCCAGAAAAACCGTGTCGTCATCGTCTTGTGCTGCCGGCTCAACAGGAGACCGAGAAAGGCAGTCGGCGTCTGCGTGCCGTTTTCCCGACTTGTATGTAACAACAAAGTCGAACTCTTGGAGTCGAAGACTCCAGCGTGCGAGCCGGCCGGAAGGATCTTTCAAATTAATGAGCCAGCAGAGGGAATGGTGGTCACTAACGACGGTGAAAGACCGACCATACAAATACGGACGAAATTTCAGAACTGCCCATACCATTGCGAGGCATTCTTTTTCAGTGGTGGAGTAGTTAGCTTCGGCTCGGGATAGTGTCCTACTGGCGTAAGCAATCACCTTTTCGCTGTCGCCCTGCCATTGTACTAGCACCGCCCCTAGACCGACATTACTAGCGTCTGTATGCAATATCGTCGGGGCTTCCTCATCGAAGTGTGCTAATACGGGAGGCGATTGCATGCGTTGCCGGAGCTCGTGGAATGCCCGCTGCTGGTCTTCGCCCCAAGTAAAAGGCATATCGTCTCGGGTGAGCTGTGTTAACGGCCATGCGATACGCGAGAAATTAGCAATAAATCGCCGGTAATATGCACAGAGTCCCAGAAAACGTCGCACGGCTTTTTTGTCTGATGGAATCGGGAAATTGGCGACGGCGGCAATTTTATCCGGATCAGGTCGGACTCCTTGGCTACTGACGACGTGACCGAGGAACTGGAGCTCATGAAAACCAAAATGGCACTTCTCAGGCTTCAAAGTAAGACCGGCAGAGCGTATCGCTTCAAAAACAGTTTTCAGCCTTCGTAAGTGTTCGTCGAACGTTGCGGAAAAGACAATCACGTCATCCAAGTACACCAGGCATGTTTGCCATTTGAGTCCGGAGAGCACAGTGTCCATTAGACGCTGAAATGTTGCTGGCGCCGAACACAAACCGAAAGGAAGTACCTGAAATTCATAAAGTCCGTCAGGCGTCACAAAGGCTGTTTTCTCACGGTCTCTCTCATCCACTTCGATCTGCCAATAACCGCTTTTCAAGTCCATTGAGGAAAAGTAGCACGAGTTTCGCAACCTATCCAAGGAATCATCAATACGCGGCAGCGGATAAACGTCCTTCTTTGTGACCTGATTGAGCTTCCGATAGTCGACGCAGAAGCGCAGGCTACCGTCCTTCTTCTTCACTAAAACTACAGGTGATGCCCACGGACTATTAGATGGTCGAATAACGCCATCTTCTAGCATCGTCTTCACTTGTTTTTGTATCGCTTCGCGTTCCTTTGGGGCCACACGATAAGGGTTTTGTCGGATGGGTCTGGCGTCGACATCAGTAATGATGCGGTGTTTCGTAAGGGGCGTTTGACCAACTCGTGACGCAGAGGAGAAACAGCCCTGGTACTGCTTGATGAGCTCAAGCAGACGATTCCGCTCAACGGCCGTTAACGTTGGATTAACGTCTACAATAGGTGCAGCTGTGTGGACTGTAGAGGCCGACTCCTGCGCTAAGTGGCAGTCTTGTATTTCTGTCACTTCGTCGAAATAGGCGACAGCAGTGCCTCTAACGATGTGTCGGCGCTCCCTACTAAAATTTGTCAGCAAGAGTTCGGCGCTTCCGTCGATTACATTGATAAGTGCTCTGGCAATGAACACACCGCAATTCAGTGCTAGCGCACTGATGTGTTCAGCTACTCCAGTCCCACTTTGCAGGCTGTCACAGCGCACCTGTACGAGGGAGCAACTCCGCGGCAAAAGTATGACGTCGTCCGCGGCAATACGTAAGCGAGGTTGTTGTGGCTTCTCATGGGTGACATCATCCGAACTCGTAGCAAAAGTGACGCTTCTGTCACGGATGTTAATCACGGCGCCGTACTCCCGTAGAAAATCCATGCCCAGTATAAGTTCTTTACAACACTCAGTAAGGATGACGAGGGTGACGACGAAGGTTGAACCGGCGATTAAGAGTCGGGCCGTGCATTTCCCGACAGGTGTCATCAACTGACCTCCGGCGGTTCTTATGTTGGGCCCGTGCCATGGTGTCTTCACCTTCCTCAGTTTGTCAGCGACCTGTAAGTTAAGGATTGAAAAATGGGAGCCAGTGTCAACCAGAGCGGCTATTTCGTGACCGTCAATGCAAACGATGAGCTCGGCGCTGACGATGTCAGTTACGTCTTTCGTACTTCTATTCATCGTATTCGTCGTTGTGCTGGGCGTCTTTTTCGTCAATGTAGTCTTCACGTCGTCGTTCGTCGATAACGGGGGATGTGGAGCAGTTAGAGTATTGGCAACCTCACCCCCGGAGGTCGCTGCGGCTAGTTTCCCCGTCGAGGGCTAGGCGATCTGCCCCTAGTGACGTCGGCAAA
The DNA here is from genome assembly GCF_050947875.1 of Dermacentor variabilis. Taxonomy (NCBI): domain Eukaryota; kingdom Metazoa; phylum Arthropoda; class Arachnida; order Ixodida; family Ixodidae; genus Dermacentor; species Dermacentor variabilis. The sequence continues at coordinate 95,480,343 of NC_134577.1, forward strand.
GCTGCGACGAGTCGGCGAATTGTAGCGCGCCGGAGATGGAGAAGGAGAACGTGATCGGGACGTCGTCGTATTTGGTGGCTGACTGTTCACAGGAGCGTCGTTGTAAGCGCGTCGACCGTCGTACGGAGAATAAGCATAGTTGGCAGGAAAGCTTGGTTGTTGAGCGGCGCGATAGTTGTTCCATTTGCGGCAAACTCTATAGACGTGTCCAGCTTCACCACAATGGTAGCACACTGGTCGACGGTCGACGGTGCGCCACAAATCGGTTTTCCGGCGCTGGTAGTTCGGCGGTAACTCTCCATGGAGCCAAGGGGTGGCGTGCGTATGTCGAAAATACGGCGTTGTTTGTGCTGGCATGATCGGCGGGGTCGGTAGAGTCGACGAGGGTGACGATGTCGGCTCTATTTGTGGCGTAGGTGGTGTTGTAGTTATGGGTGTCAACGGCGTTGAAGTTGCGTTGAGTGGACGGCGGACAGCTTCCGCATAAGTGAGGCGCCGCGGAACGTTGCCACAGTCTGGCGCTGAAAAAGCTTGCCGGACTTCCTCCCGGACGACATCAGCAACAAAAGATAACGCTGGCGTCGGTTCCGTAGGCGCAACCACAAAGCCGAGCTGCCGAAGCTCTTCTCGCACCACTTCGCGGACAACTTCACGCAGAGACATGTCGTTACTCGCAGCCAGTACGGAAGTGTTCGCCGTCGAGTTGCCCATGTCATGCTGGTGGTATCGTTGATGCAGGGCCCGTTCAATGGCTGTAGCCTCTTTTGTGAACTGTGCCACTGTTGTCGGTGGATTTCTCACAAGGCCGGCAAACAGTTGCTCCTTCACTCCTCGCAGGAGATATCGCAGCTTTCTTTCCTCTGGCATGTCTGGGTCTGCCCTACGGAAAAGACGGGCCATGTCTTCCGAGAACATAGCAACACTCTCATTGGGCTTTTGAACGCGGATTTCAAGGAGACGCTGCGCGTTTTCCCTCCTGTCGATGCTTGAAAAGGTATCCAGCAGCTGTGCGCGGAAGTCGTCCCACGTGGCAAAGCTCCTCTCCCGGTTTACGTACCACGTACGAGCATTGTCCTTCAAATAGAAATAGACACTCGAGAGTTTGTCCACCGAGCTGGTCTTATGGTTATACTGGGCGACGCGCTCGAACTGGTCTAGCCAATCTTGGACGTCTTCAAAGGCATCACCATGAAAGCTCTCCGGGACCATAGGATTCTGTAGCGTTACTTGCGATGGAGCTGCGGTGGCCATGTTATTTGTAGGAGGCAAACGATTTCTCGAAGTTTCTTGCAGCGGACTGGACTCGGGCGCTAAGCCTAGCAGGCGACGACTGAAGCGGTGGACCGGTGTTTCGATGCGCGATGGTGATTCCGGGCTCGATCGTCGGCTCCGCGAAGGGGTGCCAAGCATGAAGAATACCCAGCACCTCCACCAGTGTAACGACGTGGGATCGACGAGTATGCGTAGCAGCACCGCCAAGAAACGCACTTTATCAGTCGTCCAAGGGAACAACAACAACGTCTTCTTCGTTTCCCCCGCTTCACCTAAAAACACGCGCTACTTCAGCGTCGTCCCCACTGGCGCATACCCGCTGAATAATGGTTCTGCCAAATATAGTTGCGTCAATATATATATATATATATATATATATATATATATATATATATATATGGAAGGTGTGTGTTTTTCTGTGTGAGCTCGTGTTTCTTTGGTTATATTGGATTTTGTTGAAATAATTGAAACGAAGATGGTTCATCATTACCAACATATCATAAGTACGCATTGTCTTCCACTTTCAGAGCAAACCGTTGTTTACCAGCAGATAATAGAGCAGGAGCACTTAAAGCTACAAAGTGAGAAATATCCAGATGCGAAAATGAGTTACGAGGTGAGTCGCCCAAATGCGCAATATTTCGTCTTTTAAGCGCGGCATCGCGTAAATGGCGGGCATGCATGCCATTTAGTGACGACCGTATGTGACATCAAATGTTTCACAAATGTCAGACATATTTCTGTATTGAAGCCGCCGAGTATACTTTGATTACTTTATTATACAAACTGTCTGCCTTCTGCTCCCGTGAGCCGGCTAGACATTCACACAGTAGAATTAGCCAGTCATATATTAGTTGACGGCACAGAAAAGCGCGCTACACTGTTGGTCAAGAGCCTAATGGTATAGCGTACGATATGTAGTTTCGCCTCCCACCCACGGCAGCCTCTCTTTTTGCCTAGCTTAGTTTCCTTTCACCTTAGTTCTTCTGCAAATAAAGTAAAAAAATATTTTCCCGTTTTCTTTCTCTGGAATCCTTGTCTCGTTGGTTTATATCATTACGTGTGGAAGGACACAGCCAAAGAGATTACATTGTATATACGCAGGAGCCAGATCTGAAGACGGACTCGCTCGCGCCAAAAGCCCTGACACTTTATTCACCTTGTCGTGGTGGCTGTCTCTTCAGCATCTGTCGATGGTATGGTAATACCACCGCCCGACGGGAAATGGGCCTTCCCGTTGCTGTTAAATATCTAAGGCTCGTGAAAAGTTGCAGGCCTTTGGTCTGGTGATGTGTACAATGCCAATGGCTTTCACAGCGGAGGACGCCGTGGGCAAGGCCAGGACGATTTCATAGGTGCCATCGGTCACTTGACGGAGCACGCGATATGGGCCTGTGTAACAGGAGAAAACATACTCAGAAAGGTGAAATATACGACATGGTGACCAAAATAACATCAGTGCGTGGGCGAAAAATGCGTGTAATGGTTGCTGAGGTCATAGCGGTACTTCTGCACCACTTGAGACAGTTGCAGACGAGCTCGTGCAAGTGGACGAGCATTGTCAGTACGGGCTTTAGCATCACGGAAATTATCACTAGTTGACGCAGTGGTGGACGGAAGCACAGTTTCTATTGATAGCGTCGTTCGCGACTGTACAAGAGGAAGAACGGAGAATATCCAGAAGTTTGCAGACGCCAAGAGTTGTAAGCAAATGACGCCACCAGCAAAAGACGCCAAGAGTTGTAAGATGGCGCAAAGTTCCAATCAAGCTAAAAGGTCATTCGATAGAACGTCTGTAAACGCTAAGCGAGGCCAGTAGTTTGTGGATGGTAGGAGGTGGTAATCTTATGCTGCTTAGAGCAGATACACATGATGCCGTTAAATAGTCTGGACAAAAACGTGCTGCCACGGTCTGTAAGTATATCCCACGGAGTGGCATACATCAAAATTATATCGTGTAGGAAGAAGTCCACAGCATCAGTTGCCCAACTGGTCGCAAGAACTTATGTGATGGCGTAGCGGGTCGCGTCATCAGCAGCGACAGCGGCTCACTGGTTTCGGAGAAAGGCCGAGAAAAGTTCAACCAACACAACGAAAGAGTTCAGCCTAGATGTAGATTGGCTGGAACTAACCATCGGGAAACTTGAATTGCTTCTTGCGCCGTTGGCATAGGTCACAAAGAGTGACGTAACGTCGTACGGAACGTGCAAGGCCCGACCAAAACAAATGACTGCGTACTCGGTGGTAGTTTCGAAGTACGCAGAAATGTCCCACCGCTGGCGCGTCGCGAAGTTCTTCTAAAACGGTTGAGCAATGACGTTTGTGAATTGTGAGCAGGAAATAAGAGCATTCTGGGTGAAGATTACCACGGCACAGAGCGCCATCGCGAAGAAAGAAGACGTGTAGGGTAGCATCGGCCGAAGAATTTTCGAAGCGGTCGATGAGGGCTTTGACGGAGGAGCAGCCAATTTCCTCGTCAGTGAGATGGAGAAGATGTCATACCAACAAAACGGAAGCCCCAGTGTCAGTATTGACTGGTGAGTCATCAACAGGCTAACTCCACAAGCTGTCACCTGCCTTGTAGCAGACGGCCAGACTTGTAAGCTGCGAATTATGAAAATGCTTGGAGCCTCAAAGACCATCAACCTAGTCTTTATGTAGGACCCTTCATGGATGAGAGCCAACAGAGAACATGATGCTCAGTGACTACGGGAAACAGACGTAGATGCCGGCAGTGCATCCGTCAGAACAGAATCATTAGCGATTCAAAGACACAAACATGGTTGGTAACTGAACAGCAAATGTAGCATTGTTCTCCATGTAGAACTTGCTATACCGGATTGATAATTGCGTTCCGCCAAATTTCCCTTAATAAAACAACTTTTCCTGCTGGCTCTTGTCACCGTGCAAAAATTTTCGCTCACATCAAATACAGAATTCTTTACGCTTTGCCGCTGGCATACAACCCTTGGCTTTGGAGAAATAAATTTTACAATAATAGGTCTGAATTTTGTAGGGTGATATTTACCTACTCAGTGCGTACATAACAGGCGGTCGTCACTGCTGGCTTAGGTTCATAGCGGCATTCAGAAGGGGAGAAAATTCTTCAGACTGAGCCCAAGCTTCCGCTACGGCGTCAGAAATGCTATAAAATTTAAGGTTAACCCTATGGCAACAGCCAATGAAATCATAAAGTTGTTGGTTAACAGCAACTGCTTCAGCTACGAAGCTTTGTCCGATTGTTGGGTTGTTAAAATCGGAAATCCGCTCCTCAAATGATTGCTGAGCCTCTTTCAGTTCGTAAAGGGTACTCATGCGTTCATCGTTTCGTTTATTCATTCATCATGCGGAGATTTCCTGAGAGAAAGAAGTCTTACCAGCGGGATCTTTCTTGGGTGGCCCTGGATTCAACTAAATATCACCAGACATAAACAGCAGCTTAGAACGTTATTGCACTCCATTAGCGGCTACGAAAACCGCAGGCACACCATGTCTGCCGGCAAGTCCGACTAGCCCAACAATCAGTCCTCCCGTGGTATGTCCGTTCGTAGTACACGTTTTGAAAAATTTTTCGGTAATGTATTCCTTAGAATGCACCTAACTTGTTCCAAGGCGTTTCAGAAGCTTGAAAGAAAGATGTTTCAGCATGTTGTTGACCGTACCTAAAAATAAAAAAAATCCATTCTAATGAGCAACAAGTGCCATTACGTAAGGAGATAGGGATAATGTTTAATGGCAGAAAGGGTGGAGAGGTCGGCCTGAGCGCAGTGCCTTTATCCTTCTAGTCCACACTGGGAAAGGGGTTGGGGAAATAGCAGAGAAGCGACGTGCAGAGGAATAAGGGTGGTGGCCTGCTGAACTAGATGACGAAAGCTGCACAGCATACTGTTTCTGCGCAACGCGTACGTGTACACTTCACAGCACCGCACAATCACCTTCTCGAACAGAGGTATAGCTTACTGCAATGTAGCTAGGAGACTGTTCATAGCTTTCATAATTTTCGCCACTGTTAGCACCGCTGGCGTATGTAAATTAGACAGTCGCAGTTGCAGGGCGTCGACTATTTGTCGCAGCACGGCTTTGATGACAAATTCCAATGTTTTTTTCATTGCACTGTTCTTGCTCCCGTCGACAGTCTAAGGGCCGTGTGCGCGTTCAGCAGGGGTGACCATACTATAGGGACCGAGGCTAGATCCACTACAACAATATGTGAGTCATCGAGCGAAGGTCCTGAGAACCGTTCGGACCGGTGACAAAGTCGAAGATGCTCTGTTTCATTCTACTTCCATTTTTTTTTCAAAACTCGCAGCTTGCAGCTCAAGGCATGAGACATGCTCGCCGAAGCGCGCCTCATATAGAAGGCGGCCGAGGAAGATGACTACGGCTGTTAGAGAGAGCTCCCCCACTTTCAGAAGAGCAGTGGTGCGGCGGTGTGCAAAAAACAGCTTTTGATTCCGGACGATCGGCTAGACTCGCCATTTCAACGGTTGCAAAATTGTTGAAAGTGGATAATGATAGCGAGGCCACAAGTTTAGCTCGCTTGACTTGTCTGTCGTCACGACTTATTCACATCCGTTAAGGTTGATGGTAACTGTTTTTATCTGTACGCTTCTGTACATTGAAAGGGCCGTAATAGGGAGGTGTAAAAGATGGTCGGAAGCCTTAACGCCGTACGAAAACACGGCTTGCTGCAGACATCTCTTTCCTGACAAAAGCATTACTTGAGTTTCCAACCTTACTAGGGCAAGGACGCAAGCATGCAGAGAGGTTGAGGAGCTGCTGAACATATCTGTCTAAATTGGGCGTGTCAGCTGTAGCTGTTGCGAAAAGTTCAGCAACCAACCACAACGTTGTGCCATAGACCATCTCTGCAGCCGTGCAGCCGAGGTCTTCCTTCAAAGAGCAGCGCACACCTAGCAGGACGAGAGGAAGGTCTTCATTCCAAGAATAGCAAGCCTGGCGTGCCATCAGGGTGACTTTGAGTTGACAGTAAGGCGCTGAACCATTTAATTTGCCGATGGGTGACACGTGATAGCGTGGATACCGCGGACGTCAAGAAGGCATCTTGGATTCGGAATCAACTGAATGAGCATGTTCGGGCCCTTGACATGTCGCAAGAGATAGCGCCTGAACAATCTGTAAAGGGCAAATTGGAGAGTGCTAATTAAGTGGAAGAGGACTGCAGGTGCCCAAGCTTGACGTCTTAACACTGGGCCGTGGTAGTTTCTTCGAAGTCACCTGTGGCCATGGATATTGTGTTGGTACAGGAGAAGGCTTCTGCGGCTGCGTTGACATGGCATTTATTCGATATTAGCAGACAACGAACAAAAAGCATGGATCGTGGGCAGCTGCCTCCACACCTGGCGCCAAGAAGTGCGAACACCTTTATCATCATCACGAAACCTTTTGTGTTCATCTGTCGCCTATAAAAAGCTTTGTTGGGTGTCTCGCGGCTTCGTTTTTTCTGGCAACGCGATCTGCAAGTGTCCTACGTTCCGCAACATATGGTGCCCAAACCCAGGACAACGGGCGGATCCCAGCGACGTTGACAACGATCGACGGCGCCGACGAATTTCTTCTAGAAACTGCAGCCGGAGCAGCCTGATCATCATTGGAACCACACCCAGCGAAGCTACGGGCGGAACCGGCTGCCTTACGAGCAAGTAACCGCGATCCTCACAAAACAGACCGCTTGAAAGCGAAAAGCTCTGCTAGACCAGCCCAATCAAAGAAAACCATGAATGAGGCGACGACGCTGTTGGAGAGCGGCTGCAACGACCGCTCAGCGTTCAGCAAGGTTATAGCCAAGCTCATCTACAGCCGTTACGAGCTTCGGAAGATCATTGCCGATACTGAGGACGTGATTTCCATCGGGGATATTGAAAGAGAGCACGAGTCTGTAACGCATTATGACGACGAGACACTTGAGACCCTCACGCGCATCCGGGAGCACCTCGCAGATTTAAGCGTTGGAAGCACGGTGCAGGCTCTTCCCTTGACAACGCTCAATACGCCACCTGCCCCAACGACAGTTGTGTCGCAGAGGTTTGGACCTCGTCTCCCAACGCTGACCATCAAGCCTTTCCATGGGGATGTGTGTCAATGGACGTCGTTTTGGGAGAAATTCAGCGACGCGGTGCATGCGAATACAACTCTGTGCACGACTGATAAATTCCATGACCTCCACAGCTACCTGGTAGGCGTAGCTGCAGCTGCCATTACGGACTGCCAACGACTGAAGCTGTTATGAGAGTGCCATCCAGCTGCTAAAGTAAAGGCTCGGGGACAGGAGCTGGATTGTATAGCATCATTTCATAACGTTCCGCAAACTGCAGCCCGTGACGTCTCCATCGGATACGAACGAGTTGCGCAGGCTGTACGACGCAGTCCAGCTTAATGTGCGCGGCCTCAACGTCCTAGAAGTTCCAACTAGCAGTTTTGCGACGATTCTCTATGACGTTCTCCTTCAATCCCGGCCACAAGAAATCGTCGTGCCATTCCACCACCATAGTTGTCCCCAGGATGAGGCACAAGGCACGGCATCCTCTGCTTCAGGGGAGGCAAGCAGAACGTCTTCGAGAAACTTGAGCAGCTATTGCGATATAAACAGATAGAGCTCGAAACAAGGCAGCAGTGGGCTCCATCGGCATCCTCCTTCAAAGGGGGCGGGTCCCGCAGAAAGAATGTTCCATCGTCATCAGCCCTGTATGTATCGGAAGAATCGAAACAAATGCCCAACGAATGTTTCTTTTGCAAATCTGCAAGACGTGCAACCGAGGCATGCAGCGTTACCTTGACAATATCAGAGAAAAAGAACCGGCTGGCTCAAGCTATGCGGTGCAACCAATATACTATAAAGGGCCACCGCGCAAACTAGCGCCGGCAGAAGTTGGTGTGCGCGGCCTGCAAAGGCAGGCATGCTTCAACGATGCGCGAACCAGTTTATCGAGCGAGAAGGGGCAGAGAAGTCACATAACGTCGTATCTGATGCTACCAAGCCAATGAAAGCAGAGATTCCACGGTCGACTGCCATTACAAGCTGTCAACTTGACGAGGATAACAATTTACAGACTTTTCGTTCTTGGATCGTCGGTTTCAATGAGACGTCTTCTATCAGAGGAATCTTCGACGGAGGTAGTCAACGCACATTCATTAAGTAGGAGTTGGTGGCGTGGTTGGGTCTAAAAATAATTAGAGAGACATGCCTAGCGGTGGACGCGTTTGGGTCAGACGCTTCTTCTCGTTTGAAAAATTGCAATGTCGTCGAAGTTCGTCTACGTAGTCAATTTGATGACAGCGAGCACATCATTGAAGTGAAAGCCCTGTCAGTAATTTGCCACGACATCCCTGCCACGGCTATGGAATATTCCTTCGCAGTCAAATGATGCGAGCAAAGTTACCGGCTGGTGGACGATTAAAGTGTGCCTCCAGGATATAGTGAGAAAGGCATTAGCCTGCTCATAGGATCTGATCAACTATGGAACATATTGAGCGGCGGCATCATACGCAGTACGGAAGTACAAGGATTGTTCGCGGTCAACACCTCTCTCGGGTGGACGCTGCAAAGTCCTGTGACGAAGGTGAGCTTCATAAACGGCACATCCGAAGTGATGATCGGCGTCCTGCGAGTGGAAGCTGGATAAACCAATGGATTAGACCAAAGCACACTAGAGTCCTTTTGTGCACGTTGGATGCTATGGTAATTGCACCAAAGGAAGCAACGCAGGGACACGCAGACACGTTGGCTGTTTTCCAACACAAAGTTGCAAATATTGGAAAGCAGTACCAAGTACCTGTGCCGTGTAAAAAGCCGGATATTGAGCTGCTACAAGATAACTAAAGCGTCGCACTCAATCGTTTAAGGACAGAGTCCTTAAACGATCTCGAAGGATTGCTTGAGCGATGCGATACAGCGATTCGTCAGTACATTGCTTCCGGCCATGCTGAAGTAGTACTTCAGATGGAATCGATAGATGGCCCAGCGTAGTACATGCCAGACAAAGAGGTTATTCGTGAGGACTCACTCACAACCAAGTTCCTCGTCGTTTTTGATGCGTCATCTCACGCCAAAGGAGAGAGATCTGAACAGTTGCCTCGTAACTGGCCCTAACCTAAACCCACTTACTGCAGGTTCTCCTTCGCTTCAGATGGTACCTAGTGTCCATGACAGCAGACACCGAGAAGGCGTTCCTGCAAGTGGAGATACGAAAAGAGGACCGTGACCTGTTCACAGATTTCTGTGGTTTGACAAAAGTCATGCTGTTCCTTTCAAGAGAGAAGCAGTAGAGGTTTGTTGTATGACCAGAATACCCTCGGGATCTACAGCAAGTTCATTCATGCTTAAGTGCTTGCGGCTACTATACAGCATCACTTTAGGACACAAGTTTATCCCGAGAAAAGTGCGGTAGCATAGATACTTCTGAAATCCTTCTACGTCGATGACCTCATATTCGGAGCGAAGGACATAGAAGCAGCGGAGACACTTTACGAGGGCACGAAAGAGCTGATGGATGACACTGGCATGCCTTTAGGCAAATGGAGCTCAAGCTGTAGGCAACTAGAACGACTGTTCGACTCCAATGATGTTCTTACCCCTCTAGTCTATGAGAACGCTGGACATCAAGAGAGAGTGCTAGGCATGGGTCGGTCGAAAGCAACAGACGGCTTCATCTCCAAACCAGAGAACATCTTTACTTTCTTGGACAAGGCGAAGGACACTTAGCGTTTTGTCCTCCAGACAGTGTCGAGGATCTACGACCCATTAGGATTTCTCGCACCATACGTAGTCCGAGGAAAAAATGTTGTTTCAGCAGTTATAGGTTTCGAAGGTCGACTGGGACAAAGAGCTGTCTGATCACATTGTAGGAAAATGGCAAGACTGGCAAAAGGAGTTGATCCATTTGTCGAAGGTCAACGTTCTCCGTCACCTCATGAGCGGAGTTGCAGAACCGCGTGACCTTCTGCTACACGTTTTCGTCGACGCAAGCACAAAAGCGCACGGAGCTTGCGCATACATTTGTGTAGAAGATGTGAATGGGAGCGTGGCTAGCACACTGATTGTAGCCAAGTCAAGGATATCCCCACTGAAATCTCCATCATTGCCGAGGTTAGAGGTAATGGGTGCGTTAGCGGGAAGCCGGCTGTTAAAATATATAGTGCAAACCTACGGAGATCTCATGCCAAGAGCGCAATATTTTCTTTGGACTGACGCAAGCATAGCGCTTGGTTGGTTGCAGCGAGCACCTTCGACTTCAGACGTCTGTGTGAAGAAGCCAGTCCCAAAAATTATGTCTATTACTTCGGAGAGTAGCTGGTGGTATTGTCCAGGAGAAACCAATCCTGCTGACATACTGACCCAAGATGCTTCCTTAGACGCACTGGCTACCGAGGTAGACTGGTGGCAAGTACCAGCTTGGCTCAGTAAGGAGTAGAAAAAATGGCCAGCTGTTAATCATTCACGCCCACAAATCAACGACATACTACGGATTAGAGCTGTGCACGGGCTCGGGCCGGCCGAAAAGCCCGGACCTGGCCCAGCCCGCGGGCCGGGCTCGGGCCATATGGAGATTCTCTTACTCGGGCTTGGGCAGGGCCCGGGCCAAAGAAGCCACGTACCCAAAACTTGCTCTTCCTGCTAAGAGGCCATTAGCCATTCCAGCCACCAGTTCAAGAAGTGAATGAAACTTCAGCGCTGCCGGATTCATAATGCAGGAGCGCCGCACTTGCCTTAACCCTTCATTAATGGACAACTTGTTGTTTTTGCATAATAGCTTAGAATAACAATTCTGTACGCGCGCGGCATCTGTATATCTTCTTCGATTTTGTCATATGGAATGCAAGAGTTCAACATTATAAGGTCATTTAAATAAACTGATTTTTCTGATATTGTTTCTTTTTGTGTCAGCGTCGCCTTATTGCAGGTCGGGCCGGGCCGGGCGAACTCAGGCTTCTTTAGCGTCGGGCCAGACCGGGCTGCCTGTTGTAGTGTAGGGCCCGGGCAAGGCGCGGGCTCAGAATTGCGGCCCGTGCACAGATCTCCTATGGATATCAGCGACCAAACCAACGACGCTTCACTCTACAGGAAACGCAGTGCAGTTAACGCCACTGCTAGACGCGACGAAGTTGAGTTCACTGCACAAGCTTCTCCGTGTCACAGCATGGGTGCAGCACTTGTCTCCCACACTAAGTGCAAGATTTAAAAAGCGGGAGCTATTTCTACTGAAGAAGTATTGGCAGCTGAGGGATAATGGATCCAGCAAGTTCAAACTAAATCTTTTCCTGAGGAGAGTAGTTGGCTGCTGGAAAGGCGAGGTCCGCCCAGTAATTCATGCGTAGTACAACTACACCCATTTCTCAATGAGAATGGACTTCTACGCGTCGGAGGAAGACTACAGAACCTCACACACAGCCGAGACGTGAAGCATTTATTGTTACTTCCAAGTCGACATCGTTTCACCGAGCTGGTATTTGCGAATGCCCATCGTTGAGTCATACATGGAGGTGTAACGGCGATGATACACACGTACGCGAACGATTCTGTGTCCCAAGAGCAAGACAAGTGGTAAAGAAAGCAACCAATCGATGCCAGCTATGCGTCGGTTTTCGTAAGAAAATCACTATGACGCCCTACCTTCCGCTTCCAGTCTGCCGAGTTGAAAGGACGAAACATTTCAACACTACAGGACTTCATTTTTCCGGACCATTGTATGTGAAGTCATCCGAGAACTCCGACAGGAAAATGTACCTCGTACTTTTCACATGCGCAGTCACAAGAGCATTGCATTTCGAACTGGTCTCGGATGTGTCTTCACCTGCGTTCCTGTTGGCATTCCGGCGTTTCATTCGAAGAAGGGGCTCCCACATACCATTTACTCCAACAGTGCCTTAACCTTTAAGAGAACGTCGCGGGAGCTCCAAGAATATGGAAAGTGCTACGACAAGATTACTTCCAGGCTTACATTGCGAACCAAAGAATTCAGTGGACGTTCATCGTCGAAGTGGCCCCATGGTGGGGAGGCTGGTGGGAACGGCTGGTCGGCACCGTAAAAATGGCACTCCGCAAAATTTTAGGTCGAAGTTTTCTGTGCGCAAAACTTTCAACTATTACTACTGAGGTTGAAGCGATGCTGAATTCCCGGCCTCTCACGTATTCTGATAATCGGGAGGCGAGCCTGTAGCCCTCACGCCAGCGCATTTCCTAGTGCGCCAGCAACTTACGACGTTACCAGAAGAAAAGACATTGTCAGATCTAGTAACCAGCCACGATGACAACGACTATCAGCGATGCTTTCAGCATCGACAGAAATGATGAATGATTTTTGGAAGCGATGGAAACATGAATATTTGCTGCGGCTGCCATCGGTTCATTGCTCACCTACGCATCACACAAGAAATTTAAAGGTTGACGACATTTCTAATACGCCCAAGTTATTTTGACCACATGCCCGGGTTCCAGAGGTGTACTCAGGCGTCGACGAATTTATGTGCGCCTGTTTATTCCGATTACAGACAGCCAATGTCTTCAAGAGGCCAATGCAGAAGCTACATCGTCTAGAACTAGATGTCATCACAACAGAGGCCCCGGAGGATGTCGGAGATTAGCAGATGACGAAGAAAAAGAATGGATCGTGGGCTGCTGCCTCCGCGCCTGGCCCCACGATGTACGCGCACCTTTATCATCATCATGATAACCTTATATTCGTCTGTCGCCAGTAAAAGGCTTTGTTGGGTGTCTCGCGGCTTCGCTAATTAGTTTCGGAGCCACATCACCCAGGTAGGTGTTGGGAATCTCTCAGTGTACGGAGTTTGAATTTTCATTTACGTCGAGAGGCATAAAAGCAATCCTGTAAATCAGAGTAGCTGGTCCATTGGGACCTTGCTCACTCACGTCTTCAGTTGTCTTCAGGAATTTCCTCTTCACTCACTTCCCTTCCACGACGGTGTTGTCGTTGTTGGAGTCCATTGGCTTCCTGTTGGAGAAACAGGAAACGGATATCTGCATGTGGGCGCGTCAACTTTATCAGTGCTGACGCAGTGCGAAGAGGAGGGCTCGACGCAAGTAATGGCGTGCCGTCTATCATAGCTTCGGGCGGCTTATCTTCCAAGAATCACAATTAAGGCTCCACTTGACAAACTGTCGCAGTAAGGCAAGAAGCTACGATTGCTAAGTTCAATTTGTCTTTATCCTCCGAAAGAAGGAAAATTGTCTTTGAGTTAACGTGAGGCAAGAAGATGTTAACTTATGCATTGGATGTCAGAGCTAGTGTAGATGCAACAGGGAAAGGTTAACATTTGTTTGGACACCGCGTAATAAAATTGTAATAGTAGCGATACCATTTCATGGTTAGTGACATTCTTGCTTCCAGTGCCCATTAACCACCAATCCTTTCTTCCTCCTGCAGGTTAGCACTGGTGCCATGCCAGGCTGGGTGTTTAAGGGCAATGCGGATCCCTACGAAGAAGATCTCGCAATAGCAATTGTGCTCGTATTTTCTTTGTTCTTGTTGCAGCAGTTCGGCAGAATATATGAAGAGAACGGGAATGGGACTACGGTGAGCATAAGTTATCCAAATGTTTTCTCCGCATATGTCCTACATGTCCTACAGAACTGTGAGTGTGTACAACCTAAGAATAAAAGGTTATATGCGTGCTGTTCAACTCGAACATGATAATCATGAGTAACAAGTACTTTTACTCACCTGTAAGGACGCGTACAACTGTGGAATGATCGCAGAATATTATCTAAGGCATCGCAAATGCAATGCATCGTACTTGATATCAACGAAATACATGAGCAAATAAAACACTAAATGGTATCTGCTTGATGGTAACTTTGCACTGTTACAGTGTACATACAAAAATATTACTGTAAGCCTCCTATTCATGAAAAACCCCATGAGCACACAGAAGTACGGAGTCTCTACTCGTGCATACAGAATTTGGGCACCATTCTAGATGAAGGAAACGTTTGTCTGGACAGACGGTTGGGTACAGTGCAGAACGGCGGCGTAGACACTTGGCTTCATTGAGTTTGAACAACTCAACTAAATGGCCTCGTACTCTCACCCGTAGTGTGGGCAGTCTGGGGTACGTTACTTTACTTGTTTGCGGAGATCATATTGCAATGCTGCGGAAGCGCCACAAAATGTAGCTAGCACTTTAGAAGAAAAGACTTGCAAGCCAATCTCGCCGCGGTTGTAGTCTTAGCGAACAGCAGCCTACCAAAAGTAACTCTCCTCCATTGGGTTTTGGCAGATGCGAAAATTGCTAAGCTATGGATGCAAATTTTTGGCCAGAACCATGAGAATATAAGTATGTTTACTACGCGTACAGTTGTTGGCGGTGGGAGAGCTACCCTTGCAGTGAACCACAGTTTACTGTACAATACGTTCTTAATGAAGACAGCCCTTTGTGCTAGTGGTAGCGGGGACGCAGTCAACTGCTTCCGAATTCGCTCTAATGGAGTTAACAGTGTGTCGCCGCATGTGAAGTGAAACACCCCTTCTACAACATTTGATGTCTGGTATTTGCATGTGCTCCACCTGTGAAAGCGAATCAGGTTCACTTCACGATGTTAAGCGCTTTCGCCAGTTTAAGACAACTTTGTTCTCTCCCTGCAGTGCTGTCTTTGTGTCCTTGATATTAGGATATAACATGAACACCCTGGCAAATTTTATCGGTCTTCCTGATCTCACTTATCAGCCATAGGCCCTATTCTAGCTTCGAGCAACTACGTTTTATTTCACAATGAGCTAACCATTACATTAGCATAGCAAAGTTATTAAACTGTCGGTACACCATAGCTGGACCGGCTCTCTTTCACAGTTGAAGGGCCGTATCTTGCCTTTTCGTCGGGGCAACTTATATTGAATTCTTAGTTTGTGGCTGACTACGCCAACTTTACTCAGAAAAACAAAATTCCCCATGGCGTAAGTGCAAATAGTTTATATTTTGCCCACAAGATGTGTTGCTTGCGCGAATAATTTAATGGTATAAGCATAGGTATCAGGGGTGCTGGACTACAAAATTATAATCGAACACGAATAATTCAATAGACAACCTCCAAATATAATAGCAAATAACTAATATTTTCAATTTCAAAAGCGTGCAATATATTGGGCATCATCGAATCTCCTTACAAAATATCTTGTACGCCATTTACTGCTACTCAAACTTGCTTTTATGTGTCTTTTTGCATTGTAAAGTGTGCATAGATTTTAATGCCGTAATCTTTTGATAGCTTCTTTTTTTTCACTTTGGCAATAGCACCTTTAGAGCCGCCGTATCTGAATGTAATTATTAAGTCAAGCAAAAAGCAGAGGGGCAGCTTGCTCTTCATCGCCCAATTTCTTTTTCTAAAGAAAATTGCATAAGAGTTCTAATTAATAGAAGCACCCCCGCTTCTTTGTGCGCAATTAACGAATTCCGGGACCTAGAGGCTGAACTTTCATGGTATTTTCTCCTCTTCAGTCACGCATTACGATCAACTGTCGATAAATACATAAAATTTACATACTTTTTTGCCAAAATGCTGGAGACTCCAGAGAAATCAAGTCAAGGTGGGATAAGAATGACTTTGTGCATTTTATAGAGACCCATCATAATCGCATAGTAAATAAATATTCATATAATGTACAGTCAATCATGCTACGTTTCTTCATTAAAAATTTTGAATCACCAACTCGAATTACATGTGCAGGTGAATTATTGGGTGCCAGCATTACAAAAAGGGCAAAAATATGTCTCAATAGCTACCGAAGATCCCACTCTAAGCGTCCCGTCAAGGGCGGTTGTGCCTTCGCCAAAGCGGTTGTCTGAAGTGACACGTTTCACTCAGAAGTGAAATGGGTGCACTTTAGGACAGCAGAATGTTCAATTTACCGAAAGTTTAATGTTCCTTGTCTATTCCTTGCAACTACTGCAGAGTAATGGCGAAAATAAGTAGCGTCCACAAACGTGTACGCCGTCACTAAAGGGGTTACGACATATCTTCTCTTTTCTTTCTTTCTTTTTTTTTGCTGCTTTGGTATCCTGTGACGACTGTTCTCTTTCCCTTTGTTACTCATAATGGGTGTTGTGCGTATCGGTAGTTTGCGCTTTGTGAGGCACTTATTTTCCTTTCGCCAACATGCAAGCAAAATTTGTATATAATTTTCCAACAATAAAACACACGTTACATCATAAAAGCAGGTTAAGTTGCCTTCCACGAACCAGATCTCCCCTCTGAATATCTTTGTCTTGCAAAACAGCAATAAAAAAGCAGATATACTACACCGCATGGGGCAGACGATATGATACGTACGCAAAAACCTCATTTAAAGGGCCCCTCAACAGGTCTGGTCATTTTCAGCTGAGAAGTGCCGCGCATGCAATGTGCGATAATGATCGTGGCTGCTAAGTATTACATCGCTACGCGCCGCGAAAGAGCTGAAATTTGAAACCGAACGCCATTTGGCCTTCTCCTCGTGGGCGCCGCGGTCCCAGCCGAAGAGTCGATGCATATCTCACACAAGTGCACCTGCGTACATTGCACTGCTGTGAGGTCGCTCGTTGTGTTACGTGACCTCGAGAATTGTTCAAGGCGACACCCGTTACTTGTGGAATCTTTTGATTCAGTAGACGAATTATAGTTTAGAGAAATAATGACACACACAAACCGAATGTCTGCGTGTTCTTGTTTCACTTCGCACTGCCGCGAGATAGATGTACTTCCGTTTCGTCTGCTTGTTCCCGCGTCGTGCAGACGCACGCGCAGAGAACGAACGCTTGACGTATTTTACCGTGTTCCAGCACGCGTTCATGATCTATCATCTCCTTGTGCCTGCCTCAAATTCGCGTATGACCAACTGCTTTTATTTTAAAACATAGGGCTGGAGCTAGTTTCGCAACGTGCGAAACTTTCTTAAAGAAACACAGCATATTCGCCACTTCTTCCCATAAAATCAGCGCATAAGAAACTTCAGGGCATTTGCTTGATTTTTATTAGAGTGCTGTAATACTTTAACCAAGATAGACGTTCAAGTGGCTCTGTAAGGCAATGCTTAAGTGCCCTATATTATATGATTCGGGATGAAATTATTATTATTTTTTATGTGAGGGAGAGCAGATATTCGTTTGCTAAAGAAAAAATGAAGTTGTCCAGACATAATTTTTGCAAGCTACACCGCTTCTTATCATCGTTATGGTTGAGGATGAGGCCATAAAATTAGAATTTCAGCAGCGTTTTTTCACAAAACTAGCGTGGAGCCTACCGTGTTGGAAGCCCTAATAACAGCAACAGCAAATAAATCTGAACAGAGGAGGTTGAGGGGTTGTTTTACGGCTAGTGTCAAGTTACTAAAACTGTATGTGCAAAGCGAAAATGCAGATAAGGTTAATGTCTGTATGTGGTTCCGAAAAGATGCCGAAGCTGTCAGTGAGGTAATGCTTCATGTCAGTAAAATAGAGACAATAATTGCATGTGATGCCAAGTATACTATCGTGAGCAACATGAGCCGAAACACAGGAACCGCGTGTCGGAAAGTCTCAAACCACACTACGGGCGATATGCGACAGCCGCCGTCGGAACCAAAGTGTAAAGGAGGACGCTCTTCTAATAACTTCTGCCACTCCCACAATGAGTCTCTTTCTGCAAAATGCGGAGCTTCGCATTTCCTGCGCTCATTGATAAAGCTGTTTGATATTGCGGTTACTGATAACTTTGTGCGCCGAAGCGTGGCCAATAGCAGCACCGTTTTGAAGCGTACACATTCCGGAGCTACTGCCCTGGCAAATATGTCCGTCTGTTTGGAACGCGTGACAAGATGCGCTCGATAAGATAAACATGAAGTTCTACGGAGGTATATATATGTGAAAATAAACATACGCTAAACGCAGGAACGGGTGCCTAGGAGCTGCGCTCTAAAAAACTGAAAAAAAAGCATGTCTGAAAAATAAAGTGACTCGCTGTGAGTCACGGCTAACGTAACCATCTTATCGTTTATCGGCGGCCAGCGAAATGCCGACCAATGTCAACAACGGCAGGCGCGGTGGGAATGCGAACAGTTATCGGAAGAGCGCCACCTTTCCCCTCTGTTTTCGACAGCGCCATCAGCGTATCGCCCTAACTTTGTTTCGAGCTATTTTCAACGCTTTCGCGTGTTCCCGCTCATATCGCTCGCGACAGTACATTGCATTCTAAAAGTAAAGCTTAAAACATTTTCCGAGTCGGAATCGAATCCCCCCGGCAGCTGCCGCATTTGGATAGGGAATAAATGCCAAAAAAGGCCCGTGTCCCGAATATTGGGGGCACGTTAAAGATCCCCTGATAGTCCGAATTACTCCGGAGTCACCTGCCCCCCCCCCCCCCCGATGGCATGCCTAATACCTAAATTGTCGTTTCGGTACGTAAAACCGCAGAAATTAATGGAACTCAAGTTTTTCTACCGTGGCTCCAATAATTACCTCACTCTCTGCAATACAAATGCCTTTCTGAAAGGTTGTAAAGTATATTATGGCCGTGAGTGCGTGCTGTATCATATATTACAAGCAACTACTTTTGCTCATAAGGTGCCTACCGTGCATTTCTTTACAAAATTAGTCGGTCTAGACGCCTCTGGTCAAACACAGGCTCACTTATTTTTCACGCGTGCATGGGAAATCAATGGAAGAGGAGTTCTCTAAACATCACTTCGCATAATATTCCACCTTGAACGAGTGCGCGAAAACGAAGTGGCCGAGTTGTGCGACAAATACGGCAAAGATCTTCCGCTGAGTCTACTTTTATATCGCAGCTGTGATCAACAAATTTGGGACGCTCTCTCGCAAAGTGCGGACATCTCAAGTGAATCATGACGTGGTGCACAGTAAATTTCCAGTAAACATGACGCGATAACATAAATTCTTGAACGTATTCTGACACAAAAATTTTTATCATTGTCACTGACCACTGTCAAAAAGGTGGCGAAATGAGTAATCATAAACGTTTAGTTATACGAAACAGTGGGTATCGTTGTATACTGCGCTCCTATTAAAGTCGAATAAGGATTGCCCAATGCGAAAAGGAATGCAAGAATTTCACAGTGATACTTAGCTGTCTGTAATGCAATGACGGCACGTATCTGATGCCAGCCCTGACACAGAACTTTGCGCCTTCATGTCATGGCTTTGTGTCGATTGTGTTCTCAACAAAATGTGCTGAATAGTAACCCCAGAAAATTTTATAGTGCCATGTCTTCCCAATGTTGGCTGGATATGCAGATTAATAAAAGTGAGAAGCAAGAAAAGAATAAAGTAGGTCACACCGGTGTTTTTGCCTTTGCAGAACGGTAATTCTACAACGCCTGCGAGTCTGAGGAGTTCATAACGTCAAGGCTTCACCTTCCCTTGTATGACGGGTTTTTGCTTACAATGCGTGACAGGCAGTGGAAAAATTAATTTCCAGGCACACTGTAGCTTGGCGGCGTAGAAAATTTGTTTGTTTGTAGCTAAAAATCAGAAGATACTGGTGGAGTGCTGAGCTCTGCAGTGCCCCAAGATTCGATTGGCTCTAATAGCAAGAAATGAGAACGAAAAAACTCTATGAAAAAAAAAAAGAGAATTCTTTTCACTTCGGAAAAGCACCCCTAGTTACCTTCAAAAGAAATGCACTTGCTCAATTTTTTCTTCCGTT
This sequence comes from Dermacentor variabilis, assembly GCF_050947875.1. Lineage (NCBI taxonomy): Eukaryota > Metazoa > Arthropoda > Arachnida > Ixodida > Ixodidae > Dermacentor > Dermacentor variabilis. Next base: position 95,500,264 of record NC_134577.1, read on the forward strand.
ATGCGAAGCTCCAGCAAGACTAACGTTGTTGAGTTGTTCTTGCAAAGTTGTGTTCACCCAATGCGTGAATTTTACTGGTGAAAATAAAAGAAAAGCCTATGGGTTAGCACCGGTCAATCACTATGGCGGAAGGGGAACGCCCTCTAATCCCTGAGAGGCTAGATACCGCGCCGCAGACAAAGCAGGGTGACATAGGCGTTGTCGTGATGGCGACAGCGATCATCCGCATTCGAAAGTTTTGCCCGTTCCCGCACACATTCCCTATCAATCCCCTATATATCTGTCAGTCAAGGGGCCAATTGACAATCTGTCCAGCAGGCACAAAGTCCTACTGCACAGCTCCAGAAATGCCAAAAACAAGAAAAAGAAAATACAGGCAATCGTCTCACGCTGGAGTACTTGTCCCTTTCTTCTTTCTTGGGGAAAAACACGTCTTCAAATGGCACGAAAATTGTTCGGTTTCTCAATCCCATTCATAGCACTAGCCTTCGTAACCAGGGCTAATTTTCTAAAGAAGGTTTGGATCACTGAATATGCGGCCCTGGTGCCCCTGGGTATGATCCCGCACCTATACACCGCATATAGTAAATTCATGGATATACCTGTGGGAGGCGGCGCGACGAGGTAGCCGCCGTAGCCACGGTATAATTAGGCCGGCCAGCGATGGTTCCCTGGGATCTCGGGAGCGGCCAATACCGCAGCCGCTCAGGTCGAGCGCCAGCGTGTTGTACTCGCGTATGGGCACATGAACCACCATCTTCATCAGAGCTCTGGAGCAGACAGTCGCGCCACCGCAGGGCCCCATCCTAGGGCGAAGCGCGGTTGAGATATGTGCAAAAAGGCACGCGTATAGAAAGAGTAGATACTGCAAGCATATATACATGACTGACAATTCGTAGCATGCGTTCGGAAGTGCAAGGAAAGTTCGTGTTGCGGCGAAGGCCAAAAACGGCTCACTGGTGGTTGTGACTGAGCGTCTGGACACAGGGCGCATTGTTGACGGCGTTGACGGCGTCGTATTGTGCCGTCGACGTCAGCGCGCCCAGAGCGGTGCAACTCGGCAAGCAGAGTTGAGGCGTATTGGCCCGTTCTTGGCGCGTGCTGAGAATTGAGGCTGTTGTAGAGAACAACGGTGAAGACGACGTCGTCGAACGGCGTGCAACGGTGGCAGTGGCGGAGAACTGTGAGCGTCGCTCTACCTTGTTGCCCTCATTGATTCATGCTGCCTCCCCGTTTCAGGTGTGGGTGCGACTGTGCAGGGTGGCGTATTGTGATGAGCAGGAAGACCTTGGCCTCGAGATGATGTGTTCAGTCCGGTCACTGCTCGTTTGTTGCGTGATATATATATGACAGAGATTTCGTCAGATGGGCTACGGAAAGCATATTCTCTCGTTGTTGGTAGTGTCGGGTTCACGCAGTCACGCAGAGAGATATACAGGGCAACATTAGCAGCGTAGGTTTTGAGCGAGGCGCAGCCGCAGTGAAGCCGTAGTGCGATGTCACCGCGTGAGCACATGAGCAGTCATCTCCGTCACCTGCTCTGGAGGCGATAGTCAGCTCACTACAGGTCACGCTACATGCACGTCAGGCCCCTTCATCTTCACCAGCTCTGGAGGCGATATCACACCGCTACCTACGCATAAAATACGCACGCCGCAAGAGTAGTAACCATTCTCTGCTGAGCACTTATATAACAACCGTTCTGTACTATACCAAGCATGCTTCGCATATGGTAGATGTCGATTGTAGAGAAGCCTGTCTAATTATCAACAGGATACAGGAGTAATAATATTACCCATTCAGGCTAAAGCGCAGCATAATTAGACAGTTAAGCTAGACCATTTATCAGCAGCAATATTCGCCAACTACACGTCAGAAAGAAGGGAGCGGATAGGGCGGACGCTCTGCAGCTCTGCCAGCCCGGCTCCTCATAAAGTAAAACTATTCCATTCTGTTTTATTCCAATATTCTTACGTCAAATTTCGCTTACCCGCCAACGTAAGCATCGGCCGGTGATCCGCTGTGTTGTCTGAATAGCCGAATCAACTGCTCACCTCGTTCGTAGGCGGTCACCTTTGTTCACTTTCAAAACGAATAACATATTGCCTGTACTTAGCGCTTGTTCTTATCTAATTCGCTGAAAACAGACGAGGAGCACGCTCTTGGTGAGTTTCGATGGGGCAAGCGCAGTGAAAATGGATAACCGGATGAAGAGCGCAGTGCAGGCGTCTGCGATTGGTCTGCTTCCCCTTACTTAGCTTGCCATGGATGGTCCATAATCGCGGGGGCGTGCAACGGAAGGTTAACAATGTCGCTAAAGGAGAAATCCTAAGCAAGAAAGACTTGTCAGAGCGTTGTCGTTTCCCTGCCGAAAGACCTCGATAACATTTGACGGCCACGCAAGAAGGTCTATTATAAGTAAATAAATCCATCCTCACTGGCAGGTGAGAGTAGCAAATGCCTAAGCTGTTGGCGGGCAGGCATCTTCTAATCCTGTCGGAATGGGGCAGTCTCTGGCGATTAAAACAAATTCAGTTTTAGTCGGCATATTAACGTATCTTCAACGCGTATACGTCACATTGACGTGTGAGTTCTCGCGGTTTGGTGACGTCGCATGACAGGCAGGCGAAGGGTGCGTAGCCCTAACACTTTTGACCAATAGCTCAGTTCTAATGGCGAAAAGGCTTGGAATGAGGAATAATTCATGTTTTGCTCGGTTTAATGTTGCATAATCGGTGTGTACACATCATATCGGATGGGGACCTATCGTGGTTTTCATGATAGAGAGGCAGAGTTTGGGATGACCCAAAACTTTTGGGCAATCGTGGAGGACTGATTGCAGGATCGGAATAGAAATGTTTCAAATAGCTTTACGTTAGAGCACCCGCAGTTCCTACGGGCTGGTAATTTATTTTAAGGGTCACTAAACTAGCGATTCCTTTCCTTAAGTTTACTTTTTGTACTAAATACATTCGTTAAGAATGTTTTTTTTTTGTGGTTTCCAGAACTCAAACAAATGTTACATTTATCAGCAGATAATTTTTAATTTATATGTGCAAGAAGACATTTTTCAGCGAGTTTGTCGCATGCGCAGCCGGAGTGGCTTACAGGGATCTAATACTCACATAGCGCACCCCTTAATGGATGGAATGTTCACAACAAAGATATGTTATATATATCTGCTATCACTTGCTAGCACTGTTTGTAATTGAAGGTATGTTACTGCTACAGTTATTTTTACCACAATAAAAATATTGTGATGTACGAAAAATATATTCTTTTGCATTGTTATTCTGTTTTGTATAGAAGTAAAACCTTCCATTCACTTGTGTATAAATGAAGGCACAATTCTGAAAGCCATTTCATGGTTCGTCACTTTCTCGTTGGGCGCGGATGTTAATAGGTAGAATATGCTAATAAAACTGAGTATTTCAAAGCTTCGCTCCCGTAATTATTCCTTATGACTTTAAAAGCCAGTGACTGCACAGTTCCCATGAAATATACATTGCTCTTCTTGTCTACTCTAGAGAACGTAGCTGCGTGCAATAAAAAAAAACAATTGAAGCCAACGCACCTGCTTCTTCGTAGAGAGGCTTGCCTTGCTACGATTCGATGCGATTCGCCTTCCTTCGATTAGCGTGTAAGTGGCCTTCTACCCGAGTACAATCCGCTTGGAAGCGGCGAATGCCGGCGCTCGTGGAGCCATATCTGCGTCCAGCAGTGGAACACACAAGCCACACACGCACTAATGGCAGGAATTTTTGCTGTTCTTTTCATTTCAGTTGTTCAAGTCCACCGCTGTTGCAGCGTATTCCGCCGCGCTTGAACTTTTGCGGCTTTGTTCGATCTGCCGCGAGAAACACGTGAACGCAGAGGCACCGACAGTAGTTTTTAGCGCTCGCACGAAGAATACTCCTATGCAGGTCTTCCATTGGCTGATGCAAGGAATAGGTCAGATCAGGTCTCTGTCCTAGCTGGCAGTTGTCTTGACAGGACCGCCAATCTGTCTCGGCGCAACTATAGATTTATTACGTTGCCGACGCGCTCCAGAGTATTGCACCACTCCGCAAAACGAAGCGCTTGAATATACACAGCATTGTTAACGAAAGAAAAGCTACGGAGGCAAATGGCGTCCAGTGGGCGTGGCAGGGGCACAGCGACAATGCCGCTCACGAATCCTTTCCTATTTTTCGTTTAGGCCATGCTCTTCATCTGCCCGACACCCCCAGCCACCGAGACATGCTGCGGCCTTTCTGCGACTGAGACGACGGAATACTGTATCTTCAGGCCTGCCAGTCCACAGAGATGCGACATCAGTGACATGCTTGCGGACATGCGCACATGGGCACCGTTACTTGCCGGATTTTCCTCGCCGTCATCGGTTACGTCACAGTTTTGGCAGCATAAAAGTTCGGCCACTTAACGGATTCCGGCCAGTGGGCGCGGTAGGGGCACAGCGAGAAAACCGCTCACGAATCTTTTCCTGTTTTTCGTTCAGGTGAGAGACCGTCGCCTAGCATATAACTACCGCAGTGACAATGCTTGCCTCTGGCTTCTGCCGTGTCCACGGTCGTTGAGTGATACGCTTACTACGATTTACCATTGGTTTGTGAACCTACTGCCTACCTGTGGTGACGTAGAGTCTAACCCGCGACCGTCTACGGCAGAGATGCTTCAGACCCTTATTGATGATTTTCGTGAACATAACCACACTGTGCAAGCTACTAACAGCAAGATTAAGGAAACAAGTATTAAGCTGTTTTCAATTGCAAGAAGCTGGACGATATTTCTGCTACGGTGACTAATTACACGAGCAAAGTTGACGAGCTTCAGTCAGAAGTCGAAAAACTGGCTTTGAAAGTGGAGGACTTTGAGAATAGGAGTAGAAGAGAGAACTTGTTTGTATATGGCATAAAAGCATCGTCCGAAGAAAATCGGCAATTCCTCGAACAGGTCGTGTCTAAAAGCATTCTGGCTGACACTCTAAATGTTCCAAACGTGGCTATCGAGCGTATTCATAGAATTGGCCGCCCAGTCGAGGGCAGGTGCCGACCCGTCATATTCAAACATGTGGATGGCAGAGATAAGGCCAATATTTTGAAGAATTGTAACAAACTGAGAGGCACAACCTATAGCATATCGGAATATTTCTCCCCGCGGGTACAATCGATCCGAAAGAAAGTCTGGGCTGCTGCTGCTGAACAAAGGAAGAAAGGCCCCAAGGTCATGCTGTCATTCGACAAAATCAAAATTAATGGTAAACTGTTCCAATGGGACGACACTCAAGATAAAATAGTCCCTCTAGCTTCACAATGACGGCCTAATTATAACTTCAGAAAAAAGAGTCTGCTTAAGAGCCGCAATTTAGGCCATAGAGACACAGTTCAAAGCGAGTTTTCTGTTCTGAACAATAATGCCCACAGCATCCTGTATGAAACTGAAGACTTCGAAGGTCTTGTTTTAACGTATGAGCCCGATGTTGCGGTGATCACCGAACGTGGCTCCATGACAACATATCCGATAAGGATATGATACCTCATTCGCACGAAATTATCCGCCATGCCCGCAGTTCTAGAGGGGGTGGGGTAGCCATTGTAATAAAGAAAGGAACAGATTATACGCTTGTACCACTCCATACTACCATAGAAATGGTCTGGATCCGACTTATACTACCAAACAGAGCATCTTTATTGGCGCCGTTTACAAGCCACCAAATTCAGAATTACGTATGCTTGAGACGCTGGTATGACTTTTTGAATGAGCACGAAAAACGATATGCGCATGTCATCTTCTGTGGTGATTTTAACTTACTAAAAATTAACTGGGAATCCTTGAGCGTCTCATCTTAATGCCGGAGTTCTGATTTGCTACTCGATAGTGCTTTTTCTTTTAATTTGAAGCAGGTTGTAGTTGAACCATCGCGGGTTGCTGCTACCACGGGCTCACTTCTAGACCTTGTAGTTGTGTCTGATGCTAGACTGGGATTCACGGTTTATATTATGCCTGCTATATCCGACCATGATTTAGTGCCTTTCAAAACCAATATGGCACGACCAATCACACGCCAAGCAACAAAACAATTTGACGATTTCAATAACGCTGAAGACGAGAGTATTTTAGATTTTCTTGACCAAGAATTTGACAATTTTTTAGAAAGGTACAGTGAAGGCCACACAATTCCGAATGAATTGTGGTTGGATTTTAAAAGTACGGTACATAAGTGTATTCATTGGTACGTCCAGCTGAGGAAAAAGAAAATTCATAGCCACAGTCCATGGATTACTCGAGAAATATTTCACCTAAAACGTCGCGTAAGCAGACTTTCCCGTAACGTTTCGAGAGTTGTACTTCGTAGAGAGCTAAGAAATAAAATGAGGCAATTGAAATTGCAATTCAATAATGTAAAGCTGCACAACTTCCTCATTAATGACCCGCGAAAATTCTGGGCTCGTCTAACTCAAAAAATGACCCCATACACAAATTGACAATAAACGACGTGGACGTTAGTGACAAACAAGAAATAGCGGCAACATTCAACGACCATTTTTCTTCTCTGTTCCTGCGTGGTGGTGCTCCGTGTACCGATTTCAGATCAACCAGCTTCCAGGTACCTGATCTTAGCATCAGCGAAGAAGGCATTTTTTTCCGCCTATTTCCGCCTGAATACAAAGAAATCATCTGGACCAGATGATATTCCGAACAAGTTTCTTTCCAGATACGTGGAATGGTGTTCAAATTTCCGCTTTATTATTTTCCGTACTAGTCTACGAGAGGGTGACGTCCCCAGTGATTGGAAATTGGCTGAGGTTATTCCTGTGCACAAATCTGGTACCAAGTTCCATGTCGCTAATTACAGGTCAATTAGCTTGTTGTGCACCGCAAGTATAGTGATGCGTTTCCAAACACATCGCCTCATTCTTGGAAGGCAATAATTTTTTTATGAAGCTCAACATGGATTTCGTCGTGGGTTATCTACTATGGCACAGCTAATTCACACTACCAATGATTTCTGTAAAACCCTTGACAAAGCAGGACAAATAGACGCCATTTTCTTGGACTTTGAAAAAACCTTCGGTCGCGTACTGCATAGTAAACTTTCGCTAAAACTTAGACACATCTTACAGAATCAACAAATTTCACAGTGGCTTCATTCATACCTATCTCACCGGCAACAATACGTCCAGATATCCAGTTCAAGCTCACCCATCGCTCCAGTATATTCAGGAGTGCCGCAGGGCCCAGTCCTTGGACCGCTTCTTTTTCGTATGTATTTAAATGACCAAAAGCTTGATTCTCCTGTGCGGGCCCGTTTTTTGCAGATGACTGCGTAATCTATCACACAATTCTTACCGAAGGTGACCAGCTCATTCTAAATACCTGCTTGTGTGCTGTTAGTAATTGGAGCCAAAACTGGTCGATGACATTAAATGTCACGAAATGCAAACAAATGATCTTAACCCGAAAGAAAGATCCAGTGAAGTATTCTTACAAAATTAATAGCGCTTCTGTAGCACCAGTAGAACAATTCGAGTATCTTGGCGTAACGATCAGGTCGAACCTCAGTTGGAGCCCCGACATTAAAACATTGCTTCAGTGGCATCCAAAGACTATGGCTAATACGACACAGGTTAAAACATGCAGCCACTAAAACAAAACTTGTAGCTTATACGTCGCTCGTGCGTCCCCTACTGGAATATGCTGACGTAACCTGGGATCCGCACACTAAAATGAATCTAAAAAGTATTGAACGGGTTCAGAGAAAGGCACTGCGATTTATACACCATGCCTACGGAAGACACGTATCGGTATCTAATCTTCTTAGCCGGTCTGGTCTTCCCACCTTGGAATGTCGTCGAAAAATGCACCGTCTCAATATGTTATTTGCAATCATTAATAATCGTACCAAAATATAATTCCACACATACATGCAGTACAACAGAACCCAATAGACTCGGCAGAAACACGACAAAACAGTTATAATGCTTGAGTGCAGAACCAACACATACAAGCTGTTCTTCTTTCCAAGAACGATAGCTGACTGGAACAAGTTACCCTACGATGTGGCCACCTTATCACCACCCGATACATTTTGTTCAACAGTCAGTTCTAGCCAATAAGCTTTGTGTGCTCGGTGTTTTTTGTGCTTTCTTTCTCGGATTTGAATGTAACGCGTTTGCCTCTTGTTTTGTTTGTTCCTGATTTGTTTCGCAGTAACCTTACTGTGTGCTTATGTGGTTCTCTATTGTAACTGGTACTGTTGTTGTTTTCTTGATGGACCATTAATATGTAAAACGTCTTGTAGCCACTCCTGTCCTGGCTAGCAAAAGGCGGCCGGCAGTATTGAATAAATAGTAAATAAATAAATGAAAAAGCCGGTGAGGCGAGGGGCAGAACGCAAGGCAGTCATGTTTAGGAATTATGAATTACACGAGCGATTCAAAGTATCTACAGGGCTACCTTGATATTTTCCAGTAAAACGCTTGCCCTTTCCTTCCCTCAAGAAGCTTTAAAAGTGGCGGGTGATTTGCGAAATGAAAAGCCGCCCTCAAGGAACATTTCGGGTCGAGCCGAAGTGCATTTGTGAAAACGGCGGCGGGTATGTTACACACGGGATAACCAAGCCAAGCGTCTGAGCGCTCTCGGGTGCCCGCGAGTACTTCATAACTCGAAGGACTACTCAGCGGTGTTCAATTGGAGAAAAATTCTTTTGTATTAACAACTTTCGAATTCACAAATTCACTGAAGCAGTTCACAAGAAATGTTTCGATGTCCTCGGATTATTTCCCCCATTATTTGCACGAATTTACAAATGTGGCACGGCTGCGCGTACGGAAGAACGTGTGTGCGCATGCGTGAGTCTTGACAGCGTGAGCAACATGTTATGAGACGGACTGGTCCGTTCCGGCTTACCCCTCTGGCGTACCCTGCAAGATCTTTTTGACGGGTGTATGCATAAAACGCCATTTATCGTCCAGACATGCATTGATGAGATAATTATTGAGGAAGCCGTTTGCACGTGTTTCTTTGGTGGTTGTAATCTATCAGTGAAGACGGCGTTTTAAGGAACTACGCTTACAATCAATGTTTACTAGTGTCCAGGGGCGTAGCCAGGTGGGGGGGGGGGTTGCTTATGGGGCTTCAGCCCCCCTCTCCGAAAATTTTTCGTGCTGTCCGTGCACCGCCGACCAAAGCTACCCCGGCGCCGGAAATCATTCTGGATTTTGTCTATAACGTCTTTTTCACGCTCGAACAGCCATTTCACCGCAAAAATTGCGAACTCGGGTTGGATTTCGCGCCAACGCCCATGCTCCGCAAGTCACATAACGCAAGCAGCCCCATCCGAGCACAAAGTTTCAAGGACGTTTTGATGGCGAACGGGCTCGCCGCGGCATCTCGAGGAGGCCGCGGAATCTACACTCTCTATCATGAAATCTACGAAGCGCGAGGATGTCAATTCCGAAACTTTATGGCTGTAAAGTTCTCATACATTTTTGATGTGAAAGGTGCATTGGCATTTCCAAACGTGTGCTTTAGATTTTCAATGGCGGAACTTTGTAAGTTTGATGTTCCCATAAATATTTGACGCCAAAGGTTCAATAACTGTCCCAAAGCCATACGTCGGGCCATACAACGAGACAAGCCAAATCAACACACCATCAGACAAGCTGACAAAGCCCGCAGCGACGCCCGATGAGACGAAGTGTTGTGGTGCTTCATTCGTGCGGTCATGTCACATAAAAAAATATAATTATTTTTTCACCTGCGCCAAAGCATCCAGTGAAGGCACTAAAGACAGCCAAGGTAACTACGTTCTTATTTATTTTTCTACGTTGACTTTTAAACGCGAGGACACATTGAGCCTTCTCAATTTTTTTTTTTCTCGCTCCCCTACCCACAGGCTGCCAGAGCCAGTCAGAGCGCTTGCGTGTTTCTCGTAATGCCCCGACCACCGCGCGGCGCACTTCGGTGCGCTCGGTTTTTTCTGGCTGACTACATTCTCTCCTGGCAGAGTTTTGGACACTTTATAGCTAGCAGACGAGAAAAAGAAATAATAGTAGCTCGCCGCCATCACTGTGGGGACTCGACGGATTGCACCGCGTTCGCTTGAGCGCAACCTCTCCAGAAAGTCTTGTCTCACCGGAGTAGGATACCGAGCAGTCTGCGCATGGTTCTTGGTGGACCAAGCGTCTCATGTTTTCTTCGATATTCCTTTAAAAGCCATATTAATTGCCCAAAGTAGGCATTCGATTGTGACCAACATACCTTGCATTTTTTTTTCATTACGGTGCCCCCGCCCCACAAAAGGAAAAAAAAAAGACGTTGTTGCGGCGCATGGTGGCGCATTGTCGCATGGTGAAAGTTCGATTTTGTTACTTCTTTTGCGGAAAGTAATGCGCCATGGGACGCTTCAGTTGACGCATACTCTTATTATATTAGTGCGATAGCAATTATATGGACAATCTAGGCGCATTCCTGCCGTCGCCGTCACCCTCATGTTCCGCATAAAGTACAAAGGCGATAACGTCGTGGCCACGTGCCGCATGCTGTATGTGCGAGTGAAAGCTTAAGGAGGCATGGGTGAGCCAACGATGGTGGCTCAGTCTTGCGTGCGCAAGGGAGAAAAGCGGGGAGGAAACGCGCGCTTTCTGTAGCGCGCGATACATCGGGGGCGTGGATGGAATCGGGGAGGGATCTAGGATTCTGTGAATCTGTGATTGCGCAACATGTTTATTTGCCTTGTTTGACCCATTATATACCATGACTTTTTCTTGGATACGAAGATTTATTGGACACTGATAGGTATGTTTAGATATCTTGTTGCGAGGTTTTGTGCATACGTGCAGTGAACTTTGTTTCCAGTGGCACTTTTTTGCCCTTTATCAAGCTGTATCTTCGCATTTCTACTGTACCAGGGCGATTCAAATGAAAGTGAGCCTATCCACCCTGCACAATTATGGTTCTGTTCATTATCTGCAAGGCCTACGCATAGCAGACAGGCATCTCTCCTTTACAAAAGTGACACGGAGGTGTGAGGATAAATGTTCTTTAATGCTCTCATACAATGGGTTGAACATGGTTGCATGACGTAATGGACGCTCCAGAAGTTGCGCAGCGTGGTTTCGTGAGGGTTTTGAAAGCTGCAAGTGTTTCCCAAAAAGAAATTAGCCACCGTATGGCTGCCGTGTACATTGAACATTGCATTTCATTGGCCACTGTGAAGCGACGTGAAAGTTGCAAAGCCGATCACAGGCCGGACCAAAGCCGTCGTGCAATCACCTCTAACAAAAGTGCAAAGGTTGATCAGCTGATGACACAAGAACGGAGGATAAGCATCTATGAACTGCCAGAGCGTGTGAACATCAGTCACGGTTCGATTCACCGTCACCATTCACGCCATAATTCATGAAAATCTCGGTTATCGGCTCTTGTGTGCGCAATGAATGCTCAAGGTTTTGAACCACCGCCAGAATACGGAGAAGTTCGGCGCTGTCTTTACTCATCGGATCCGATTTCACAATAAGGGTGACGATTTCTTGTCTGCAATTGTGATCGGAGACGAACCATCATGCCACTACTACGACCCTGAAACACGGCGGCAAAGCTTACAATGGAAACATTCGAATTCACCAGCCCCAAAGAAAGCAAAGGCCGTCATTTCCACCGGAAAGGTGTTGTTGACTTTTATTTTTTGATCGTCAGGGGTCATTACTGATAGAATTTGGTAAATCATTAGATGGTATCAATTGTTTCCGATATTGAGAAACGCCGGATCGGCTGCGTGTCGCAATCAAGAAACAGCTACGTGAAAAATTGACGAATGGGGTCATCTTGTTCCACGACAATACCCGTCCCCATGTCGCTGCTGTGGTTAATACAAAACTGGCAAACTTCAAGCGGGAAACGCTGCAACATCCGCCATACAGCACAGACCTGTCGCCTTGCGACTTCCACATTTTGGGCAACCGAAAATACAGCCCAAGGGAACCAGATTCGTCTCGCACGATGACGTGAAAGTCAGTTGCAGACGTTTTGAAGCAACAACCCCAGGAGCTTTATGGGACGGGAATTCCGCGGCTCGTTAGTCAATGGGACAAACGTCTAAATGCTCATCGAGGCTATTTTAATTAAAATACCCCGTTTGTCATATATTCGCATTGGCTCAGTTTCATTTGACTCGCCCTCGTATTTTCTGCAGAACTCCTGCTTCTTGTACGGGCTCTATGTTGCGACTATAATTTCGGTGCAATTACTCACGATACACGACCGGTGACAGCTGCTCCTGCGTAATACATTGGAACAAATGACAGCGTCATTGAGATATTTCACTGGCCGTTGCAAATCTACAAGAATGTAAACAAGGATATTGAATGACAAAGTTTCATTAACATATTTGTCCTCAACTTGTTCATTTCATGGCTTTTACATTTTTCATATCAGCGGCATGCACTGGTTTGCTGGTTTCGAACTTATGTAGTTCTGAAGTTCGTGTGATATTTTCTTTACTTACTAAAGAGACAAAATACATGGAAGCATTGACATCAGTTATGTTGGGCACAATTTTTGGCACATACGAGTATAATATTTTATAACAGAATACATATTTTACTTGTATTGATAGCGGATAGCGTTCAAGAATTCGTTTGCAGCATCTTTGGCAATGGCAATGCAGATATTATTCATGTATTTGATACCTAGGCAAATTATTTAAGAGGAAGCTTTAGCTCGGGCCCAACTCGGACGTGGCCTATTCACATACATGTAAAGCACAGAAACGCTTTTCTAAGATAACTCCTGAATCGCTTTTAATGAAGCTTGTTGCATTTGAGAGAGCAAGTTAAATTCTAGTGTCTGTTGGAAGAGAAATTTCGATTTAGGGCACGAACATTGTTTAAAATATTTTGAAAAATTCGAAACTTAGAAAAATATAGAAGCACGAAGTTTACAAATTATTAGCTCTGCATCAAAAACAGATATTGCGGTTCTGTAAACGACGTCCATTATACCATTCAAAGCGGACAAATTCGATTTGTCTATTTGTATGTTATGTGAATTGGTTATGTTATGTACAAGAGTTCTGCAAAAACCGTATTTCGATAATACTTAATTTTTTGAGACTCACGTTTAACATCAATTTTGTCCGCTGTACATGTACTATTATGTGCAATTCACAGAATTGTGATATCAATTTTCATTGCCGATTTACAGAGTTGTAAACTTCATTGTTTTGATTTCTGAAAATTTTCGATTTTCGTCACTTTTGTCAATAAAATATTGACAACCTAAATCGAAAATTCGAAACAGACAATAACTAGAATTTAAGATTTTCTTTTAAATGCAACAAACCTCATAAATTTGCTGAAGTAGATACCGAGAAAAATGAATTCTCCTTCTACATGTATTTAGATAGGAGCATCCGACCTAATGTTTCCTCTTAGCAGGAGGCTGAGCTGCATTGTGAGCCCCCCCCCCCCCCCCCCCCCCGAAAGAAATTTCTGGCTACGCCACTGCTAATGTCCCATTGCTTCAAATATATTCTTAACTTCTTCGCTCCCTCACTCATAAGGCTTTGAGAAATCTTCTCAAGCTCTAAGCTACAACCTTCTTGAAGCGCTCAAGAGTTACGGTATTTTTTCAGGGAGACTAGTACCTATGTCATTTATTTCTCCGGCATCCTCTGTTGCTCTAGTTTCCCTTTTTTATTACTTCCACCCACTTTAACTGTGTTTACATATCTGGATGCAAAAAGGTTAGATTGCACATGCTCATCTGGAGAGGGAAAAGCCGCACATGAACAAACCGCACTGCATGCTATCCTTCACTGGAATTTTTAATCATTTGCATTATCTTTTCCAGGAACACCAGTGCGTAATGGGGTTATCTGATGCCGAGTTCATCTGGGGCAACTTCTTAACGGCTCTGGCCAATGGCGTCGTCTTGAGTTTCATCGCTATCGCAATGATGTTTTTCCCTAGAAATGAGGAACACCCCTACGGCGAGGGATTGAACGTGAGCCTGGTTACCGTGTCATTCGTCATCTCTCTCGTTGGAGATTGCCTAGTCATCATACTCCTCACCTGTGTGTTCCCTAAAGGTGTGCATAATTTCATAGCACTGCGACGCAATTTTAGTACCGTCGGGAACAGCAACCATCTACTGATCACTGATGGCGGAAGTGATTAGAATCCGATGGCCTCTGCCGCTATTTAACTTTGTACAAGTTTATGAAAGCCCACGCTGGTTTTACGCTGCATGACCAGTCACGCCAAGTATTGGAGCCATGCTGGGCACTCAGTGTTCAATAAATTTTTCTATCAATTTGTGCTAAAAGACCTTCAGTATAGAGCACGGGACATTTAGCTCACGTCTACGCACTAATGTAGGCTGTGGCAAATAATCTTACGGCGGTCCGGCTAATTCCTGACTACTGACGCTTCTGCGCCAGTTCTGCCTACAAGTTTTCCTAGGAGGTGAACAAGGCTATGGGAGAGGCTATATATAGCTACATCACAGTCAATGACTGCGCAATCTTATTCTCCTATTACAAGGGGTTTGCGCTTACCGGTTAATCCGTTAAGTGCGCTAGTTGCATCAAACACCACAACCTGGATTAACTTTGCGCAGGTTCCCTGATAGCCCACGCCAGTTTTACGCTGGATGACTGGTCACATTCGTTATTTGAGCGATGCTAGGCACTCAAATTTTGCGGTAATTCTCTTATCAATTTGTGCTAATAGTCCTTCAATATAGCTGAAGCTGCTTTGATGCATATCTTGTTTCTAATATGCAATACGTTTTCTTGGGCCAAATATCCTGCAAACTGTTTATATCGCCAGAGTGGTAGCTTGGCCAGGTTGAAAATTCATAAATGCGTTAAAAAACGTGAACAGGACCAGGTTGGAAAAGACATATATTTGCACATCTACAGGTACCATTGTGTGCGTGTTTTCTTTTTCTGCAGTTTTAGTTCGTGTCCAGTTCACGCTTTGTAACGTTCTTATGCCTATATCGGTGAGCAGTGTAGATAATGTTCCAATGCGTCTGCGTCATTATTCCTGCTTTGAGGCTACGGCATTAAAGCTTCATTGAGAAAGTACTGAAAACTTATGGCCGAATTTCTACCATCTTGAGGCAGAATGATGTTTTCTTCATTATTGTGTTATCGCATATGTGTCATTGAGCAACCACGGCGGGTAATAACCCCAAGTACCACCGCACCCATCTACTTCGGAGTTTGTGCATTGCATATGGGCTCACTACGACGCGGCTGATCTACGCCCGGCGACGTACACCTATTTTAGCGTCGAGTGACATTCTTGTTTTTTGCGCAGTACTTTCGGTAAACCTCCTAAAACGGCTGGGGACCAAATTCAAAATGAATCAGAAAAAAATGTACAGTACAAAATATATGGGTTTCGTTTTAGGTGCGGCATCACAGCATAAGTTTAGTTACAAGGGGAGTTACCGAAATGTCTGGACTAACTTCACTAATTATAAATCATTGATTACCGCACACCGAAGCACCGCATCGCAGACTCTAGAGACCCTCCAGTTGAGCACGTCTTCGGCGAAATTCCTGGAAAGGTGGTGGTAGAAAGCGAAGATTATGACGTCACTAAGAACGTCGCCCCCACGGAAGTGTCATGATATTTAAACGGGTAAATGATGGAAAACATTTGCCTGCCATAGACTGAACATATGCCTACCAGAGCGGACGTGACCTCACTCCCACCTCTCTTGCTTCTCCTCTCCCGCTGCTCGCTCGCTTGCTCGCAACAGCTGCGTGCCCGCCCTCGATATATGCTTTGATGTCACCACCGGACAGGGCGTGTAAGGTGCGTTTCGTGCGCCGCTCGCAAGGAGGCTACGCCCCGCCAGGTCGAGCGCGCTGCGTCTCCTCATCACTGAGCTGGCGCTCGCCGAACTACTCGCGGGTGCTTTTGCTGCCACCGCTGCATCTCACACCCGGCGTACCTGTGCTCGCGCTACAGGCACTCTACGAGGCTGTCTTTGTCCGAGATAGAGAAGAGCCAACCCACGCGCAGGCGATCAGAAGTTTGTGCGATGCTGGCTTCTCCTTCCACGAGCTGTAGCGGGTCCTGTGCCGCGGAAGACGCTGCAGTGTGCCCGGGCCGGACGGGGTCACGCACCAGATGCTGGGCAACCTGGACAACAATCAGCGTCATCCGCCGCTCGACGCGTACAACGGCGTCATGCGCAGCGGCTGCCTCTTGGATCATTGGCGCCACACGATTAACGTGCCGCTCCTGAAGCGTGGCAAGCCACCACGCGACATCATCTCTTACAGGGTGATATCACTCACGTCGATTTCTGGCAAAACTATGGAAGCCATGGCCCTCTCGTGGCTGTAGTGGATCGCGCAGACTAGTGCTGCCCTGCCCCCTGAACAGTGTGGCTTCCGAGCACACCACTCCACGGCTGACTGCCTTGCCGTCGTTGGGGGCACGCTCGAGCAAGCTAGACTCGATGGGGAAGCCGCTTTCCTCTTGCTTCTCGACATGCAGGCTGCTTTCGATTCTCTGCCCCACGAGACCTTCCTGGCTTCAGTGCACGCGTTTGGCGTGGTGGATTAGCTCCTGGTGTATATTCATCATCAGGCTGGTTACGCCCACTGCAGGGCAAAGACCTCTCCCACACTACGACAACTACCACGGTCATATACTAATTGTGGCCGTGTTGTCCCTGCAAACTTTTTAATCTCATCCACCCACCCTAACTTTCTGTCACCCTCTGCTACGCTTCCTTTTCCCTTGGAATCCACTCCGTAACCCTTAATGACCATCGATTATCTTCCCTCCACATTACATGTCCTGCCCATGCACATTTCTTTTTCTTGATTTCAACTAAGATATCATTACCTTGCGTTTGTTCCCTCACCCAACCTGCTCTTTTCTTATCCCCTAACGTTACACCCACCATTCTTCTTTCCATAGCTCGTTGCGTCGTCCTCAATTTACGCAGAACCCTTTTCGTAAGCCTTGTGGGATGTCATGGATGGAACTTGTGGGATGTCAAATTCCTCTAGACTATTCCCTCTTGCATTATTGTCGTGAGTGCCACTGGTAATGTATACATCTCTATAGAACTCCTCAGCCATTTGAACTATCTTATCAATATTAGTAATGGTATTGCCGGCTTTGTCTGTTAGCGCATACATCTGATTCTTGCCTATTCCTAGCTCCTTCTTCACTACTTTTAGGCTTCCTATGTTCCTGAGAGCATGTTCAATTGCATCCATGTTATACTTCCTCATGTCAGCTGTCTTACGCTTGCTGATTACCTTGGAAAGTATTGCCAGTTCTATTCTAGCTGTAGGATTAGAGGCTTTCATACATTCGCATTTCTTGATCAGATCTTTCATCTCCTGCGATAGCTTACTGGTATCCTGTCTAGCGAAGTTACCACCGACTTCTATTGCATACTACTTAATAGTGTCCATAAGACTCGTTCATTGCTTCAACGCTAAGGACCTCTTACTGAGTGAAAGCCGAATACGTGTTCTGTAGCTTGATGCGGAATTCCTCTATTTTCCCTCTTACCGCTAACGCATTGATCGGCTTCTTATGCAGCAGTTTCTTCCGTTCCGTCCTCAAGTCTAGGCTAATTCGAATTCTAACCATCCTACGGTCACTGCAGCGCCCCTTCCCGAGCACATCCTCATTTTGTATGATGCAAGGCTGAGCGCAGAGTATGAAGTCTATTTCATTTCTAGTCTCGCCATTCGGGCTCCTCCACGTCCACATTCGGCTGTCCCGCTTGCTGAAGAAGGTATTTATGAGCCGCATATTATTCTGCTTTGCAAACTCTACTAATAAACGTCCCCTGCTATTGCTAGAACCTATGCCATATTCCCCCACTGACTTGTCTGCAGCCTGCTCCTTGCCTACCTTGAAATTGAGGACGCCCAGCAGTAGAATGCATTTTGTTTTGACTTTACCCATCGCCGATTCCACGTCTTTACAGAAGCTTTCGACTTATTGGTCATTATGACTAGATGTAGGGGCGTAGACTTGTACGACCTTCAATTTGAAACTCTTATTAAATTTCACAACAAGACCTGCGACTCTCTCGTTAATGCTATAGAATTCCTGCAAGTTACCAGCTATGTTCTTATTAATCAGGGATCCGACTCCTAGTTCTCGTCTCTCCGCTAAGCCCCGGTAGCACAGTGGAACTGTATCTGCATCTTTTGTCCTCCTAACTTTACTGAGCCGTATTACAGTCCAGCCCACTTATAACAGCCGCAGATATAACGAACGCTCGCTTAGTACGAACGAGGGCGGTGCTACCGTCAAAATATATATTGGGGCAATGGCACAGTGTCTCACACAGAACGAACTGTTGTGGCCTCAACACTCGGTTAGAGCGAACGCGAAACTGGGCCCCTGTAGTTGACCGAGCCGGCGGTGTTTGGTGCGGTTTCGCTGGACTGCGAACCCGCGGCAGGCGAATTTCGCGCACTTTGTGTTTCCCTGACACGACGCGAACACAGAGCGCACAAAGCGTCCCCCGGCGCTCCTTTGCGGGTAAAATAAAGTAAAAAAAAGAAAAAGCGCACGTTGAAAAATGAAAACGAAAAAGCGCGCGCGCGCGGTAACGGAAGAGAAAGTGGCGCCGCCCGCGTCGCTGTGATGCATCCACGTGATCTGCGTCAGCCAATCCGAAAAGTCAGGCGTCTGCTCTACCGGCTCAAACCGGTTCTCCATTTGTTGCTCCGTTGCCACCCCGCGCTGAGGGCATTGCGTCGTCGATTCTTTCTGTGCGATGGCACTGCATTGACATCGTTGCCGCATCCGTGCCTTTCCCAGATCGGGGAGTTGAAGGCAGCCTCAGCGCGCGAGCCCAAGGGTTTGACTTGCGCCTGGTGCGATGGAGGACTGTACGCCGACCTCTTCAGGTGCTAAAAGGAAAGCTGTCGACATCGCAACGAAGATGGCCATTGGTAATGAACTTGCTCAAGGTGCAAAAAACTGCGAACTGGTCAAGAAGTACGGACTGTCGAAATCGAACATTTCAACCATTGCTAAGGGCAAGGAAAAGATTCTTGGTGCTACCGTGAATGCCGACCCGACGACTAGAAAGCGCTTTCGGAAGGCGACCTACGCGGACGTTGAGTACGCACTGCTGAAGTGGTTCGCTGACGCGCGGTCTCGCAACGTTCCGATCAGTGGACCGCTGATGCTCTCCAAGGCTAAAGACTTCGCCTTCCTTTTGGACTTTCCCGATTTCAGCCCAGGCAATGGATGGCTCCACCGGTTTAAGGCTCGCCACGGAATTGTTTTCAAAGCGGTCGTCGGCGAGGCCGCGTCTGTGAACAACGAGGACGTCGATGCGTGGCTTTCCGACAACCTCCCAACAATCACGAGCTATGCTCCACGGGACGTTTACAATGCCGACGAGACTGCGTTGTTTTATCAGATGTTGCCATCTAAAACGCATGCCTTGAAAGGCGACAAGTGCGCAGGAGGGAAGAGCAGCAAGTTGCGCATAACCGTTCTTCTGTGTGTCAATATGGACGGCAGTGACCGGCGGCTGCCTTTTGTCATTGGCAAGTCACGTAAGCCGCGATGCTTTGGAAGCTACGTGCCCGTACGCTACAGGAACAATACAAAAGCCTGGATGAGTCGTGACTTATTTGCAGAGTGGCTTGTCGAGTTCGACCGCGACATGGCACGACAGAACAGGAAGGTCCTGCTCGTGCTGGATAACTGTGCGGCGCACCATGTGCAGCCTTCCTTGAGTGCGGTCACAGTGCTCTTCTTGCTTCCCAATGCAACCTGCAAGATTCAGCCGCTGGATATGGGCATCATTCATGCGTTCAAGGTGTGCTACCGGCGGCGCGTCATCCAACGCTTGTTGATCGCGATTGATGCTGCCATGCCAGTTCGCATCAGCTTGCTTGCCGCCGTGGACATGTTGAAAGCGGCGTGGATGGAAATCACCACGGAGTGCATAGAAAATTGCTTCCACAAGGCGGGTTTTATGGGCCCAGGCACCGAGGACGCCATAGATCACCCAGCGGAAGGCCGGTCGCACGAGGACTTGTGGCAACGCGTCGTTGACACGCAGCTGGCCGGACCTGACGTTGTCTGGGACGATTTCGTTTCTGCTGATGACGACGCCGACATTGCGGAGTCATGCACTGACGAAGCTATTGTGCGTGAAGTGCGAGCCCTTCCTGACTGCCCAGAGACCGACGAGGACGATGACGAGGATGCTGCTCTACCGCCGGTGGCTGTGAACGCTTCAACCGCGATGGGTTACATCGCGTCGCTTAAGGAACTCGTGCGCAGCAGAGGCCTTGGCGATGAACATATTACCGCGCTGGAAAAATTAGAAACTGCAGTGATGCGATCAGCTTTGAAGAAGCAGACATGCATCACGGACGTTTTTCAAAAATGAAGTGAACTTTCGTCTCGCTTGCTCTTTTTTCCCGTAACATAGGTGGTCCACTTAGTACGAACTTTGGATACAACGACCAAATGCCACGTGACGATCGAGTTCGTTATATGTTGGGGCTGGACTCCCAATATCCCAATTACTGCCCTCTAATTCCTCCAATAGCCCTGCTAGACTCGCCTCAGTAGATAACGTTCTAGCGTTAAACATTGCCAGGTTCAAATTTCAACGGTGGCCTGTCCGGACCGAGGCATTCTTAACACCCTCTGCTGCGTCACAGGTCTGACCACCGCCGTGGTCAGTTGCTTCGGAGCTGCTGGGGACGGAAGACCTGAGTTTGATTGCTATAGTCATATAGGGTGTTGCGGCCAAGTACTGCACCAGGGTGGCCAATATTACTCTGGTGAGGAAGTGCGTTATCGGTTCTGGTCACCGGGATCAGGCCCTACTCCAGGGCTATTTATGCAATTTTATCAACACACGGATTTTTTTTCATCCGGTGGAAAATTGCGCGACACCGGGATTCGAACTACGATCCTCTTGCACGCGAGGAGGATGCTCTACCTCTACGCCACCGCTGCACCTATATTCGGCCTTTCTTATAAGGCAGGACGTCCGCTGTGCCGGTACGTCCCGATGATCTGCGGCGTGCCTCAGGGAAGCGTGTTGAGTGCCTTCCTGTTTAGCCTCACTCTTGTACCCATCATAGAGTGCGTGCCAAAAAGAGGCCACTTCCCTGGGCGCGATGTGGCTTAGGCGGACGACGTGACGCTATGTTTTCGTTGTCCGACCACCGGCATGTGCGAGATGCGGGACCAGCTACAGGCAGCCCTGGACGCTGTGGCTAGCTTCTTTCTTGTCATCAGTCTGCGCCTCTCCTCCAGCAAGAGCGAGACCTTCATGGTACACACCCACGCTGCCACCCACCGCCACACCGGTGGCGTGCTTGTCAATGGCCTCCCCCTCTGCTGGCGAGCAATGGTCCACTACTTCAAGCTCGCCCTAGACCGCCGTCTCACCTTCGCTCCTGCAATAAGGCAGCTACGTGCGGAGATGTACCGAATAGAGAGCGTGGTGCGCAGGCATGGCGCGCGTGGCGACGGCTGCCTCCGTCGTTTGTGGTGCGCCTTTACGAGACTCTCAAATTGCCAGAGGTGCTTTATGCGCTGCCGCGGTGCCCTTTTCGCGAGAATTTGTGGTAGTGCATCAATCGCGATCACCGACGAACCCTGTGCACGTGCCACGGCCTCCCCGTACCTCACGCGTGGCGTATACACTGGCGGAAACTGGCGCATGACCCGTCTCCATCACGTCCGATGTGCGTAGGCTTGGCCACCTGGAGCGTCTCTCCCGAGCCCCGGGCGCCGGACCCATGCTGTCTCTACTCCGCCGACTCCCCAAGCCGCGTGTGGGAAGGGTCTTCGACCTCTTCGACGACGTGGTGGCTGATCCACCGGTGCTCCTTGCACCCACACCGCCCCCGAACCAGTGCGCGCTACTACACGTGTGCCTCGACCTTCCGGGCGTCCGTTCCAAGCACCGCACACCTCTATGCGCAATAGTGCTGGAGGTTGCTGCACGGATACAGGGCGACTTGGTGGGAAGGACACACCTGTACTCGGACGGCTCCGTCCTCAACGACTCCTCCGCGGCTGCTGCCTGCACTGCACCGCACCATACAGTGCCGCCTCTCGCTCCGCGCTTCTCCCACAAACGCGGAGCTCGTGCGGATGCGCGTTATCAGCATGATTGCATTTCCTGTCGGCAATGCTATCATGCTGATAACGCGCATGCCGTTCGTTACTGGAAAGTACCGGGCTCGCAGCGTTAAACAAAGGAAACGCATCAAGGCAGATGCCGATTATTGTTGTGGGGCAGAAGGGGCACTCCAAAGGGTGTAAACTGCTCTTAGAGTGTATTAAGGAACCTTATCGCAGGGGCGCCCCCCGGCGCTGTCTCCCGGAAGCAGGGTTCGCCAGGAGGGAGCACGCCATCCTCCTCGACCTCCGCACCCTCTCTATTTGGCCCACCGAACGTCAGCACCATCCCCTCTTTGCCGAGACTGCGGCGCGCTGGCAACTCTGCAGCACCTGCTCTGCAAGTGCCCGGCTACCGCCGCAGCGCGAAAGCCCCTCGTCAGCATCTGCTGCCAGTATAACCTCCCTTACGCAGCGGTAGAACACACTCTGCACTCTTCGGGCTGCAACTTCCCTCTTAGGGTGCAGTTACGTGCTTTGCTAACCTTCGCCGATTATGGCGGTCTTACCGACCGTCTTTGAGCTTGTTCCGTCACGCGCATACGCATCCTCTGTTGTCGCTGCCACCTCCCCTTTCTCACCCTTCCTCATGTGCAGTGCGGGTGAGGGGTCCTCTACTGAGAGACAGTTACCACGCTGCACTTAGCCCCACCTTTCACTCCCCAATCAACAACCTCTCGCTCCTCCGAGTTCAGTTGATGTGCTGCGTTCGCCTAAAGTTAACCGAAACAACGTCAACGCTGAGGTGCGAGTTTTTCATCATCAGCGTAAGAGAGATCATCTACCATTCTTTTCGTTAGATGTGCCGCGAGAATTTTGTCATGACACCTCGCTTGGTGAGGATATGCTTTACTTTTTTTTATAGTGCTGATTGCGTCTGCCTGTGAATCAATTCATGTATCGGATGCATAGAATGCGCCAGATGTTTTTGGAATGGAGAAGATTAGGAGGCTCCCATTGGACTCACTTGTACCCGTCTCTATATCCTCCAGGTGATAATACATCTTGCCGGTAGATCTATCTGTAGTAAGTGTAAAGCAAGTGTTGACCAAGCATGCGAAACTGAAACGGTGCAGCCTACTGCGCATGCCCAAAGCAATATATTGAATGAACTCTGTTTTACAACACTGTGGCAGAAGACACTTTAGCTTTGTTTATGTTGTCGTGGTATCTGAACTCCAGCTTGCGATGGTGCGCACGTTGCTTTTCGCCATAGCTCGAGTTCATCTTGCAGGTATTGTGATTCGAGGAGAGACCCACGCATATTCAGTGTTAGGCCACCGGCTCCGTGCTAATATTAACGCACTATTTACTTGTAATAATGTTTGCAGGGTCGAGTGCAATACTCCTGGTCATAACGCTAGCACTTATTGCTCCTGCTTTCATCTCATCATCGTCAGTACCGTTGCCCAACTATTTCCTAGAATCAAGGAAGTCGAAACTCGCCACGTGTGTCTTGCCCCACACAGCTTTAAACTCTGTAATGAGGATTATCTGCA
Source organism: Dermacentor variabilis (assembly GCF_050947875.1). NCBI lineage: Eukaryota > Metazoa > Arthropoda > Arachnida > Ixodida > Ixodidae > Dermacentor > Dermacentor variabilis. The sequence goes on from NC_134577.1 coordinate 95,523,938, forward strand.
TCGCCCGAGACTACGAAGGTTTGTATTGCCTTTATTTCATTCTGCGCAGACCTTTTCAGACGGTGCATGGACGGTTTTCGACCTTCCCCTAAGCTCAGAGCACTGGCTCTATCGCGGTTGTATTTTCATTTTCATTTGCCTTGATGTTTCTACTCTTAGTACTGTATTTTAACGTTATTTATTATTTATTTGAGTGTTCTCATCTATATCTCAACTCCCCTATATCATACTTTGGCGATAGAGGGTAGTTAAAATATCATATCATTCACTGCAGACCTTCGCCCACAAGGTTGCCGAGAAAAAAATATTTGTTTTTGTAAATCTATACAAGGGCTCCCGAGCTAGAGCTTCCTCTTATTGTGTTTAGTATAGTATCCGGAATTATTCAAAGCTTTTTATGCGGATAATATACCCCTTCCTGTTGAATCCGTATTTGGTTCCAGAATTGATTATTCAAAGTGGTTCACTATTTCTTCCGTTCGAATACGATTTCTGACCATAGTTGTTCCAGAAAGGCTTATGTCTGGCATAAAATACCGGTTGCTAAAATACCGGTTTGCAAAACGAAACTTGCATATTTCAGCAGTCATACCGTGATTTTCAGAAAACTCAATAAAAATTTTATCTTTAGCTTTATCAGAAACTTCGGAGTAACAGTCTTAATGGCAATATTTGAGGCGGTTGTTCCTTATTAGATCCCCATTTTTATATGTTGGAAATCCCGCTAATTTGATCAATTCATCGTCAAATTTCAAAGCTTAGTCTAAGTAATATCGAATTACTTAGACTATGTTTTCTACTCTTACAGTCATTTGGTTAGGAATTTCTGCAGCCTAAAAAACACTGTGTATCATAGAGCCCATGATTGATCTAAAGAAAGCAATGATCATTTTTTTTTCTGAAGAACACATCATATATAGAAAGAATACTAAAAACATAAATATTACCCATGCAGGTGCATAGTTCGGAAAAAGCGCTCAATTTTCTCTCAAACCCATGGACGTTGCAGGAGGCGCATCATGGTCACTCGTGACCAGGAGAGTGCTTGACAAAGACAACGTCACAATTGGGGAACTTTGGGGAGGGATGCTTATCTGCGACGTTGTTATGATGTTCTTGGCATTCTACCTATCGAATGTTCTTCCCTGGAGCACCAACAATCGACAAAGCCCGATATTCTGCCTTCTGGTTCGTATAACCGTACGACGTCGTTCTGTGACAGATGACGCCAGAGAACTCAGTGTCAGTTGTTTTAAATAACTATGGCGCTTCGAATTAATGGCATTCATTATTAGGCACGTATCTCTTCATCTATTTCCGTTTGAATGACTGTGCGATACTGTAACCATGCTGAAATAGCAAACTCACTGAAATGTTCTTTTTACTTTAGAAGCTGCTTAGTCAATAATTTTGAGGCAAAATGACAGCTTCAGTGTCCTTTAGATTTTGCATCGCATTCTGCATTTACCTGTGGAAAAATATTCCCCAGCTCTGTCATAATTAGAAGGACATGACACGCAATTCTCACCTTTGTGTTTCTTCCAATGCCAGGAACAGTCATAGGAACGAATGCTGTGGGGTTTAATATTTCATTACCTTCCAATGACTTTACATTGACATCACACTTCTATTACTGAACGCTGCTAATCTGTTCCTTGGAATATATTTACACATGCCTTAAGTACTTTTATTTAGCACGGAGCACTAAGTTTTGCAGGAGTGCGGCGAGGTAACACACATCGGGTTTAAATACGTCCCTAGTATCTGAATTTTCGATTTCGCCTGAAGAGCTTCAAGCACGTTCTCGCGAACGTTCAACTAATGCAGCAGTGCTGGCGTTACCAAAATCCTGTAGTCTGCTTGACATGAAAAATCGTTCAATAAATAATACTAACAAGCACTTTAGGGGCCAGTTATTGTTTTCAGAGTGCCTAGTGCAGACTATTTTTGAATGCCTACCTAAACATCACCCAGTCTAATCGGATTCCAACACCATTGCAACCATTGAAATAAAATAATTAGGAATCAGTTCATTTATCTGTGCATAATGGATCCCTTTAGCATGGCTATGAAGGGAAGAAGCACACAGTACAAAGCAGCAAAGTAAAGGGAAATACACATGTAAGAAATCAATGCAGTACTATAATGTATATTTAAAAGATAGTGTCATCGAAAAAATGTACACGTAGGTTTGCATAATAATACTAGATGTACAGTGTTGGGCACGATATTCTATATTTCCCTTTTTTGCGTTTTACTGGTGTACAGGTTGTGTGACGAAACTTGATCGAGCCAAAGTTTTAACGAGGAAAGGCAGTCCAGACGTGAGTCGAACCAAATGCATAATGTTCGCACTGGCCTAGAGTTACGACACATATTTTTGTTTTCCCCTCAAGTAACGATTTAGTTTTGCTTAAATTATCAACTTTAAAGTATTGGCTGTAGACCCCGAATGTGATACAGAAGGTTTTAGAGCACCTTGAGAAACCTGTGAATAAATTATTTCCAACGCGATATACCTCACGGGGTCCTTTTTTCCGTGTTCCAAAGCAAGCCCACGACATATGAGGAAATACCACGTGACGGGGTGCTTGTGCACTGTTGTTGTACTGCTCTCAAACATGTGATGGCTGACCAAGTTCGGCTGCAGCGAGACTGGCCCATGACAGGGCGTCATGTCTGGTGATGCCTACACCACACATAACGCCCTGTCATGGGCCAGTCTCGCTGGGCGTGTGGCTCTTATCGATCAAGCGATTAAGCGTCTGAGACGAAAGAAAACAAGAACATAACTTTATTTTTTGTACTAGCAAAGGGCAAGAGTTGGCAGCCTGCCGACGCAGTGTAATGGGGTTGCGTGGCGAGGCGGCGTTAGGGCCCGAATTAGTTTCCAGTGGCCTTCAATCCAAAAAGCACCCTCTGAGTGTAATGCGTGTTCCAAGACGTCACCAACTGCCGCAATGCACATTTGGCATCTCATAGGCATATTTTCCGAGGCGTTCTTGATTATGGTATGAGGGATGAAGTCACCGACTTGTATTTTTTTTTCTTTTACGTTCTCTGATGTTGTGGTTGGTGTCTGGTATATTTTATCCTTGACGTAGCCCCAGAGGAAGAAATCGAGGGGAGGTAAAGCCAAGCAGTGCGCCCATGCCGTGTAATCCACTGCTGCGAGAATACATGCAGCCATTTCCAAGCTTTGCTGCTGCCGCGCGCGGGAGCACCATCATGCTGATACCAAATAACCTTGATCGTAGCCAATGAAACTTCGCAAAGAAAATCCTCAAGCGCCCTATCAAGGATGTCGTTGACGTATCTTTCGCTTGTAAGCGCGTTATCGAAAAATACGGGGCCAATGCTAGTGTCACCGTAAATTCCACACCACACATTAACCGACCGCTGATATTGGTGATGTGTCTTCAAAGACCATTGAGGGTTTTCGCCGCTCCAATAGTGAGCGTTTTGGATATTCACTCGGATATTACGTGAGAAGGTTGCTTCATCGGTCCGCACTATTTTGTTGACAAAGCCTGGGTCCTCGTCCCTCTTGATTATATTCCATTTTGCAAATGCGTCTCGATTTTGGAAATCGCGGTGCATCTGGTGCAGCTGCACGTGGTACGTATGAAATTGCCTCTCCTTAAGCAGTCCACACTGAAGATTTTGACACTCCAGCTTCAGCACCCACATTACAAAGACTTTCATGTGGGTCTTAAGAAAACTTTGGCAGAATATCTGCCTCCACGTCCTCGCCCAGGACTGAAGATTTATGTCAGTTCTTCGCAAAGTCCCAGTCTGTCTGAGAGTTTAATATGCACGCACAAATGTCATTGAGCTCGGACGCGTACCTGGACGGCAGCGTTGAAATAGCTCAACTGCGCGCATTCCATGTCCACTTGACTCACTTAGAGCCAAAACCATATCCGCTCTTTCTTCATTTGAGTAAGGCATATTTGCTTTTTAACGTTGGTCACAGCCAAATAGCGTTACTGTGAGAAACATGGAGGGATACGGGTGCCTCAGGAGCATTGGATATATTGCAGTTCGCTGGGATTGGTTGAAACGACTTACATAAGGTGGGATCTACATCCGGTAAACTGGAACAGCCTGCGGGCGCACTCTCTCGGGGACTGAAGCGCCGGTGACGGTGCACAAGAGTGAAGCCAGACGCCGCCACCCGATACTGCGACCACGAAGCGATGGCCATGTGCCGGGTGCGAGATCAAAGAAGAATGTCTGGTAGACGGTAAGTGTGAGAAGGAGAGCAGACGGGGCCAGTGCGAGAAGACTCATCGTCTTAAGAAGACATGCGTAATCTGCCTTCAATATAGCCAAGTTTTTTTTTTCACCATTGGTTAGTTTTGTCCATCTGCGAGTTACCCGTTGTTATTCGAGCCCTAAGGCTTAAAGTTGTAGCATCATCGTTCAAGTTCAAAACTACAAGGTCATTTGCGTACAAAGGCACAACTGTAGCAGCCGTCGTCACCTTGCATCGTTCCCACGCGCTTTACCCTTTCCTTCTTTCAAGCAGAATGAAGATGCTCCTTTCGTCTTTTCTTTCGCTTGTTTTCAGTTTCGTGGTCTTAGACGCTTGATCACTTCGGCAACGCTCGGCTAGCAGCACGCATTTGCGCCGCGATGCGATAAAAGCCGCATGCCTAGATACCAACACTAGGCATAAAGCCCTGTCGCGGGCCAATCTCACTGCAGCTGACCTTGTTCATCCATCGCACGCTTGAGAGCAGCCCAATAACACTGCACAAGCGCCCCGTCATGTGGTATTTTTGTTCATATTTGACGGGCTTTCTTTGGAACGCGGAAAAAAGAACCACGTGAGATGTATCGTGTTGGCAACAATATATTGACAGGTTTTTCAAGCTGCTCTACAACTTTGCGTATCACTCTTGAGGTTTGTAGCCAACACTTAAAAAGTTGATCAATTAAATATAATTAATCCTTTGTTAAGGGGAAAATAAAATATAGTCTGAGTAACTCTAGGCCAGTGCCAACATTATGTATTCTGTTCAACTCGCGTACGGGTGCCTTTCATTTTTAAAATGAAAGGCTCCATTTATGTTAGATAACCTGTATATGAGCAAGTGTATAAATATTTTTCTCTATTTTAACGCTTGGGAAATGTGTGTTTGTCTTGTACCGCGCGCTCGCAGCCCAGCTATTGGAGAGACGAACCTGCAATAGCTGCAACTGAAGAAGCGAACGTCAAGCAAGACGTTCATAGATTTGAGGAACTACAGCCAGGCGACAAGGCTATCATCACCACCGATAATGTGACCAAGGTACGGAGATTAGTCGTTTAAAAGAAACACGTCCAAGCAGGGATGCACATTGTAATCTAGGTTGAATCTATTACTCCTTTTTTGTCCTTCCCTTCATGCATACGCTAATTATCATCATGAAATGAGCGTTTCCTATCACAGAAGGTCGACTGCCGAGAAACAAGAGATCGGCAGTTTCAGGTGAACTTGCCTTCTCAGTAACTTTTCAGGTCCTGTAATTTTCATGATTGTAAAAAGAACTGACCGTGGACCTAAAGTTAGGTGCACGTTAAGGAGCCTGAAGTGGTTAAAACATTTTCGGGTCCTCCTCTGCGTAGTTAATTTTCACCAGTTCGAAGTTTCAGCATATAAATCACCAGAGTGTATTTTTTATCTTCACAAACAATCGAGACAAAGATAAGTACAAATCAAAATAAATCTAAAATCAAGATAAACAAATATGAATTCTTTAGAACTACAAATAGATTTATTGAAATCCATTATGCGACTGCATCTACGAGTGCAAAGAGGAACTATTTCGAAGCTAGTTCGGTTTAGTACCACGTTTGCTAGCATTACAACTTACGTTCACAGTAAAACCAAAGCACCGTGTTCAGCGCAGCCGGGACAGTTTATCGCCCTGTCGCTGCAGCGAAATCGATATGTTGTGAGTGGCGCTGTTGCAGGGGACACCCACTTCAGAATGATTGTAGATGAAGCTTGTACGTAATGCCAGAAAAGCGTGGTAATAAACTAAACGCACTACGACATGCTAAGTCTCTCCATTTTTTTAGCAGGAACGAGCCAGAGGTTTAGCCGAACGAGTCCTGTACATTAAAATCGGCTTATGACGAAGTGGAAGGTCGATTGCACATTTCTTCGTTATACTGATTACTTAGCTATATCGGTTATTGCCCTTTACTGGAATATTTGCTGTGTAGACTGCACAACATTAAGTGTGCATAATTGAACGAGGCTTTTCGGTTCGTGTAAAGGATGCACAGCTGTGTACGCGATGTATTTTTATAAGAGCAAGAAAATATTCGGCGTTGACAACACTCTTTTCAACGGCTGACGCGATTGCCTTTACAACAGGTAGTTTCGGGTGCAGTGTGTTGGCTTCTCCTTTCCGTTTTCCACTATGCTCGGGTATAGCCTCCTAAAACTGGCGGAAACCGTATGCACGCTGCCATGTAAACAAAGTCCCTCGCGTTCAAGCTGCACGTAGTCCAAAACATGGCGCGCCGACTATGAAGATGATCCATCCACCTCTCTCTTGTGGCTCCGCTGTGTGAATGAAGAGGCCAATGAACCTCGCTGCGCCGACTTTGATTAGCCGACTCGTGACCTCTGAATTTACACCGGTGCCGTTGCGATCTCGGAGGCCACGCCTAGCAGCCCCAGCCTGAGGCGGCGCGCCGCAGTAAGAGAGAGCAGCGGATCTTCTCGGCTTTCATGCTGTCCATATTGCAAAAACCAGCGTCTTCCATTGTGAAACCAGCGCGTTTTTTGGAGCTGGGTCGCACTGGGTACGCTGGCACTCGCTGGGACTCGCTGAACACCAGTGAGAACGCTGGATAAGAGCTGGGTCACACTGGAAGAGACGCTGTTTCCACTAACATGACGCTGGGGCGCACTGGTTTGTGCTGTACAGGCGCTGGTTCTCTCTGCAGTTCGCTGGCTCACACTGGAAACTGTGCTGGTTGTGTTTGTGCCGCGCCGGTTCCAACACGCAAGGACGAGCGCTGCTGAATATTAAATGCTTTATACAATTTCATCGCTTGATACTAGTCTCTTGTCCTTTCGAAGCATATCGAAGCATATCGAAGTTCTAAGCATATCGTTGACTGATATTATCGCACCGATAACAAAGCTGAGGTGATTCGGGCGCTTCCACTTTCCATATTGTGCTAAAAAGCGTACTGTGGCTCAAATACACAGATTTTAGCTTTCGCCAGCTACCCGCGCCGAGATCGATCCCCACCGAAGCTTAGGCCTAGCGTATCCGCCGAGTCCGTCCTCACGCTATCGGCGCTTCTAGGCTCGGGAATCAAGAAGTCTAACAAGGATAAATCACTCTATATTTTAGCTTTCGCATCGGTGTTCTTAACTAAACAATTTTTTTCATGTCTACAGTGCCAGCACAAGAAGCGATGACCGCCGATGTGACGCGTAATAAACACAGGTACATGTGCTATCGCCGAAGGCTTCCAGCACTAGCCTGCGCTTGTCCGACAAAGATATGGGACTAGACAGGCGTGTTGACTGAAAGGCATCACTTAACTAAGGAAACGTTGCATATCCTTTGCGTGAAGAACAAGAAATGGCTATCGAAATCGGCAGTAACAGCCCATGCACCGTACCGGGTCGGTGGTTCATTTAGGACATTTTTCGAAGTTAAAATAGCAATCGCAAATGAAAATTGATGTTGTGGTACTTCCAAGCATACTGCTGAATACGGACAGCAACTTTTTCTTTCTGGTACAGGCATGAGTTTTAGTTGCTGGGCGATGGCGCTGTAACCATGTCTGTACGAGACGTAGCTCTGCGAAACTGAAACCGCTTCTCCGTTTTGACATGGCAAATTATCCGCATATTTCTGTCTGCTGGTGTGGCGTAGCGGTAACGTGCGTGCTTGGGATCTGTTGGTGGGACAATCGAATCCTGGTCGCAGCAGTTTTATTTTTGAATTTTTTTTCATTTTTTTTATTGCACTAAAACGCTCTTTGTTGCTTTCTGTATTCACAAAAATATATACCGTCTCCAGGCACCGCATATTTAACGCGCTAGAACTGTTTTTCGCACGAGTAGCCAGTGCTTCCCAATACGACGCGCCTTCGCAGCGCCCCAGCATCGAGCGCGCGGCACTGGGCCCATAATCCGGCGCACTGGGTCGCAGTGGCACTGGGCTTCGCAATAGGGGTAGCGAGTCACTCGTACCGAATACACTGGCATTTGTCACCAGAGCGAAGTGGCTACGTAAGGACACAGCAGTTTTGAATTCCTACACAGAATGGGTGCCAAACTCCGCGAAAGCCGATATACTCGGCGCGCAAGGGTCAGGCATTCTTCGCTTCGGAGCGAATCCATTTCAATATAACCGTTGGCACTTGATTTGTACTTCGTTAAAACGGTCTTAAATACATGGTTCTCTTGGAGAGTTTGAAAAGAAATAGCATTAACATCGTTACATTCGCCATTCCGTTACGCCTCGTTTCATTATAGCGAGGTTGAACTGCATACATGGCCCTCCGATTTATGGAACAGTTAATACGTGCTTGATTCTGCAATGTGCTTGTACGTCACTATTAGATTTTAGCTACTGCGTTGCCGGAAGTGTGAATAAAATTGCTACATAGCCGAGTCAGTGACTAGAGTGTGCAGAATACCAAAAGAAACTAAAAGGAAAATTATGGGGTTTTACGTGCCAAAACCACTTTCTGATTATGAGGCACGCCGTAGTGGAGGACTCCGGAAATTTCGACCACCTGGGGTTCTTTAACGTGCACCTAAATCCAAGTACACGGGTGTTTTCGCATTTCGCCTCCAGCGAAATGCGGCCGCCGTGACCGGGATTCGATCCCGCGACCTCGTGCTCAGTAGCCCAACACCATAGCCACTGAGCAACCACGGCGGGTAAGAAACTAAAAGAAGCGAAAAAGAAAAACAGGAACAGCAACCTCTCAATTAGGCGCATGAAAACCACCACGTGACCGCCGTGGTTGCTTAGGCGCTATGGCGTTGGGCTGCTGAACACGAGGTCGCGGGATCAAATCCCGGCAGCGGCGACCGCATTTCGATGGGGGCAAATTGCGAAAACGGCCGTGTACTTAGATTCAGGTGCACGTTAACGAACCCCAGGTGGTCAAAACTTCCGGAGTCCCCTGCTACGGCGTGCCTCATAACCAGAAAGTGGTTTTGGCACTTTAAACTTTAATTTTAAATAGCTTTAACTTTAAATTTAATTTTTTTAAAACCACCACGTTACCTGCTCTTCGGTGCTGCATCACCCCAGAGAAGCAACCGGCTTTCTTCTTGCAACAGAGTTCTTCAAATGCGCAAATTTGAAGGTGTCTCATATTTGCTGAAGCACACATATATTGTTTAATTTTTTTTCCTAGTTTTCCTAATTTTCTTATTCTGCTATTACTGCCGCACACCGCTGTAGGCGCATCACTGTTTAGATCCTTTCGTGTTTCAAGACCTGTGATGCTTATTAAGTAAGAACGCGAAGAAAGCCTAAATTCTTAGCACTTTGATTACAGTACATATAAATTCTAACGTACATCTCGCAGAGCGTAGCAATAAAAAAAATGTAGAAGATGCTTAACTTTTGCCTTTAAGAGCAAAACACGATAGCTTCTCGCGCTTCCATAAAATTGAAGCTTATGCACCCGCTATGTTTACGAGGGAACGCTGGCTGCCAACGCTTTGCACGCAGGTGGGCTTTCTCGTAGAAATGCAGTCTCTTCTGTGAGGAGATCCCGAAGGTAGTACACCACCTCCGCAGAAAAAAATACATAATTTTTAGGTTACCGTTGTTGTTCCGCACATTTAATAATTTTGTATGGGAAGATTTACCCTAAAATGCATGCCCTGTCGGTGTTTTCTTTGAAGTTTGTTTGTGCGCTGTCATTGTCAAAATTTCGAGCAATAACATTGTCAAGAATGTAAGACAACGTGTGAGCAAGTTTAGTGATAGAATAGTGTTGCAATATAACCAGCTTATACTGCATGTCATATCGGAAGACGCGGCATATACACACACCTAAATATATACGGGACTTTTTGTCCATGGGAACGTCGGCATCGGACGCCGAAACGATATTTTCTGAGACATGGGGCCCGTGGCACTATCGGATTGTAATCCTAAATATTGGCTTCATTTCTGCCCCTTCCGCAGGTTTTTGGCCCCAAGCCAGTGCTGAACAGCATTAATCTGAAAGTGTGTGCATCGAAAATCACTGTGCTCCTTGGTCCTAATGGAGCCGGGAAGACGACTCTCATGAACATATTGACTGGTAAGCGGAACTGGCACTGGTTGCATGCAAAAGAGAGAGAGAGAGAGAGGGGCTCTTTATTAGGAAAACAGAATTTAGCTGGCGCTTATACACCCTCTGGCATGCTACTCTGAGAAGGAATGGGATTAAAAGATTCCAGAGGAGAGGGGAAGAAAACAAAAAAAAGTAAAGAAAGATGAAATGCCGAAATGGGCCTGATAATAATATTTACAGGCGAAATAAGGGGTAAACTTAGGCTTTTCTATACCAAATGTTGAAAATCTTTAAAGTTTTCCGGATATACCAATTTCTGACAGGTATTCTAGCAGTAAACTAGAAGGGCCGGGCATTGGACCTAAGAAGCTCAGTAGCTTTAACGGACCATGGCAAATAATGCCCATTTGTTGTTTAAAGAATTGTGTCTCATCGCCGTACGCGGGGCATTCAAATAATATGTGCTGCACTGTCTCTAAGCTCCCACAATCATCACAGTAGGGATGAGTTGTAGCCCCTACATTTGTTCGTGCAACCCAAGTTTAGTCGAAGACAATGGTACATTGTCTCTAAATGTCGAGGCATGGAGTTTTCGATTTCAACTCTGTATCAATATAACGCAGAAGGCTATCTTGGTAATGTAGCAGATTCAAGAGGTGGCCTTTCTCTCTATAGAAATTGTTTTTTGCCATGTTGGAAGCACCCGCTCCTTCGTAAAAACATTCTTAAATTTCAGGATTCGAGTCAATTTCAAGCACATCAATCCGCGTTTTCGTTTGCCAAAACACCGGCATAGCCAGGTATCTACTGGAACGTGATGCAATACCCATCAGTCTTAGCCTTGTGGTGCAGATAGGCAATGTAAAATGCTGCAGATTGGTTATTACATCGCTTGTTCTTGTTCAAGATTGTTTGTAGGGCTGCTTTTGAATCCGTGAATATCACCCATGTCTTTGGCGGCTGTTGTCGAAGTACATACAGAAGGGCCCCCTTAGTGCGACATAGCTACGCTGAAGTAGTTGATGTGGCTCACTGAAGACGAAACGACAATTATTGCCTTGTAGAGGGCACCAGAACTCCGCACGATCATCGGCCTTGAGCCGCACAGCCATATCTCAGTATGGCTCTGCATTGTGGTTGCGTATTCTTTGTGCATATACTCCAAAGTTGCCTGATGGGTCGCTGCTTGAAGCATTTTCTCATTCGCACTGATTCCAGCAATATATGCCACTACTACCAGTGGTGAGACGGTCCGAGGTAATATGTTTCTTTCATGATTTCGGACTCCTGAGCAGGAGTCGAAATAAGTATGCTTGCGATAGCCTGCCCAAAGCCAGATGTAGTAGGAGCGCTAGAAATATCCTGTAAATAGTGGGCCTTCGTATGAACGATTGGCCTTAGGTAAATCCGAAGCGTATCCTGCGAAGTTAGCACTTGAAGAGGCAGGCATCGAGCTTCTGCTACGGTACCTCACCGGCACCAACACTTCGGAAGGCTAAGACATACTCAAAGAAAGTTGTTTCGGGCTGCCTCAAGTTTTATCTTACTAGTGCGAGACATCTTCTGCGGGATCAGTGAGTAGTACCGTAGTGTTCTGTCTACGTAGGCCTTATGGAGAAGCCCCATTGCTCGACAGTTCGTGCCTCCACAGTGAAGTTGAACTTTATTCATATGCAAAACACAGGTACATAAATGCAATATGCGCACGAGGATCCCAAAGTATTAATACTGAAAAGGGGAACCTCGGTTAGTAAGTACAACAAAATTGTAAAATTGTTGCAGCATAAAAGTAGACAGAACAATAGTATATTCATAGCCAAATAAGCTAATGATAATCACGAAAGAAAAGACAACCAACAATGCTCTAATTGATGTAGTGTAACAGAAATAACAACGGAAGTGACAAAACTATAGAATTTTTAAAGGCAGAAGAGGAAAAAAAGAACAAACAAAGAGAAAAAATTGTGGTGCAATGTGAACACTGCAAAAAAAAACAGGTGATACTTATTAGTTTGGTGGCTATGAAAATACAAATGTTTGTTAGGAAAAATTATCAGAGGTTAGCAGCAAATCTTTTATCGAAGCTTTGAAGCGCTGAATTGTAGGTTGTATTTTAAGTGAAGCAGGGAAACGATTCCAAAGTGTAATGGTAGCGAATGCAGATGTTTTTTTACCATAGTTAATGCAACCTGCAGGTAATAAAAATTATAGTTAGAAGCGAACCTATTAGGGTTTGTGTTTTTAAGGGAGCTGCTTGGAATGTATTGAAAGGTCAGCTGGAAATCAAGCAATTTATAGAACATTATTCCTAAATTTTAGTTGAATAACTTTTTTATACATAAAATCTTGTACGGCTCAAGCAGGCCGATAGCACTAGAACGCGGTCAACTGTGGGTGATGATACGGGTTGCTTGATTTTGTATATGCTGAACTGAAGACACATAACACAGATAAGTATTACTCCAGACGATTAACCCGTACTTATTGCGTGAATGAATTAACGCAAAGTAGAGAGAAAGCAAAGCACAAGGAGAAAAATAGTGTCGTGCCTTGATAAGCGCACGGATACCAAAAACGCACTTCAGCTTGACATGGTTGATGTGCAGGTTAAACTTCATATGGCTGACTAGGATAATCTCTAGAAATGAAACGCAGTCGCTAATGGGAATAGAATGATTGCTTAAGGTTAACGAAGAAGGAAAAATTAGTTACTTTCGGTGCGAATGGAATACTAGAAATTTCGTTTTAGATGGATTAATCACTGAATCGTTGTCATTGCACCATTTCATTATCCAGTCAAAATTCCAATTTAGTGTGATTACTAGAGAACAGATACACTTAACAGCTATAGATCTAGTTGTATCGTCAGCATATAGAATGTAATGACTTAAGTCCGTGACTTCTGGCATATCATCAATGTAAGCAAAACAAGCAGAGGCCCCAGTATTGAACCCTGTGGTACCCCGTGGTTAAGTATTTTAGAACGGGATAATGTTTGACACGCATAAACAATAAATTTGCTATCAGACAAATAAATTTTTCAGAAGGCTAGGGCAGGGCCAGTTATTTCATATGCTTCGAGTTTATGAAATAAAATCCAGTGATTGAAAGTATGAAATGCCTTAGTAAGGTCTAAGAAAACAGAACCAATGAATCCATTATTGTCAAGACTATTCTTAATAAAATCAGTTAAGCAAGGTGCAGCTAAGTTGGTGGAGTTTCCAGAACTAAAACCGAGCTGGCAGGATTTAATTTTATGAAATTTTTCCAAATACTTGCTTAATCTGATCAAAAATAAATTCTTAGTTATTTTACTCAGGGAAGAAAAAATGGAAATTGAATGGCAATTGGAAATTAGTTCATTATCACCTTTTTAAAAGCTAGAATAATCTTTGCACGTTTTAGCAATGGCAGAAATTCACCAGATTTAAAGGTCAGGGTAATTACTACGCTCAGGGGCTCACATATGGCATCAGCGACTAGCTTTAGGTGACGCACTGCAATACCATCTAATCCAGACCTTGTGTTGGAAGATAAATTACGAGTAATAGAAAGAACTTCGTGCGGCGTGACAGGATGAAGGAACAATGAATGGCTCATGCGGTCTATTTTAGGCTGAAAAGTTGTTTGCTTCCTTCTCTCAGGAAATGCGAAATGATCAGAAAAAGCGTTTGCTATATGAGTAGCCTGACAAAAATTAAGAATGTCGTGTGCAATTTTAGACATAAACTTAGGTGACTCATTGTTCAAAAAGTCATTCAGCAACTGCCATTGCTTTTTAGGGTTGTTTTTATACTGCAAGAATGCTGTTTCATAGCAAAGCCTTTTGGCTTCTCTGAGAGTCCTGTTAAGAACGTTGCAGTATGTTTTGTACCGATTTATCAGAGAACAGTTAAATGGTTGTCTTTTAAGCTTATACAAATTACCTTTTTTCCGCAAGTTCTTCAGCAGAGCATTTGTTATCCAAACATTATTGTGGCGTTTAAATCGATTTCTGGATCGCACAGTGCGAGAGCAAGTACTGACTTCATTAGCGAATGAATTGCAGAAGAAATTAAGAGCATCTATAGGGTCTTCAATAAAATTCAGATCTGACCAGTCAGTGGAGTTATCTGTAGAAATGAATTTATCTGTGTCTAGTACTGTAGTGAAGTAAGAGATGACAATGTTAACCAAAAGTGTTTCGAAGATTGCAAAAATCGGAAAGTGATCAGTGAAGTCAGTGTTAACAACGCCCGCCAAAATGGGCACGTCTAGGTTTTTTATAACATAATCAATTAGTGATTGACAACCCTCACCAACAGATCTTGTAGGCGATGTGATGAGCGATTCAAGGCCGCAGCCACTGACGCAGTCAGTGTAGGCTGTATACAAGCTAGAATTAACATACAACAGGTGGATGTTTACATCTCCCACAATTATTACACTCTTATTTTCTGACAGCAGTTTGTTATGTACGTTATCAAGAGCATAGATGAAATCCGAAACGTTAGCACCTCGTGTGCTATAAACACAATTGAGAACAAACCTTTTAGTGCTACATGCCTCGAAGGGCTCGTTAGTTTCCATCCAAACCGTTCGGCAGCAATTGACGTGAAAGTTTAAATCACTTCTGCGAGTGTAACTGATGCATGGAGAAAAAAAGATGGCAGCCCCACCATGCCTACTGTTTAAACGGTGACAGTATTCAGGACTGTAAGAATGGAACCCATACATGTTACTATCATCGCTAGAAAGCCACGTTTCGGAGACACAAATAAAAGAGAAATCCTGATCAAGCGAAAATAAAAAAATTATTTATTCCCTCGTGATTCTTTCGTAGATTGCGTGCGTTAAAATTAATCAGTGAAGGATAATTGTGACAAAGTAAAGAACGAAGTTCGCAAGAATACGTACGGGACAGTGCCATAAAAAAGCGACCCTGCACGTGTAATCAGCACAATAGGCTCAGATCCGACTTGGCTGAAATTCGGAACACCCTGATATCACTATCTTTCCGCACTTTCAATCTGTCTGTTTTCAATCCAGAGGTACTGCCACTTTTTGCCTTCTTCAAGGCAGGTGTTTTGGAAAACAGCATATTATTACTGATTGTCAGATGGTCGTTCACGTGAACAGCCGTGTCGTTTGTGCCAGAACATGATCGGTGGGACGCCAAGAATACGTGCGACACTGAGAAAATCTTCTCACCCAGTTTTTTTTTTTACTTGAGGCGACGATGTGATATTGCTATCGATCGTCAATCGACGAAAACTTTCCATCTTGACGTATGGACGGGTGCGATCACCCAATATTAGTGGGTATTTTTTTTTCCATATGCCTCTACGTGAAAGCCTTAGCAAAGCTTTTGTCGGGGGACAATTTCGGACCCCTTCAATTTAGGTTGGCCTATATATTTGCCAGCGCTCTCTGGAGACGTCAGGTGGTACTGCGCGAATGCGCCGCGCTCCAAATGCAGATGTCGTCTGCATACAGTGGGATGCTGACGCCAAGGGGCAGGTTTGTTTTCAGATGGATGAGGAGTAAACTAAATAATAGCGGGCTTAACCAAGGCATAAAGCACCGTGGGTTCTTCCGTTTACATATTGAATGTTGGCGTCCTTCAAGATAGCCTGCAATTCATGCATAAAGCCGTCCTCCAAGACCAAGTGTTTTCAAAGCGTCAAGTATTGCTTCATGATAGGCGGAGTGTAGTAGGTGTGTTCCCACAAATCAATACCTCTTCATTTGATCAAACAAAAGCAATGATATTACCAATTGGGCACCTATTTCGACGGAAGCCATTCATTTCCTACGGGTTAACTTCGTAGTTTCCAAGAACCAATTGAATTGTTAGTGAATCATTTTTCGAATAGCTTCTTTACGCAATTAAGCAGAGATATGGGTCTGAAGGAGGCGTAATTTGTTGGCTGTTTTCCTGGATTGAATATGGGAATAAGATTCGCAAGCTTCGATTCCATAATAACGCCCCCATTTATCCGTCAGACGTTGTAGTACTCCAGAAGGCGTAGGCGAGAAGTGTGGCATAGATTTGTGGGGGCTACATAACTCCCACCACCATAGCGAGGAGATTATCGCTTGCTTGTGTCAGCGATTGCCACGTGGGCCCTTCAATGGTAAAATGCCAATTCTAAGTCGGGAACGGTCGCTCGACGTGGCCTAGGCTGATTACTTGCAATTTGTACCGAAGGATTTTCCCCGCCTGGCAAGTAGGCGACGTCCTCTCGCGTTCCCGTCCTCCCTGGAGCTACGTTCCAGTCGCCGCCTGCGCCCGACTACCGCTACAGCGATGGACACTTCCAACCCCAACAAAAGCACCGTGCCTGAGCAACTGAAAGCCGGGTTCGGAAACAGTGCAGTAGGCCGTGAGCCTACTGACGTGCACGACACCACTGGATGCCAGAGTAGAGGGTGAGGTCAAACTGTCAGCAGCGTGACAACGGCGTCACCTGCCGCAGCACGTGGTAGGGCCCCGTGTATCGCGAAAGGAGCTACTCTGAAAGTCCGACGAGACGAGAGGGCGACCACAGGACCACGAGTGCACCAGACGAAAGCTGTGCGCTACGAGGGCAGGCGTTTTACAGACGCTTCTCAGGGATTCACTAGGCCATCACTCAAGTAGGGACAACGGGCATGGTCGGCTAGGGCGATGTGGTTGCGCGCATACTCGCGTACTGAGGTCGCAGGAGGAGGAAGTGCCGCATCAAGGGCCAAGGCGGGTTTGCGAACATACAGTAGATAAAATGGAGAAAATCCGATGGTGTCGTGCCGAGAATTGTACGCCAACAGGACGTAAGGAAGGGCAATGTCCCGGTTAGTGTGTTCCTTCGAAACGTAAACGAACAGCATATCTATGGCGTTACTGCTTAACCGCTCCATCAGTCCGTTGGTGGTAGGATAGTATGAGGTGGTCAGCTAGTGCTGAGTGGAGCAGGAGCCCACAATGTCGGCGATAGCTTTCGACAAGAAGTTACGACCACGGTCAGTAAGGAGCTCTCTCGGGGTACCATGAAGCAATATATTGTCATGCAAGAGAAAGTCTCCGACGTCAGGAGCGCAACTGGTCTGGAGAGCCCGCGTGATGGTGCATCGGGTGGTGGAATCAGTTTGCCCATTTGTTCCCGGAAGATGACGTGAGAAAGGGGCAAAGGATATTGAATTCAACAAGAAAAAACGGTTCCACAGGGACCGAGATCGGCTGGTAGCACCCGAGGCGATTTCTGACGCTGGAAGTAATCACAGGCAGCAACATAGCGTCGAACAGAGCAAGCGAGACTAGGGCAATAGTAGCGGCGCGCAACGCAGTCGTATGCCCTGCTTACCCCGAGGAGGTGGCCTGCAGTGGGTGCGATGTGGTGCTCAAAGAGCACAGCCCGTCGTAGGTGTCTGGGCATGACAAGATGATGATCATATCCGCCAGGGAGAAAGCTCCTTCGGTACAGAATGCCGCCGTGGAGGACTTATCGGCGAACGGATGCGTCGGTAGGTGTCGAGGGCAGACGACCGATGACTGCTCGCAGCGAAAGGTACCGGTACTGCTCATTGTCGATGTACTGCGAGAGACACAGGGGAGAGGTATTGAGAACGACACACCGCACCTCCACCGAATATGTTACGTAAGAAGACGCAGAATGGAAGCACATATACAGATATATTTACACATATGCTCCGTACTTGGCCAAGAGGCAACAACCCCGCTAGTCTCTAATCGTCGTCCTGTCATCTTCGCACTGCTGGCCCCCTCGTCATGGTAAATACTGGCCCCTAGCAATATATATATATATATATATATATATATATATATATATATATATATATATATATACATATATATATATATATATATATATATATATATATATATATATATATATATATATATATATATATAATAGGCGAACTAGGACTAGAACTAGGACTAATAAGCGAACTAGGACAAAACCACTACAACCCTTTCAGAATACTTGAGCATTTACGTGTGCCACAAAGGTCTGGTGATGCGAAAGGGAAACGTCGGGCACTCACCCCCTCCAAAGTAGCTGTCGCCGGTAATCCTCGTGGCTGCCGTTCAGCGGTGTAGCGGGCGTGATCTGGCTTCGAATCCCACAGCTTGCCATCCACTGTTGTGGCTTCTGTGTGGAGGACGATCTTTCCGCAGACGAAGAAGAAACGAAAAACTTCACAGAATATTTGCAGATAGTGGGTGATCGCGTACAGGTAGCAGTAGGAGCGCATCAGACCCACTCGGTGGCTGGAAGCGACTCTCTCTTCTCACAATGGGCCGGTTCCCCCTTAAATCTCTTCGGTGACTCCTCGTCGGCAGGAAACTGTTTGGGCGAGTTCTCGTCGGCAAGAACCAGGCGGCGCAGGATGATGACGTCGCCCTCGTCGAATTCTTGATTCGTCGTGGAGATAGCTGGGCGCCGGGAAAACGGCTAGATGCTCCTTTAAGTCGCCTCCCGTGTCGAATTCTTGATTCGTCGCGGAGAAGTGGGAACTCCCGTCACCTCGTGGTAGCCACGGGGTGCATGTGGTATGCCAGATCCCATCGCCTCGTGGTTACCTCGCGGTGCTCGCAGTGTGCCACAACACTGCGTATAGCACTACTTGGCGTTCCCTTTCTCGAAAGCAATCTTGGATGTGGAAAGTCTAGCAATCTAGGTGAACCGAGCGCCGATTGCTATGTGTGCGGTATAGCATTCATTCGCTTGCGCGTCACAGCAAGTTCGTGAAGTGAAACGTCACTGTAGCTTTCTGCCCCGTGCCTTAGCTGGGATATCCAGGTAATAGGGACTCTTGGTGCAAGCACTTCCATGTAGACTGTCACAAACAGCGGCAAATTTAAAGAAACGTTACATAAATTTCCCACTCTTGATCTCTAGCCTATATATCAAGACAAAGATGAAGTGTAACCGTTCTAAATTATTTCAACAGCATAAGAAATCTACAATAGCACATTAGAATATCGCTTTTCTTATCATACATGGCGCATTCGCATGCATCATGCCCGATGTGCTGTCTGCGGTACTGCTTTGATGTCAAAGCAATATTCAAGATGGCTGCCCTTGGACTCAACGCATGTCTATACGTTGCTGCACTTCATCTTTTGCTAGTCTTAAGAGGTGATTGCTTTTCTTATAACGTACGTTAAAAACAGTGCACGGCGTATTGCTTTACCCGGTGCTCTGCGCACGCTCATGACTCAGAACAAGACTGCAATGCCCATAAGTAAAACTCAGCCAGTGACAAAATTTAGCAACAGCGTTATCCTACTTTTCAGTGGGCGTGGCGCTTTGTGATGCCACATGCGATATGAGTCTTAAATTTAGAGTTAGTTTTGCATTATAGTACACGTGAGGGCTAGCCAGTGTGCTCGACAAATGTCTCATTGGCTATTCTCGCCTTTTCGGAATCGCTTTGGCTTTGGCTGCCATAAAATAGAGTGCATGAGTTGTCAACAAAACTCACTAAGCGACGCCAGCTGCTAGCGACAAGAATGTGTTTAGTTTCCAAAAGTGACCGAAAATTGCGACTATTTTCTCTCTCGAGCAAAATCTTAAGTTATATGTTTAAATGCTGGCATATAAAGCGGTTTACATGAGGGCACATGGCAACCAGCACTGATTTTGTCGTTTTATTTTCTGCGGTTCAAGTGTTTTAGTGCGTTAAATTTCGAAAAATATTTTGTATCACCAGTGACTACGTCGTTTCATTTCTACAACGGGAACCCCGAACAGCGTGGCTTGGTGTGCTCTCTGCATCTTTTCAAACACACAGCGACGAAGGCGCTAGTACCCGACCCGCGAAGATAAGCTGCAGTCACGCTCTTGACCACAAAGAATTGCTCGCATGTCCTCTGATAGCGTCACTTCCTCACTCTGAGGAATATTATCTAAATCACTAAACTAAATCATCGACATAAAGTAGTGTCTATGTTGACGGCGTGTGTGTGTGCGTGTTTTGTTGTGTTGTACGCCTGTAGTGCGTGGACATTTTATCCCATGACAAGTGCTGTTTGTTTCGATCTGTGTAGGGTGCCACTGACTGTCCATGTACTAATATTGGTCACTTATTTGTTAGAAAATAGTTGTCTTCATGGTACAATAAAAATTATTGGTAAGTGTCTTCACACAGGCGCACACTCTGCATGGCATCCTTGACTACTCTTCTCAAAAAGTCTTGTTCCAGAGTGCTTCACTGTGCTCTGTACAATTATGCTCCTGCCATAAGTATAATAAAGCATAGCTCTTGCTTTCCGCCTAAGTCGTTGCACAAAACCCTGAGAGAGGAACCAAGGCGTAACGCTCAAGCAAGAAGCGCCGCCTGGCACCGCTTGTTTGCATTTTCTGGTGTCTTCACATTTATTTTTTAAAGTAAAAGCTTTCCTGAACGTATTACCTAGGCCACTTTGAACAATTATTCAGCACAATTATGGTTTTTTATGTAAGCTAGTTCTCCTGTGGGGTAGTAAGAGGTTCACTATTCCTGCTTTATTTATATATATCTTATTTAGGCAACAGTTCTTCTTGCTTTAAAATGAAACACTTTTCTCTTTTCTTACAAAAAGAAAATATAGCCTTGCTCTTCTTTGTAGGCTAATATAGAACTGTGTTACAATCACCACCAGCTGTTTGTAACGTGTGGCTCTATGAAAAATCTGGTTCCTTGGTTTATGTAAAAGAAAACAAGCGTTAAATCGAATTACAATAAGTATTTTTCTGGTGAGAGCGGTTTTGTTATCCGGGCCATAAGGAACGCTACTTAACTCACTATCTTACTTTCTCCAAAAGTTTCCTTTTATATGAAAAAAGGCATTTGACTGTATGTGCATTTAACGTGTGCCTTCAACGGGCACGTCACAATATCTGGACACTATTGCACAATCCACACTGCACGTCTAGCCTGATGCTATTGCCTGTCAGAATTTTGTGCGTGGATCATATTCCAAATGCCTATCTAGCCTGATGCTATTGTCTGTAAAAAATACGTGCGTGAATACATGCACTTATTAAAACAAATTAGTTACAACCTCGGCATAGTTCAGTAAACTGGCTATCAGTGCCTGTTATGCACAAAGCTCGGCGTATTTATTCACTTTGCCTTACTTGCTTTGAAAGGGCATTTAATTTTTTATGTTTTTCGTATTTTACGCAGCCGTGTGATCCGCGGCAAACGGATGATTATATGTAGCCTGGGAAATTGATTTTCAAGCTGTTGAGATATCGGGAGAAAAACTTATGCGGCTTGTTTTCTTACATCGAGCGCAGAAGCTGTTATATTAACAAGCTTATTAAAAAAATACGATAGGAAATTCAAACAGGACAGAAGTTCACAAGAAGATGGAGGCTAGATGTATTAAACAGTAGTCAAACAAGCAATGTCAGCTACAGTCAACGTTTCAACAAAAGCAATTCTCGTACTCAGGCCAGCAATTTCCTTCACGAAGAAAAAAAATACCTTTTAGAAAGTGTGTGACATTCCTGGTTCGCCCGGTATCCCTGACGATAGAAAATTGACTTATGAAATTTTGTACAGTGCAAGCGAAAGAAAATGTTGAATACTAGGAAAGCATTGACAGAAGACGGAACATTTTCTGTTCCTCCAAATGGATAATTGTTTTACGCATACATTTTCTCTAAACTAAAAAAGAAAACGTTAGTAAAATAACAAAAGAAAATTTAAACATAATTCTTCCGCACCATAAGAGATAACTGTCTTCAAACACGAAAAAAATTGCGTTATAATGATACAGAAGAAACTTGTTAAATAGTAAATGTGAAATAGCAAACAGAGCTTCATTAAAATCTGGCAAGGCAGGTTCGAGAAAATTTCTGATTCTTGAGGAAATAAATTTTTATGGCGTAGGATTTCAAATATAGACTTTCTTTACTACTGCTCGACGCACTCAGGCATCGGGTGCCCTATGCTAGCTATCTTCATTAGCTTGCTGGGCCATATAACCTCTTATAGAGGGTAGAAAGGAACAATCTGAAGCGTTCACAAATATGGTGGCGAGAGAATTACAAGCACTCCTCGCTTCGGTTTGCCGACTCCAAACACCCTTTACTGTCGTTGTTTACAATGCCCGAAATGCACCTTGATATCACCGCGATGCCATTATGTTAAATATTTAGCAATGTATCCTCCCAGTGGTGTGACAAAGATGTGGTGGTGAGGCCGCCATTGTCTTCACCGGACTGCCGCTATGTCGTTGGGTCACTCAGTATAGCTTCTTAAATGATCTTTTTTGCCGGTGACCTTCTTTGCCAGTAGTTACTGTTTGCAGGTACAGCTTTCGCGTGATACCTGTCTTACTTATCTATTTTAGCACGTCGGGAGCATTGTCGCTAGTTCGACAGTGGAACAGCCACGTTCAATAAGATCCTGTAGCGCAACACAAATAGAAGTGTACAATCTCGACCCCACGCTTTCACTAGCAATTGCTCTAGAATGTACGATTACGCATACTAAATATTTCACGGATTTTGCTAGTGTCATTTCGTCATTGTTGTCACTGATGCATGACACTCCACTTGGTGCGCAAGTACCTACGAGCTCACCCGTTATTTCAACAGGTTAATAATGCTTTTTTGGAGCCCCACAATGTAAACGCCAAATATACGCCGCCGCTGTTTAGTATACGCTCAAGATTGAAGTCAAGAATCACTATCTGTTCTAGCTTCATATCTGGTGGTGGATCACTAAGCGAATGATGGGTT
The DNA here is from genome assembly GCF_050947875.1 of Dermacentor variabilis. NCBI lineage: Eukaryota > Metazoa > Arthropoda > Arachnida > Ixodida > Ixodidae > Dermacentor > Dermacentor variabilis. The sequence continues at coordinate 95,546,927 of NC_134577.1, forward strand.
AAGCGTGGCTTAATTTACACTGATGATGGCAAGGCCAAATTCTGCCGAAGCAGCAGAAATATTTCCCTCTTCGAATAAAATGTTCTTTAATTGCCTTTGTTTTTTTAATGGTGGTATGCTGTATTTTGTATTAGGGTAGTGGTTAACTCAGCGATTCGTTTAATTTCCGTAGGAATCGAGGCTCCAACCAGTGGTGTGGCCACAGTCTGCGGCTACAATGTTGCCAGCCAGCGCTACCTAGTCCGCCAGCGGGTCAGCTTCTGTCAGCAGACAGACATCTTTTTCGAATACATGACTTGCGCTGAAAACCTCTACTACTTTGGATCGGTACGCTCCCGGAATCTTTGCTGTGATCAGGCCTTATTCCAATACCATCTTCGCCAAACCCTCTCGCTACAACCACTGCTATAATCTGCAGAACTAGAATTCACTGCATTCAGTAATAATAGGTTACTTTAAACAATAGAAAACAGTACAGTAAAACTTCCTGCCTAAACGTCATATGGTCGCAAATATTAGCAACTAGTAAGAACCGAATTCCTTTGTTTCTGTTCACGTTCGTTTTGCGAGCGAAAACTGTAATAAGTCGAAGAGAATCGGAGTGTTCTTAAACCAGTTCATTTGGGTTCAAACTGGTTAGAAAAAAAAAAGCTGGAAATTTGCTTGCCCCTGATTTCCTGAAAAAGGTGTGGTGCACTTTGGAAACGTACAAGTTCACTGCAGTGTTGTACACAACAACAGAGGAAACATTGTTTTTGCACAAATAATAAGTTTAACAAATGTATTAAAAAGCATGCACCACGGCATATCTTAATTCATACATTCAGTGGGATTCGCGGCCCCATGTGTTTAATGCCACGTGGTCCTTGGACATTCACAGTAAGGAGTATTAGGAAAAAGTTTTTTCCTGGGCTTTCTAATATTGTGGTAGCATAATAAGTAAAAGTGATCCACTTTGGAATTATCATCGTCTGCCTCAAATAGTTTGCAGGTCCCTAAGGCAATGCTGTTTGAAATAAACATGGAAAATATGGAATGACTACCTCTCAGGTCTCGTGTTCGACGTCGACGTCCATTGCTAACTTGTTGGGGGGCGTGTATTTCCGCTTCTCCGTAAGACGATTCGTCTGCGAGTGGTAGGCAGTTCTCCTCCTGCGGCTTGTTCGGATGTGTTGCAGAATCATTTGGGGAAACTGTGCTGTAAAAGTAGTTGCTCAGTCATTGATGAGCACTTCCGGTGTCCTGGAAGGGCTCATACTCTTTTTTTCACCTTCACTACAACGCGACATTTGGATGAGGTTATTTTTGTCGGTGCCCTGGACGCCCCCATCTAACCCACACGGTGCAATATTTGCCCGTGAAGCACGCGCTTCCACCCGAACCGACAAGGAAAAGTGCAGCTAAGTCAAGTACCACCATGAGTTACTGAGCATTGCCTGTCACCATCGTACTGCCACAACCCAAGGAAAACCGATCTTCCGTGGTGCTTCATCTGACAACGCAGAAACCCGGCTTGAGAAATTTGAAGCGTTTCAACCTTCAACAACTGGAGCTGTGAAGACAAGCTGCGCCGTGTGTTCTTCTCCTTAAAGGACAACACGAAGACATGCTTCGAGAATCTGGAGTCCATACTCGAATCATGAGACCTGTTCCGCAGAAACATTCTCAGGGCCATCACGAGCGTTGTGTTAATCGAAAGGACCGGAGTTCTGCAGGAAACCCGAGGGCAGCTATCTAACGTGAATCTTGCCATCTTTACACAAGCGTAGACCCGTCTTTTTTACCCCGCCGACTCGGAATTGTCTGCGAAGAAGAAAGTTTGCCTACTGAAATTTGGTGTGACGCAATACCCTTTAGCAGGAATATAAGGGAATCCGCCAAAGGCTGTCGAAGAGCTTTTTCTTGGCATCACGAACACTGAGAAAGCGGTCGAAATGCGAAACAGACGATGCAACTGGTGCGTGATCATGACACACTCCGCCCATGTTGAAGCACAGGGCTCTAACGACGTGCGGGAGACTGTAGGAGCAGTTTTGCGAGAACAACTGCTAATGATGCTTCCAGCGTCGAAGCCCTAGGTAGCATCAATTACTGATATTGTTCGATAACAAATTCATCAGTCGCTAGGAGCGTCGGAAGCCCCGCAGCATCAACCTGAAGAAATTATCTAAGCAACCGTCGCCCACCATGAAGTCCCCTCTCCGCGCCCGCACCAGGGCCAAGTAACGCCACAGCTCTATCGCCAGCCACCACCACCGCCACCGCCAACCCGTCCAACAGTGACCCATAGAATGCCTAGAGTAAGATTTGTGGCAAGCTCCACACCACTTGTCTACCGCTGTTGTCCGTACAGCTACATGGGACTACGAGGTTTTGCCGTGAATGTGCCGCGCCCACGGCAAGGGGAACGGCCTCGCGATATAGCCAACAACATCGCCGCCACGCAGTAGAGCCATCAACTACAATCAGTTCACCGTCACCAGGCCGCAAGCTCTCACCCTATATAGTACTGCCAATACACTAGCCCAATGTGGGAACGGTCCGTAAGCCAATATGCGGGAAACTAAAGGCAGCAACAGATGGAAGTGCGGTTTGTTGGACGGCAGAATATCCACCACAGCCAACGATGACGTTTCAGCATCCTACTCAACAAAGTGGCTGGGAAACGGCGCCATCGAGACGCACCCTTGAAACCAAGACTGCGCCGCCTACAGAAGACTTGACGACTAACCGTAACAACAAGGGCACAATGCAGCACAGTCGTGATCTGACTCCTCGACCTAAATGTAATGCAAGAAAAAGAACCACCGACCTCGACGTGCCACAAAACGACCACGAGGTCACCGCTATAGTGGATTTTACGCCGCCAAGTTAGAGAAAGTCATGTGAGGGTCCCCTGCTTGGGCAGCTGAACGACACGTCATAAGCCGACTGGAAACTGCATGGCAGGAGTTACCGACCATCGCCGGACCTGCCCATCCCCTTCCCCAGCTGTCGCGCTGCAGTTAGAGAAAAACACAGTATTGTCACGGGGTAGTGACGTTAAAGAGCACAGTAGCAATACTGTGAAAGACAAAACTAGCTTTTATTGGGCAAATCTGTGCCCACAAACAGGCTACATTTAAAGCACAACAAGAGCGGCGAACACAGTCGGTGATCGTCGAAAATTGGATCAGTGGGTCGAGCGCGTCAGCTTTTAAAGATCATTCGTCGAATGTTCCAGAGTAATCGCTGGGACCCGCATGCCTTCCACAAAGTTCTACGCCATTCGCGTCGCGCATGCATGCAATCGGATCACACAAGGTTAGGCGACAACAGAGTGCCGATAAAAGCATCAATAACATTCTAGAAACTTCCGATACATTTAGACGCGTCCTTCGCTGAGCGATATCATTTCGTGGACGGTAAAAGCGTTCACCCGTAAAAGATAAACGAGTTCACGTGTCAGTACAAACAACTGTGAATAAAGTCGTCATCATCATCATCATCATCATCATCATCATCATCACTCTGGTTACGCCCACTGCAGGGCAAAGGCCTCTCCCATGCTTCTCCAACTACCCTGGTCATGTACTAATTGTGGCGATGTTGCCACTGGAAACTTAATCTCATCCGTCCACCTAACCTTCTGCCGCCCCTTGCAGCCCTTCCATTCTCTTGGAATCCAGTTCGTAACCCTTAATGCCCATCGGTTATCTTCCCTCCTTAATACATGCCCTGCCCATGCCAATTTCTTTTTCTTGATTTCAACTAAGATGTCATTAACTCGCGTTTGTTCCCTCACCCAATCTGCTCTTTTCTTATCCCTCAACGTTACGCCCACCATTATTCTTACCATAGCTCGTTGCGTCGTCGTCAATTTAAGTAGAAACCTTTTCGCAAGCCTCCAGCTTTCTGCCCCATAGGTGAATACTGGTCAGACACAGCTGTTGTACACTTTTCTCTTGAGGGATAATGGCAACCTGCTGTTCGTGATCTGAGAAAGCCTGCCAAACGCACCTCAGCCCACTCTTCTGATTATTTCAGTCTGATGATCAGGATCCGCGGTGACTACCTGCCCTGAGCAGATGTATTCCCTTACCACTTACAGTGCCTCTCTACCTATCGTAAACTGCTGCTCTCTTCCGAGACTGTTAAACATTAGTTTTCTACAGATTAATTCTTAGACCCACCCTTCTGCTTTATCTATTCAGGTCAGTGAGCATGCATTTCAATTGATCCCCTGAGGCAATATCATCAGCGAATCGCAAGTTATTACTCTTATCCCCAATTCTTGCCAACCAAAGTTCTCTGAATACCTCCTGTAAACACGCAGTGAACAGCATCGGAGAGTTCGTATCTCCCTGCCTGACGCTTTTCTTTATTGGGATTTTGTAGCTTTCTTTATGGAGGACTATGGTGGCTGTGGAGCCGCTATAGATAACTTTCAGTATTTTTACATACGGCTCGTCTACACCCTGATTCCGTAATGCTCCATGACTGCTGAGGCTTCGACTGAATCAAACGCTTTCTCGTAATCAATGAAATCTGTATATAACGGATGGTTATATTCGACAAATTTCTCTATCAAATGATTGATAGTGTGAATAAGGTCTCTTGTTGAGTAGCCTTTAGGAAATCCTGGCTGGTAGTTTGGTTGACAGACGTTTAAGGTGTTCCTGATTCTACTTGCGATTACCTTAGTAAATACTTTTAGGCAACGGACAGTAAGCTGATCGGTCTCTAATTTTTCAAGTATTTGGCGTCCGCTTTCTTATAGATTGGGATTATGTTAGCGTTCTTCCAAAATTCTGGTATGCTCGAGGTCATGAGCCATTGCGTATACAGGGTGATCCGTTTCTCTAGAAGAACTTGCCGACCATCCTTCGACAAATCTGCTGTTACCTGATCCTCCCCAGCTTACTATTCTCTCTCCATTCTCTCTTTAGACTATTCTCTCTTCCATTATCGTCGTGGGTGCCACTGGTACTGTATAAATCTCTGTAGAACTCCTCAGCCACTTGAATTATCTCATCCGTATTAGTAATGATATCGCCGGCTTTGTCTCTTAACGCATACATCTGATTCTTGCCTATTCCTAGTTTTGTTTCACTGCTTTCAGGCTTCCTCCGTTCATGAGAGCATGTTCAATTATATCCATATTATACTTCCTTATGTCAGCTGTCTTGGGCTTGTTGATTACCTTGGAAAGTTCTGCCAGTTCTATTCTAGCTTTAGGGTTAGAGGCTTTTTTACATTGGCGTTTCTTGATCCGATCTTTCGTCTCCTGCGATAGCTTACTGGTATCCTGTCTAACGGAGTCACCACCGACTTCCATTGCACACTCCTTAATGATGCCCACAAGATTGTCGTTCATTGTTTCAACACTAAGATCCTCTTCCTGGCTTAAAGCCGAATACCTGTTCTGTAGCTTGATCGGGAATTCCTCTATTTTCCCTCTTACCGCTAACTCATTAATCGGCTTCTTATGTACCAGTTTCTGCCGTTCGCTCCTCAAGTGTAGGATAATTCGAGTTCTTACCATACTATGGTCACTGCAGCGCACCTTGCCGAGCACGTGCACATCTTGTATGATGCCAGGGTTTGCGCAGAGTATGAAGTCCATTTATGAAGTGCATTATGAAGTGCAGTATGAAGTCTAGCCTCGTCCGCTTTTGTCTGTCACGCTTGCGGAAGACGGCATTCGTTATCGGCAAATTATTCCGTTCTGCAAACTCTACTAATAACTCTCCCCTGCTATTCCTATAACCTATGCTATATTGCCCCCTTATCTCCTTCCTACTTCCATTCTACCCTGGCATTGAAGTCGCCCATCAGTATAGTCTATTTTGTTTTGGCCTTACCTATCACCGATTCAACGTCTTCATAGAAGCTTTCGACTTCCTGATCATCAGGATTTCATTTAGGGGCGTAGACCTGTACGACCTTCAATTTGTACGCCTTATTAAGTTTCACAAGACCTGCCACCCTGTCGGTAATGCTATAGAATTCCTGTATGTTACCAGCTATATCCTTATTAATCAGGAATCCGACTCCTAGTTCTCGTCTCTCCATTAACAGTGATGGCAAAGAATAACATAGACGTTCCATGCCAGGGTTACGAGAAATCGCCAGATAGTCTATATAGCCGTACCACCAACCCAGTGATTACGTTTGTGACGTTATATTGTTTCCCCTTTGTGTTCTCAAATTCATACTTTTCATTTTTGCATGTCAGAAAAATTTCTTCGTTTTCGCTTTTGAGGACCCCTTTATTTTACTTACTGCGGCGTCACCAGCACACGCCCCAATGCTGTTTGCATTTGACCCAGTTCTCAAACTCTGGTGCTCCTATAAACCCAAGAGCAGTCTACTCAATGTTTGTTGGAAACTGAGAGTGTAGAGTACCAAATCCTAAACCGTCTAGTTTTCTCTACCTCAATCTCGGTTAAAGTAACCCAATCGAAAAAGCATACATGCCTATATCGTTTAACAATGTAGAGTATGCAGTTAATGTATGCGTATAACTCAACAAAAATTTGCTTACATATCAAAAGGAGGAAAAGTTTGGTTATTACTAAGAGAGGGTGAAGGCAAAACATTTTCTGTTTAGAACATTTCGCGCCGACACGTTATGTGACATCAGTGTGACATCGGTCAACGACCTCTTCTCGGGACTCAGTTGGCACAGGGAAAACATTCTGAAAACTGTGCAGACCGCAGAAAGGAAGGAAATTCATAGAAGGATAAAAATGAGTTGGATCGCATACGGCAGACATTGTAAACTCCTGACTGGAAACATTACATTATTATTGAAAAGGAAGGTGTACAATCAGTGCATTTTACCAGTGCTTGCATATAAGGCAGAGACTTGGAGACTGACAAAGAAGCTTGAGAACAAGTTAAGGACCGCGCAAAGAGCGGTGGAACGAAGATTGCTAGGCATAACGTTAAGAAACAGATAGAGATGGGTTTGGATCAGAGAGCAAACGGGTATAGACGATATTCTAATGTGTATCAAGAGGAAAAAAATGGAGCTGGGCAGGTCATATAGTGTGCCGGTTAGATAACCGTTGGACCATTAGGGTTCGAGAATGGATATGAAGAGAAGCGCAACGCAGTCTAGGATGGCAGAAGACTAGGTGGAGCGATAAAATTAGGAAATTCGCGGGCGCTAGTTGGAATCGGTTCGTGCAGGACAGGGGTAACTGGAGATCGCAGGTCTCCGTCCTGTATTTGGCATAAAACAGACATTATTATTATTATTATTATTATTATTATTATTATTATTATTATTATTATTATTATTATTATTATTATTATTATTATTATCTAGGAAGTGCACCATTTTATAGGAGAGTTTTCCGGTTTAGGCGGCGCAGAAGTCTACACCTGGCCACGGCGGCTCCGGCTGGCCTCGGCTGCCAGTGGATCGGCGTGTGAGAGTGCTGGTTGGAGGCTTAGAAATAACGAAACAGTAGAGGTCGTGGCTTCTCATGAAGCCTTTCCAGGCACGCGGCCACAGCAAAAACTCCGAAAACTCGGATGGTGAAGGGTTGTAGAGGTCGATAAAGGAATATATTTTAACACAATTTGAAAGCAAGAAAACAGTGATTAGCTTATTTTTCGACTAATCCGAGGCTTTTGACTTGGCGAATCATGAAGTTTTGCTGGATAAGTTGTATATTTATGGTATACGTGGGTGTGGGTTACATTTGTTGCGGTCATGTTTATCCCATCGGCGAAATGTTGTCCAAATCACTAACTCACGATCACAAGTTCTTCCACTGCATTATGATGTGCCTCAAGGCAGCACGTGGGGGCTCTTGCTATTTAAGTTATATATAAATGACATTGTTAATATTATTCAGAATGCGAAATTTATTATATGTGCACATGACACTACCATATCTTTTTCTGATGGTAATATCGATCACCTCTCTATTTGTAATGATACTCTAGTTCAGCTACAACATTGGTCATCATGTAAATCTATTAAGATTAACGAAAATAAAACAAAAGCAGTCATCTTTCTGGCCAAAAGTAAGCCAGTCCCTCCTCATGCCGATATATTTAAATTCTCATCCTGTAGATATTGTTCACCATTTTAAATTCTTCGGTGTGACATTTACTGCACACATGTCCTGGGAATTCCATGTGAACTTACTAGTAACAAATCTTGCTCGAATAACTTGAATAATAGGTCATCTCAGATACATTCTTTCTGCAAAACCATGTCGTCTCAGATAGAACTAGGAATAATAGGCCGTCTCAGATACATTCTTTCTGCAAAACTTAAAATACTTATTTATAGTTCTCTTTTCTATTCGCATGTTAACTAGTGCCAACTTGTCTGACTACAACTACATTTGCCAGCCTGCAAAAAGTGTACGCTATGCAGAAAGGATAGTTACGCCATGTGTACAACGCTGATTTTAATGCAACAACTGCGTTTTTTCCATATAGCACAAATTATCACGGCTCATAAATTATACCACTATCGTTTCGGTACTATATTTAAATATGAAGTGAGATGTAACATACCTAACCTAGGTAAAGTGGCAAAATTAGAAACAATGAGCACTATTATGCAACCAGGCATGGAGAATATTGGAGCGTTGTTGCACCCCGCTTGACCTCTTGCATGGCACGCCTATGTTATCCTTTGCCATCACTGTTAAACTATTATCAATTTAGTAACTTTGACTTATGCATTTGTTCCACTCCTAAACTGAGATCTATGTTTGCCGAAGAAGAAATCTCATTTATTTTCCTGGCACTTATTATTTATTTATTCATTTATTTATTTATTTATTTCATTCTTTTCGAATCATTGTGTTTTACTTTTGTTCTGCACTGCTCAAGTGTTTACATTTGTTTATTGACTGTTTTTCATTGTTGATGCCGAAACGCCGCTCATTACGTGGGGCTGAGGACTGGTCAAGCCGCCTACTGGCAGCTTTCTTTCCGTTCTCCTCCATCTGTAATGTACATGGTGGAAAATAAAGATTTGCTTTGATTTGATTTGATATTGTAGCGCAGCTCTAAGACGCCGGTCCTGCGGCGAGAGTCGACTTTGTTACCTCAACCTCTTCGTAAGCGAGCGAACGAACACAGAAAAAGTATGAATGAGCGAGCGCGGAGCACGGACGAAAGATGGCGATAGCGAGGAGAGCGCAAGGAGGAAGCGGAGGAAGAGAGTATGGCGAATGCATGCGAAAAAACGCAGTGCCTCGCAAGGCGGCCTTTGCGGCGACGATGCGGCCTTTGCGGCCTTTGCGGCGACGAGATTAGAGCGCCTTGTCTGGAAGCGCAGCATGGGCGGCGGTCTGTCTGCGGCGGCTGCTTCGAATCGCGCACACGCTAAACCCACGGGCTGCCTCTCGCCATCTTCCGACTAGCAAAGCAGTCGCGCCGCATTTCGCTTCCTTTGCAACCTGTCGCACGTGACAGATTCTCTGCGCCAGCCACTACACCACGAAACGAAAACTCGTATACAGTTTGGCTCACATTTCGGATTAGGAATTATCGTAATCGTCGATGAAATGTTTTCAGATATCCTTACACATTCCCTCCATGGGGCACATAGTGGTGCCATTAAGGCGTACAAATTATCAGGCTTCCATATCATCGGTGGTTGCCTGTTCATCAATGCAGTCTTTCGTGTTTTTCTTGGCGCAGTAGGCGTCTGAAAACTTATTTAGTTCAGCTTTTGCTTGGCTTCGAGCGCGAGTCACACTCCAGAGCGGACACTTCTAAAACGCAACTTGTAAGACACTTGTAAGACGTTTCAGCAGTCTTTACGGAGAACATGAAAGCAGCTCGGCACCGTTTGCCTATTTTACCTTTGATCTGGCTCACCTGCCTTCGCTAAAGGTAAGAGCAGGTAATTTAATGCTAAGCACTGCTGGGCGAATCAACCGAGTTTTTGTCATGTATCTGCTCTAGCAACTCTTTCGCTTCTTCGCCTACTGGCGAAGCAGCAAGTAAGGCACAGAGAAACAGCGGTTTCGATACGCGTTGTACATGACTTATGCCATAATTAAATTAAACTATTTGTACCTATAAATAGGTTCGCAGAACAGCTTAATTGGTCATGCCACCAATGCAACTAGCGAGAAGCTCCACTGTATTGAAGGTCAGCCGCCCATACGCAGGACTTCACACTTTTAATGCTTCGGCGTGGTCCCGCTCTGCTCGGCTTCTCCCAGAAGGCTCTGTCAACACGAAGCGCATTTAAAATCTGCATTTGCCAGTGCTGCGTCCAGCATTTGTATAAAATATGGCCATTCAGGTTAAAAGCACTTATCGTGTATATGAATATAGGAATTGAGCGTTCTCGTTGAATGAACTTCCCTTTGCTACCAACGCTGTATTCTGAGAATATATTTGTGATTGGTATGAATAAAAGTTTCCTTTATAGAGACGCACATTGCACTCATTGCGCCTTACGCGCCTTGCGAGTTTCCACACTCACATACTCGGTACCTAGTGGCTATGTGCTCATAAATGTATACATGCTTCCGAACATTTATATAACTCACAGAATCAAATGTCTTCCTCACGAAGCCTAATTCGCATTAGGTATGCATCAAGTGCACTGTGCTCTACTTAATCAAATGGATTTATAATTGTTTCTTACTGTGACTATACACGATGACAGTCTAGAGTGCCAACAACTTGGTTCCATTTGTTTCGCAGCTCAAGGGAGCAAAGCCCGACAGGCTCATGGAATCCTGCCAGAAGAGCCTGCGTTTGGTCGCACTGGAAGACAAGGCTTCGAGCTTGCCCAAAACCCTCAGTGGCGGCATGAAGAGAAAGCTGAGCGTAGCGATGACGCTTGTTTCTGAGCCAGAGGTAACGTGCGGTGGATTTTTGGCTACGACGCTGCGTTGCTGAGCATAAGTTCGCGTGTTCTGTTCCTGACCACATTTTAATTTGGACGAAACCCAGAAGTACTGGCGTGCTTAGAATTAGGTGCATGTTAAAGAACATTGTGGTGGTGAGAATCAAGCTCGACTTCCGCACTACGACGTGGTTCAAAACCACGAGAGACCATTGTGACTCCCCAGAATCACCATCCAATTTCCAGACAAGCTGCCTCTTTCGAGCAGCTGAAATAAATATTTCATTTGCCTGTGATTGAACAACAAACTTTAAAGCATTCGCCTATATGACTGCTCGGACTGAAACCATGCCAGCATAAAGCATCTTCAAGTGCTTCGTAAAAAAATTGTGCAAGTGCAGCAGTTCATCAACAAACATTTTGCTTTTCCAAGATATTAGCCGCAATCTACCCCTATTTTCACTAAGTGCGATGTTGTTCGCGCTTAGAGTGTCCCAGGGCCGAAAGTTCAAATCTGCACTGTTCATAAAGACAGTCAAAATGCTCCGGGTAGCCTACATACTTAACTTACTAAGGCTGTAATTTTCCCACACACTTTGTACTTCGTTTAAGTAAGCATACTCGCCTAGAATTTTAGTCAAATGCCGACAAGACGCCGTTTGTAGTTCATCGAGGCCACCAGGGAAACCTACTACGAGCCTCGTATAACGCAGCATTATTGAAAGAAGACAGGCTTCGATAAATACATGTAACTCTTCTAATTAAGTCGGAAGCGTTACCATTTTGTCACACATGGCACTGACCATGACCCTACCCCTTTTGCACAAACATAAACATGGGGTAAAAGAATTATCTTGTGGTTTTAAAAAGCGCGAATTATAACGGCAGCATAGCACTTTTAAACACTTCATTTTTTCATCGTTCTTTTTTTTTTGCAAGTGGAGTGTTTATTCCACACACGCATAACTTCACACACTGATATTGCATAGCGTGCCTCCCATTATCATTAAATCAATTTTCCATAAATTTATAACGCTTTCAAGCGCTTGCACACAGCCCACTAGAAAAGCGGCAATAATCCTACCGACTTTGAACTTTGCCTCGACATCACCTACTACCTATCTCCTACATTCGCCAAACAGAAACAATGTGCCTCGTGCAAGATACCGAGAGCACAGGATAAACTTCGTCTAACGCACTGAAATCGCAAAAAAGAAACAAGGCCTTAATAACTATTCGTAACTCTCCTAATAGCGCCAGTAAGTTCGAAATTTCGGAGAACGCTATATTTCCGATGACGGCTATTTCTTGGTAAATAGATAAATTGCGTAACTCAAAGTTCCTTTGGGACATTGAGAAATGTAGCTGATAACGGCAACGTTCCATCTGCGAATCCTTCTCTCAGATTCTTTTTTTTTCGTAAAAGGTATCTTTGCTACACGCATGCTTGGTCGCTCTCCAAGATTCGCCAAAGCAGTCCACCTACTTTTGCTAAGTTCGACCTCGGTGACAGATGTAGTTGTGTCACGGCGGTGGGATGAATACTGCGCGGCTCCTAAAAGTCAAATTATGTATATTCTGATTAGGCAGTTTATTAGACGAAAAGTATATAATCAAAACAATTTACCTACACGTACCCAATAGAATACTTTTTATGCTTGCCAAAAGTAAAGTCTTCGTAGCATCGGCTTGTTCGCATGAAGCTTTCAAGTATATGGTCAAAGCAATTTCTTTACAAAATTTATATTTGATGCAGAAATCGTCTGATTCGCACACTAATTTGCCCTAATTTTTCTCAAACGTTGCCACATTTGATATTGATGGCGTTTTAGTTAGGTCAGGGCATTCAGTTAAATTTTACGCTGCTCGTAATAAACACTTACTATCCGTAGATGTGGCATACGTAATTTTTTGCAAGGGCGACCTTTACGCCCACACTGTCGGCACTTCACCTATGAATCACCCATTACCAAGACTTTCTTTCAGCAACAATAAACGAGATGCTTAATTTAACTGATTGAAGACACCGCGAAGCTTAGCATAGAGCCTTGAAAGAGCGAAAGAACTAGGGTTGATGAATTATTTCCGAAGCTTCGTATGAAGCCATAACCGTTAAAATTCCTGTGGTTGCGCAAAAAACTTTGCAAAAGCTGTATTCGATTCACACAAATTTAACCCCTGAAACAGATTTTCCGCAGAGGTCTGCCCATTTTTGATAAGTTTGACCTTGCCGACATACGTGCCTATGTCATGGCAGCGGGAAAAACTTTGCGCTGCCCGTAAAAGCCTACTTTTATAGCTCCAGAGCACTTGCGTGCATAATGCATGCGATATTACGAAATTAATACCTATATTTTGAACTCTGAGTACAGATTAGCCATAACCTGTCCCTTATATACAAGCAGGGTGCATTGTCTATTTCACCGGCCACACCGGAAAAACCAACTTCCATGCCTAGCATTACTTACGCAAATGAAGAAAAAGCGAAACTTCACTAATTATTTCCAATGCTTCTATGGTCTCCATGAACTCAAACGTTTAACATTGCGCTCGGCATTCCCCCTATTTTTACCGGATTGGAAGTTTGTCTTGTCCAGTTTCTTGGGGTTTAAGGAAATAAAGTGAATAGCGGTAGTACCACACTCTCGAACGCTTGAATAAGTAACTTTCTACTGAGCCTATATTTAGGCGACATATGTAAAGCACTTTTCGTCCATCATGCCCCACAAGCTTCCTACTTCAACCAATGATAGACGCCCTGCCTTCTGAAAATACATGCCGTGTATAATGTATAAAAATAGGGAGACCATAACAGCTAAATAATTTGTTCTAAAGCATGTAATTCTTCTGGACACTTTCAAGTTCTGGTGCGCGCCACCCACACAATCGTCATTTGCTCAATATATGAAATATCTGCCATTTCTGGGCCCCGCTGGAAGGAGAGAGAACGTTATAAGTGTTTAACGTCTTAAACCGTCCAAAAAGGAGGATCTACCCTTTTTCTCGTTTAACCAATATTTGACAAAGGCAGTTGAAAATGTGTCTGCCTATTGCCCTTAACAACCTACACGTTTCCTCAAAAGCTACACATTGTGAGTTATTCACCTTGTTAATAAAACTGTGATAACTAGCCTAAAAGGCTTTCAGCGCTTCTAGTCCAATCAACAGCTTCGAGGAAACATGTTAAGTGTAGCGTTAAGTAAGACAGAGCGGTGGGAACTAAAAACTAAACGGACGTAGCCAAAATTGTCGTTGACATACAGAAGAAAGAAAACGGAACCACCAATTTTTGGCGGCTTATAAAATCTACATAATGAGCGCCAATATTTTTCTTTAGTGCGTCTTTAAAGCAACCCACGTAGCCAAATCTAACCCGGAGAAATTGCCAATAGCAATCTGGCAAGTTCGGGCGCGTACCTGACTGCAATCCCTATCGCTTGAATTCCAGGTGCTCATTCTAGACGAGCCGACGGCGGGTATGGATCCAGAGACGAGACGGGCTGTATGGGACACCCTGACAGACGTGGCCAAGGAGAGAACTCTGCTACTGTCCTCTCATGACATGGAGGAAGCTGACGCCATTGCTGACCATGTAATCATCCTGGCGTCCGGTGGGATCGTCTGCAGCGGATCGACATCCTTTCTGAAGAAAGCATGTGGTGAGCTTCTGCAGCCATCTAGTTAGGTGTATGCATTGGTTTAATCGGCGCTGCGAGCTTCCTTGTGACTACCCAGGTATATAAATATAATGTATGCACGAAAGACGACTGCTGCTAAACAAAACGGTAATAAAATAATAATATTATTATTATTAATGACAAGTGCCATTGCTTCGGCGTCCAGCAAATCAGCCTGTGATTAGATCGATGTGTTTTGTTTTAATTCATTTTCTTTATATCCGTCACTCTGACTGGTAAACTGTCTCCGTCAATTGAAGCAGCCTATTTTATGTCCACTTATGGCCGAAGGCTTCTCCCAACTATTTTGGTCCTAACTGTCCCAAGCCAGTTCACTTCATCCTATGTCTGCACCATTCTTAGTCTAATCGGGCACCCTGCTGTAGCACCCGCGTGGTTGCTTAGTGGCTGTGCTGTTGGGCTACTAAGCACGGGGTCTCGGGATCGAATCCCGGCCACGGCGACCGCATTTCGATGGGAGTGAAATGCCAAACCAGCCGCGTACTTAGATTTAGTTGCACATGAAAGAACACCAGGTGGACGAAATTTAAAGAGTCCCCCGCTACGGTGTGCCTCATAAGTAAAAGAGATTCTGGCACCCGAAACGCCGTTACTAAAGTTATTCTGCTGTACCACAAGCCTCCGTCGATTGGGTTGCAGGCTGTGTTGCACCCTGGCTGCACGGGGTAGAACACGGCCCCGACTCCACCCTCCTGCAGAGTCTTCTGCGCGATGTTCAGCCGCGATCACCGGAGGATTCTCGCGCGCTTTCACTCACAGATACAGCATACGGCTCGCGACGACGATTTTATCGCCCTTTGACTTTATTCAGGGCGTCATGGCGACGGCAACGGCGGCAATGCGACTCGAGTGTCCACATATTTGTTATCGGAAGAAAATGAAAAGCGAGAGTGAAACCACGCTACACTTAAGAACTGCTCGAAACAAAAACTTCCTAAATTTCAATATTTAAAAAATGTAATTATTATTTATGGCATTATATCACAGTTTGGCGCGCGGTTGGAAAATAAGTAAAACAAAATACACCAAGACTAGCCTGTTGCTCTTGCGTAAATTACGACCAGGCTGCTACTTTCTGTCATACGTGCTGAGAACTTGACAGATCAGTTTGTTGTAAATGCTTATGCACGACTGCCTCCTGCAAACATGATTTTTTGTCCTGATATTGAAGACGATGATTTCTCTCGCCGGCTTCACTCGGTGTAGTCAGTGCTGCCGTGTAAGGAAAACGCAGGCTACAGTCACAATTTCGAAAAGAAAGGCAAAATGACGTGATATCGCTCCTGATATGCAGTGGTTGTTTAGTTCACTCCTATCTTTATACACGCTTTCCTGCAATGTACACAAACATGACATAGAATCCGAGTTCACACACTACAAGTTTAGGCACAAGTACAACTTTGCGTGCCAGTCCGTTTTGTACAATTAATATACTCTCTTTCAACCTTCGAATAACTTCAAAACAGTATCGTTGGTATATGAGAGGGAAAATTGCTTTATATCTTTCGACTGATTGTTGAGAATGTGGCTGCACCCTAAGTTATTGTGTAAACAGTTGTAGCAACAATCGAGGCGAACTTCCACCTCCTTCGTCACCGTGATGTTCTATATAAGTCCCAGTGCGATAACATCGCGACCGCGCCCTTTATGCTGTAGCTGCGACGGAATGTTTGCGAGGGAGAGCTGAGAAGTATGAATGCTTGGTGCCGCGGAGTTTTTCGTCACGCACTCAAAGGAGGTAGGAGGTGTTGGTGCTTTTGAGTGTGGGGGACGGTTTATGCTTGTTTGTTCGCGTCCGTGCGTGGTGAGTTTGTGTGGGCGCTCGCGTGTGCATAATCGTGTATGTGCTTGTATGTTTGTGTGTCTGTGCATTCCTAGTGCGTGTGTTGTGTGCTTGTGCATTTGCGTGTGTGATTTTGTGTGTTCGTGCATGGTGCATGTATGTATGTGTATGCGCGATTATGGGTGTGCTTGTGTGCGTTCATGCGTGCGTGGTGGATGGTGCTTGTGGACGTGTATATATATATATATATATATATATATATATATATATATATATATATATATATATGTGTGTGTGTGTATGTGTGTGTGTGTGTGTGTGTGTGTGTGCGCGAGTGTGTGTGCCTGTTCCGCCTATCGTACAACAAAAAGGACGCATCGAATCGCACGCTTTGCTAATAGTAACATAGCGTTCTAAGGGTACGAGATAATAATATCCTAATGTACTACAATCTGACACGAGACATATATTTATGGTGACGCATATGACACGTATGATTACATTCGATGATGCGATTTCCGCTATTTTTAATTATTTCAGTGTTGCTCGTCTATCTGGCACAACTCCTCCCAACAAAAGATGAAGTTATAAGTTAACGCTTACATGTCTCAATTTTTTATTCGTCTTTGTCACAATAACTTCAGAGTATTTCACAGCTATTGCAGAATCACTGCCTGAAGGCTACGATTAAAGTTTGATCATTATGCATAGCTCTTAATTATATGCCCCGCGATAACGCTCAGCTGGCAAAGACGTCGCGGCGCCGTGCGCCGGATTTTCAGTGACACCGCACTATTTCAACCCATAGTAACTTTAGGTACCTGATTATTATTTGCCCTCGGCACGAATCAAATCATTTTAAAGTGAAGTCAATAAGAGGAGGTCCACAATGATTACTGTGCGGCGGCGAAGGCCGGCTTTCCGCGACGCGCTCGATATGAGATGCAAACGCAATGCAACGTTTGTCCGAGAGCGGAATTAGCTTTCAAATGTTATCATCAATTATTATATAATATACGTTACCTTTCATATATACCTCAATATAACTTCTAAACCGAAATGCTTGTTTCTAACGTTAGTGTTATCCAGGCTTCAATTTGCATGTCAGCTAGGAGTTTCCACAACAGCGGTCGTGAAAGCTAACGCCTTTAAGCTGCAAACCAGAATGCGTGAAAACATCACTTTACCTTGCGAACGACTTTCTGTGGCATTGAAGGGAACGCTGCGGAGGGAAATCGCACACAACTAAGAGTGCTCCTGAGAAAACATTATACTACATTCTCAGGCATACTAGTTTAAGCAGGTGAAACCATAGACATCTTACTTGCAACAAATCAAGACGATTTTGTTGCGAGAGGAAAGGGGAGAGACGTCCAACGGCAACGAACGGCACCTTTAGTGAAACGGCCACAACGACCAACGTCGTTCACGTTGTCTTGTACCCACAACCAATTTGAAAATAGGCGCCCGATCTGATGATGATGATGATAAAATGAACCCGTAAGAAACGCGCAGTAATGGACGTCCTACCTGATTACGATGAATATGGAATGAACGCGTAAAACACGGGTGGCAATATGCACCAATCAGTGTTAAATGCGAACCACTTTACTTGTTTTCGTTTGCATTTGGGCAAATCTAACACCGTCATAAATGGGTGCTCAACGCTGATTTAGTGGCTGTTTATACCTACACGAAAAACAGCTGTGAAACGCTGCCGGACAACTCGGTGCACAGAGACGCGTGCAGAATCTCCGCTGCTGCAGCTTTGCCTTCGTTGGCGCAGATAGTTGTCCACGTTTATTAAAAGACCCAGCCACGGATGTCAGCCTTAAGTCCTAGTTCTTGGTGAAGGCATTGAAAAACCACCTATGCATGTAGTTGTTTCTATATCTATCAGCTGCCAGATTAGCATGCATCTCCGAAGGGATGTAATATATTTTTCAATTCCCGCCAATACGGATGCCATCGCAGCGTGAGTGAACTGAATGCGCGACTTTCTGCTAGACAGCGTAACCCCGTAGCTATCCTGACCCAATTTGGCTGTTGAAGCCGTGTTTCTGTACACAAGCCGTGTGACGATGATTCGTCCTTAACTGACTTTTGTATGCACGCAGGTGTTGGATACAAGCTGACGTTCTCCAAGGTGAAAAACGCTTTCAAACTCCATGACGTCATGAATATCGTCCGCAAGACCACACCTGCGGCATTCGTCGATGATGAGAAGCAAGAAGAGGTGTCCATCGCGCTGGGCACTTTGGACAGCAAGGATTTCCCGGCCATGTTCAAGGCACTGGAAAGCTCTCTCGAAAAGCTGGGCATTGCAGGCATTGGAGTCACTGTCGCCTCGATGAAGGACGTCTACTTGAAGTAGGTTGTTCTGCATATCCCTGAATGGAATATCATTGTTGATTTGCTAGTATCAATGAACGTATGACGGCAATGTTTTCGTGAGACCAGTACAATACAACAAAAGCTCACTTCATGATGACATAGTGCAGTGCGACGAACGAGGATAAAGAAGAATTTTTACACACACAGCGCTTCGTCTTTCGTAGAATATCCACAGTTAAAGGAGACGCCGCTTTACAGCAGCTTTAACGGGCTCCTTTGGGATTAGCTACTGTGAGTCACATGATTTTTTACAGCAAGAAATAAGCGAACCACGCGCACTACACGTATTTCGAACTGCCCTTTCTGCGGGCAAGGGAAAAAAGAAAAGAGAAAGAACTGGGACAAACTAATAAAAACGCAGTAAAAGTCTGAAGCACGCATATAAATTATTATTTGAAGAATATCATTATTGTGTGGAGGATTAGCGAAAAATCCATTGAGGGACATGAGTGGGTGTTCTGGCTAGCTAACTTTGGCCCATGAGCAGGTAACACTGGTAGAGTTATTCCGGCCGGACCCGCCGACGAAATAGTGCAACCTATCCTATTCGTTTCAGCGTTGTAAATGCGAAGTTCTAAATTCTTTACTGTGATTAAACGTCGCACTTCCTGTCACCAGTAGCTAGTTGTGGCATTTAGAATGTTGAACCTGTTCGCTTTGTTTTTTCTGCATTGAGTGCTTTTTAATTACAAAGATCTTTTTATTGAAAAATATGCGGTGTCAACACGTTGTTCACGTAGTTTTGATTAACGAACAATCAAGGCCCTCGGATATCCTTTCTTTTTTTATTTTCTTATAGTAAATTTTTATTCCATAATTGTTCTATAAGTTCCTTCGGGAAAATTGGAAACTTGGAGTGCTATTTAAGCAGTAGCAAAATACAGCTTCTTTTCTTGAGCTTTAGACTACGCATGTGATACAATTTACAGGATAAAGGAGCGAGAGATGTACCTGTTCCAAAAAGAGGAAAAGATTCTGCATTATTAAAATGCACGTCTTCCACAGAGGCGTGTTCTTACAATAGCGGCCCTGTGTTATCCTACAGGATAAACCTGGACTGGGTACCAGGGGGAAAAGCACGAGAACAAGCAGTAGAAGGTATGTAATTTTTTCGATAAATTTTATTTTGGGGATAATTGTTGCAGCTAACATTCAATTGATTGGCCAAATTCAAAATGATAGTTCTCCAGCCAGGCAACAGACGGAACACATGAATATGTATAACGAAATATGTAAAGCAGGGTTCAAGTAACAAAATTACACACTACAGATTATTTTACAAATTGAACAACTGTCATCTTCATAAAAACTAACAAGCAATGCCATAGAAGTGGGGGACACAGCACATTCAGCAGCACGATTTACGCACTGAAATACGTGACCTATCATTACGCATTGTTTATTTCATGTCACCGTATTGCAGTACACCAAAGGACTCAACTATACACATAAATATATAAATACGGCATTATAGCTTAGCTAGACACCATTTCGTTATTTCAGTGCGATATAACTTATAGACCGAGTGCAGTTGGTGACATAGAAAGTATGCCGTGGTGCTGTTGACAGTAGCCATGAACAATTGGTGCCTGTTACCGGCTTCTTGCCGGTCTTGGCAATAGTACGTAGGACCAAGAAGTTTCCGATTTTTTTTGCTCATTACACAGTGCAGTTATTGAGTGGGCATCTTGGAACGTAGCTTCGTATACATCTTACAAAGCGCACGAAGGAACAACGATTTCAAATGCGATACATTATTTTTTTAAGCACAGGTCTCATGGCAGAAGCCCTGCACCCATCACCTTTCTATGCAGGTTGAGAAGTACATAAACGAGTTTCATTTTTCTCCTAGCTGACCAATGATGCTGACTTCCGTCAATAACTGGCCAACTTTTGTAGTAACAACTTTACCGAAAATATCACCATTAACACAGCTAATTTTAGAAAATGTCATTACGTCAGTAGCAAAAACAGGTAATGACACGATAGGAGCAATGGAGTGAAGCGATGTGTGATATTGCGGCGTCAGGTTGAAAAAGAAAGACAAATGGTCGCTTGAGGTATTCTCATATTAGAAGAGCATGGCCCTACATGCAGATACATTGATTCGTGAAACAAACACTGTTGAAACATGTTTTTCAGAAAAATACACCATTTTGTTGAAACAATACCGAGCTTCTAATTTGTCGTTGCATATGTAGATCTCTTTCCGGAAGATGAACACCACGAAAATTCACGCCGAAGCTTTGATACAGTAAACAAACACTACCCAAGACACACGAACATAAACGGTTTCTGTCATGCGGGAAGAAAAGTAGCAAGAATTGTCTGCAACTTGACACCGAGCGGGCAGTAATAATCGGTGAGAAAATGAAAAATGCATGAAATATAAAGCAAGAGAGAAACAAGAGCACTGAATACGCGCAGCCACAAGCAGGTTTCTTTCTTGCAGGCTAGTGCAAATTTCAAAACAGTGCATTTATTTACCCCGGGGAATAAAACCAAATGCACACACACAAACATTTAACAATGATGCCGGTTGACCCCAGGAGGAGGACGATGCTTTCGTTACGACTGGTGAAAAGCTCGGCGTACTTTTCGGTTGTTTCGCGCATCTTCGTCGGTCGGATCAGCACTACAGCACTAACGAAAGCTGCTCAGAAGCTCCAACTGGTGGCCTTGTTTGGCCCCTCTTGTTGTCGCAGCTTCGTCGTATTGGCGCGTTAAATCATTCATCTTGTCAACAGAAAACTCTTTCCTGGACGCGGATGCTTCTCGCAGTTTATTTGATTTTTTAGTACTGCTCCGAGCCAAGCTTCAAGCACTTCAAACTGCTTCAAACATTTCAGTGACAGCGCCGTTATCCATCATTGGCTGTAGTCCGTCATGAGGCGTTGAGAGAGCAAATATTGCTGACTATCAGTTCATTCACTTTCACTCTCCCATGATTACTGTGGCAACAAACAAATTCCCATCACGTGCTCTTTGAAGCGAAGTGGAAAGCGAGAAGCTGCAGAGAGCGAAAACGATTCATGCGATGATTGTGTAGTTCCGGTAGCGACCGTAGAGCCGTCATTGAGGAATATTTCGAACCGCATTTGAAAGAAACCACTGTACCCGTTTTGCATCCTAGTGCATTGTCAGATAGCTTTAGCACATCATAAGTGGCACCATGTTATACGCAATAAAGCAGCGGGTTTCAACTACGCATGCGCAGAACGCGATAGCATCCTCGCGCTTCGTTGCGCGCTTATGCTGTATTTAGAATTCATCGCAAGATGCTTACGCGCGCATAGACTGTTTAACGTGGAAAACATGGCGGTATCTTCTAGACGACAGCCGCGCGCTTCGGATCTATCAAGTCGTCGTCCTTAGCTGCTTGGTCCATTTGTTCTGAACATGCGTTTCTATTTGCTTTACATTTGTGGTATGATGTTTCGACAGCAAAGTATTAGTTACCACTGCGCCTGGTATCCGAAGTCTATCCTTGATGTTCCAGCATTTTGAAACTAACAAGCCTGCTTATATATACGTGCTGATGACGAGCATTTTAGAAGGCACGGATGATTGCCTGATTAATGTCAGTGGCGACAATGCCGACTTTCTTTGGTGTCAGTTTACAGATATGTGCCTTCGTGGTTTCGCATCCTTTGTGTCGAATAAATGGAAAGGACTTCATAAGCAGACTTCACGGATGACGCGTAACCTCTTCAACTAAGGCATAAGTTTAAGCAGTTAAATAAGCTACACGTGCAATACCCTTCCATGAGTGCACAACGCGAGCAGGTAGCGCACGCTGTACAAGCACCAAAAGATGATTCTTTTCGAACAGTGCTGCCACCCATCATAAAAAATGACCCAAGAAAAGTTCTGCACCTTCATAAGTGAGCAAACAAAACTGTCATAAACCTCAAATTTCCTGGTCAGATGATCTCAGCCGCAAGAGAAATTTTGCAACATTTTATTGCTTATTTCCGTAATGGGTTTTCACGAGCTGTCATGTGCCCATCCACGGTTTCTGCTCCAGCATCTCAGGGATCATTTATTTACCATCCAGGTGTATTACCGCTGTTGCCGAATGTTAATGTCATGAAGTCTTCTTCTTGCGATGGTATTCTTAACAATTTTCGCAAGCGATCTGCAGAGACTGTTGCGACATTTCTTGTTATAATATTCCGTGAATCACTGGAAACTGGCAGATTTCCTGATGACTGGAAGACAGTCGGAACTTTCCCTATATCTAGGAACGGAGACCGTCTTCTTGTAAAAATTATCGCCCTATTTCTATACTATAATTTTTATACACCCCCAATGGCAGCGGCAGCGTCACCAAGTGTTATGCAACAATCCTAGGAGCCACCGACGTTCCGCGGTTCCACAATCGAGAACCCGGAAAGCTGGCTGGAGACGTATGGGAAGGTCGCTACGTTTAACAGCTGTAAATGCGACGACAAGCTGCGGCATGTCTATTTCACATTGGAAGACGCCGCCAGGACGTGGTTCGAGAACCGACAAGCCACCTTAACGACGTGGGACCTGTTCCGAAGCTGCTTTCTGCAAGCATTCACAAGCGTCGTGCGGAAAGAGCGCGCTCAAGCTCTACTAGAAACCCGAGTACAGCTTCCGAATGAGACCATAGTGGTCTTCACGGAGGAGATGGCCCGTCTTTTCCAGCACTCCAACCCGGAAATGTCGGAGGAGAAATAAGTTCGTTTCGTCATGCGGGGCGTCCAGCAAGAACTTTTCGCCGGACTGATACGCAACCGGTCCAAGACCGTGGCTGAGTTTTGCACAGGGGCATCGACAATCGAGAAAACTGGAAATACTCACTCGGCAGCATAACCGACAAGTGCTCACGGCGAGGTGCGCCATCCAAGGACTGAGTTCGGACGACCTTCAAGAGGCCGTCAGAGTCATTGTGCGCAAAGAACTGCGCAAGATCACGCCTTCGTCGCAGCCTCAAGTGGCCTCGATTGCCGACATCGTGAAATAAAGGGTTCAGTGATCGCTTGCAGTTCCTGAGGTGCGACCACAATTACCGCAGCCCCAGCCGGAAGCGATGACCTACGCCACCGTCGCACGCCATCGAAGTCCCCCTCCGAGACCGCGCCAGGGCCATGTAACACCGCGACTCCGTCGTCTACAGCCGCCGGTGCCAGCAGCCCACCCTTTGCCCAGGGCAGCTACGTGAGGAAGACGGACATCTCGCGAGCCCCTACCACCGCCCGCTCTGCTATCACTGCGAAGAAGCCGGCCATGTGTACCGCCGATCCCCATACCGCGACTTGAGACTGAGAGCGTTCGCCGTCAACGCGCCACGTCCACAGCTTGGGGAGCGCCCACATGACATCGCCGATTACTTATAAGCCACTCAGTGGAACTCTCAACGACCATCCCGTGCACCGTCACCTGGCCGCTGCCTGTCCCCGCAACGCCAACCATACACTGGCCAAGCCCAGGGCCGGTCTACAAACCCATATCCGGAAAACTAACAGCAACTGATGGGAGTGCGGTTGCTGCTCGTTGAAATGACAAAGCTCCTCCGCCGCCAACGAAGACGCCGTAGCGACTATCTCGACTATATGACAACAGCACGCCGCAATACCGACGAAGCCTGGAAGCAAAAAACGTACAGACCAAGGACCTGATGCCGCGACGTAGCAGCCCCACATCAGCAGGAGGCACGCACGATCTGACGCCGAGAGCTAACTGCAACGGAAGACAAAGAACCACCTACCTCGACGTGCTTCTTTATGGCCACGCAATCACCGCATTGGTAGACACAGGAGCCGACTACTCCGTCGTAAATGGACCCTTCGCCGCCAAGTTCAAGAAGGTTAAGACTGTGTGGGAAGGCCTCCAAATTCGGACCGCTGGAGGACACCTAATAACGCCAACTGGAATTTGCAGAGCAATAATTACGGTTCGTGAACGAACCTGCCTTGCCACATTCGTTATCCTCCAACAGTGTTCACGGGACGTCATTCTCGATATGGCCTTCCTGATCCAACACGCCGCAGTCATTGACCTAAAGTCAAAGTCGATAACACTGTCGGAAGATCAAGCGATACCACCAGAGAGCTGCCGTAGTAACCACACCTTGAGTGTGCTTGAATATCAAGTGAGCATCCCGCCTCACTCCAGAATTGTTCTTTCCGATGGTACCGAAACACCAGCACACGTAGAAGGCCTCATCGAGGGCGGCCATCGTCTACTGCTTAACCGTGAAATTTGCGTCGCAAGAGGGATCCCTCGACTGCACGGCGCGAAAGGGAAAGTAATGTTGGCAAGCTTCAGCTAGGAGAGTTCAAGCATATCAACAAGGGCATGACGATCGCATACATCACGGAAATTCTGGAAACCAGCGATACTCTCATCGTATCGGATTCTGCCACATCTACCCAGATAACCATAGTTCCCGAACCAGACTTCGACATAAATCCAAGTCTCCCCATGATTAAGAGCAATGGCTCAGTTGTCTGCTCTGACTGTAAAAAGACTGCTTTTCGACGTCATCGAGCATTCGACAAAACCAGTCGCGAAGCATCACACAATTACCGAAGGGAACAATCGACCATTGCGCCAGCCTTACCGAGTTTCGACGCGAGAATGTGAAACTATTAGGCAACAAGTCGACGAAATGCTGCGCAACATCCCCCAGCCGTCGAAAAGCCCGTGGGCGTCTCCTGTTGTCTTGGTGAAGAAAAAGGATAGAACTTTACATTTCTGCGTCGATTACCACCGACTGAATAAGATCACGAAGAAGCATG
Organism: Dermacentor variabilis; assembly: GCF_050947875.1. Lineage (NCBI taxonomy): Eukaryota > Metazoa > Arthropoda > Arachnida > Ixodida > Ixodidae > Dermacentor > Dermacentor variabilis. The sequence goes on from NC_134577.1 coordinate 95,572,397, forward strand.
TATGCCCCCTGCCACGGGTAGACGATGCATAGGATCGGCTCTGCAACGCTAAATACTTCTCGTCAATGAATCTCAAGTCTGGCGACTGGCAAATAGAAGTCAACAAGAGAGATCGCGAAAAGACTGCCTTAATCACGCCAGACAGCCTCTACGAGTTCAAGGTCATGCCACTCGGAGTGTGCTGCGCGCCTGCAACGTTCAACCGCGTCATGGACACGGTGTTTGCAGGGTTGAAGTGGCAGACCTTTCTTGTTTACTTGAATGACGTCGTCGTCTTCGCCAGGAATTTCGATAATCACCTTATGTAGCTAACGACAGTACTAGAGGCAATCAAATCTTCAGGGCACACTCTGAAGCCGAAAAATCCCAACTTGGCGTATGCTGAGCTGCAGTTCCTAGGTCACGTCATTGGCAAATCCGGAGTCCGCCTGACCCGCACAAGAGAGCTGTCATCGGAAAGTTTCCGCAGCTTATCGACAAGAAGGCAGTGCGTAGGTTCCTTGGCATGTGTGCCTACTACAGGCGCTCTGTCAAGGACTTTTCAAGCACCGCTGAGCCGTTAACACATCTAACTAAATGTGATGTCAAGTTCAATTGGGAAATGCCGCAGGCCCACGCTTTTAAATTACTCAAAAGACGCATGCAGTCGCCGCTGGTACTTGCGCACTTCGACAAGATGCCGTGTCATAAGTAAGAGGCATGTGGACCGAAAAGAAAGGAAGATGACGACGTGCGCCAATCGGTCCGAACGCCACGAGCCCTAGAGGCGCGGGACCTGAGCTGTGATCGGGGGAGAAGCGGTGCTGAACTGGGATTATCGACGTGGCTCTGGGTAAGAAGGTAGGAGCGTAAGCTTCGTGCTGGCGACGGGAGCCATGGAGGTTCGAAGTGGCCCGTGACGCTGGCGATCCAGGGTGTGGCCGTAGACCTCGGCGACGTTCAAGCGAGGCTCCTTGGACCTACTGCAGCCTCTCACGGCAGTGCCGGGTACTCCAGGAATTGGATCCCCCTCCTTCGGCACACCAGCACGGACGGTAATTCCCAGGGCGCCTCGTCGGCACTCGGAGAAGTAGCGGCGGAGTCCGGCCGTAGGCCTAACCACGAAGGCCAGAGGGCCACGTCACCGACATAGTTCGCGGCACCGACATCCGAGACGCAGGAGCTAGCCGGTCTGTACCACCACAACAAAGCTTGCAAGTCGGCAGGAGCACCAACTGGGACCAAGAGCCGACGCACATCGGACTTGGAAATACGTCCGACAACCGAACTTCGTAAGGGCGTTCCTTTTGTTAGCGTGCAGCCATAGGCCATGGTTGCCGGACTTTCGCGTGGAACGCGCTAAACACAGGCACCGCCGGCAATTAGGAGATATTTAATCACCGTTACGTAGGCGACAAAGGTGTCGATGTCTCTTTTTGATGTTTCATGTCTTGGGAATGCTACTTGGAGTTGACTGAGTTTCGAGTGTGTTTCATTTTGGGTTTGTTTTGAGTAAAATCTGTTAGCTGTGCTCGCCTGCGTCTCCCGACTCCATCTCTCCCAATATCCGCACGGTCCCGAGATCAGTGTGACATGCCGATGCCGAAATCCACATTCACACCAGTAGCCTTGGCCTCGGTGCCGTCTTAGTCCAGAGGAAAGAAGGACTTGAATGGGTGATAGATTACGCTAGCCCGTCGCTGTCAAAAGTGGAAGGAGATTATTCTACCACGGAAAAGGAGTACGTGACCATGATTTCGGCTACAGTGAAATTCTGCCCTTGCCTATATGACAGGTCATTCAAAGTCGTCAGCGACCATCACGCGTTGTGTTGGCTAGCGAACTTAAAGGACCCTTCGGTGCGGCTGGTGCAGCGGAGCCTCACGCTACAACTATACGGCATCACTCTAACCTACAAGTCCGGACGAAAACACTGATGCCGATTGCCTGTCACCTGCGCCCATTGACCCACCGCCACTAGATGACGAGGGTGACGACGCTTTCCTTTGAATAATAAACGCGGAAGACTTCGCTAAACAGCAACGGACAGACCCGGAGCTAAAAACCTCGTCGAGTATTTCGAAGGACACACCAACGTTGTCCTATTGCTTTTAAGCGAAGATTATCTTCGCTCTCACTTCAAAACAACCTACTCGTAAAGACGAACTTCCCACCAGTCCACGCCAACTACCTTCTTGTTGTTCCCTCAGTGCTGCTTCCAGAAATACTGCACGCCCTACATGACGATTCGACCACTCGGCATCTCGGTTTCACCCGGACGCTATCGAGGATACAGGAAAAGAATTACGGGCCGCGCCTGACCACCGACATCGCCCGTTACGTCAAGACATACCGAGACTCAGCGACACAAGGCCCCACCGAGAAGGCCAACGGGATTACTACGACTGATCGAGCCACCTTGCCGACCATTTCAATAGATCAGGATGGGCTCGTTAGGACCCTTTCCGACGTCAACAATCGAAAATAAGTGGATCATTGTGGCGACGGACTACCTCACCGACTTCGCTGAAACGAAAGCTCTGCCAAAAGGCAGCGCAGCCTAAGTGGCGATATTCTTCGTCACGGACACCTTGCTGCGACATGGCGCCTCAGAAATCATCAGCGACAGAGGAACCGCCTTTATAGTGGAGGCATTCTAGAATGGAGCGCCAGACAAGCCGCAGGGGGACAACTGCCTACCACCCGCAGACGAACGGTCTTAAGGAGCGCCTGAATAAGACCCTCGCCGACATGCTAGCAATGTACGTCGACCTTGAACAAACGACCTGGGATGTCGTCTTGCCGTACGTAACCTTCGCCTACAACACGGTAGTGCGAGAAACAACAAATATCACGCCGTTCACGCTGGTTCATGTTAGGAACCCGATTACTGTCGAGGCCATACTGCCGCACGTCACCGACAAAGAGAATCTTGAACTCGTCACCTATCTCCAGCACGCGGAAGACGCCCGACAGCTCGCCCGCCTGAGGATCAAGAACAAGCAGAGGACCCACAGCCGACGCTTCGACGACGCTACGTTGAGTACCAGACCGGCGACCGCGTTTTGGTTTGGATCGCAATACGCCGAAGAGGACATAGTGAGAAGCTTTTACGTCGGTATTTCGGACCCTGCGAGATCATCCGACGCGTTGGTGCACGCGACTATGAGGTCGTACCAGACGGAATTTCGCTATCACAGCTGCGCTGCTCACGGCCTGAAATAGTCCACGTTGTGCGATTTGAGCCGTTTTACCAGCGCTAGTGAGCTTTGGGACTTTGCGTAGCACACGTTTGGACTTTCTTATTTTTGTGTGTGCTTTGTTACTTTGGACTTTGTTTCTTTTCGTTGTTTTGTTCCTTTTGTTTAATAAGTGTCCTTTTGTGTTTCGCTCTCTGAAGTTTGTAGCATCGAAACGATGCTTTTTAAGGTGGGGTATTGACATGTGTACCGGTTCATCTTCATCAGGTGACCACGTTTCACTACCTAACGAATGGTATCGCACAACGCAGGACGCGCCTGCACGTATCGGAAATTTCTGCACTGTTATTGATGGTTCCACCCGCTGTAGGTCGCCGAAACTTGTGTAATCTGATTTCATGTAAGCGCCACGCGAATGGCATAGAACTCTGTGGAAGACACGCGGGTCCCAGCGATTACTCTGGAATGTTCAACGACTGATGTATAAAAAGCCGACGCGCTTGACTCGCTGATCAGATTTTTGACGATCGCCGTGTGTGTTCACCGTTATCGTTGTTCTTTGAGAGTAGCCTGGTTTTTAGGGCACAAGTTAGGCCGAATAAAATGCTAGTTTCGGTAATCACAGTTTTCCTGCCTTCTTCACCGTCACTACTACATGACAATATGTTTCGTGCTTTTAATAAGAAGTATCCTGATCTCGTAGGTAAGCTTCTGTTTTAGTTCATATATTTGTTCGATAAATTTAAGATTTCTGTTTACTTGTGTACCAGGATAATTAGAGGAAAACTTGCAGGGATAAGACTGGTGCCAGGAAAAATGCTGCCTAGCAACAAACGCTTAGGCTATAAAAAAGGGAACATGTATGTACGGTTAAAGCTGTGAATGGAGAAGCTTTAATAATAATAAAGAATAATGAAAATAACAATCATTAATAAGGATAATGAATAACAATAGTTAATAACGAATGCTAAATCAAAACATGTTCCAGTGCCGCATCTAAAGGAATTAGCAGGCTTTCTGTGCTCGTCTCGCTGAGGCAGTGAGACCTGACAGCAGGCACTTTGTTCCTGCATTCCTCATAAAAAAGAATTGTGGGGCTGTAGCGTTTACCAGACTTCCATTTCTTTCATTGTTATTGGCAGCTTGTTCCGTTGTGAAGTTGCATCCGTACCAGCGCTCCGTTTATACTAGCCCATACATTTTCGGCATAGCAAGTTCACGTCAGTCCTACAAACGCGTCCTTGTATAAGGGACGAAATTAGGGGCTTGTAGTTTTTGCCACCGTACAGTTCTTAAAACCCTAAATAGGCCCTATCGTTAACATCCTGCGTCGGTAAACTAATGGAACATGTATTTCTCACGGGCCTCACGATATACATGGATGACTTTACCCACATACCATGGTTGGATTTCGACCCAATTTCCACAAGTATCGACGCAGCATATTGTGCTGAAACTAACACATCAGATCATAGATGCGGTTGAGAAACTCTAGACACCAAGTCAATACTAGGTCTCGATCTAACTAAGCCCTTTGACACCGTCACGCACAAGGAGTTACTACAAAATCTCCAAAAGCTGGATGTGGGACGTAACACATATGCGTGCATCAGACTTCCTGACGGATCGTACCTGAAAGATCTTAATTGGAGAATCTAAATCGGTGGCGCTCAAACTAGGTAATAAGGGCACCCCACCGGGTTTAGTCCTATCTCCTTTTCTATTGAGTGTGGCAATGATCGGTCTTCCTGCGAGACTCGAAAAGATAGGAGGATTGGGACACAGCCTATATGCGGACGACATCACCCTTTGGGTGGTGGCTGGGAAGCGATGGACATGGTGGAAGAGATACTTCGAACGGCAGTAAGCACGATCGAAGACTACATCAGAGACAAGGAACTGAGATGCTCCTCGCCAAAATTGGGAGTTCTGCTCTATGCAGGGGTCGAAAAATCATTAGGAAAAGGATGGGCATTGTGGTCACAGTAGAAGGCACCACGATACTGGTAGTGGAGAGCCTGAGTATACTGGGACTCCGCATGTCTGAAAACGGCCATAACGGAGAGACCATTAGACTACTAGACAATAGTGTTCAACAATCAGACTAATAAAGCGGATACCCAACAGGTACTATGGCATGAAAGAGCACAATCTCAACCAATTAATAAAAACATTCGTAATCAGTCGTATTGTATATGTGGTCCCTTACCTCAAGCTCTACGCTGCGGAGAAAGCCAAGATATAATGCATTAATAGGAGGGCGTATAAGCAAGCCTTGGGACTTTGCGTAAATACTTAAAACGAGAAATGACTGGCGCTCGGCGTGCAAAACACACTACACGAACTTATTGAGGCCCAGAGAGTAGCACCGTATGAAAGGCTTACGCAGAGTTTGACGGGGAGACCCATATTAGATGACAGCGGAATAACCTACGAAGCACAACACAGAGTGCGGAGAGGCATCCCAAGAAAAATAAGGGAAGATCTATCAATACCCCCGATCCTCAGAAATATGCATCCAAATTTTACCAAGATCGCAAGAGCGAGATCACTCCACAAAAGATTCCGAAGTGCCAGGGACGTGGTCTATGTGGACGTGGCGGAGTACGCAAATAGACAGCGTATGTCGAGAGTTGGTACAAGTCTAGAGGGTGACTGCAGAGAGGGGCACGGTAAAAAGAGGGAAGGGCGGGGTGGCGGTAGAGGCTGCCTTAGCACTGGAAATAGCCTCCACGGAGTCTAATATCGTAGTGAGCGACTCCAAGACAGCCGTCAGAAACTATGCAAAAGGATGAATTTCGCCGGAAGCGCTGAGAATTTTAAACTTTCGGGACGATCAAGACATTCACATTATATGGGCAACGCACACTCCTACCTTCCCGGGAACGAAATAGCACAGAACCTGGCTCAAGAACTGACGGGCCGAGCAGGTGACACGCAACAAATACTGGGAACGGAGAAAGACCGGATGACCAGCTTTAACGAGGTCACCAAACACTATAAATTGGTAAGGTCCCATTTCCCGCCGGCACACTCCACGCTGAGTAGACGGCAAGCAACAGTATGGCACCCCTTACAAACAGATACATATCCGAACCAGGTGGCCTGCCACCGCTACTACCCAGGCCATTACACGGATAGATGTAGATTCCGTCAAAAAGGGTGGAAGAACAACATATGATTTGGGCTTCTCCTTGGACACCCACACAGAATAAGATAAACAAGACCAGAGAGCAGTGGGAAACCGCGTTGCTCAGCTGTGCACCGTAAGACCAACTCAAAGCAATTCAGTAGGCCGAAGATGCCGCCAGGGCCCAATGACTCGAGGCCGTTACCTAGGTAGAGAGGCCTAGGTCTCAAATCTGCTGTGCACAAATAAAGTTCATTCCTCCTCCTCCTACGGAATGTATGCATCGAACCAAATGATGAACAAACAGCAATGCAAGCGAGATAGCCGGCAAGGCACATGGTCAGGACAGATGCACGTAACATCATGCACAAACTATGTATACCTGTTTGTGAAAGCAGTCTTATGGTGATGAGACGAAATAAGCATTAAAAAGTATATCTGTGTTGATACACGTACATGTGAATCACTTTGCTTTGCACTCACGCCAAGTCTGAGGCAGTACTTTGTTTTATAATGCATAAAGCGGTGCATTCCACTCCTGGTTACACTCCCTGTAGCAAATTGGGGCAAAGCAACAAATGTGTATTGAGTGAAAAACGCTACCCAGTTACGTCTTGCTGTTTGTATAAGTTTTACACACGCATATACACGAGTCTTTCTGAGTGCAGCTAAGAAACGCACTCTCTTTGGGGCTAGCTAGATCTGGTCGCGAGAACGAGCCACACGGCCGTACCCAGTGGGGTCCAGGACGGAGGACTCCACCCATGCGCGAGGCCCATCGAAGGACCCTGCGGTTTCCCTTTTTTATATAAATCATTTATCTCTCTCTCTCTCTCTCTCTCTCTCTTGGTAGAGAGAGCTAAGTACAGACCAATAACTCCATCAAACACAAAAAAACTGGCCTGCCATCAGTGCTGACACAAAAGCAAATCTGCAGGCTGCTTTAATCAATCGAACAGCCTTTCGTTAATGTGTACCAAATGAAAAACTCCCAAAATTAGCTGAAAGAAAATTGTAGGCTATAACAGTGCCTAAGGTAGTGCAGATGACTAATATTTAGTAATATGCATCTACCTCTGCAGACGAACAATTTTTCTAGATAAATTTCATTGCGTTTCTAAGGGCCCACTGCAGAGCAAACCTATCAAAGCAGTTCTGCGTCTCTTCGATTTCAGCAGTGGCGGACACTCGCCAGTGAGAGGAATGGGTTTCTTTGTACGGCATCAATCTCATTGACAACGTTTGTCGTCACTTAGCAAACCTTCCTGAATTCCGCGATACTCACTTGTACCGCAGCTTTTTAAGGCTGCACGAAATATTCATCAGCGTTACGCTCCGCAGTCAAATCGTCCACCTCACGCCCTCGCATCCCTCGCGATCCAACAATTTTAAACACGCCTTGCCTTGTATTTTGACAGAAAATAAGCTGTCACAGTATGACACTACAATCGAACATCACACGGGAGGTTAGCCTCGATGGACGCTTGTGAGCAGCGCATGCGGCAAGTCTTGCACAAAGCACATTCCTATTATTCCTAGGCGAGGTACAGAGAAGCTGTCCTCGACGTCTGGATAGGTGAGCCGACGTAGCGAAAACACAGTTTTGTTCTTTCGCTGATGACGGAGCGGTGGCTTGCGGCAATTCATACAACGATCAAGATAGGCATGCTTACATGCGCGCTGAAAGACGCTTTATACAACTCACGCAACAGGGACCAAACAACGAGACACTCTCGAAGCGTGCTGATATGAAAAGCACAGTGAACACAAAAAACAATACCCAGATCCGGTAATTAAAGTAGTCCTCATTGCGAAGTGATGTGGCGTTCTCTCTTGAACACAAAGCCGCTGTGCCTATTCGGTTAGAGGGCCGGAGGACGTACTTTGCTTTTTAAGGCGCAATACGGCGATCATTTTGCAGTACTACTACGGTGAATCAGCTGGTTCACGTTGTGACTCAACACATTCATCCACAGGCCTGTCCCTTCAACGACAAGAATCACGATTTGTCGCGGCGTTCAACATTAAAATATGCATTGATATTTTCTATATACTGTAACTTTATACACTCAAATTTAATAAACAATAACATGCTTTTTCTGTGTTCCTTGTTTAATTTACCGCACCTCCGCAACTATGAAATACGTGCTTCGCTGTCAAACAGAAACGCCGCTTCACAAGAAAGACATGACCTCCGAGATTTGGCAACGTTTCCCAAAAGGTGGTGCCTAAATCACGCGAGCAACAACTTTCTCTGAGTAATAATAGCGGATCTCCAAGGCTTTGCGGTGGTATCGTGCCAGAGCTGGAAGCGATTATGGAATCCGAAAATCCGTCTAACTACCATATTGGGAAGTTTTCGAAACACGAACAATCAGCATTCGCGCGCCAACGATGAGAGCCAGACTTGGCGTTGAACTCTTTGTTGGTGCTTCAGCGGCAGTTTTAGCCGTCACAGCTCTACAGTGAACATGCTCTACACTTACTTGTCAAAAGGTGAGTAGATCCTTATACGTTCTTCCGCTCGTTTTGTGTGAAATCTCTTCGCCGATACCCAAAGAAGCAGCTTGCCTACGTGCCCTGCCCAAATTTTGTAGTACCAGTATCGGACGGGAACTTTCAATTCGTAGTCGCAACCGATACAGGTTAAGCTCGATAAAATAGATTGTTGCTGAAGGGTACCTTCGATCGTGAGCTCGATCCGGATCCAATCAATCTCAATCTGTGTGTCACGATGGGTCGCATTGTCTGCTGTGTTGTACTCCAATTGTAGCTGTAAGCAAATTGCCACTGCACACATATTTAACAGCACACGTGTTCTAGGCAAGTTCTAGGCATTTTAACTTGTCAAGGAAGCTTGGGGCTACTCCAGTAGGCTAAGTGAAGCAAGTGTGTTGACTGTTGCGTATTTTATCTACGCACTAGCCAATACGTAACACTCTCCACAGAAATTCCAGGTTGCTTGTTTTATGAGAAGAGCAGCCACAACCCTCAACAGCAGAGGCCACTTGCACAAAGCCATTTACAGACAGGCCAGTTAACCAAATGATGAAAAAGGTACTTAAGGTCTCTAAGTTGGAGCAGCGCGGTACTGAGTTTTCAAACTGGTCTTGGGCTGCTGAATAGCTCGTTCGCATGGGGACAAAACTAAACCTTTATTTTGTTTTTCATGTGCGAATATTTTTGGAAGGCAAATTCTCTTTCACCTGAAGCTCAATAATGCCTGCCGCTGCTTGTTGAGCTGGCCACGTTCATACTATTGGCCTGAGCCTACAGCAACCACACATACGTATAGACCAAATTTATCCATTTGGTGTGTTTGGGAATGAAGGGATCCGACGCTGTTTCAACTTTAGCTCTGATGGCAGCATCATCATTAGTGAGCGTTTGCGACGATACCTTCAGCTGCCGATGAGTGCCGATGTTGCTATACGTGATAAAATTACCTGTCCCATTCAAGACGTACTTTTTTGTAATAACAAGGAATTTGGAGGGTGTTCACAAATCAGTAGCGTGCCCACAATATGTGCCGTGTGGCTATTTCCATGGAAGAACTGGATTCATAAGCCGAGTGCTTTTTTATTACTTATGCATCAGGAGCATGGCTGCAGCCCATAGCCACTGGGGGAACATGGAGGCGTACTTCTTTTTCGTGCGTCTTTAGGCTGCAGCATATGGTTGTTCTCGAGGACGTTCCTCACTAGTATTAGTTTACGAAAAGGAATCGAGCATTGTTTATATTCAGAAACGGAAACATGCTGTTTGCTGCTGAGTATCGAAGGAAACGGTTTTGTTTTTATTCTTTTCTTTTTGCCTTAGTCGATAGTTTTGTAGTGCACAGCTGAGCAGATATTCTATTAGAGTAACCGCGCCTCCAAGCGTACTCCATAGTCTGTTCGTTTACCCTAGGAGGGATCATTATGGCAAAGTAATATAGAAACATACTAAGGAAAATAAGGAAAGAGCGCTGTCTCTCCTGTTACCAGCCGCAAACAGCATCCTTGTTTTTGTGGGCACATGCCACTGTTTAATATTTTAAATAGAAATTTTTTGTTCTCATCGCCGCATTAACAGTAAGAAACTATTTCGAGAATTGCCGGATGAATTTAGTAGGGCTGCAGTTCTTTCCCTCAGATATGCAAAGATAAAATGGCTCAAGCTGTGAATTGCCCAGTCAACTTCTTGAAGGCAAAGGCTATGAGGCACACAATACGAAATCCAGTTCAGTTGTGGGCATCCATCATACTCAGTGCCATAATGATAAAATTTCCTGTAACAAAGAACTACAATGCAATGGTCATTCATAGCAGCATCGGCCTAGTCCTGCTAGCCATCCTCCTTTTCGTATGCATCTTAAGGTCCTCCTCCAACAGCTTGTCCATAAATTAATAAATTTCGTGCTACAGGCTCATGCTGCACATGCGAACTACCGAAGCATGACAGCCGTTTGGCTGTGCAAAGAGTAATACTGAAGTATAGCGCGCATGTCTCAGGGCCTACTTCTATAAATATATCAAGCTCAGAACTAAAATTAAGATGAGGTGAGGAAGTGAATCGAACACCGAGAAGGCAGGCCTACCAATGCATTTTGTGTCATGTATTAATTTGAACCGGCTTAGTCCGGGAAATATTGCTGAAAGGTAATGCGAAACTGACACTGGTATTGTTGCCCCTGATGCAGATCTTTGGGCAATATAGTGAAATCATTATAAGCAAGTCAGCAGCAGTCTAGCTCTTGCAAGATGTTTGCACAAATTTGTGAGATTTGTTTTAAATTTGGTGCATTTCGTGCCTTTAAAGTTACCCCAAACACTTTTTGAATATAGGAAAAAAACCTTGCCAATCTGTAGAAGAGCCTCCGTTGAACATGTGAGCCAAATATTATTCCGCTACACTGAGCAGGAAATTTACAATCTGGTGTAGAAATTGAAAAATCGCCTGCTCTCTCGTTCACAATTTCGTCATACAGCTACATCTCAAGCAGCCAAGCCCACCTACAGTTTACAGATATTGGCTGAACGTTCTCAGTAATAATATAATTGCCATTCTTGGGCTAAATAAATGAAAAATACGCAAGTGTGTAATTTCAAAAAGACCGTAAAATGTATTTCATCTTTGCAATACTCGTCTACGCACGCTATTCTTGTGTAGCTACCTCTGCTGAATGCGGTCTCCGAGATTTGCTAGCATTCTAAGTGTCCGCCTACGGCGCAGAAACCTGGAGGCTTACGGAAAGGGTTCTACTTAAACTGAGGACGACGCAACGAGCTATGGAAAGAAGAATGATGGGTGTAACGTTAAGGGATAATAAAAAAGCAGAATAGGTGAGGGAACAAACGCGAGTTAATGACATCTTAGTTGAAATCAAGAAAAAGAAATGGGCATGGGCAGGACATGTAATGAGGGGGGAAGATAACCGATGGTCATGAAGGGTTACGGACTGGATTCCAAGGGAAGGGAAGCGTAGCAGGGGGTGGCAGAAAGTTAGATGGGCGGATGAGATTAGGAAGTTTGCAGGGAAGACATGGCCACAATTAGTACATGACTGGGGTAATGGAAGAAGTATGGGAGAGGCCTTTGCCCTGCAGTGGGCGTAACCAGGATGATGATGATGATGATGATGATGATGATGATTGTCCGCTAATAGGTACGTAGAACGTTAATGCAAGCGAGTGCGTTGTTGACGCGCAGTGAGAAGTACAGTCGACTTCTCTAATTCGACCATTACGGATCGCCAAGCTTCGGTTGAAGTGGCAGAATAAAAACAGGTATTTCTTGTCCCTCGAAGTGGTACGTAATGTTTTCTGCTCACTCCTAATATAACACCAATCCGGCATGGGCCAACATGTTTTAACACTGCCTCAGTGTTAAATCGCAAGGAAAGTTTAGGCACTGGAAGTTTGGAAAAATAAAAGTGAAGTAACAGCAAAGTAAAACAGCCTCATACCAAGGGAAGCAGTAGTGCTCCTCTTTGAATTTCTAGTTTTCGTAAGCCTTTGTAGCCGCTGCTTGCATAAGCGAACACTGTCGGGGCTGAATTCACCAAAGTGGCATGCTTCTGCATTCGAATGAGCATGCTTTTGTTCTATAGCATTATATGGGGTTTCTTGTTAGGATATTACAGTGCGTTCGAAAGTAAAAAGTGGTCTTAACCGAGGTGAAATTACTGAGAGTTGTAGACTGTATGTGTCTTTCTTAGTTATCTTGTTTTTAAGCTAGCTCACATGAAACTGCCGTGTGCTGTCCTTTCTTTTCACTAATTCTCACTAATCAGGCGCGCACTGGCTGTACCCGAATAAAGTATGTGCTGGCGCAGTGGTATCTTTTCATGGAATACTTATGCCTTGTACTACTTTAGTGAGGAACCACTAAACTGCATCATGAAAGTCCACGAAGCTCAGTGCTCGCCGAACTAGGATGCAGCTGCCCCGACAACACCAGCTCAATGTGCCACTCAGGCACTTGACTGAGGATAAAACAAATGTTGTGGGAGTGCCCTAGCTACAGAGACATTGTGTAAAAATACCCGAAGCTGCACATTAAGACCTTAAAAAGTGGACAATACTCAATAACCATGTATGAGCCTACACGTCGTCACAGACTTCCGGGACCTCATAGGCAAGGCATGGATATGCCAATGCTTGGGATTTCTCCCTTTCTCTTCTCTTTACGCCATTTCCCTACATGATCTGTTGAGCAAGTAGTTTGTATGTACGTATAAATTTATCACCTACTCATTGGAACTTTACTTCATCACGAATGAAATGTCGTTTTCGTATAGTGGTAGAGCATCCACTTCATAGCAACATCTTTTTCGGTGTGAGCCCACATAAATTTGGAGACAGTCTTTTTTTCTGAGACTGAATGGGATGTAACACGCAGCCGTGACGTTGGAACGAGGCTTCATGTTGGAAGAATACATCGATACTGAGGTCTTAACTGCTTAGCTCAATAAAAGTAGAAGTAGTGGGTTTGCTTTACTTTACTTTCCTTTCCTTGCTATTCTGTGAGAACTTGTGGCTATAATTGTTCCGTTTTATTGAAATTTCCTATTATGATCCCTCGAGGCCAACTGTCCTAACCATGGCGCTCAACTGATATCCATTTCACTAAGATATTACAAAATGTTACATGTGTATAAACATTAATTCCACAGTGCTTTCCAGAAACATATTCAGTGGGAAAGGAATTTCCGCCCGTGAGGCCCATTTGAATTTCACACAATAGAAAACTAGGTGCCAAACAAAAATTTGCCAGAAATCAACCGTTCATGCATTTTTTTGAACTTTGTGTATTTGCATTCTCTGTAAACTGTATTTTCTTAATTGAATATTTTCATAAAACACTTATGTGCTACAGCCCGTAACACCGAGGTAAAAATGTGCAAGTTATAGCCCGTTTGGTAAATTTTTCACATGGAAAGGTCAAGAAAGGAAACCTCAAATTATTCTTATAGAAGTGTCCCTAACAGGTACTATATTCTAAAATATTATTTTCGCCGATGTGCTGCGAACAATCTCTCAAAGAAAAGCCTCAATTTAGCAAAAGTGCTATTTCGATCTATCTTTAGACGTTGATAGCACACTAAGATGTGCCAGCACCAGATCACAGGACCAAATCCCTGCCACAGTGCTTACATTCTGATGGGGGCGAAATGCAAACACACCCTTGTACTTCGATTTTGGTGCACGTTAATCCTTTCAGATGCCACTTTGTCCCGTTGATTGAAAAGTTGCTTTCAGCACATCTCTTGCATCTTCAGAATCGTAGAAAGTGTACAGCTGCCGAAAATATTAAGAATTTTCAATGCTTTAGCGAATTTTGTCGAGTTTACACAATTTCGACTCTATGCGAAAACTCACTACAGGAACACAAAATATGAGAACATGGGCTATTTCGTGTTTTGAAAAGCTTGAAAAGCACTTATCCAGCCACTTGAAAATTATGCCTAGTGCATGAAATTGTAAAAAAACAATGAAAGAAGTGAAACCGCTACATACAACATACTGACACAGAGTAAGAACACCCAGCCGTCTACCTTCCCCCTCATTTTGCTAAAACATTCTGCACGTTATTCAAAATTGCAGCACAGTTCCAATAATAAATGTATCAAGATGTATCAAACACATTTTGAATACCATTACTTTCATCAGTGCTTTTGCTATTGATGCACTCTCCTGCTGTGCACAATTATGTAGACAGCGTCTCAAAGGGTTAGAGAACCCAGGTGGCTTAATCCGGAGTGCCACAGTATAGGAGGACCCATAACCAAAACAGTTTTGGCACGTAAAAACCCATATTTCAATTTCACTAAGGTGTCTCGCGAAAGAATATTCAGAAAAGCGGTTATAATTCACAAGCATAACTACTTCCGGCTGGAAACTTTTAATTGAAGTAATTTGCATGCTCACTGAGAAAGAAATTTTGACTTTTGAGTCCTGCCAATGCAATATTTTGGTTCGTGCTTTTATGCACCCCATATCACATTGGCAGGGAATACAAACCAGGTTTGTGCACATAATGATGTGTGCAGAGAGAATAAAAGGGATTAACACCTTAGATTTGTAAGAATTTAAATCCTGAATGTATCCCTATTTAAAATACATTGACATGGCGCACTTCCACGCTACTGAAAGTACATATATGCAGCCGCCCACCTATTGAGCACATTTCACTAGTTCCGTGATATGTCTACTGCTATTCCAGCTACTGTTGACAGTTTTTGTTATAACACGCAACACAGGTGATAACACGCTTCACATGTGATGTGAGGCACGAAGAAACCAATAACTAGACTGCTTATTATTTGGGGATTGGGGTATTTAAGTCGGTAATATTGCCGTGACAACTTGGTCACATTCAAGTAGCGCACCCATCGCACTTCGTATTGGACACTGCGCGCCGTACCGTGGTGTAGTTCATTGACAACAGGCAGCGATCCTCAGTGGCCGGTTGGGACTGCCTCTCATGAGGAGGTAGCTAACCTCTACCACATGATGTGGGCATGCCAATATAATCCCATAGTGGACCCCGTTCCAAATCCCTCGGAAGAGCAGTGGGAGGCTATTCTGCTCAGCGATGATCCTGACCGTCAGCACTGGCTGGTGGAAAGGGCCAGCGCAGCAGCAATAACCAGTGGACTACCGGACTAGGCGGCCCACCCACGAGTTCTACGAATATTCTGCAAATAAATCAATGCCTCTCATGAGCCACGCGCTTGAGGGATCACGCGAGGAGAAAGTAGAAGACAGTTCGAGGGCAGTTTGGAAATCAACTGACGGGCATTTTAACGACAGTAGGGACTTTGAGTTGTGGCCAAAGGCATGCCCTTAATAAATATCGTATATAATTATATTTATTAAGGGCTAGCCTGTGCCCACAACACAATATGCCTACTGTTGGGAAAACGCCCGTCACTCGCGTTCGAAACTGACCTCGAACTGTGTTCTGCTTTCTTTTTGGGTGACCTCTCGTGCGCGTAGCGCATACGAGCAGGGCCCAACCGGCTACTCGTGCCACAAAGATGGCAGCCTGTTGTCAGTGAACTACACCACGGTACGGCGCGCAGTGTCCAATACGAGGCTCGATGGGCGCTACGTGAATGTGGCCATGTTGTCACGGCAATAGGCTTATATTTTTCACTGTTTTATCACGTTTGCATATGCAGCGATCATTTTTAAGTTTTATGGAATGTTTAAAAATAGGCTCTTGCAGATAGCATGGTTCTAGTCCTTCAGTGGGATTAGTCTGAGAGGCGGACATACAGGAGAAATCAACACATTCAGATAATTAAAAGAATACACTAATTGGCTTTTTAATTAGTTGATTTACTGCCCATATTGCAAATAACAAATCGAAGCGAGTGGATTTACAAAGCGTACTCCCTTGGAGTGAATTTCCAGAATGACACTAGATTCGAGATATGTGCCATCAAACTCGCTGCAGTAATGCACTGCTGCTCCAAATGCCTTATTTAAAGAAACGCTTTTTTATGCCTGGATGCACTAAAGTAACAGGAACGCCCACATATTTGGGCCCACGCTTTAGGAAATTATATCTCGAAACTGGTGTAATCCTGGAAATTCATTTTAAAAGGGTGTGCCTTGCAGGCTCACTGGATACGGTTTCTAAAGCGCAATATGTGCTATAAGTTAACAAATTAATAAGTTAATCAGTGATTTGCGAATTAGCCGTATATGTGGTTTGATTTATCGTCCTAGTAATGTCGATTTCTTTAAATGATCAAGCTCGAGACCATGAAGTATGCTATCTGCCACAGGTGATTGTTAATATTATGTAGAACTTAGTAATGATCAGCCCATACAATATACCAAGAATATAGTACAACAAAAAGAAATAAAAATCATATGCTACGCATACACCACCCGTTTTTTTACGCAACAAATCCAGTTGGTTTGTGTGCCCCGCCAACGTGCTATGAGGAGGAGCCAAAAGCACGTCCAAAGGTATTGCAGTGGTGGGGCTCAAATTCAAAAATTGTTTTTTTTTTCAGTGAAAGCGCAAGTACATTGATTAAAATTTTCGTACCGAACGTTATTACACTCCTCAATTACATCCAGTTTTCCGCGTATTTTTCTATGGACCACTTTAGCGTGTAACCAACGTACTAAACATAGGCTAAAATAGCACTTTTGGTGAAGTCAGGTATTGAAGTTAGAGCCTGTGCGCAGGGCGTCGCTGAAAATAACATTGTAGAAGATTGTACGCGTTAGGTGCTGTTCTGTAAAATAATTCCAGGTTCTGCTCCATGATTGCTTCGTGTGAAACATTTCCCAATCACGCTATAATTTGTGCATCTTTACCTCAGCGTTAAGGGTTGTAGAACTTGTTTGTGAAACTGTGCTATAATGAAAGCACAATGTTCAGACAACGCAAAAACGCAAAGTTTGAATGAATGTCTCAAACGGTTGATTTTTGGCGACTTCTTGTTTCGCACCTGCTTTTCCCTTTCGCAAAGTTGAAATGGCCCTCACCGACACGCATGTTTTCCGCTCAAAATGTTTTGCGAAAATAGTGTGCAAGTAATTCTTATATATTTGTATATTTTTTTAATTTTTTTATATAAATTTATATTGGTCGAGCGCGCCACGGTTGGGACAGTTGGCATGGAGTGACCTTTGATGTTTCTTTACAATGTTCTCCTGCATAAGGTCACTACTTTTCATGCTTCACACCTATGGAAAGCTTAAGTTATTAGTAAGCATTTCTTGCAGCCTGTTTTCACAGTAAATGTGGCGTACTTCAGTGTTTCAATGCCACTTCCCACTTTGATGTAATTCATCAAGTCTCTGCAGGTTGCTGCATGATTGACTTGGAAACCAGTGAGGTGTCTAGATGGAAGTGAAGCGATCGAAGGAGGCACGTGTGCATCACTTGTGCTGCTGGTCATCCTCTGTGACAGTGAAAGCTGGCTGTCAGTGCTTAGAGGACTTCCTGTTGTTATTCTAAACCCTTGCTGTGTCGACTACTTAAGACTTGCTGTTGTGTCTGCAAGCTTAGGCAAAAAGACTGACCAGATATTCGGGAGGATGCACCATGCAATCTCAGTTGTACTGTGCCGTGTTTTTGTCAATTACAGCGCGATGCAGGATAGTTCTTGTGATGTTATTAAGAAATGTAAATTGTCCTTTGCCACCGAAATCCGAGAACATGACAAAAAGCAGAAAATTTCGAGGTCTCACGTAAATGGAATGGCAGCATGTGTTGAAGTTGTTAATAAACTGTATTAATATGTGATACAAAACCTTGTCGTTTAATGGAAAATATATTTCGTTAACTGTGTTATCAGTGCCGTTGACATTGGTCTTCCAAGAAATGTTACTGTTATCTAAGTGTCATTATTTCCAGTATGATGTAAGGAGGCGGTAAATAAATGCATGGTTTGACATAAGCAGGTTTTTATAGGACATATTCACTGTGAATAATGGTGGATCAATGCATATTCATGGGTGCACATTCAATCACCACATGTTCATCCTGCACAAAATATTCCTACATACTAGTGTTTGTTCTTAGTAGCTAACGTTGGCAATTATGCGATTTCTTGGCAGCGCATGCAGCTACCGACACATGAATGAGGTGAAGTGGGTTGAGCATTTCAGCATCAATGCAGTAGGTAAGCGCTGCTACTTCAATCGCGCATGTAATCGTTGTACCTTTTTTTATATACTAAGAAAATTGTAACACGATTGCCTTGTATAAAGCACGTTTTTATACTTGCATAGAATATCAGCTTTTCATTTTAGATTTATTTCTAGGGATGGTGCAAGGCTTTGTCGATTTGGAAAGGTTCACTCAGGAGGAAGATAAGACGACTACGGGCAGACCACGGGATGGTAATTATGTCTCAGGGAGTTTAAGGTGAGTAGCTTTTTATACATTTTTACTAAAGAGAGAGTCTTCCATTTAACAAATAAATGAAGGACTTCAAGGTCGACTCCTCATTAGATTTCACGTCGAGCGAAAATGCTTGCTCAACATTGTGAATTGCACTTTCGTGAAGTGCAAGAAATCCTCTCAGTTTCATGTGCAGCAACTTCGCAGGCTAGACAGCTGTATTCTTTTTTTCAAAAAATGAGGCCTAATTAGTATTCCATGTTCGATTTTATGCAGGTGATTGGGCACAGATACTAAGCGTGTTCTCATCGAAAGGAAACAGCAAATCGGAAACGCTAGCGAAGCTTCTCCTAGAAGCTAACCCATTCTCGGAACAAGCCGCACTTTTTCTCGGCTTTGTATTCTGCAACGAAGCAACGTGGAATCGGAGCATGTGGAGGTCATATGGAATTGGCTGCATGAAGCTGAAAATTTCCTTCTGTTGTGCCAATTTCACCGTGCCTGCTATGAACATGGTAAACGCAAAACAATACACAGGTACAAGAATCATTCTTAATGAAAAACTTTGTTTGCCCTTTTGTTTCTCCGTTTTTGAATCTTTATTCTTGTGTTTCAAGCTGTTCTGTCACTTTTGGTGCTGAGGAAATTTTAGGGCTCATAGAGCAGATAGGCTGATTAGATCTGCTTTATTCAATATTTCAGCATCCTCAGGCAAAATCACTTGCAAGGTTACCTAACCTGTGGACCCCTCCGAAAATCTTTACTTCTGCTCCGACTTCTCACATTTAGTCAAGTGTGTTCGCAACTCGTTTGCAAGCACCGGCTTCACAACACCATACCGTCGTGCGTCTGTTGAGCACAAAGGTGGTGCATGGGACAAAGACAAAAGCTATGTAAATTTGAAGGTCATGCCACATATTACAAAAGCACAAATTCGGCCCAATTCATTCGCGAAAATGAAAGTGAACTAGACCTTCATACTGTTCAGTGATGAAGGTTTGAAAGGCATGTTTTTGTTTTCACTTCTTAGCTAATTAACATCTCTCGGCATTCGGTACATGTGAAGATCTCGGCTTAGCCAGGAAAAATTAGGAAAATGTTTTGGAATAATTAGGCAATATCTCGGTACCGACGACCATCCAAATCCTGTACAGTGTCTTGTCACTGTATATCGCTTGGGTTTTTATAACCACGCTAGACCACCGAAGAATGGACACTCTCGACTCAATCGTGTAAACGCTCTTCTTGATGCCTCGTCATCAGCCACATTGCTGGCTATGTCAACAAAAGTTCAACAAAAAAGTTGCTGCAATGAGTGCATTTCTGCCCTTCCCAGGAAGAAACCAGAAGCCGAAGTGAAACCAAACAGTGAACTAGTCAACTACTTTGACAAGAGGGTATTGTTGTATCCTTGTGACAATCTGGCCGAACTTGCAAAGACCCTAGAGGATGTGCTTACTTTTTTTCTGCTGATAAGCTGCATTCCTCCGACGCACATGATTTCATGCAGTTCTTAGCATGCGTCAAATTGAACCGAGTACGCTGGGATGTTCACAGCAAAGAATTGACTGTAAAAGATTGTGCAGTTTTATCTACTCACATGCGTGCACTTCTTGACAAAGTCTTTAGATAAAGAAAAGCCTACCCAAAGGGAGACGACAAAACCATAGGAAGTTCAGGAGTGCAGGTCGGTTGACCTCCTCGAATGTTATGCAAAAATATGTGAATCGAAATTTGTGAAGAATAAATGTGTTTTCAACTTCAACCGTGTGTATTGAGTGTGCATATAACGTCAAGGATACAGTAGAAAGTAGAGGGACAACTAAAAAATATTAAATAGCAATGTTCAGTGCATCAGAGCCCCAGCTGTACCATTGCTATTTCTACTCCATAATATAAGCACTCCAATGTAAACGGATAGAAAGAGAACATAAGATCTAAATGCTTCGAACACCCAACAAAACCTTTATTAGAGAGAGAGAAAATTTGAGAGAGAAAACTAAACACGCTACACACGAACCATTACTCGATATAAAAGAAAATATTAAGCAATTTACACTCAAATCAAAGCTCACTGAGGTAGAAACACAAAAACACACTAAACAGTTTTGCTATGCGCTCGTTTAAATATAATAATTTAATTGAAGTATGTGAAACATATAAATACTGGTGAATGCTAAGAATCGTTTAAGTATAACCTAAACCTCACATGGCAGTTTCGTCTGTTAGAAACTTCCTGTGGGCTTTGATTATGTTAATTAGCAACAATTAAAATTAAAAGCGCACGCTTTTCAACAGAAGAACAAAATGACCAGTCAATTCTTTGTTATCGCACCACACGGACGCAGTGTGTAATTATTGAAATCAAGGCGAAAGTAACCACGTGCTGCCCCACGCACAACTGGTCAGTGCCGCCGCCGCTGGCACCTGTTTCACAGCAAGCGCCATCTACCAGGGCCACCATCTTTCATCGCGAATCCGTGAAGCCTTCCGCTCTAACCTATCACACTACCCCACTCTATTCACCACAACTTGAACTCACCTTTGCAGTATGTGTGCTTAGGTGGAGATTGCCATGAAATTATTTCCTTTTAGTTATTTCCAGCTGGTACGAGGCACAGGCATACCGACGCTTTCAATAAGTGTTCCTCCCGAGTGTATAAGTGTTCCTCCCGTTAAACTAACAGAATTCATTTAGTTTAGATAAATGTTTTTCTTGGCGACAAAAAAACGTCAGTCAAAATTAATATGTAGGTATGTGCTTACTTTGCTACACGGTGCATGCCTTTGTAGTGTAAATTGAAGTTATGTGTGGTGATTATACGAAGAACTTAAATGATATTTGAAAACGGCTGCTTGCAAATACGAGTACAATGAAGGTTCCTGCAGAGACATGCCGTTAATGGTAGTGAGCATGCGTGACGAAGTATATGGGCTAGTCAGTGGTTAACAAACATCCATTAATCAACTTCTATCTTCACCGGGCAAATCGAAATTTCGTAATTGAAGCGACCGCTCCGTACAAGCCATATCTACTTTTACATCTGGAAAAATGCCATTACTCGCGGAATAATGGCACCGCAAAATTCAGCTGCCAGAGCGCGCAAAGCCGTAACTGGGAGGCGGCCGTGAGTGCCAGGCCACGCGACTTCAGGCGACGTTCTGCTTACGTAATCAGCGCGCTGCCAGCGTGTTGTAAAAGCGAGAAATACCAGCACCTCCCAGATAGCACAAGAGCTCTCCACGATCGATTCGTGACGTCACGCTACCACGACCGACTGACTGCCACAGAACTTAATGGGGATGCGCCCGAGTAAGGCATAGTGATTTTCAGGTCAAGGGTTTCGACCCACCGGGCATGACAGCGGAAATGTTGTTCCAAGTAGCACGACGTCGTAAAGCAGAGTGCACAGGCCTTCTATCTAGGCGGCGTCGGAAATACGGTGCTGCAACGCACTGGATGCCCGCTGCTGGCTGACGTAATCACAACGTCACATCACGGGGCGCGGCTTCGCGCTCGCTGCTGCCTTCCACTTTCGGGTTCCTGCATTTTAATAGCCCAATATGGGCGCGTGACAATACCGCAGATAATGCCATGTTTCTAGATCGAAATGTCGTATTATTTGTATGGATAGCTTGATTCAATAGCCCAATTACGATGAGGCTACATAAATTAAAAGCCTAAAAGTTATTTATATAGAAATTTTGATAGCTAGCGACTAATTACCGCCTATCACCAGTTTTCCCGTGGTCGACACCGCTCACGGCACGTCTTCGAAGGAACCGTGTGGTCATTTCAGAGCGGCTATTTTCAAACCTTATTTAAAGTCTTCGTTGTAACACCCTCTATAGCCGCTACTTTTTCAGCGTGCTCACTCCAACACGTGTAACTTGCAGGGAAAGACATCGACGTTGTCTGCAAGCCAATTACAAAACGGCGCACGATGGCGAGGTCGTTCTTTGCCCTTTTCGTCAAGCGTCTCTTAACCCTTCTGCGTCGCTGGGATGTCTTCCTGCTCTTTTTTGTGAGTCCGCTGGCACTTCTGGTGATATTGGCATGGAATTTAAATGTTGGAGCCGTGGATAAGACCCCGGATCAAAGCCGTAACAAGACCCTCGACATCCCCGTGGAACTAGGCGTCCACTTCCCGAGATCCCGCGTCGTGGTCGGCGAGTCCCCGGCCACTGACGTCAGCCGAAACCTACGGACACTCGTGGAGGCTCAAGGCTGCACCGTGCTCACCACAAAACACGCCGAGAAGGAGCTCCGCAAATATACCAACGAAGACTTTCCAAGTGTCTTCACCGTTTACCCATTGGCAGTGGCATTTGAGTCCGATGAGTGAGTATATTGATTTCACTTGTTCCGTTGAATTCGGTTTCAGAACTTGTGGCTGGGCTAGTTGGTTGATGCTCATTGTATGGAGAAAGCAATGTGAAACCATGAGAAGAAACGGCCGGTCAAGTCCGGTCATTTCTTCATGTGGTTTCGCGCCTTTCCTTCCAATAGGAGTACTGGGCACTGTAACGTAATGTTATTCTAAACTTTTCTATTCCAATTCTGCAATTAGCCCTCCACGATTGGTCAAAACATTTTGGAGCCACTACCCATGCACCTGTCTGTAACGCGACGTCCCGAAAACGGCGAAAACGCCCCATCTAATGCAATATGCGCACGCTGATTATGCATCATTAGACCGAAGGGAAGAAAAATATCTGATTCGACGCCTTTCTCGCCATCAGCGAAAAAGGCGTTGTTTGACCAATCGCTACAGATAGAATTTTGTCGGGCTTCACCCACTTTTCCCCTCTGTCACGCGACATCACAAAACCGTGGACTCACCCCGTCAAAGTGACGTGTGCGCGTTAAGAACGCAATAATATGCCGAATGAAATCGAAAGTTTTTCTGAATAGCCGGGCACCACTGCCCCGTCCTGAAAGGAATAGCAGATGGCTGCCCGCCAATCCCTTTGACACTGGCTGCTCGGAAATGCCGGGGAGTATGGATTTATTTGCGTATAATAAAAGATTTTGCGTGGCCGTATAACATTATCGAGACCTCTCAGCACGTATACGACATTGCTCTGTCAATTCTACCTTGCTGAGTATACGCTTTAGCGACATTTTTAACCTTCCGTTGCATACCGCCGCCATTTTCGACCAGCCACCGCAATCTAAGTAGACGGAAGCGGAGCAATCTTCGCCTCCAGTCAGATAGAAAAAACCACTCAATGTAGGCAATTCTATTCGCTTTGAAAGCATAAGAAAGTGACATGCTATAAACAAGAAGGGTATTTGATTGGGCTTTTGAAATAATGCTCCTCGTTATCGCCCGTGGCTTGCGTCGGTGGTTACGCAAACTTGACGTCAGGAGATTGGAATAAAAACAGATTGGAATAGTTTTATAATATAGGGCCCCTTCTTCATTGAATTTTATACATAAAGGTGTGATCAACTGAGATATACGTAGTACAAATTCCTTCCCCAGCAGAAGTGCCGACGAGCAACGACACAGGCAAGACTCGTAAAACAACGGCCATGCAAGCGCTAGGAACCGAAATGTACAATATCTGTGTGATTCCACAGATCAGAAAGCGCATATAGCGATGTATTTACAATATTTACAAGAAATACAGCGATGCCTAAACGAGATGGCTGTAGAGACCGATTCCACCAACATACGTGAAATCGTCATCTGAATGACGTCACCCTTGGTTGCGCCGTAACATAACCACGGCCTGTTAAGAGGCCACCTCGGCGCTAACAGTAAGGGAGGTGAACTCGCGGAAAAGTAAGGCTTCAGCCGGGTCACATGCACGACGTCCGTGGGGACACGGGAGTCCAGCGGAGCAATCTCTTAGTTCACATCGCCAAGCTGACGCACTATCGTGTGTAACAGGGATAGTGCTTCACTATCCCGACGCACTATCCCTGTGTAGCATGGTAACAGCTTTTCATACAAGCCGACGTGGCGACATGGTGTCCATAGGAGGACTGCGGAGCCAGGAGAAAATCGAACGTCCCGATATTGGCTGTCGTACCGGATCTTTGGGTGGCCTCAGAGTCAGGCCCAAACAATGAAACGTTCCTTTCCTTCGACCGCTTCCTAACCTTACGTGAGGCGTCCTTACAGCAAAAGACCGACGGAGGAAGGAAGCGTACTCTGAAATTTCCTTCTCCCGTCCTTACCTAAGGAATGGTTTTCGCACCCCTGTGTTCAAAAGCCTATCTTAAAAGATTTACGCGAGCATCATTATTCAATAAAAAGAAGTTGTATCGTCACATAATTTTTAAAGTGAAGTGCTTATATAGAGGCGCGTCTACGCTTTCTTCTAGTTTTGTTTACTAAACGAGAAAACGTAGCGGATTCTAGGGCAAAACTTGTGTGTTCCAGCAACACTGCCACACGCGCTCCGTGCAATGCCTTGCAACGCCATTCATGCCGAACGTGCGACCTGGTGCGACTGAAGGGAACCTTCCTGGCAAGGTGTACCGTGCTGGCGCGGCTCCGTAGGTGGGCAAGAGTACGCATGCGCATGCAAACGTCACGTTGCCAAGCAGTGAGGTGAAGCGTTCGTTCAAGGCCAGGAGCGGCTTAATTACGCATGGAGGCAGCTTCGGGGCTACCTTACTCTGAGGAAGCACCGAGGAAGCCTTCACTGAGGGCCTCTCACTAAGGAAGCTTTCAGATTGACATAAGGTGGCCTATCCGCCATGAAGGCTTCCTTACTGAGGTAAGGAAGATTGCATTGTTTGGCCATAAGTGAGCCGGGAGCTGGCAATCTGGCGTGCCGTGCGAGCCCGGGCGAAGACGTCTTGAGCATATTGAGTTCGTCCAGGGTGGGAGCAATGTCTCAAAAAGCAAACGAGGGCGTGAGCCAAACAGGAGCTAAAAGAGTGAAAAGCAAGCGATCTCATGACGGGACAAATTATATGCAAAGGTCACGAAGGGTAACATGCTGTCCCAATCACTGTGGTCGTCAAAAACGTACATAGACAGCATTTCTTTCAACGTGCGATTTGGCCGTCAGTCCGTCAGTCCGGTTGTCCGCGGTTAGTAGGTGGTGGGAAGCTTGTGTTCGGCAGAACAGGAGCGAATTAATTCTTCAACTACTCTGGACAAGAAGGTGCGGCCGCTATCGGTGAGGAGCTGCTGGGGTGTGCCTTGGTGGAAGATGACGCCATGTAAAAGTAAATCTTCCACATCAATTGCACAGCTTCTGTGCAAAGCTCCCGCGATCGCGTACCAAGTCGCGCAATCAATCGCGACAACGACCCACCTAATGCCAGATTTCGACGTCGAAAACGGGCCGAGCAGATCAAGATTGACGCGAAATAACGGTTCTGAGGGCACATCGATAAGGGGAAAGCGTCCAGCGGGCAGCTCAGCAGGTTTATTGCGACAGCGATAGAGCGCACAGGGTGGAACGTAGCGGTGCGCAGTGCAGTACGGGCCTGGCCAGAAGTAGCGGCGCCATACGCTGTCATAAGGATGCGAAACGCCGAGGCAGCCTCCAGCATAGGCATCATGCAACTGCTCAAGAAGTGATGCCTGGAGATGGCGTGGTACGAGTAAAAGTTCTGGTCCTTCAGGACGTGAGCTGCGAAGTTAAAGAACACTGGCGCGGAGCATGAACATGCGCAGCGTGGGCTGCGAATACCCAGAATTGAGACGATCAATTGGAACGCGTAAGCAGTCATCACGCCATTGTTCTGTGCAGATGTCGTGCAGATCAGAAATGGCCAGAACGCAAGAGTCGGTGTCATGTGCATCATATTCAGGGTGGTGGACAGGACTAAGGGAATGGCAGCGAGCGGCCTTGCGCAAACGGTATGACTTGTATAAAACAGCAAATGAATATTCTCCGAGCCGTAGCGCCGATCTACCCTATCGCCCAGTGGGGTCTTTAAGTGAGGAGAGCCATCACAAGGCGTGGTGATAGGTAACCACGGAAAACGTGCGGCCGTATAAGTAGCAGCGGAATATGGCAACTGCCCCAACTAACTCCATGCCGTTCTGTAATTGAGAAGTTCCACTCGGCGGGTGACAGGAGGCGGCTGGCATATGCAATTACGCACTCTTCGTTACGCTGCCATTGAAGAAGTACAGCCCCAACTCTTTGGTCACTGGCATCCGTGTGGGCTTCAATGGCGGCAGATCGATCATAATGAGCCAGCAATGGGGCCGCCTTCAGCAAGCGTACGAGGGTGGAGAAGGCTTTGGTTTGAGCAAGGCCTCATGTGAAATCAACGTCCTTCCTATGTAAGTCGGTTAGTGGGCGAGTGGTTTCGGAGAAATTCCTGATAAAACGACAGAAATACGAGCATAGCCCAACAAAGCTTCTTACGTCCGCGGCGGAAGACGAAACAGGAAAGTTTTGGACAGCGAGAATATTGTCAGGGATGGGTGGAACGCTAGCGGCACTGACGAGCTAGCCAAGAATGGTCATTTGATGTCGTCCAAAGTGACACTTGGGCGAGATCAATTAAAGGCTGGGGCGTCGGAAAACTGCAAGAACAGGCGATAGACGCGTTAGATATCTCGCGAAAGTTGGTGAAAAGGATGTGAAATCGTCAAATTATAACCAGAATGTGAACCATTTATAGCCGCGAAGTAATGAGTCTATCATTCTTTCGAAGGTTGCCGGTGCATTACAGAGGCCGAATGGCATAACCATGGTTTGGTGTAGGCCGTCAGGTGTTACGAAGGCAGTTTTCTCACGATTCATGTCATCGACCGCGATTTGCCAATAGCCTGATCGGAAATCTGTCGAAGAAAAGTACTTGGCTCCGTGCAAGCAATCGAAGGCATCATCAATACGCGGCAAAGGGTATACATCCTTGCTTGTGATTTTGATGAGGTGTTTGTAATCCTTACAAAAGCGCCAACTGCCGTCCTTCACGACAAGGTTAACAAGGAACGCCCACGGACTGCATGATAGCTCGATAACGCCTTTATGTAACGTCTTGTTGACTTCTCTTTGTATAACTTGTCATTCAGCATGTGGAAGATGGTACGGCCGGCGGCACATCAGATTGGCGTCTCCGGTGTAGATGCTACGGGTGACCACCGATTTCTGGACTAAACGGCGGCCGTCAAGGCAAAAGTGTCGCAGTAGGTTTCCAAGAGAAGGCAGAGGTCAGCAGCTTTTGCCGGAAGATCAGGTGCAATCATTTTGCTCAATCCGTCTGTGAGAGTCAGTGAATTGGAGGTTCCTGTAGACGGCAACATAATTTTGGTGTCGTAAGCCGATGTCTCGCAATTGTTCACAGGCCAGATGTCACCCAAAGTCATGCATCTGGGAAGAATTTGCGTCGAGCACTAAAATAAAGGAGAGGGAGCGAAGTCTGATCGTCTTTAACGGTGAGCACGGTATGAGGAACAAATTTTTTTTCAAGCAGTATGTCACCGGTGGGACGCCGTCATAGACGCCGTCAGGAACAGATAGGAACAACACTAGACTGAAGTACGTTGTGCCTTGAAGCTACAGGTTGATGTCTTTGGGAGAGTATAACCGTGGTTGCGTGACTGCCTGACTATAGCAGCCGTGGGGCGGTTCATGCTGAATGACACTAGACGTGCTATCGGAGGAGTGAATAGGATGTTAAAAAGTCTAAGTCGAGCATAACGTCGTAAGGGCATTATTCCAAAACTGTATGCAAAAGAGTCGTCAGGCGCCCCGCGATTCCAATGCCAGCGGTGCACATACCAAGCACGGCAGGTGTTCCTTCATCGGCGATGCGGAGGCAGCGTGAGCCAAACAGGAGCTAAAAGAGTGAAAAGCCAGCGGGTGTGAGAATTTTCTTCAGGCGTCGGTGCAACTGGGCACTCATCACGCACGCATGCGTGCCAGTGTGAATGAGTGCTGGGACACTGACGATATCATCTAAAACGTCCATCAAGTTATGTTTGGTCAGCAAATTGATCAGATGGTTTTGCGATCGGACTGCGACGAAAACAAGGTTTCGCCGGTGCACTCGAAATGCGACGCGCTTGTGTGTGTGTAGCAGAATGTAGCACCTACTGATTCAACAACTCGACGTGTTTGCGCTGCTTGCAAGGGCGTACGTGCGTAGCTGCAGGTACCTCATCGGCTGCCGTGTGTCTACCTTGCATAGCTTTATAATTGAATCATGTTAGTACCGCAATGACCAAAGGTAAAGCAAGTGACATATTCGCCTGAATAACGCGAGCTTCATATAGAAATGCGTGCAATAAACACAGAGCATCTCAACGATTGTCTTCGGTTCGTCATAACGCTGTCATCTCAGCATGCAGTGAAAGTCGTCGTACACCTTTACGGCAAGCTAACGGGTTCCGCTGCCTCTCAAGGGCAAACATAACAAAGGAACCTACCTTTACTTCATTTGTAAACAAAACGTTTGCGAAGACGAAAAAGAGCACATGAAAATGGATTCCATAAATGAAACCCTTACAAATGTTGGCCTTTTGAGCTGCAATGCGATTGTGAAACGCGGTAATTGATCTCCGTCTGGCGAAATTTATTTACAGCGCCTGTAAAGGGGGGTTTATTCGGCTCGTAGAGCAGCAGCGACCAACTCAGCACCAGCGGGTAGGGCGCAGCCAGCGAACGAACTGGGTACGAGCCACGCGATGGCAACGGGGCTTTTCAGCCTGCCGATATTCTTCGACGCTATCTTTGGCGGCACTGTTGAGCAGACGTCAAAGAGCGGGTCAGTTGTCGGCATTTCTCGGCGTGCTGAGCAGCCGTAGAAACAGGTGAGCATTCAGCAGGGTCCGGCCGGTACGGGAGAACCGTATCAATGGTGCTGGAGGGATGGCGGCCGTAAAGCAGAAAGAATGGTGAGAATCCGGTAGTGGCTTGAGAGGCAGTGTTATATGCGTGACCAACGGAAGTACGAGATCTCAGTTGGCGTGGTCAGATGCAACATACATTGATAGCATGTCACCAAGAGTTCTGTTGAATCGTTCTGTTAAGCCATTTGTCTGTGGATGATAAGCAGTAGTAGTGCGGTGAGTAATTTGGCATTCAGATAGGAGCGACTGCAGGACATCCGAGAGGAATACGTGGCCCCGATCACTCTACAGTTCAAGACGCGCGCCATGGCGGAGAACGAAGTTGTTTAGAACGAACGAGGCGATGCATTTTGCTGATGCGGCGGGCAAGGCGGCGGTTTCAGCATACCGTGTCAAATGATCTACGGCGACAACAATCCATCGGCTGCCAGCGCCAGTAGATGGAAGAGGCCCGTATATATCAATGCCGAGACGGTCAAATGGCTGAGCTGGGCAGGGAAGTGGTTGGAGAGGTGCGGTGGAGAGATGCGGGACACATTTGCGTCACTGGCAGGCAATGCCGGAGCATACGTATTTCTGGACGAAAGTGTACATCTCTCGCCAATAATAGTGTAGGCGAAGCCGTGTGTAGGTTTTTGACACTCCGCCGTGACCACACTGTTAGTCAGAATGAAAAGCGGAGCAGAAATCTTGTCGTAGGTGGCGAGGCACTACTAAGAACCATTTGCGACCGTCATTGTGGTATTTGCGGCGGTATAAAAGTCCGCCGCGGATTGTGAAATGCCGCGCCTGTCGACGTAACGCTCGAGGTGCCGAAGTTGCCAGAGGATTTGTAAAAAAAGTCGCATATCATGACGATCCATGGGTCTTTTCGTTGCTCCGATGCCATGTCCAGGATGTCAAGTGGTGAGATGTCATGTTTGTCGGTAGAAGTGCTGCTGTCTGAAGTAACTTGGGAGCGTGAGAGGGTATCGGCGTCAGTGTGTTTTCGTCCAGAGCGATAGACGACACGGATATCATATTCCTAAATTCCGAGGGCCCACCGAGCGAGGCGGCCCGACGGGCCTTTTAGGTTGGAAAACCAGCAAAGAGCGTGATGATCCGTCACCACGTCAAAGCGTCGATCGTAGAGATATGGACGACATTTTTGAAGAGCCCATACGATAGCCAGGTACTTTTTTTCTGTTACTGAGTAATTGGCCTCAGGTTTCGTGAGGGCACGACTGGCATAAGCGACTACGTATTCGGCATAAGTGTTCTTGCGTTGTGCGAGCACTGCACCAAGACCGACACCACTGGCGTCAGTGTGAAGTTCTGTAGGTGCACTTGGATCAAAATGGCGCAAGATTCGTGGAGACGGGAGTAGGTGACGAAGAGTCGTAAAGGCATCATCAGAGGCTTCCGACCAAGCACAAAGATCATTGTCGCCTTGGAGAAGTTGGTTTAGTGGTGAGATCACAGTACTGAAATTGCGAGCGAAACGTCGAAAATAAGAGCATAGGCCAATGAAGTTGCGTAGTGCTTTCAAGTTAGTGGGTTTCGGAAATTCGGATAGGGCGCGAAGTTTATCAGGATCAGGAAGAATGCGTTCTTTGGAGAAAACGTGAACTAATATAGTCAGTTTTCGAGCTGCAAATCGGCCCTTTTTTAGGTTAAGCTGGAGACCAGCATTACGGAGACAGGTCAAAACTTGATGTAAACGCCGAAGATGGGTCGGAAAATAAGGGGAGAAGACGACAACGTCGTCGAGGTAACAGAAGCAAGTATGCCACTTCAGGCCGCGTAGGATGCCGTCCATCATGAGTTCGAAGGTGGCGAGCGCATTGCACAGACCGAACGACATTACAGTGAATTCATACGAGAAAAGCGCGCGAAAAATCCCACGTGACGGTGCTCAACCAATCCGCCCTTTTAATTAACCTGTGCTGTCCTCTGCCGCGCGCTGCTGAAACCGTTATGAAAGGGTGCCGGGAATTTCGACTGTTGATTTGTGTACCTGCGCCCACGTTGAGTGATCGTCGGTTGTGCGTTTCGTAGATCGCGAGTATTTATTGATGTCTTCTCCAAGGCAGCATTTCGTTCCTGTAAGTCATGTAGCAGACGCCAATTACTTATTGAGCGGGCTTGAGTGCACTGTTGGGCTAACAGTTCGGCTGATAGAGGTGCACCGTTTCTCAAATCCCTAAAATGAGTTTTGAAATGACCAGACGCTTACCAGAAACACGCCATCCTCTAGTAGTCACCAAGGCAAATGCATCAGTAACGTAATTTTGTAGACGCACGACGTATATCATCGGGAGCCGTACCGATAGAAGAAATGCTGGATGAGATCTTTTCTGCAATCTTCAAGCAAAATACGCTAGACACGAGCTAGAGTTGCACAGATTGTCTGCTCCCCCTGCAGAAAAGAACTGCAAAACCAAAAAAAAATGGCAGCTGTGATAAGCCATTTCTGCATAGGTGAACTCACTTTTTGCCACAGTAGTATTGCCCAATACTGAATAGAAGCATTTTTTTCTTGCTTGCCTGCTTTTTCCTCATGTAATTGCGCTCACCCACTACTGGAGAAAGAAGAAAGTAGTTGAAGGGTTTTTGGTTAGAATGTGGGATGGGTGTGGTAAAAGATATTGGGATGTAATATGTACGCATTCGAGATAATAAGGTTTATATTAGATATACCAGATGATACTAATCGATTATGTGATATTAGACTAAAAAGTGTTGTTCAGATGAGCAAGTGTCACTTTATCAATATTGCGACGTACGTAATTTTTTTTTTCTATAAGGCACTGTAAGGCACTCTCACTCTATCCTGTTCTAAGCAGATCTGATTCATTTCGAGCAAATGTAGAGCTTCATGCGACATTATGTTCCCTGCTGCTCAGCGAAGCGGTTAAGCATCATGATAATGATAATGATAAGCATCATCATAATTTTCATTTCTTTTGTGTAGTATTAGGTTACCATGTGGTCAGTGCGACAGCTTTAAAGAAATAGCGTAACACACTTACCTTTTCTTCCCAAAAATTTCGTATGAAAAAGTTCTAGAACTTACCGGCTCGGCGTGTTGGTAGCATGACAACCGAGATTAACTACATTTAGCTTGCAAGTTTCGTTTTATCAACTGTAATTGCGTAGCCCGCGAAGGAGCTGGACGGCCGAGCACTAATGTTCGCCCCCTTGAAGCGCCGCGCGGTTCATTTTCGAGAAGGCAATGACGACGCAATCTGACCTGGCGTGCCCGCAGCATCCTCATGATGGCCAACCCGACGAGCGCCATCACACTTCCCATCACCGTCAACCTGGTGTACACGGCTTGGCTGCGAGCACTGACGGCTCAGCCGGCGGCGCAGATCAACGTCACCATCGCTTACATGGAAAGCGGTGAACGACCGTCTTTATTAGGCGTCGTACTTCTACGCGTCTATTCCTGGATGTACTGGGTATTCGGTCCGTCACTGACCTACACGTGTGCCTTCATCGTGTACTGCGTATTTCCGCTGACCGAGCGTCTGAGCGGAGCCCGAGACGTGCAGCTCATGACGGGCCTCTCGGGCGTCGACTACGTCTTCGCCCACTTTGTCTTCGACTTCATCTACCACCTCCTCTTCAGCGTGTCGTGGTGCGCCATCCACTACGGTCTCAGCTCCTACTCACTGAGCACAACCGGTAGGTGGGCCCATTCGGCGGACTCTTTCGAGACCTCGGGCGATTACGCGGAAAGAGGACACTTCCACTCGTGCACTGAGTCCCCACCACTAACGCTTCTCTACAGCTCTAACATTGAACACCCGCAATGAGCAACGTATCTCATTATTGCCACTCTCAATATCATTCCTTGCCATTCGACTTTGAGGGTCGGAAAGGTAGGGCAGTATTCTCGGGCGATCCCATTCAAAGATGGTTCCACTTTCACAAGATTTCGCGAGACTCGGCAGCGGCAACATCCACGTGTACGGCGTACAGCGTTTCTGGCACGGTGTCAAGCTCATCGCCTTCGCACGGGCGCCGGGAGTGTTTTAGACCGCATACACGCCTTAGAACACGCACCTATTGAGCGAGATAGAAGGAAGAAGAAACATGTGCTTACTGCGATAAAGCTAGGGAAACTATGGAGCAGGTTTTATTAGAATGTGAAGACGTCTACCCAGTGGTCGATTTAGCCACCACTGGACTCTTTGAAGTCTGTGGATTCAGTGAGAGCAGTCGAAAAGTAAACATGTCCGCAATAGAAATTAGTAAGAGGCCATTGGAAGATCGATGGAAGACAACTAAGGAAACGAGAAAAAACGGAGACGTACAAAAGCAAAGTTCACAATAGGAGGTCAGAAAAATTGGTTATGGGAGCTTATAGTGTTTCTTTTGTTTTTTTTTGTTTTTTTTACCTAGGTACGACATTCAGCAGTAGAATAGCAAGAGCTTGGTAGCGCAACCCACCACTACGTTCCAAAGCTGCCGCTCATAACATCCATCCATCCATCCATCCATCCAACCCAAGCGTCCAGTGCCGAGTCTCGCAAAATCTAACGAAACCCACTCAATCTGCGGAAGTGATCAACGGACAATAGCGCCCCCAAACGCTAAGCCCATAGTAGTATTTATCATACAGGTCTCACAGTAAGTGCGCGCTAATCGTGCGAAACAGCTCTGCATGCGTACTAGCACGCTTCTTAAAAGTCCACGTCTTCGCCTGAGTTAACGTTGGCAACTGTTCTCGTAAGCTCATAGCTGAGCTTGCTACGCTCTGCAAACGTTGCTGTTCCCACCTGCGCCTAAACTTACGCGGCCGTTGCGTCGTAGAAATCGCGATTTGCGGTTGAGTCGCACGAAGTCTAACAAATAAGCAACGCTTTGCATGTACTGAGGCGAGCATTATGAAGGATTCTGCACACCAACCACAATTTTTAATTAATTTACTAATTAAGTTCCGAAAGAACATTTCATAGCTTTCTGTATGGATTTCCTGTCCTTGAGCATGAAATAGAGATGAACTAGTTATTGTAATTTTCCTTCGTGTAAAATATTGTTAGGCATTTGTGGAGATGTCTCACCCTTGACTAGCTTTGCGTAGCCAGCACTCGGCGAAGTCGCAGCTTCGGCCATGCCATGCGCATAAGATGAATTTTGCATCCGTGCTACTTATCTAAAGACGGCTCTGATCTCCCATCATAAAACTGTAGGCGTATGCCTCAGAAGCGAATGAGAAAGTCAGCTCACCCGTATCAACGCAGAATAAGAACCGTGAACCATGGCTTCGTGTGCCATGACCTGGCACCATCTTTACTTTGTTCTCATGCGGGCACGTGCTATTCGGGTTCTAGACGCCGCTCAAAGGAGGGTACTACAGGGCCCCCCGCCTAGACTGGAAGTCGGAACCCGACTGAGGGCCGGCTATGGCACTCTAGCACTAGGCCAGGCGGCGCTTCGAGGCTTTTCATCACGGTTTCCACGTAAGCCGTCTTAAGGCGGCCTAAGCTGACTGTCTCTTCACGGCCGTACTGCAGTAGAGTGGCGGTTTTCGGGGTGCGGTGGAGGACGCGGAATGGTCCATCGTAGGCCAGGGTTAGGGGTGGTCAGACAGCGTCGCGGCACACTAAAACGTGTGTTGGAAAGGCCAGGTCGGGGGTGCACGAAGATTGTACTGTGGCGGAAAGGACGGGGTGGAGTGGGCCGGAGGACTTTAACACACACCATGAGGTGTTGTTGGAATGCATGTGGCTGGGCTGGTAGCTGCGTTGACTTGAAGAAGTCTCTGTGGAGAAGCACAGAACTACCATACACCAGCTCTGCTGCTGAGCACTGTAGACTTGCCCGCAGGACGATCTGTAAACCCAGGAGCACAAGCGGCAATTTGTCAACCCAGGTGGCGCAATTGAGGCGGGCAGCCAGGGCAGCCTTCAGTTAGTGGTGAAGGTGTTCCACCGAGTCGTTGGCACACGGGGCGTACGCAGTGATACGGCAATGTCTGGCACTGAGAATGCGATTAAGGCAAGCAAAGAGGGAGGATTCAAACTGGCGTCCACGGTCTGTTGTCATGGTGCCAGCACAACCGCAGCGTGATACCCATGCAGAAATAAAAGCATGGCCAACAGTCTCAGCCGTGGTGTCATGAATGGGAACAGCCTACGGCAAGCGTATGAAAGGGTCGACCATGTTGAGTCATCATCATCATCATCATCATCATCATCATCATCATCAGCAGCAGCAGCAGCAGCCTGGTTACGCCCACTGCAGGGGAAAGGCCTCTCCCATACTTCTCCAACTGCCCCAGTCGTGTACTAATTGCGGCCATGTTGACCCTCCAAACTTCCTAATCTCATCTGCCCACCTAACTTTCTCTCGCCCCCTGCTACGCTTCACTTCCCTCGGAATGCGGGTCCGTAACCCTTAATGACCATCGGTTATCTTCCCTCCTCATTACATGTCCTGCCCATGCCCATTTCTTTTTCTTGATTTCAACTAAGATGTCATTAACGCGCGTTTGTTCCCTCACCCAATCTGCTCTTTTCTTATCCCTTAATGTTACACCTACCATTCTTCTTTCCATAGCTCGTTGCGTCGTCCTCAATTTAAGTAGAACCCTTTTCGTAAGCCTCCAGGTTTCTGCCCCGTACGTGAGTACTGGTAAGACACATCTGTTATAACCTTTTCTCTTGAGGGATAAAGGCAACCTGCTGTTCATGATCTCAGAATGCCTGCCAAACGCACCCCAGCCCATTCTTATTCTTCTGCTTATTTCACTCTCATGATCCGGATCAGCAGTCACTACCTGTCCTAAGTAGATGTATTCCCTTACCACTTCCAGTGCCTCGCTACCTATCGTAAACTGCTGTTCCCTTCCGAGACTGTTAAACATTACTTTAGTTTTCTGCAGATTAATTTTTAGTCCCACCGTTCTGCGCTGCCTCTCCAGGTCAGTGAGCATGCATTGCAGTTGGTCCCCTGAGTTACTAAGCAAGGCAATATCATCAGCGAAGCGCAAGTTACTACGGTATTCTCCATTTACTCTGATCCCCAATTCTTCCCAATCCAGGTCTGTGAATACCTCCTGTAAACATGCTGTGAATAGCATTGGAGAGATCGTATCTCCCAGCCTGACGCCTTTCTTTATAGGGATTTTGTTGCTTTCTTTATGGAGGACTACAGTGGCGGTGGAGCCACTATAGATATCTTTCAGTATTTTTACGTACGGCTCGTCTACACCCTGATTCCGCAATGCCTCCATGACTGCTGAGATTTCGACTGAATCAAACGCTTTCTCATAATCAATGAAAGCTATATATAATGGTTGGTTATATTCCGCACATTTCTCTATCACCTGATTGATAGTGTGAATATGATTTATTGTTGAGTAGCCTTTACGGAATCCTGCCTGGTCCTTTGGTTGACGGAAGTCTAAGGTGTTCCTGATTCTATTTGCAATTACCTTAGTAAATACTTTGTACGCAACGGACAATAAGCTGATCAGTCTATAATTTTTCAAGTCTTTGGCGTCCCCTTTCTTATGGATTAGGATTATGTTGGCGTTCTTCCAAGATTCCGGTATGCTCGAGGTCATGAGGCATTGTGTATACAGGGTGGCCAGTTTTTCTAGAACAATCTGCCCACCGTCCTTCAACAAATCTGCTGTTATCTGATCCTCCCCAGCTGCATTCCCCCTTTGCATAGCTCCAAAGGCTTTCCTTACTTCTTACGGCGTTACTTGTGGGATTTCGAATTCCTCTAGACTATTCTCTCTTC
This sequence comes from Dermacentor variabilis, assembly GCF_050947875.1. Taxonomy (NCBI): domain Eukaryota; kingdom Metazoa; phylum Arthropoda; class Arachnida; order Ixodida; family Ixodidae; genus Dermacentor; species Dermacentor variabilis. Next base: position 95,609,584 of record NC_134577.1, read on the forward strand.
CATTATCATCGTGGGTTCCACTCGTACTGTATAAATCTCTATAGAACTCCTCAGCCACTTGAACTATCTCATCCATATTAGTAATGATATTGCCGGCTTTGTCTCTTAACGCATACATCTGATTCTTGCCAATTCCTAGTTTCTTCTCTGCTTTTAGGCTTCCTCCGTTCCTGAGTGCTTGTTCAATTCTATCCATATTGTACTTCCTTATGTCTGCTGTCTTACGCTTGTTGATTAACTTCGAAAGTTCTGCCAGTTCTATTCTTGCTGTAGGGTCAGAGGCTTTCATACATTGGCGTTTCTGGATCAGATATTTCGTCTCCTACGATAGCTTACTGGTATCCTCTCTAACAGAGTTACCGCCGACTTCTATTGCACACTCCTTAATGATGCCCACAAGATTGTCGTTCATTGCTTTAACACTAAGGTCCTCTTCCTGAGTTAAATCCGAATACCTGTTTTGTAGCTTGATCTGGAATTCCTCTATTTTCCCTCTTACAGCTAACTCATTGATCGGCTTCTTATGTACCAGTTTCTTCCGTTCCCTCCTCAAGTCTAGGCTAATTCGAGTTCTTACCATCCTGTGGTCACTGCAGCGTACCTTACCGAGCACGTCCACATCTTGTATGTTGCCAGGCTTAGCGCAGAGTATGAAGTCTATTTCATTTCTAGTCTCGCCGCTCGGGCTCCTCCACGTCCACTTTCGGCAATCCCACTTGCGGAAGAAGGTATTCATTATCCGCATATTATTCTGTTCCGCAAACTCTACTAATAACTCTCCCCTGCTATTCTTAGTGCCTATGCCGTATTCCCCCACTGCCTTGTCTCCAGCCTGCTTCTTGCCTACCTTGGCATTGAAATCGCCCATCAGTATAGTGTATTTTGTTTTCACTCTACCCATCGCCGATTCCACGTCTTCACAGGAGCTTTCGACTTCCTGGTCATCATGACTGGATGTAGGAGCGTAGACCTGTAAAACCTTTATTTTGTACCTCCTATTATGTTTCAGAACAAGACATGCCACCCTCTCGTTAATGCTATAGAATTCCTGTATGTTAGCAGCTATATTCTTATTAATCAGGAATCCGACTCCTAGTTCTCGTCTCTCCGCTAAGCCCCGGTAGCACAGGACGTGCCCGCTTCTGAGCACTGTATATGCTTCTTTTGGCCTCCTAACTTCACTGAGCCCTATTATATCCCATTTACTGCCCTCTAATTCTTCCAATAGCACTGCTAGACTCGCCTCACTAGATAGCGTTCTAGCGTTAAACGTTGCCAGGTTCATTTTCCAATGGCGGCCTTTCCGGAGTATGTCCTGTCCTGTCCATGTTGAGTATGTAACGATAACCTTGTGACACGGGGTAAAGGGCCCACGATGTCTAGATGAACACGGTTGAGGCAACAGCTGGGTGTAAGGAAGACTTGGGGAGGCTTGTTGGTATGACGGGAAACCTCTGTCACCTCACAGGGAAGATATTTGCCTGTCCAAGCGTGCCGATCACCGCTAATTACAGGCCAGGCATAGCGCTGGGGGAGAAGGCGCTGATTAGCCAGAATACCTTGGTGACATATGTCGTGTAGAAAGTGGACAATGGTGCGACGTAGTCAAGACAGAACAAAAGGGCGGGGAACGTCTGCTGAGACAACGCACCACAAGGATCAGGCGAGCATGGATGGGGCACAAACCGTAGTGGGAGAGAACTCCCGAAAAACAGCGAGCTCTCTGTCATTTTTCTGTGTGGAAGAGAATGCGGCCCAGTTGACGGTTGCAGATGGAGAGTAGACCGCAGCTATGCAAGAAAGGGCATCAGCGGTGGTGTTGCAGGCACCTTTCACATGACGGATGGCGGTTATAAATTCGGGAATGGCCAAATGAAGGAGTTCGCGCGGCATGTACTTCGATGAGTTGGTGTGGAAAACATACGCCAGTGGCTCATGATCGGTCATCCGGTAAAACTGGCATCCTTCCAGAAAATGCCGCAAGTGCTGTAGTGTAGATGGCTAGTATGTCTCCGCCGAAGACGTTATGGTGGGTCTCAGCAGGACGTAGCATCCGAGAGTAAAAAGACAAACGTACCCACTCAGAGTTAATGCACTGCTGTAAGATGGCACCGTTAGCTACGCTGGAGGCATCCGCTATCATGTGAGATGGGGCGTTGTGGATGGACGAGAATACGCCGTTCGCGACTCCTTTTTTGGCAGCAGTAAAGACGCCCTCGGCTTCTGATGACCAAGGAAGTGCACATGACTCGCCAACGATTCATCAGAAGAGATCGGCGAGTGGGCGAAGCAGCTCTGTACAGTGAGGAATAAAGCGCCTGGGAAAATTCACAAGCCCCAGAAATCGGCGTAACTGACGCTGTGTTGTAGGCTGGGGGTAATCCTGGATGGTCTTGACATGGTACGGCAGAAGGCGCATACCTTCATACGGTATGTGATATCACGAGAACTCGAGCCCAGATGTGCCGAACACACACTTGGACGCGTTCACAATCAAGCTGTAGGACTGTAAACGTTGGAACAAAACACGCAGATGGTGGTCACGATTTTGAAGCGTAGGGCTGGTGATGAGGACAAAATCAAGGTACGCGATTAGGAAGGCCCCGCCTGACGTCAGCGATGAACCGCTGGAATGTTTGAGCCGAATTGCGAAGTCCAAGGGCACCCGCACGTACTCAAACAAACCAAACGGCTTCAAGATGGCGGTCTTCGGTACGTCGATGGGTTGGATGGGAGTTCGGTGGTATGCCTCAACCAGGTCCACTTTGCGAAAAATGGCACAGCCGTCGAGGCTCCATGTAAAGTGCTGGATGTCAGGCAGCGGATAGCTGTCGTGGACAGTCTTGGCGTTCAACGCTTGATAGTCTCCATAAGGAGGCCAGTCACCACGATCACACTTGGGCACTAAATGCAACGGAGAAGGCCACACACTCGACGATGGGCGTATAATGCCGAGCTGCAGCATGTGGTCGAACCCCCCTCTGACGATAGCTAGACGGTACCCAAACAAGGGGTGGGATTGAGCAGCTGCTGGTAGGCCACGGGTGATGATGTGGTCTGCCACTGTATGTTTGGGCGTCTCAATCAGGTTGACTGGCTTTGTAACACCGCAAAATCCGCCCAGACTTTTTCGAAGGGAGAGTAGGGCATGAGCGTGTGAATGCCCATGGGAGCAAGGTCGGACAGGAATCCAGAGATGGAGAGAGGAGTCAGACCGTCTGTGAGGCGACGACGCAGCACACTGACGTCCAAGTCGAAGTATGAGAGGAATTCCGAGCCGATGATCGGGTGAACTACGTCCGCAATGACGAAGGCCCATCGAAAAGTGCTGCGTAAGCAGAAGTCAAGGTTGAGAGATCGGAGTCCATACGTCGCTGTAGACGAAGCGTTGGCAACACGAACCAACTGCCCTGATGACCTGGAAAGATCAGCCTTTGTCGGGGGAACCACACTGATATTTACGCTCATGCCTACAAGAAACCGGGCTCGAGTGAACTTGTCGGTTATCATAAAAAGGCGGCTGGGACAAGCGAGACTATACGCCACCGTCAGTTGATCTTGGTGAGCGTCTCCGAGCCACGAACAGGGAGGTGTGCACTTCGTTGCTCGGTGTCAGAAACGCCTATGGTACCAGCAGAGAGGCGAAAGGCTGGGACTGGACTCCAAGCTTGACGTGTGTGCGGAAGAGCGCGATGACCGATACGAGGCGAACGGTTCTGCAGTAGGGGGCTCCGGAGTGCGGCGATTGAGGCAGCAACCTCATCTATGGAGGCATCAAGGCACAAAATCGCCTGGTCTAACTACTTGTGGGGTTTTACGTGCCAAACCCACTTTCTGATTGTGAGGCACGCCGTAGTGGAGGACACCAGAAATTTCGACTGCCTGGGGTTCTTTAACGTGCGCCTAAATGTATGTACACGGGCGTTTTCGCATTTCGCCCCCATCGGAATGCGGCCGCCGTGGCCGGGATTTGATGCCGCGACCTCGTGCTCAGCAGCCCAACACCATAGCCACTGAGCAACCACGGTGGGTAGATTGTCGGGTCTGCAGGCTGTAGGACAGTTGTGATGGACGGGGAGGTCACGTGATGAAGCCGATCGGCGAGCGCCACCAGACGGTGTTGCGCTCTCCAGGGTAGCGTAGCCCACCGCTGCCGAGTTGTTGCGACGCCTGTTTATCAAACTCGACCGACGTTACTATTGGGTTGCGTGGAGTTGTCGGCGGGCTGCAGGCATCCTGTACACCATGGTCACCAGGCAAGGACGAGACGACTTCTAGTGCGAAACTTGCACAGTTCATTCAATGGTTGGTGAAATATAAGTAGAAGAGAATAAAGTTTAAAACGTACACTGCGGGGCCCTTTAAATAGGCCCACTAAAGTCGTAGGCGGGATGTTGCTCACGTCAACGTCACGTGATATGCACTGAGTTCCACGGGGCTTGGCGCCGGCGCCCACCCACCCGGCCACCTTTCACGAGCCCGCCTCCGCAGGTGGCAACCAGCAGGTCCGGGATCGTAGGCGTTTATCCTTTCTTCTAGGGAACGTTGGTTAGCGGAAGTTGTCCTGTTCTTCCTGTCCTGATCTTTATTCAAACAAGCTTAGCTTGTTATGAATAAAGATCAATTGCATTCTATCCTAAAACAGACTAAGACTGAGCTAAATAAGCTTCGAGGGTATTTGCTCCCTCCGCAATGGGGCAAATACTAAAATATAGTTTGAAATCAGTGACGGCACACTAACATAAAGTGTTTCGTTGCGATAATAAACAGAAGTATAACGTGCATCATTTTTTTCCTTCCAGGTAGCATAGAGCAGAGGTAGAACACCAGGCCTTTATTCTGAAGTTCGGAAATTTGAACCCATCCTTCAATCCGCTACATTTTGAGGCTTGAAGTGGCGCCTGGCACCTTCAAAACTGCCGAGAGCCAGTAGGCCTATATTAGTTCAGATGCAACAATATTGGAAGATCCACTAAGCTTCAACAAAGATATTCCCTCACCCCAACAGGAATTGGCCTCCCTTTTTCAGTACCCGTACGCTGCCTTACTCGTGACTTTTGCAAACAACCCGTTACCATCAGTCTCCAGCGACTGAGGAGCACCTCACCAAGACGGCGGTTAGACCTACGAGGTGGCAGAGAGCGTTAAGAATCTGTTCATCCGCACAGGCCCCCACTGGAAACTAAGCCTGGCAACCCTTAACACACTCTCTCAAGTGATACTAGCTTAGCAAGCATATTTGAGGAATTATCAGGCATCGCGCAGGATATTATTACACTTAGTGAGGTTACAACTGGGGAGCCTTATAGAGAGCCGAATAAGGGCCAGGCTTCCTGCTACAGGGGTTTTCCTGATAAAAAGAACACTACGTAGAATTTATAATTCCTAAGAATATAGGTGGCAGCCTTGATGAATTCTACAGCGGTATTGCGAGGGTAGTAGTTGTCATAATAGAGTAAAGATATTGACTAAAGGTAGCACACGCCTATGCTCCAAGTTCCATTACCAATTATTAGGAAATAGACCCGTTTTCAAAAGATGTTCAATTAGCAATGAGGAAAGGGCAAGCTCAATATAGTGTAGTCATGGCAGGCTTCACTGCGAAAGCGAGGGAAAACCAGACTGGGGAAGAAGCTACTGGCAGCTACAGAATCAATTCAGGAACACTAAAGCAGAAGTATTGCTTGAATTGGTGGAAAGGAATAGACTCCAGACTGTGAAAACCTTCTTGAGGAAGCGCAGTAACAGGAAGTGAACCAGGAAAAGCCCTACTGAAGGAACGAGAACTGAAATAGATTTATTACATCTTGCCCTTAACAGCAATGTGCAGGATTTAGTAGTGTTACGTAGGGTAAACGGGCTGTGACCATAGACCGGTTAGGTCTATGATTTTTCTTAATTTAAAGAGAGAGAGTGTTAAATTAGTCAAATACAAACAGGCCTACGGAGAAGTATTAAGGCTGAAAGCACAAGAATTGAGGCGGTTACTCGCAAACAAATATACAGCTTTAGGACAGGAAAATTAAAACAACACATAGGTAATGAATAAAACCATAACTAGGATGAATTCAGAAACAGCAATTGCAGTGAGAGTTAAGGCACAAGGCGAACCAGTAGGTAAGCTCTCTCAAGTAACAAAGGACCTATTCAAGAAACGACAAAGCATGAAAGCGTCTAAGTCAAGCGATGAGATAGCATTCGCTGAACTGCCAAAGTTATAAACAAGAGTATAGTAAGCAGTACTCCAAGCTATAACGTCTGAATGATTGAGGAAGCAGTAACAGTGGCATAAACATGAAATCAGTCTGAAGAAAGCTCAGCCTACTACAGGGCGAGAACAATTGAAGTAAGGACAAGCAGGGTAATGTCATCAGCAATTTTGATAGTATAGGAAAAGCAGCAGAATTCTATACTAGCCTGTACAGTATGCAGAGCAGCCATGATACCTTCATTGAAAACAATGATGAACGGGATACAAAGTCTCCTTCTTTGCCTAGCCATGAAGTTTGAAGGGTCTTACGAGATATGTCCAGGAGAAAAGCAGCAGAAGAAGACAAAATTATTGTCGATTTATTCGAAGATGGAGGAGACACTATGCTTGAAGAGCTTGTGACCCTTTACACGCAATGTCTCGCGACTTCACGTGGGCCAGACAACTGCAAGCATGCCAGTTTTATATTCATAAGTAAAAAGGGTGAGGCTAAAGAATTGAAAAATTATAAGCCCATTAGCTTGCTTGCGGTATGATCTAAAATATTCACTAAGATAATTTCAAATGGAATCAGGGCAACACTTCGACCAGGCGAACAGGGTTGCTTCAGCAACCGATATTCTTCCTCAATTGAGAAATCTGCAGAGTACAATCAACCTCTTTAATGACTTTGATAGATTATGAAAATTATTTGATTCATTAGAGATACTATCACTCATGGAGGCACTGGTTAATCAAGTAGCACATGAGGCAGACATGAATATTTGAGAAATATCTACAAAGATTACAGAGCTTCCTTGGTTCTAAGCAGGAGAACTGGTAAATTACTTATCAAGAAAGAGGTCAGGCAAGACGACGCAGTCTCTCCAAGCCTATTGATCACAACATGCTTAGAAAAAGTATTCTAGCTATTAGACTGGAGACTGGAAAGCCTTAAAATGAAGATCAATGGCGAATATCTCAACAACAATTGGTTTGCAGCTGACATTGCCCTGTTCAGCAATACGAGGCAAATGATTGAGGACTTTAAGCGAGAATGTTTAGGATCGGGGTTTAATATTAATATGGAGACGACAATGGTGATGTCTAATAGTCTACAAGGTAATAGACTACAAGGTAGTTTCCCTTCCACTGCTCCCTGCGCATTGGCTATTAGAAGGGGCTTATATAAACTCTACATCCACTTTGTCTCCGAGAGTACGTGCGAGCAAGTAAATGCTGGCTCGCACGCACACACACACTATGCCCACACAAATATGCCCACATAGGCTTGTACACGTGTGCTCACACTCATGGTCATGCACGAACGCACATACCTCACATACATACGCTCTTCGAAACGCGCATGCGCGCACTCACGCACGCATATACTAGCACAGGGAGCGATGGAACAAAATATGGTAGGCGTGCCCTGTCGAATAAGTCACCACAGTGTTATCTTTTATTGGTGTTTGTTATTTTACAATGTAGCCTTGAGAGACAGAAACACAGGGTTGTGAATGAGCCAGCAGGCAGGAGTGCTCGATATTGTAGTTAACATTAGGAAATTTAGCTGGGCATGTCATGCAAGAGTAGGGGCACATAACCTTTGGTCTGTAAGAGTTAGAGAATTGGTGCCCCATGAAGAGAAACTCAACCCGGGCAGCATCACTTTCGCGCCATGATTGCGCCATAAAATCAAGTTGTATATATATTTATTCTTTTTCAGGCCTCTTTCTTCTTGGTTTTGCGTCTTCGGGACCGCTATTTATTGGCACTGGCTACCTGGCGGCAGAACTCATGCGGACCACAATGGGTGCATTCAATTTGATTATGATTGTGTTCTCGTTCGGAGGTAAGAAGCAACCCCCTTTTCAGGTCGCTGGTTGTATTTAACGAGAGAGCACCTTGAGCCTCCACAATTTCGTTGAAATCCCTTACAATTTTAACCTTATAAGAGAGCCAACACGTGTTTAAGCGCAGAAAGCGGTAGGAGGCTATCGTTCTGAAGCGGCTTCTCAGTAGCATCAACGTAATTTTAAGCACAAACAAGAAATAACTGATCGAACACCTGTTACTTGTCATTACATCGAAGTGGAATGTACGATCACACTGTAGCCAGTTTATAAACATGTTGCAGCTACAGAGAAAAACCCAATTCAACAAGAGCGGACACACTGCGAAAACTAGCAATAAGGAACACGTCGAGGTCTAGCGTTCACATGTTCCGTTAGCTGATGCGAACATTTAAAGAAACAAGTACGTGGAATTAATGTAACACGCAGTTTTAATTTTTGTGATTCTCTCCCGATAAATCCAGAAAGTGTTGTTGCATAGAGTAATTTCTATATTATGACTTATTTCTCGTACGCTACCTAGCGGCAAGCTATGGCAAGTCACCATAGCGCGCGACGCCCGATGCGTGTGTGAGCGTTCGCCTGTTCGTGGTTCCATTTTGTCTTTTTTGTGTAGCTGTGTGGTCGTATTTTGAAACGATCCACTTTAGCGATACTATCGATTCGGTGATATTTCGCCGCAAATGTCGCGCTGATTAGCGAGTTGAGCAAAATCGGATGACTTAGCTCATCCGGTTTCGCTAAAACAACGAATCAGCGCGCGCCTTACGATGAACTATCACTCAGGCGATAGTATCGCAGAAGTGAATCGTTTCAGAATGCAGCCCTTAGTTGCTTGCGCTGTCGGTGCATTTGTGTGTCCATGCTGCACTTCGACATGGCACTCCACCAATTCAAGGTGAAGCAATTTTTTTGGCAGCTTGCGCTGCATTTCGAGCAATTTCGGCTTAAGGCACACTGGCCGTACCGGTTGATCTGTAGCAGTCAGCGAAAAACAGCCAGGACGCTGTGGCGAACTTAGTTGGGCGTGTACCGAATCACACTAGGACATGTCTGTGACGCTTGAAATCACCCGCAACATTATTTTTTCTTATTTCGCTATATTAGGTTGCTTATACAGTGAAGCTGTATACCTCTACTGTCCAAGCAAATTTTCGCGTCGTTGGCTTGGTAAGCAAAAAAACTCGCCATGGGTGGGCCGATCGCGGAGATAGTGCAACGCCTGCCCGACCCGCGGCGAAGGTGAAGCAGGCGTCAAACACTCCCCATACCTGGGCCGATCCCGAAAATAGAGAAACGCCGGACCGACCCGCGGTGGAGGTAAAGCAGGCGTTAAGCCTCCCCATACGTGGACCGATCCCGAAGATAGTGAAATGCAGGGCCGACCCGCGGCGGAGGTGAAGCAGCCGTTAAACACTACGTGGGCCGATCGCGAAGATAGTGCGATGCCGGGCCGACCCGTGCTGAGGTGAAGCAGGCGTTAAGCCTCTCCATACGTGGACCAATCCCGAATATTGTGAAATGTCGGGCGGACCCGTGGTGGAGGTGAAGTAGGCGTTAAACACTACGTGGGCCGATCGCCAAGATAGTGCGATGCCGGGGTGACTTGCGGTGGAGGTCCAGTTCACCATTTAGGGGTCCACATACACAGCTTCGCTGGTCATCCTTCTTCAGAAGGAGGAAAGGCACCAAGTTTTTTTTTTTTTTGGGGGGGGGGGGGTCCATGCTCGCCGCGACAGCCGCTGTGACACAGCGGAAAACAGGTCAGCCGGAGCGACAACCTCTCTCTACTTAAAGGTCATCGGTAGAGTACAGTAGTGCAGCATGTGCTGAATCTTACCGGGGCATAATTCTGACCCTTTAAAGGCCACCCTCCCCCATAGCAGTTAACTTCTTTTGGTACTGACGCTCATCGAAAACTCGACCGGCGTGTGCCACGAGTTATAACACGTTAGTACGTTGCTCATGCCGGCAAAGCGTGCAAACGATATTGCCGAGGAGCTGAAAGAGACCTCAAATCCAGCTTACCTAACGATATAACACACGTTTTGCACCCACGCATTTGTCTTCGGTGCGCGTAAAAGGCATTGTGTGGGCGTCTGGTCCGGAGTCAGTGTTGTGGCCACCTCTGTGTTCGTGGCGCACTATCTCGTCCGCTGAGGCCAAGGTGTGTAGAAATCGTGCAGTCGACCGTGAATTTGTGGCTTTAAAGAACAGGAAATAACGCTCTTGTTATCATCATATTTTATGTCTGGCATTGTTTGGGATGCGTCAGGTTTTTTCTACGCGATGTTTGTAAAATCGAATTGATTTTTGTGCGTAAAGTTGCCCATTCGCCACTCACACGTTTCACCTGTATACTCAGTTTTCCCTGCGAGGTCCAAACAGCAAAACGACACATGCTTGTAAATTACTTTTTTCATGATGCCATCCGGCGGAGCTTCGTTCAGGAACTACGGCTGCTTACATGTGGCCACAACAACTAGAGAACGCACAAAAAGCCTGGAATGAGCATTTTTATACAGGAAAATTTAATTTCCTCGTTTCACAACGTGTCTTGCATCTACTTTATCAAACTGTACGTTGAGCGGAGGGCAGCACAACGAAGGCTTCTAAAAATCACTCGCAATTTAATTTAAATCGAACATTTTAAAAAAACGATTGCGCACATAAACAGCGTGAGGTAAGCAATAAAAGCAAAAACAAGTGCCACGCCAAACAGCGCAGCTGGCGTAGCACGTATTAGCAAGCGACCAAAGTTTGTGCGCGCGAAATCTAAACCAGAAGTGTAGTCTTCACAACAGCCACTTGGTGCGCTACAGTCACTTTGACCGCTGGGTTCTATGGAAATGTCCCCTGTTGTTGAATTTGACTCTCAATGCTTCACTAGCTTTCACGAGCAATGTAGGCGTTCTTCAGGGCGCATTTTTATCGCCTACTTTGTCTAATCTAGTGATGCGAGGGCTGGTTGTGTGTTTACAACAGGTTCATGGCATCTGATTCACCATGTATGCAGACGACGTGCCATTTTGGATCGAATGTGGCGGCCCTCTCAAGAAAACAGGAACAGCAGCGAAGGCAATGCACAATGCGCTCCATATATTGGAAGATTATCTGAATGAAAAAAGCATGCAGCCATCTCCGGAGAAAAAAAGTACACCCTCCCCGTTAAGACAGTGTAAGAAACGCAAAACTTTCAGCTGTACCCTGCTGGCCAGAAAGCTGCAAAAGCTGCGGAATGCCATGTCGAAATACGCGGCATTCCGATTCACGAGTGCCGCTGGTCGGCTGTAACCTACGTGCAAGAAACTCCTGCAACTTGCGAAACGCATACCGCAGAAGCGTGGTGGAGCTAACACCTGTACGGCTCGTTCTTTGTCGTCAGCAGTGCTTACGTTTAGGGCCTCTTATGGTGTCGTATGATTTGACCTCACGAGAGCACAATATAAATAGGTGCAAATTATTTTCGGGAAGTCTCTTTCAGTGATCAGGGTTCTTTCTCGCCACGAGCGAATGGAAGGTCTGCGTCGGTACGCGAGGCTTCCACTTAGGGACATCATTTTAAAACGCAAGGAGGGACATGATCGCAGTCGCCGCTACACACGCTCTGGACTGTAGCTCTTAGAATTCTATCGGTAACATTTGTCGGAAAATGTACTAGTGCTTCCTGCTGTCACCGCTTTGAACGACGTGCAGGTTCCAGTCAGAAAACGTGTCGCCCACCGGCAAACGAAAGAGTATCCCGGCACTTTTAGAGCCAAATTAGTAGGAGCGGCTGACTTAAAGCAAAATCAGAGACGCGGCCTAGGATCTTGCTATCTCCCAAGCAGCACTAAATGCCGTTAGTGGCGAGCAGCGAGATGTCTATATCTACCAACATCATTAATAACCAACCATTAAGGCACTTGAACTGCAGGCCATCCTAACTCCCATGGAGAGGCTGAGAACACAGGTAGGGAATACTATGGAAGACCACATAAAACCGTTCACAATTTTCACCGACACCTTGGGCGCCCTAAAGGCACTGACGGAGACACCCAGAGTCGGTACGTGGCCGTATAATGTTAAGGCCACGTGTGCTTCCCTTCGTCGGGATTACGGCATCGGTGGGCGAATCGACTGGGTCCCGGGACACTCGGGCATCATCAGCGACTGTGTGGCCCGCAGTGCACCGTGCGAGATGTCATTTTTCTGCTCGTCTCCCCTGTATCCACTCCCTTTCGCTTCTGGACGCCTGGACCCGGAAGAGGAGCGTAAAAGACTCAAAGTGCAAGGACATCTCCAGCTGAAGGCAGAGGTACTGCACAATGGTCACCTCTTGCCCAAGGTGCTTTCTCCGAACGCGCAAGTCCTGGTGCATAAAGCCAAGATGATCTGAACACTCTTCTCAGACACCCTGACTGCGTAGTGCGCATACCCTGCTTCAATGAAGGCGCGAAGTCACCAGAGGCAATGCCTGGCGAACGAAGGGAAAGGAGAGACCGAGCCGAACGTTATGCTGCCGCCGGTGACGTGCGCTGCGAGCGACATCGGTTCTCGTCCGACGGTCAGGCGCCCTTTTGGGGACTGCCGCGACCTCGCTATTGTAAGATAGAAACACAAGGGACGTGGCATTACCTCACAAGAGACATCAACCTCACCACCACCACCTGTCGACGGCAGGCGAACTATAAAATCCATAAAGATTGTGAGCGAAGTTGATTTGACCGGCGGGTTATGCATTTGTGGCTTCAATATGTTTGTTTACCTTGTCATCACTACTACTGATAATCACCTCTGCATAGACCACCGAGGGATCCTTTTCATTAAAGTTCATTCTCTCTGTAGTTAATGCGGGCTTTTGTGGTAACTTATGTGCGCAACACCAAGTGCATTGGATGGTGAGAGGAAAAAGGTGACTACGACAAAAAGATTGTGTGTGGATGTAAGTGCAGTGCTTGGCGAAGACGACCATGATGAAGTATGCCACACGAGAGGGCAAGCAGGGTAACGAACATAAAAAAGAAACAGCAGCCAATTAAACAACTACACGAAGCTCTGAAACCCAATCACCTGCTGTAGCACCGATGCGCGACAGTACACGAAATTCAAAGAACCAGTAGTCTACAACCACGAAGCCACGAAATGAAGAAAGAGACGAAGCGCTTTGGCAGAACCCAGTGGAGTTTCAAGGAGAAGCCAAGTAGGAAGGTCGGCCACTGGACCATAAAATGAAGACGGACCGTCGGGTTCCACACCAGAGCCACCAAAGCTTCACCCGAACAAGGCCTCCTGCCAACCTATTCCTGCGCTTCAAGACTTCGCCAGACCACGGATCCGAGGCCTGTGGACACCTATGCCCATATGCAGAGCGTCAGTGGTTGGGCTACGCGCACAGGATTACGTACAGCTTCCTAGACAGACCGTCCTGGTCTACAGGTTCCCGCTGTGGCGCCTGCGTCTCCTGAGGTGGCTCGACGCAAACGCTCGTCCCTAATGCATGACCCGTAACTCAACATTACGACTGCTGTCGTGAGCTCATCATCGCTTCCAACATCGCTCTGCAGAGGTGGTCTGTTCTTGCTTTGGTAGAACTGCCTGCTCCCAAGTCCTTTGTTTGGCACCATATTGTGCTGTAGCGCAGTAATAATGAGTTTTTATTCCGCAGCATGCTGTTAACTGTTTTACTAGGGTATGTTAGCTGCTTCCCCGTTCTTTTATCCATTAAAATGTGTATGTATCTCAGTGCGAACAAACGACTTTTTTCCTAATTGGGTGCTCTGAGTTTCTGCCCCAGTAACCTGCTGCAAAGCCTAAAAAGGAAAACCTGCATTGTAATGTCCACTCGTCACAGGCGCCGAACAGAATTTCGTGGCAGGACGAAACCTGCTTTCCAGAGTAGATTGGTTAGTGGCCCTTGTCCCGGATTGATGCATTGCAATCATATACCGTGTGTCCCAGCTAACATTAGCCAATCTGCCCAACGAAACTAAATATTAAAGAAACGGCGCCAGATGCAATTATAAAATCTGCATTTTCAGGTTGTCAGGTGTGTGACGACCGAATACTGTGTGTCGTCGGATCATATCTTGGCATAGTTTATTTTGCATGTTTTTTTCATCAGATTGGCTAGCCTTAGCTAGGACACCTTATATAACATATTTTACAGTGGGAGACGAAGGTACGAACTGCTATGAAGTCGTTCTTATAATCTGTCTACTATACCACTCCTGCAATCTTTTAAACATCCTAAACTAAACGTGTTGAGCTTCCAAAACCTGCGATCATGGCATAATAATTAGAGCACTGGATTGCTGGGCTGAAGATGGGTTTAATCGCAATATCAGCCACACATATTTAGAGCATTCTCCGCAGACCTCACCATCTTTTGAGGTGTCTAGCAGAAAACTCGAGGTAACTTGAGCGTGCTTGATTGCGTCACACGGTGCACATAATTACCAGTGAGGCACGAAGCATTGAAATGTGACTTTGATAAATCAAAGAGCGTAAGGCGCGCATGTTGCATGCACAGGCAGATTTTACCGTTAGCACAATCTAGCTATGCTGCCGCATGGTTAGAAGGCAGATTTAGGTCCTCACCTAATTTTTCTAAAAGCTACGCTTCTTTGGCGAACCCTCCTTCACTTTTCTTACTGTGGCTGTTGGTTGCTGCTGCCTCGCCGTACAGTTCATATTTAAAAAATATGAACTACGTGCCTGATGGCGGCATCCAACCTCGCCCGCACAGCGTCGCCGCCCGACGCTTTAACCAATAAGTCACAAACGCACGTTTACTAATAGCGTGCCAACTCCAACTAACCCTTTGAGACTATCACCCGTTATATCACCTTCCATAACACGGGTGTGCTACAGCTGCTGCTTTGCCTTTAGACCAGGTGTCAAGGGGCTTCGTCTGGAGAGCTTGTTACGGAGATTGTGTGGTTTAGACGAGCACTTTTGGCGTCACCTTGCACTCGCATTGCAATACGAAAGAAAGTAATGCTGGTTTTAGCACTCTGTGTATTTGTACAAAGCATCGCTATATGTGTATTTCAAAAATAGCGCTGGCTGTGCCATTTTTCTTTTCTGTGTTTCCTTTCCCGTGATGATCTTTACCATTCTTTTGCGTTTCTTCTGGATTCCAGGTCCCGTTACCAGCCTAATAGTCACCGGTCTGATGTATTGGACTATGTCAGTTGTGCCGCACTATGTGGCACTTATCATTGCTCCTTACACCCTGCTTTGCATGTTCTTCAAGATATGGAGCAACGCAGACAAGACCAAGCAGTGCGAGTTCCTGCAGAAACAGGATCTCATCGAAGAGGGTGCAGTATTTCTTTTCCTTTTTGCGCAGACGAACGGCTCATTACAGCTTGACAGTTGTGTGCAGTGTTCATCATCCCATAGGGGTCTCTAAGACATACTGCGTAAACGCAGCCTGGTACATGTCAGCCGTGATGCAACGCTAGATAGAACGATGCATTCATAGTTTCCCTAGAGGACGCGCGTATCTGCTACATCATTGACCGGTTTTCTTTTAGAGAGCAGATTTTTCATTACAAGTGTCATCCTACTTGAGACTCGGCATATTCGAACCACGAACGTCCCCTGCCGCCACTAGAGTTCTTGCAACTAATGTCGATCCTTCCCCTCTAGCTTAACAATCATGCAGCGCCTATCATTAAAAAGTAGAGCGCCGGCAAACGACAGCAAGAAAAAAGTTCTCGTTCCCATCAAATTCAAAGAAAATTTGGGATTGGCGGGCTATCAACCAATGTCCTGGTGAAGAAAACGCATCGATGAAATTACTGCCTGTGTAAAAATTCCTAACAAGCGCCAGATAGCCTTATATGCAGGGAATATTTCAAACGGACTTGTCATAAGTTATATACACGGAACATATGAAGGCATGTGGTTTAATTATAGGAAACTAATACTCTTAATCCAACATGTAAAAAAACAGCTTTCTGCTTTCTGCAAATTCTGCACAATCGCACAAGTCTACTGAAATTTTCTTGCACGCTAGGTCGTTCTTGTAGCCTCTGGCGATGGTTAAGATCGATAACAGCAGTATTCCCCAAAGCCTTGGTTTCACAAGCTGAAAGAGTATTCTAACGCCAACCGAAGCAAGGCAAAAGCCCATGCCAAAGTCACGACCCTTGTAATGGCCAACTACGTTGGAAAAATAGGCGTCCCTGACTAGCAACGCCTGCGCACACTCTATGATTACTTTCCTTTTATTGCACCTACAATTGTAGAAACACCCGAGGTGCACTCGCCTCTCTAGTGCCGGCGCCTTCGTACTCTCACGCTGAGCGGTGCATGGGCGGCTTGAGGGTAGAGAGGCAGAGACATGATACATTTTCTGATAATGCAATTCAAAGTACAGACCTTCAGTTTGAAATTCTCATTGCCCATTAGGGTAACATATTCTGTAAGTGTCAACCTTGTGCGCTATCCTTTACGGCCGCTCATAATTGCCTGGAGCTGACCGTGGTCTACCCAATGAAAAACATTGCCTTGGGGCGCCTGCCACTCTGTCATTTCTACCCAGACTCAGCCAATCAGCACGTTTACGGCAGCTGAAATCGACATTCCACTAGATGGACACTTCCAGATTACAATCCCTGCTTGACCAGCACAGCACTTCTTGGATGTGCTTAACAAGGGCATGGACGAAAACAGAGGTTTTGGTTCGGGGACTGAGCCACTCATATTGAGACGTTAGATGCAGGGCAGGGCGGAACTCTGGTAAGTGTACTGGTATGGGACTCTCGAGTTTTGGGACACTTTCATAGTCGGTGTGTGAAAGATAGGAAGTGCGCGTTGTGAGGGCGGGTTGGGGGATGTGTTGACTTGGTAGACTGTGAGCGGGGTTATACGTGAGTAGGACTGTGCACGCCTGTTCATCGGCGCCAGCTGGCAGGTTATGTTCATGGGGGGCTGCTGCAGGTTGTGTTCGCCTAGTTTCGGTGATTCCTTTAGCACGCGATGTTCTGTCGAGGCTAATGTGTTCAGATACACCAGGGGCGTGCGCTGAGTGCGTTTCGCTGTAAGATTGAGGGCAGCGTAATGCCCTCAGCTGCACTCAAGTATTCTGAGCTAAAAACCCTAGTTTTCAGCTCTGCAGCTGCGTGCATATGCGACACTGTGGTGCACACCAGCTGGTGCACACCGTGGTCTTAGCGGAGTGCACGGTTTACTTGAAGTTGCGAACGTTGTCGAATTTCTTTGTGTCTCTTTTCCCGCTCCATAAAAGCACGGCGCTTCTCATCATGAAACCATTGCGAGATTCCCAATGCGATTCCAGGGCGCTGTTAGGGCTGTGCAGCGGCTGGGGCATTCCTTGTGTCGCTCCTAATCGTCCCCCCGCCTATCACAACATCGCCTCAGGCAATCAGTACAACGCTAAACGATGGTGTTGCTACGGTGTTCCTTTCAGTACCTAGACCTTTCGGAGAAACCACACACTTTGGAAATAGCCCAGTGGCCACTACCAGACGTCTCAGTACGCGGGCATGATGAGAACCGCCAATGGCGTCGCAGGCGTCGTGCTTCAATGATCCACAAGACGAGACCGACAGGAAACCCTATGCGTTAGTCGGGGCACTGTGTAACGTTATTAAACTTCTTTAATTTGGCGTTTACTGCTCCTACCGGAGCTTGCACACAGTAGCTCAGTACGAATACAAGTGGCTTAAAGCGTGTGCGTACAACACCCCTGCTGGTAGCAGGGGTCACGCTGGCCTGGCTCCGCCACCGAGGCTATCTAGCATAGTGTTGGCAAAATACAAGAGGCGCTGCCGTATTTTACAGCGAAGATCTGAAGGGCTAGTTTTCCTAGATCTTGTCCGTGTGTGGACAAAAATTCCCCATACCGGGGCCGATACCTAAGATAGTGCAATGCTAGGCCGACCAACAGCGGAGGTGATGCAGACGTTAAGCAATCCCATACGTGGGCCCTTCCTGAAGATGGTGTAATACCGGGCTGATCCGCGGCAGAGGTGAAGCAGGCGTTAAGCACCTCCCATATGTGTGCCGATCCCGAAGAAGGCACAATGCCGGAGCGACACGCAAGGGAGATGCAATTCTCGATTAAAGGGTCCACATACACAGCTTCGCTGGACTTCCTTCTTTGTAAAGGGCAAGGGCACTGAGATTCTTTTTTGTTATTTTTTAATCGGACGGGGCCGAAGGCTCCACCAACTTGGTACCTGCTCCCGTTTCAAGGCTTCCTGTCTTACCGTTTCTCAATTACCCACCTGGAGTGCTATTGAAAGCATTTTCGAATTCTGCCGTATTGTCAAGCTCGTTAATGGTGCCACCACTAAGCCATCAGAAAGGCCATAGCGGCCCTCTGGGCCTTCTCTTGGCCAATGAAAGCTGACGAGTTTGTGAATACAAAAATATTGCGCAATTTGTGAATGTACAGAACATGGTGGAAGAATATGACAGTTGCATGAACTGCACGGTGGCGCAATCGAGGCAGTGCCTTCGTCACTCGCTGGAGTTTATGATTCTCAGGCGGTAGAGGGCGGGAGTAGTGGTTGTCCAGCGGGGGTGCCCGTTTCTTTTTCTTTATTTTAAATTTATTTATTGGTAAACTGAGAACACATGATCGTTTTGTGTGAGCTTTCCCTGCAGTGTCTCAAACTTTTTAGCGCATAATGGGGGAAAATGATTCGTCCCGCTTGTAACACGGGATAGAAGTCATGCAAGAACAATTTCTCGTTTTTTTCCTCGAAATCAGAAAACTAGGGTTGGGAACACCTTATATTACTTACTCCAGTTCGGCCTGCTTTTCTTATACACAAAGGCTAAGACGGTGAAAGCCGGACGGATGGCCCCTAACTTGTTTTATCTGGAGCATGGAGGATGGAAACAAAATATGAGAGGCCCGGACGTCACGTTTTTGAAGCCGGAAATTCAGCCATGCTCATATGCCATCTCCCTTTGCGCCAACGAGCTCACCCGAGCAGATAGGCCCGAACTTTGAACTTGCATTGCTACAAACCGCCAGAAGTGTGTGCTGCCGACACGCGTCAGAACCACGCCTACGAAACACGTAACAGGTTTAGTGAAGAGGACGCGCTCCTGAGCTTTTCCATGGCGTGTTGCAGAAGACGACGAAGACCCACGCCGTGCTTATTTGAGTGGGTCTATTGCTGGCTTACACCCACACTCACAGACCCAAAACATACCTTTCAAGCTTACACATGACGCTGCAGAGTCAGCTTGTCCAGTCTGCAGCTTGTGTAGTCTCGCAAACAGAATGTGCTGCGAAAAAGAAACTCACCGAAAAACTTATCATTTTTGGAGGCTGACCAGCAGCGAGAGCTTCAGGAGCGTGGTTGCTATCGCAAGGTTGGTGTTTGGTGTACGAGTCCCAGTGCTCCTTTGCCAAAAACAAACTCTCCAACACGTCGGTGCTGGCCGGCGCATCTCCTGCGCTCTCCTTCCTCCATGATCTAGGGAAATTGTGGGCCCCTAAAGAAATGAAACTTCCAAGACCGGTCAGCGCGGCGCTGCAGCCGCCCAAGTACGTTTGATCATGGTTCGTAATGGTTCGACGCGGATTGATAAGGCGTAAAAGAGGTATAACGGCTTAGAATGGTCGGAACTTCATCAGCGCACCTGTTTTCCTACCGTGCCGTCACCGATTCATAATGTTCGGCGAAACACTCAACAGGTGTTTAGTCCAAAGTTCGTCGAACACTCGTCAGGCGACGTTGATACATTGTCAAATAAACAGCTACTCGGCTAAAGTTCAAAAAGACATAAAACACAATATAGCATTTCAAGACCGCTACGGGTCGCTTGCTCACAATGAAGACGAGCGCAAGAGGAGGCCGTTATTTATGCGTTGGGTGGCGCAAAGTGGCAGGTGTATATCTCGGGGACTTTAGCCCGTGTCCTGTTAACCGCGTTTCTGGTCGCTTGAATATCTAAAGATTCGAAGAATAACCTTGAGGATAGTCGTTTCTCTGTCGCAATTATGCTCGCAGCATCCCAATCGATGATGCGGTTCTTGGTCATGTGATGATTCGTCATGGCTATTCAACTTGCATTGCCCTTCCTTACATCGTTGTGGTGCTGCTGAATCCTTCTTTTAAAATTCCCAGTTTCAGCTATGTAGAATGCGTCACAACTCTTGCACGGAGTCTTGTAGATTACCCTCAGAAATCTTGACCTTTCCAAAGGAACATTCACGCGTACGAGCTTCGGTCTTAGTTTCTCTTTTTTTTTGGCACGTGTGCTATTTTTGCGCCGTATGTGCCAAAAACTGTTGCCACTGCCTCACTGATGCCTTGCGCGTAAGGAACAGCCGCCTGTTTCTGCTTCTCTTTATTTTTTACCCTTGCGTGTTAGTAACGGAAGACCGCAATTCTTGAGTTCTCAGAAGCTGTGCTCAATAGCCGTTATTAGAGGGATCCTTCCTTACCACGGCTAGCTGTCGCTTGCACAGTCCAGGCTCGGACCAGATGCACAACGCGCGTGAGAACAGTGAAGCAACAACGGAGCGTTTCTGGCCTATATGATGCGCAAATTCGAACCTCACATACCTCCCCATGTGCGTCGGCTTCCTATACACACTGCATGTGACGTCCTTGGCAGAACATGTTCTGAGAACGTCCAGCAAAGCAATCTTTCCATTGGTTTCTTCTTCCATGGTGAACTGGCTACGCGGTATAAAAGAGTTCAGATGCTCAAGGAAAGGCAACACGTCTTGGAGTCAAATAACACAAAACCAGTCATCTTCTATCGGGCAAAAACTCTTGTGGCGGTCTTCTACGAGGTCAGCGCAGAATTTTCAGGTGCCTCTAGGGCAATCTTTGCACAGGCGACGGCCACGGAAAGTCCCTTTGCTCTTTGGAACCGCTGCATGTAAAATTCTTCGTTAAGTACGAAGTGCGCGTTGTTCATGTAGAGTTCCAGCGCTTCAAATGGCGTACGTCGAGGTAGTCAAGCGTTCTTCTCGAGACGTTCCTTGCAACACTGGACCGTAATCGGCGGGCACACAAGCAAGCATTTACTTTCTTCAAAGTATGCGGCAAATTTGATTTTTATTGAGGGGCTTTAAATTCCCCCGCTTTCTCGCGCCATCTGTCTTCGCAAGCGAGCAACATTAGCGCTTCTTCTCTCTCGGAACACAAGTGGGATGCCCTAACTGTCTTGCGATCAATGTCGATCTCAAACATCTGATCTGGGCCTGTCCTGCCACAGCCAGCCTGATGGACAAGCACACCTGGCCTCTAAAGGTGATATCGTAGGAAGACTGGGTACCACCGCAAGCGGATGCCACCAGTAGAATTAGCGCTTTGCTGTCTTGTGCTAAGGAGGCAGGCATACTTCCTTTCACCTGATGCCTTAGCCCTATCTTAGGCCACGGGTCATCCTTTCTAATAAATGTTTCAATCAATCTCGGCCGGCGGTCAGTTATACACACCTCCCTCCTACATTCATCCACCTTGATCCAGAGTAGCAGTCCTGCTTCGCCTCGCCTTCGCCTTGCCTGCGTGCCGTGCATCCGACCTTGCGTTGCAATAACTGTAGCGTGCAGCGCCAAGTGACAAGTTCTGCGAACGTGAGGTGTGATACACAGGCCAACTGCATCCGCTGTGCGGCGGCCGCTCGGGCACAACGCACTTGTCCACTTTGACGGAGCCGCCGTGGCTGTACAAGTGCCAGCGTGTTCGACGCACTTTCACAGCGAACACGACCGCTGTTCGCTCTCTCCGAGGCGCGGTAGACGTGACAACGTTGCTGCTTGCATAGAATTCCTACAAGATGACAGTGGATTAAGTATTGTTACACGATTTCAATTCGAAAGCAGTAGGACTTCACTATTCTAGCTTGACAAAGCTTTATTCCACTTTGCTGTAATTTGTACCAGCCTTAATCCACCTTATTTCACTTTAGTACACTTCAGCACACCTTAATCCTGCTTAATCGTCTTTATTCCCCTTTAATCCACCCGGCTCTCATTTGGACCACTCTTAACCCAAATTAGTCGACCTCATCGACCTTAATCAATTTTATTACAACTTGCTTTAATTTGTATCAACCTTAATCCACCTTTATACGCTTCAGTCCAAATTATACCACACTAAACCACTTTTATCTAATTTGCACCGACCTTAATCCATGTTATTTCCGCTAATACACCTTATTACCATTTAAACCAATTAAATTTACTCTGCTCTAAATTGTATCAACCTTATTCCATTTTAAGCCAACTTAATGCACCTTAATCAACGCCAGCTACATTCTCTAACTTGTGCTACCCTTAATCCACTTTAATTCACTTTGCTTTACATTTTTACCAACCTTATTCCACCTTCAGTCCCTTCCCCTATCTTCTTTATACTGACGTCATAAATGAGACTGGTGATATCAGCATGATGAGAATTTTGTTGCGACTCGTTGCGGACAATGCCGACTTCTGTGCCTCATGAAACATATAATGCTTCCCATTAATAATTACTAGATAGAACTGGTGCTGCAATCATCCAGTCAGCATGGTAAAGATGGGTAGTACACTGATTTGCTTGATTTTCGAGCTTATGGCTCAAGTCATTCTTGTGATTTTGTTGATTACGCTTTGTCTGCCTTCATTGCACTAAACTTCATAGCGATCCATATTTTTCTAAGTGAAGAAAATTTGGCACCCGAACTATCGCTCCTGATTGCAACGGTTCACCTTGTCGAGGTGGTGGGATCCAATCGCGCCAAGCATCCACACGCTGTCTTGCAGGCTAGAAATTTATAACGGCGTCCCATGCCGCCTTTCTATGCATTCGTTCATTGCGCAAAGGCTTTGATGTCAGGCTTCTGTGCTATAGGACCCGTCTTCGAAACGAGCCGCCAGGCAATTTTAATACTCCCTCTTTATGTATATCCCTTGCAATACATTGTTCAAAAATGACCACTCTGCAAATTCAGGAACCCATTTTGAAGCCAGAAGGGCGAAAGTTAAGCAAATACACGTTCTACCCGTCATTCCCATGTTGGCTGAACCACAAAACTTTTGTTACAGTTACAAGAGGGAGCTCTGGGGTTGTAAACACTCAGTCCCCATTCGAATGATGGACATGCTAAAATGACATCCGTGCTTATCTGACCTGTCGCCCCGGCTCCATGGATATTAATTTTTTGTACCGAATAACACTGTCTGCACCTTCAGCTAGGCATACATGTGGGTCTAGCCCTAAACCAGGCACCACAGAAGGCCTATTTTTCACCCTCTTCCCAGATTTTGTAAATGCGAGGCGGGTGCTGCCCGCTAAGCTTATATATAGGTGTAGCCCAACACCGGGCCGCTAAGCTTATTGGCAGGGCGTAGCACGAACGCCGCTATTGAGACCAGCCCAATGGATGGAATTGATAGCTGCCAGAAGATGGAGCATCACCCTAGCTGGCATCTCAGCCCACGAGCACCAGTCAATGGAATAAAGTTCCGGCCATATGGCGGATTCTACTTTCCACCCCGCCCTCTCGTCGAAATAAGACAACAACCAAAGGTAACTGAAGAGGACGGCAACTGGAAGCTGCCACTATCTAGGCGTCAGCTCAGAAAGCGACGGAATGCACAGCATGCAGGGGGCGAGAACGAGTGGGCAACAGTCCATTGATCTCCACGGTGACGCGGCATCAGGATTCACCGGTACTGATCAGACCGCCCGACAGGCCTTCAGTGCCAGAGCCGGTGCGACTGACAACACCAATGGTCGGAAAGCGCACAGCGGGCTAAGGCGCAAGCTGCCGACGCTACCCAAGAACGATATCAAAACTGTTATGAGACCCAAGAAAGAAATACCGGTGAAAAAGCTAAGCACATACCAGGTCTCAAGGGCAACTGAGAAGTGTGTGAGTACTTCCAATACTGCAAGGATGAAGATTTCATTCTCCGACTGCGGAATGTATCCAACACAATAATTGTGAGCACGCCACATGCGCACACAACGGAAATCATTCGCCACATTACCCATCCCAAGCTCGGAGGTCAGGATTACGAAATGAACACCCATGTAGCGGTATCTGAAGACAGGCTAACTGGAGTTATTCATGGAATTGACCCAGACACGTCGACATAAGAGCTAATGAATCATCTGCGAGTATGGCCGCAAGGTGTCACCGTCCAAACACGCAAGAATGCTAGGCATGTTCAAAGCAGCGGGCATCACGTTCGACGGCCCATCGGTACCACGTTTCGTCTCATACTTCGGTGGTGAGGTGGCCTGCTATCCATACAGGCCAGCCCGCCAAGTGTGTCATGTGTGCATGCAACAAGGACACAGGTTAGATGTATGTCCTACACCGAATGCCCAAGCCTGCAGACAATGTGGAACATTGAACTCAGAAGACAACCACTCTTGCTCGCCGAAGTGTGGGCTTTGCGCAGAAGGCCATATAACAGGCGCACGGGAGCGACCAAATCGTCTCAGAACCCTAGGACAGCGTCCAGCCCACCATGCAGTCAGAGCCAGAGGCAGAGGTCAAAACAAAGGCAGGAGCAGAGGCGCCCAACGAGGACCGCAGCAGCAGTGAAAACAGTGGCTCAGCACTGACAGAGAAACCTCAAGATGCCGATCGAGACCTCGCTTTCAATATTTCCCGGCACTTTCCCTAGCAGGAGGACCGCAGCAGCAACAGCACCAGCAACGGCAACAGAACCAGTGAAGACAAAGAAGATGAAGAGGCCGATCTAGGAGGGCGGCGGCAATAGCAAGGTAAGCTGGCCAGTGGGAGTAGCCTCCAACATGGCTGTGCACTCTAATGAGCAACAGAAATTACAGACAGAAAATTAAACACTCAGGCATGAATTTGAGCTACTCAGAATGAAACATGGGCAGCAGGAACGTGGAATGACGGAACTTCGTGCCGTTGTCCGAGAACTTAAGAAATCTAAAGAGGATGCAGCGGCGCCTCCCGCACAGCAAACAACACAGGTACACGCGATGGAAGCAGGCAACAATTACGTCACGATCACAACACTCAAGCAAATGCTACTACAAATTACGCCACAACATACAGCACAAATAGGAATACAAATCAACGAGGTCAAAAGCTCTCTCAGAAAGCAGTTCACAATAGGAAACATTAAGGACTAGGTATAACGTGCCTACTATCGACCTAGCCATGGCGAGTGGCACGAGCACTCCAAGTACTAGCGCATGCCCTGCGAACTAACATGGAAAGCACACGCCCGGCAGAACATGAACACCTACACATTTGGCAGTGGAACTGCAGAGGATATCGCAAGAAACAAGGCCCGCTCAATCAGTGTGTACACGCCCACCTAACATTGATATTACCGCACTCCAGAAGACAGGAAGAAGACCCTCCCTGCATGAGTACAAGGCCTTTGAGGACCCGATTGAAGGCGATGTGGCCATCTTGATTAACAAGACAACAACAACCATCAAACATTACCTGATAGCGAGTACGAACATAAAACTTGTCGTAGTACAAATCATCACTAAACGGAAACGGTGTCTTGGTAATAAACCTCAACAGTACCCCTCCCCCAAGCATAAGGGGCCGCTCTTCGCCGAATTTCTTTGGAACCATGCAAACTCGGCAGAACCAACCCTCTAGTACTGGGAGATCTCAATGCATGGGACCTCACCTGGGGCTACCCAAGACAGGATTCTAGAGGATGCATAATTACAAGAAAAGTAGAAGACCGCAATCTCGACTTACTAACACACCCAGCATCCCCCGCGACAATAGGAAACAGCGTAAGCACGGACACAAGTCCAGACTTCACATACATTAAAGGGGGGCTAGGCACCTGAAGAACAACAAGCGGAAATAATCATACGCAAGGCGTGCAAGACAGCGGTGAAGTTACAAGTCAGCACACCGACAGACAAGCTCCTAGATTTGGACGCCCACAACGCCTTCCAAGAACACAGCGAAGCCCAACTCAAGGTTCCAACAGAGAAGCTGATGCAAACTCCGATGACCAGAGCGCTCCTCCCAAAACTTGGATATACTGAACAGATAAAGAAAATATCCAATACAATGGACATCCCAAACGAACTTCGCTGGAGGATCCGAGCGGCACGAATTCCCAAAAACATTTATCCAAACCTCCATAAAGGCTGACGAATGGCACGGGGATACTAAATGCAGCGAACCTTTGCCAACAAGGACAACACAGTGTACGTGGATATGGTCAAGAAATATCATAACTTAGGAGGAATAGTGGCCACAGTGATAAGCCCGGAGGACCAAGAATTTTCTAGTGATTCACTACAACACTTTACCGTAACCGAAGCCGAGGACCTAGCTGTCGCCCTAGCATTGTCGAAGGGCTTCAAGACCGGGCAATCACTCCTGTAATCTATGATTCACAAGCGGCCCACTGTAATATTCTGAATGACAGAGTAAGTTGCCCCGTACTCCGTGTACACCTCGAGGCGGAAAGCGATACAACACACTCTTCTGAAGACCGAACTGTGGTCCAACATAGGATCAAATGCGTCAGGGACACGCGAGCATAGCGGGACACGCGGATAGCGGCACACACGAATGGGGTATCTCGAGCCTATACTACAAACCGAGCCCACAGCGATCCCGAATTCGAAGATCCTTCACCAGTCCACAAGGATTACCCGGCCATTCTAGCACATTACAGAGGGATCGGAAAGATATAGCTGTCTCCACATAAATATCTTGCTAAAGAGGCTGTCGCAACTTCAAACAGGCACATTTACCAATCTATTCACGCTAAACAAAATGCACCTTACACAATGTGCAGACAAATGCCCCTGGTGTAACGTGAAACCCATCCTCTATCACGCTACAGGGAATGACTGAAAGCAAATGCGGTTCCATTATTAGAAACCCAAGTGCGTAGTAATGGCAGGCACTGCTGGCCAGCGACCACGATAAAGACCAAATCGGCCTAGTGCAGTGAACTCGCAGGGCGGTTGAGGCCAATGGAACCCTGGACTAAAGAAACCGACCCTGCTGAGCCCAACTGGAATAGAAGTATCACGACTTAAGATCCCCGTGGGCAGCCACGAAAAGCCTCTGTAAATAGTGCCAAATAAACTTTTACAACAAAAAAGAGCAATACGAATGGTGGGTAGTACATGCATTTGTCTGAACTTTGTGTTTGTTGATTCATGCGTTCTTGCACCTCTGTTTACGCTTTATCTGCCTTCATTGTCGTAAAACCATCTATGCTTTTCTAAGTGCAGGTGACTATGAACTCGCACAATCGCTACTAATTGCATAAATTCAGCTTGTCGATGTGGCCAAATCGAAAAGCGCGACGTGTCTGAAGGCGCTCGCTTTCGCACGAGCAATTCATCAGGGCATTTTATGACTCTTCTGGAACCATGGGCCCGTGGTGCAATGGTGTCTGAACATCGGGCTTATGTGCTCGTGGTCCAGTGCTCAAGTTATGTCGCCGGACAGCTTTAATTG
Organism: Dermacentor variabilis; assembly: GCF_050947875.1. Lineage (NCBI taxonomy): Eukaryota > Metazoa > Arthropoda > Arachnida > Ixodida > Ixodidae > Dermacentor > Dermacentor variabilis. The sequence goes on from NC_134577.1 coordinate 95,637,049, forward strand.
TGCTTATGTAATTATTTCTTGCGCATTATTTTGTGTAGAAGGACAAGCTTTAGAAAGTTGCGAAGTCATGTGAAGCCAGAAAGAGGGAGTTGAGGCATATATATCTACTGCCCATCACTCCCATGTTGGCTGAACCGGCCCGCTTGAAGCTCCCGCAGACACTAGCGCCACAGTTCCCTTCAGTAATTTTTGTACGAAGCTCACCAGTTGCTTGAACAACTGTAGTTTAAACCACCATTCGCAGCGCTTCATTGCGAAAGACACGGGGCTTCCGCCACAGATTATGAATGCAGCTCGTCTCTTTAATAGGGCGGCCCTCTCCTAAGCTTTCTTTCCTCCGTGGCTTCATAGATTTTGCAGCCAAATGCACTCCGCCTCAGTGAAGACCCTCTATCGGCTCGCGCGCGAACTGCGCTTATGTCGTTGGCATGAAAACAACCGCGGCGGCGGCGACGCGAAGGCTTCCCTAGTATCTACATAATTTCTATGGCAAGGAAATATTGTAAGGGCCTAGGTTTCTGGAAACCTAGGTGCTGTTTATTCTTAAGCGAGTACAATGAGCTTTGCATTCAAGGAAATAGAGCTGTTCAGAAGAATGGAGTATTTCTATTAGGAACGGAGGGGCTTGCTATTAAGCACGCGTTTAGCAGCGCCGGGAAGCAAACGCAAATAAAGAGCACGTGTAGCGAGAGGTGTGAATCTCACGGGCACAGTTTCTTCAAAAATTTCCCACTTAGCCTATATATCAATTAATTGGGGAGTTAAAGACGAGCCCATACCCATGGATATCAAGATGTATCCAGTTAAGGGAGTACGCACAGTGTAAATAAGAAACGATATCGGTCACTCTAAAGAATTATTTCTTGAATGCCAACAAAGGCAGAAGACATGAGACCAACTATTAAAGAAGCATTAGACAAAGAAAGAGACCAAGAATTTCCGAGAAGGACAAATATTAAATTCAACAAGACAAATCAGTGAGAAATATTGCTTTAAAGAGAAAGTATTTCAATAAAAGTGCACAGCGCAAACTTCGTTCTGACCAGATGCCAAAAGGCAAAATCTAAGCCGTATATTCCTCTCTTTAGTAAAATATAAACTACCCATAGCATCCTCTCAAGTGTTATTTTTATTAGCTACAATCGAAGTTTCTGCTCAACCGAAAATCAGCTCTGCCAGTTCAGCGCCCTCTTTGAGACAGCCCTTTGCAGCGCTGCTTCTCGGTGGCTGGTGTTAGTTGTACGAGTTCTCGTTCTATGTATGTTCTCGTTCTCGCTTGTAAAAGTTGATCTTTTACAGGTTACTTCCTCGGGTTGGAATGCACCGGCGGTCTAATGCAATTCACTTACAACGGAATAGCCTTTGAGCTATCAGCCGTACTAGCCGAAGGCTTGCTCTTGATGGTTTTCATGATCTTCCTGATGTCCGGCTACTTGCTTTCGGGACACACTCTCGTTAGCGAGGAACTGCCCGGCGAACAAGACGTGGAGGAGGAGAAGAAGAGGGTAAAAGCTGCGCGCCAGAAGGACGGGCTCGCAGGCTACTCCCTCCTAGCCTGGAATCTGCACAAGCGGTTTGGCACCCTGCACGCAGTCCGTGGCATATACATGGCGCTCCGGCCTTCTGAGTGTTTCGGCCTCCTCGGCGTGAATGGGGCCGGCAAAACCACCACGTTTCAGATGCTGGCCGGACTGATCAGTGTCTCGGACGGGGACGCTGTCACCGCGGTGGCGAATCTCAGTGGAAACATCCGCCAGGTTAGTGGGACTCTGCACTCTTTATCTCCACGGCGTGATGAACAGTGGTGTAGAATAACGGAATGTCCCCGAAGCCACCATTCCGACAAGTGGGCGTGCTTTAATGAGGGCTGGGCCGTATCGAAGATGCATGTATCTTAGATAGACTTTGCGTATCTTGTATTTGTACCCCGATACGTCTAGCAAGACGTGTATCAGTATTTCTATTTCCCATACATGGAAGAATGTATCCTGTGTCTTAAGATACCAGATATTTCTATTGCAACATCACTGTACTAAAGATTAAACGTTTGTACATGGATTTGTCTCATCTTCATGCCTGTGGCATCGGACCTTCTTGCTAATTCGTTTATTACGCATTTACTACCTTCATTGTCCTAAATTGCAAAGATGTGAACATTTTTGAAAGTTCAGAAGCTCTGAAGACACACACAGTCGACACTAATTGCATCGGCTAAGCCTGTCGGAGTAGGCAAAGCGAAACACACCAAGCGTCTCAAAGCGCTGACTTGCCTGAGAGCAATTCATAAGACGTAATGGTCTCAGCATCGGGCTTCTGTGCTACAGGTTCTGTGCTCACATTCTGCCGTTGGACAACGTTAATAATGTTTCTCGATTGCTTAATTACACACCAGTTTGTCAAAAAGCATGAGCTTGCGAAGTCACGAAGCCGTTTGAAGCCAGAAGGACAAAGTTTAGCCAAGCTCTTGTACTAACCGTAACTCCTATGCTGGCTGAACCGCACCGATGGCAGCTCCTGTAGACAAAGCAACAGAGTCCCACTACTAATTATTGTATTAATTCCTATGAATAATACTAAAGGCAAGGACATTTTTTATCTTTCTACCGGAGCCCTAAAGCAAGGGCTGGCGGTGAAGACAGCACCTCCCTGTTGGTAGAGGCGCAGACTCCACCAACAGGGACTCCACCGTCAGGGACAAAACGGCATTACGCAGTCGGGTAATGCCGTTCTGCGCTGCCTTGCAAGAGGAATCAGCGCCTTGAGGAAAAGGTTTGAACGTGAGCTCCTTTCACTACACCCACAATTCATCATTCTCCAAAACGTGCCCAGGCAAAAGGGCAACAGGGGCTTGCCAATGAATATAGCCCATGCTGGGGCATAACCAGCGGCCGAGTGTCGTGTCGCGCACATTGACCGACATTCACCGCGGAGCGGCTTCCACGCAGTCTCGATAGACGTTGCCTCGCCTAATCGTCAGCGTCTGAGGCGCCGCAGATGGCTGTTTGGCCGGAACGACACTTGCAATGAGATAGAGTTCAAATCAGGTCCGTGTGCTGTGGTGTGGTTTGGTGCGCCGTTGCGAACAAGCACTATACCCATTTTAATATTGCGGTTAGTATCATCTCCAACCAATCTGCTTTGCCGGTAGCCCTTTCATGCTTTACATCTACTCTTGATTACGGAAGAGCCATATTTCTTTTTGTCCTCTACAGGACGATGGCCTCTCCCTGCGATTTCCAATTACTCCTGTCGTGAGCTAGCTGATTTGAAGTTGCACCTGCAAATTTTTTTCTTTCATTACCCCACCTAACTTTCTGTCGTTCTCGTCTACGCTTCCGTCCCCGCGGTTGGAAGATACGCCGTGAACCGTTGTGTAACTGTAATGGTCCGCCGACTATCTAGTCTATGCAGAACATATAGCCTGCCGAGCTCCATTCATTTCTTTTAGCATCAACTAGACAATCGACTTTGCCCATTTGGTCACTGATCAACACCGCTCTCTTCGCTGTTATTTTGGTCCTTAATGTGTTCTCGAGCTTCTTTGTAAACCTCCGAGCTTCTTTCCCATGTGTTAGCAATAGTATGATGCAATCATTTTACATTTTTCTTTGCAAGGAGAGCAATAGGCTCCCAGTCATGATTTTGCATTGCCTTCCGTTTTCACTACAACCCAGCTCTATTCTTCTGTAAATATCCTCCTCATGAACGGGGTCCTTTATGGCTAGTTGACCTAGATCAACGTAATGCTCTACAGTCTCTAGAGGCTGACTGGCTATCCTAAATTCTTGTTCTCTTGCCAGTCTACAGAAAGTTGCCTTTGTCTACAACATCATAAAGTTTAACCCCGCTCTTATACTTTCTCGGTTGAGGTCTTCAATCATTTACCGAAATAGACGCAAGGGTAGCTGATTAGGACAATATCATGTGCAAGCCGAAGACTGCTAAGATATTCAGCGTTCATCGTCAGTCCTAAGCCTTCCTACCCTCATAGCTTGGACACTTCTAAGCATGCAGTGAACAACATTGGAGAGATTGTATCTCCTTGTCTGACCCCTTTGTCGATAGTTAATTTACCTCCTCTGATAGGACATTTACCTATGAGCAAGGTGAATCACGTGACGCCAACTGTGATGTGGCTATCATCAGAACTTAACTTCGTAGCCGCCGTTGTTGCCACACTTTCAACCGAAACGGCTGAATCTCAACTAAACTAAAACAATATGACGCCTTTGCGCCACGTCGCGTCCGCATCTCGCGCAGGAGCAGCTCCAACTGCTCTATATTACTCTAGCTGTAGCCATACTGCTCCTGCTCTGCCATTAGGGCTCCTGCTCCAGTTCGCCCATTGGAACGCAGGTACTCTGGACCGAACACTGTCGGGACGCTTTTGAATGCTCCTGTTTGCCCCCAGTGAAATGCGCCATTAATCATTCTAAAGAAAATCCTTCGACCGGACTAGCCGCTTCGTTGTGAAACCCTAAGGGTCCCGAATTTTTCCACCCTTTCCACAACACAATTCAGTAGTTTAGATTGAGGAGTAAAATGACTGACACTCATCTAAATATCCCTGCGGTATTCGAATTCGAAAGCAAAATGTCATCTCTAATTGATTGCTTACGTTCATGATGCGTAATGTCTTACATTGTCCCGTGTCCTTCACGAGTCTAGGTTAATCCACCTTAATCCACCTTGCTCTAATTTAAAGTTAGTCACCTAACTTTAACTTGTTCCAAATTTAAATATGTATTACTACCGAGGTCGTACAAGACGCTGAGATGGTGTCACTGATGATGGTGATCACCACTCGCTGCGGACAACGCCGACTTCTATTCCTCATGGACCATTTAATGCCTTCGCATTAATAATGCACGCCTTTTGAAGGGAGTTCCGCGAACGTTCCCGTGCGGCCGGGAAGGGCCTGCGAAAGCGTGGTCGATGTAAAATGCAAGCGCAGTGCAACGTGTCTCCAAGCCCCGAATTTCATTAGAAACGCAATTATCGCTTATTTTAAAATAGAAGTTACCTTGCGTACAACTCATTCCAGTCGACAAGAGCTTACATATTGGCCAGTGTTTGTTTTTCACGTCGCGTTATACGGGCTCGATATGGAAGCACAGACAGGAGTTTGAGCTACTGCGCCAGCGAAAGCAGACGCCGTCGTGTGACAAGACAACATACGTGGGCACCATCACTAAGCCCTTCAACAGCAAGCCACGACCACGCTCGGACGCAGCATCAAGTGCCACAACTACTCCTGAGTTCGAGCGAGGCCGTGAATAAGCAGAAACCCTACTGCTTCCGAACGGTGTGAAAATTTGCTTAGGATATGACGTATTGGTTGTCAGATTTGCCTACATCTGTGATTGATTTTTCTTCCATTTACATTTTTTCTATTCTTTTTATTGATATTATTCACTCCCTTCTGTAATGCTCTTCACCTAGTGGATTATATATATTTTTTTTCTTTATTTCACGTTCACCGCAGTGGCAGTCCCAGATCAGCTGCTGCTTCCAGCTCGGAGGCCTACTGGACAATATGAATGCGTATGAGTACCTGTATCTGGTCGGTCGGCTGCGAGGCATCCCTGAAAACGAATTAAAGCCCATGGTGGAGAGCATCTTATCCGTCGTCGATCTCACAGAGCACGCCTCAAAGCAGTGCGGCGTGTACAGGTTCGCAGATATACATTCATGCGTTAACATTCTTAGTTCTTAGCCTACTTCAAGCACTTTTGCTGGATAATGCATGTATGTACCCCATGTGTTTGTTTATATACATGTTTGTTTGTATCTAATCATCTTCCTCCCTAGCTTGGTCACTGGGGAGCCAGTTTGGCTCACAGCTAGCGCGTTGGACGGCGAAGGTTAGCTAACAAGGTTCGAAGCCAACAATCAAACCAGCTTGAGTCATTGAACATGAGGCAAAGCGTACCTACGTGCAGCTCTTCAACAGAACTCTTTGATACCAATTTGGGTCTCTTGGTCCAGTAGGTGGGCTGTTCTTAAAATAATGTCTTTGAAGCCAACTTGGGTAAATAGGTATGCGGCACTGGCAATGCGCCGCTCTACAATCACGAAAATGATCCATTAAGTTTCTCTGATGTTGAGTGAAATCAAACAGAGGTCACAAGGGTTCATTGATGACATAAATTGGACACATTGGCAGGTTGATCCGTAAGCTCCCTGGCTATGTGCCGCTTTCAATGAACTACTTTCGCCCCAACACTTTATCAAGCTGCGACATTAATGCCCTGGGTGCATTCCGCTCTTAATGAACCTCTCGCCAATTCGCCAGCATAGGGCCCGTGTTTTCCAGCGTTTGCGTGCACCTGCCAACAAAGCATTTCGGGCCCGATGCGCAGGCTTCGCGTTAGATGGCTCCAGGTGTTTTGAGGAAAGGCCGAAAAGGTGTCCCGCTGCCGTACATACTTCATGCATAATTCCTTTCGATGGTGGCAATATCTTTAGTCACTGTATTGATTTAATGCTAACGCATGACCGTCGTCAGTCATAGTGAGATGGGTTCTGCCGCTACTTTTTTCAGCGAGGTTGTCTATGCCTGGGTTCATGGGATTTCTGAGTGGCGTAACCTCGAAGGCAAACTATCATCACCAATGGCTTTTACCATAGTAAGGCAACGGCTGCACGCATTCAGCAAAGTGAATTTTATTTATTTATTTGATACCGTGAACCCCGTTTTTGAGGTCATTACTGGGAGATTGATGTGCGAAGAATACGTGATACATAATTTTCTTTCTATGTAACATACAAATTCACTGGCGCTCTTGGTAGTCAACAGCAAGAACGAGAAAAAAAAGGAGCGAAGAACAGTAGTAATACAAAGAAAAGTCAACAAAAATGCTGGTAGCAAAAATTTAGTATACGTCCTCGCAAAAGAAAGTATCTAACGGATTTTCGAATTCGGCAGAGCCCTCGCTCCTCACAACTGCATTAGGCAATCTGTTCCACATTTTAATCGTGTAAGGAAAAAAGGAGAAATGAAAAGCATCAGTACGTGTTAAATAAGGTTGAATAGCTCTGCTTTTGTTTAGACAATCGCATCTCCTTCATGGAGGTTGTAGATATAGATTCTTGTTTGTTTTTGTTCGCCCACTCGTGATCTTAAAAAAACATTTAGCCTATGCTTACATCTGCGTTCCTTCCTTCAGGGGCTCTAGTTCAGAAGATTTCAACAAGGCTGTGACAGACTCCATGTGTCGGTATTTACCGCATATGAAATGGACTACCAATCTTTGCATTCTTTCTATTTTTGCTTTCAAGACTTTCTGATGAGGGGACCACACAACACAAGCGTACTCAAAGACTGGTCGTACAAATGTTTTGTAGGCTGTTAATTTCACGTCCCGTGTAGCACATTCCAGTTTTCTCTTTAACAAGTATAGTTTTTGGTTTGCCTTGGAACATATTATCAATGTGTGAGTGCCATTGCAATGTGCGCATAATACTGGCGCCTAAGTATTTGAAAGATGCTGCATTATTGAGAGGATGGTTTGCGATGTGGTATATGAAGGAAAGTTCGCTCCTACTTGAGTGAATATGCGTAAATGTTGTTTTGCTATAGTTTATTTCGATGTCCCATTTTAAACACCACTCGTCTAATGCTTATGAATGTCTATTGATTTCACCGAGGCAAAGCTTAGTTGGGGCCCCGCAGACCTCTTCTCTAGTCTGCGGTGGATAGGCACCCCCTCTTGACAAAAATGAGCTGATATGACTACTCGCAACGGCGTCTCCTCGTGAACTCGCTCTCACTGTATTTTTTTATTAGTAACCGCACCGCAGTAGGCTCCGCAATATTTAACGCCCCTCTCGCTGTCAGCAACATCCGCAAACGTTGCTTTGCTGACGTGAGTGAGCACTTCCCCCCCCCCCTCGCCTACTTTCAGCGGAGGCAACCGCCGAAAGTTGTCCATCGGTGTCGCTCTGCTGGGACTGCAGCCGTTCGTGTTTCTGGACGAGCCGTACGCGGGGGTGGACGTCGTATCGCGGAACAAGATCTTCCGAGCAGTCGCAGAGATCAAGAAGCGCTCGATGACGACCTTCGTACTTACGTCACACAAGTGAGTGCTGTCAACACGCAGCAGAAGTCGTCAGACAACGAAGCGGGAGAGCAGAATTCGAAGGCTCGATTTGTTAGACAGAACGAAGCGGAGCCAGTCCAGAATCAAGTCCCAGTATAAGCATAGATAAACCGGCGCTTCTTTTTTAACACATTCTTGTCAAGTTTTTCCTGCAGCAATTGTAATGTTCTGGTGTAGATATCCGATCGACATCCAGAAAACGGAAGAATATGCAACACAACGTTATCAGTGGGCAGCGCCAACCGGACGACAGACGTTAAGTCAACAACTCGCCCAGCTTGCTGCAATAATTCAATAAAAGGAAACTTTTTTTATATATGTGAGCGGCAACACTGATAATTACGTAACTTGTCAACTTTGTGAAGGAGATGAATGTCGCTCTCCCTGAAATTTGACAAATTTCCATACGCCAAATCAAGCACAGATTAAACTTCTGTGGTTCAACATTGGGGCCTGCTACATAACGCATATGAACTGGCACAAAAGTAGTCTTCAAAGTAGTCTAGCTAGCAGTGGCACAAAAGTAGTCTTCAAATACTATGTCGCCGTATTTTGTGCCAATAAGATAGGTATTTATGAGGTACGAAGAACCACATGCTCTTTACAACACACTTAGTTTTTGCGAGTTCAAGAGAAAAAGCTTGCAATGTTTGCTAAAAATACGTGTTATTGTTTTCTTTACATTCATCTGACTCTCTCTGTTCAGCTGTGCGCAGCAGGATGTTCCATTCATTGAAAAATATTTCACCGCCGAAAGTTAATGCAAATGTAGAAAGAATAATGAAGCGGTAAATTAATTAAAGGAGGGAAATATAAAATGCCTCATGTAGGATCCCATTCCACATTCTCCACATGACGCGAGCAATGCTATACCAATTAGGCAACCGTGACGGCTCTTTCATCTTCCAATTTCTCGGTTGTTTTTATTGTGACAGCAATTTTATGGAGACTACTACTACAGTCAGAAGCTCGAATCCTTGCGTTCTAGTAATTATTTTTTCTCAAGGTGTGAAACTCGAATTCACCTCCCCGAGTACGCAACATCTCCAGGCTTGGAGTGGCGTCTAGCACCGGCCAAAATTACGAGGGCAAGTGGGGCTATACTAATCCAGTTACAATAAAATTAGGAAGACCCACTAAGCTTCAACAAGACACTCCCTCACAAGAACAGGAATTGGCCTCCCTGGTACAGTATTTGGCCACTCCATCCCAAATGGCTCATTTGTTTATCCAATGGCCCTCAGTCCCCAGCAGCTGCAAAGCAACTGACCAAGGCGGCGGGCTGACCTGTAACGCAGCAAAGGGTGCTAAGAATCTCTGGACCCGGACAGGTGGCGAACAAAAACTGACCCTTGCAACCTTTAACACCCGAACCCTCTCAAACAAAGCTAGCCTAGCAGGACTCTTTGGGGAAATATCAGGTATTGTTTGGGATATCATTGGCCATAGTGAGGTTAGAATAACTGGTGAGGCTTCTACAGTGCTGACAAATGGCCACGTCCTCTGTTATAGAGGACTACCATATAAAAAGCAGTTCGGAGTTGGATTTCTAATCCATAAGGACATAGCGGGGAACATTAACGAATTTTACAACATTAATTAGAGGGTAGCAGTAGTCGTACTAAAGCTGAATAGGATGTATAGATTAAATGCAGTACAAACCTACGCTCCAAACTCCAGTCAAGACGATGAACAAATAGAACACTTTTATGAAGGTGTCGAATCAGCAACGCGAAAAGTGCAAATTCAGTATACTGTAGTCATTGGTGACTTCTATGCAAAAGTGAGGGAAAAGCAGGCTGTTGAGAAAGCAATTGGCAACTATGGCGTGGATTCTAGGAACACTCGATGAAAGATGTTGGTAGAATTTGGGGAAAGAAATAAGCTGCGACTGATGCACGGCCTCTACAGGAATCGTTGGAACAAATCGTAGACCTGGAAAAGCCCTAATGGCGAAACGCGAAATAAAATTGATTTCATACTTCCTGTTGATCCCAGCATAGTGCAGGCTGTAGAACTGTTCGGTAGGGTAAAGTACAGTGATCATAGTTAGTGAGGGCTAGGATTCACCTCAATTTGATGAGAGAAAGTGTAAAATTCGTCAAGAAGAAACAGGCCAGCCTAGACGTAGTACGGGTAAAAGCAAACCAATTATGGTTGGCGTTTGCAAACAAATATGCAGCCTTAGAACAGAGATGAAGATGACATAGAGCCAATGAATGAGACCGTAACTAGGCTGGCTTTAAAAGGAGCAACTGAAGTGGGAAGTAAGGAACCAAGGCAACTAGTAGATAAGCTCTTCCAAGAAACAAACGACCTAATTAAAAACGACAAAGATTGAAAGTTTCCAGCTCAAGAAGTCAGATAGAATTCACGGGACTGTCCAAACTAATCAGCAAGGAGAAAATAAGGGATATTCAGAAATTATAACGTGACAAAGACTGAGGAAGCAGTAAAAAATTACGCAGCCAGAAAAAACTAAGAAGAAAGGTAGGCATTGGACAAACCAATAAGTATGCACTGAAGGATAGGCAGGGTAATGTCATCAGCAATCTCGAAGATATAGTAAAAGCAGCAGAATTCCATACTGACCTGTATACTACACAAAGCAGCCATGATGCTTCCATTTGAAGTAGTATTGAATAGGTTACAGAGGCTCCATCTATAACTAGCGAAGAAGTTATAAGGGCCTTGCAAGAAACAGGGAAAAGCGGCACGAGAAGATCGACTACCAGTCGATTTCATCAAATATGGTGGAAACATAATGCTTAAGAATCTAGGGGCCCTTTATACGGACTGCCTGTCGACTTCAAGTGTCCCAGACAACTGGAAGAATGAAAACGTTATACTAATCCACATAAAAGGAGACGTTAAAGAACTGAAAAAATAGGCCCATTAGCTTACTGCCAGTATTATATAAAATATTTACAAGAACAATCTTCCATAGAGTAAGGGCAGCACTGGACTTTATACAACCAAGGGAACAGACTGGCTTCAGGAAGGAACACTTTACAATAGATCACATCCGTGTCATCAATTAGGTAATCGAGAAGTCCGCAGAATACAATGCAGCCTCTTGATACGGCTTTTATAGATTACGAAAAAGCATTTGATTCAGTAAGAACACCAGCAGTCACAGAGGCATTACGTAATCAAGGAGTGCAGGACGCTAACGTAAATAGCTTGGAAAGTATATACAGAGATTCCACAGCTACCTTAATTCTCCACAAGTAGACAGATACCTATAAAGGGGTAAGAAAAGTAGACACAATCTCTCCAATGCTATTCCCTGTGTGCTTAGAAGAAGTATTCAAGCTATATAACTGGGAAGGCTTAGGGGTAAGGATGAACGCCGAATATATCGGCAACCACTGATTCGCAGATGACATTGTCCTGTTAAGCAACACGGGGAACGAGTTGCAACAAATACTTGAGGACATGAACAGAAAGAGTGTGAGAGTGAGGTTAATTAATATACCCGCCGTGGGTGCTTAGTGGCTAGGCTGTTGGGCAGCTGAGCACGTGGTCCCGGGATTGAATCCCGGCTACGGCAGCCGCATTTCGATGGGGTCGAAATTCGAAAACACCCGTCTACTTAGATTTAAGTGCACGTTAAAGAACCCCAGGTGGTCGGCATTTCCGGAGCCCTCCACTACGGCGCGCCTCATAATCAGAAAGTTCTTTTGGCAAGCAAAACCCTATAATTTTTGAAGATTATTATGCAGAAGACAAAGATAATGATTAATAGCCGAGCAAAGAAACAAGAGTTCATGATCGCCTGTCAGCCTCCAGAGTCGGTGAAGGAGTACGTTTACATATGTCAAATAATCACAGGGGGACCCTGATCATGAGAACGAAATTTACAGAAGAATAAAATGCGATGTAGTGCATTTTGTAGAAATTGCCAGGTCTTTACTAGAATCTTACAATTATCATTACTAAGGTGTAGAATCAATGCATTCTACCAGTGCTGACATAAGGGCCAAGAACTTGGAGACTGACAAAGCTCGAAAACATGTTAAGGACCCCGTAAAGACGATGGAACGAAGAGTGTTAGGTATACCGTTAAGAGACAAGAAGAGAACGGTCTGTATCAGAGAGCAAACAGGGATAGCCGATATTCTAATTGACGTTAAGAGAAAGAAATGGAGCTGGGCAGGTCATGTCAGGCGCAAGTTCGATAACTATTGGGCCATTAGGGTAGCAGAATGGGTACCAATAGAACGGAACGGCACTCTAGGACGGCAGACGGTAGGTGGGGCGATGAAATTAGGAAATTCGCTGGCGCTAGTTGTGGCGCTAGTTGGACAGGCGTAATTGGAGATCACAGGGAGACGCCTGTGTCCAGCAGTGAACATAAAATAGAATTATTATTATTATTATTATTATTATTATTATTATTATTATTATTATTATTATTATTATTATTATTATTATTATTATTATTATTATTATTATTATTATTATTATTACTACTATAAAGCTCCAATTTATTATATCCCGTTTGTTCACTTGAGATACTCCAACAGATGCAGTTTACAAAAATCACACATCGTTTTTCGGAGGCGCAGAGTTACGGGTTCTTAAACTTTGGGCCCCTGCTACTTTAGAATTTTACCAATTTAGCAGTTACCAAATCTCGTCAATTTTTTGTAAACAAGTGAGTATATCTATATATACTCTGCCTTCTTCAGTTGCCAAAATAAGACTTTTTTCTCAGAAATTCAACACGTTATTCCACTTGGTGGAGTGGTTTTCTCGCAAGATCACTTCCGCGTTCCACGTTTATATGAATAGGAATGTCGGAGATAACATTGAGTTCAGTACTCTTTTATTTTTAAAATCCACGTTTCTTTTAATACTGAGCACCGCACGAATCTCAACAACCCGCAGCATGGACGAATGCGAGTTTTCTTGCGACCGGCTCACCATCATGGTCGACGGCCAAATGCTGTGTCTGGGCACGCTGCAACACCTGCGGGAAAAGTTCGGTCAGGGCTACCGAGTGGAGTTCTTTCTCAAGCCCACTGTCGCTGTAGACGAAGTCAAGTTCAAGCAAGCTGTGGACAAACTGTTTCCCAGTATTCAACTCAAGGACACCCAGAAGGTACACAGGTTATACTAATGCGTTAGCATTCTGGGGGCTTGTACTTTTGGGGCTTATGTATCTATCTGTGTTTGTTCACGTCCATGCACCATCTGTTTGTTTGTTTCTATCTGACCGTTCTCCCGTCTACCAGGGTCACTGGGTAGTCAGTGGCGGAATGGGTAGCGCATCGGTCTGCTGCGGTGTGGTAAAACGTTAGGAAGCAAAGACCAGACGAACCTGGGTCACTGAGTAGGCAGCAACATATGTACCGCCCATAAACGAACATCTTTCATTGCGACATGAGTCACTATGGACGCATGACTGGGTAGGTACCACTATTCAAAAAGACCTCTGAAGCGTCCTTGGAGTACTGAGTTTGTGCCACCCGGTCTGTACTAATCCCGAATGAAAATCTTTATCCACAACTTATGTACCTAGATATGCGCCACTAGCGAAGTGCCTCTCTACAATAACGAAAAAGGTCCTTTAAATTTCTGCGATGCTACGTGAAACCGAAACCCTGTCAGAAGAGTTACTCAAGGAGAGCAACACGACACATTGACAGGCTGCGCCCATAATGCGCTGCGTATGTGCCGCTCTTCAAAGAACTTGTCACCAACTTGGATCACTACGTATGTGCTTCAGTGTGGGCGACGAGCGAGGGAACAATTAGAGAGTTATAACTCAGCAAGCCAGTGGGCAAGCTGCCCTAGCGGGCCAGCACAGACGCTAGTGCGCATGCGCGGTACAACATGCGCAGTGGCATCTACGCTGGCCCTTTGGGCCCGTTGGGCCGCTGGCTTGCCGAGCTATACCTTTCTATTTTCAGCGGTCGCTGATAATAAACCTCTCCCTGCTTGCAAACAATGTGACGGCACTGGGCGTGGGCGGTGCATCAGCATCGACATCATTGCGCCCACCAAGTTTCTCTCTGGTTGGCAAAAGCCTCCATTTCGGTTTAGGTTTCCACGCGGACAACACACTATGGAGCTGCCGGAGTATGTGCAGTCGCTGCCCGAAATTGCGCGCCAGCGGTACGTCAAAAAGCTGGAAGTCCATGGCAACCAGTATCCTGACCCGAACACAATTTCGGTGGGGAAGAATGACCCGAAGTCTTGGCCATACGCTAGGTTTGGGGAGATATACATGTACCTCGTTCACACGCCTAGCCCGTGCAAAGCCGAGGCGATGAAATCCTACCGATCGCTGAAAATGTACGGCCTTGCCATAGATGGGCACGTACACAAAGTGCTAATTTCTGACTTGAGTATGGAATGCTGTTTCCTGAAAGCAGAAGTGACGCCATTGCAGAGGACGGCCGCCAAGCCTTACGAGGCATGGGCTCTTGTTTGTGGCGACGGCAGCGTCCACACTGTGCATTGTACGTGCATGGCTCTGTGAGTTGTCTTTTTTTATGAACATATTTTTCTTGCTATTTACGCTCAGTTATGAGAATTCATTCCTGTCATCTCATTAAGTTGCATTTGCAACGCGCACAGAGCCGTACTGGCCTATCGCGTTCGCATCGATTGAGCTTTCCAGCAAGCTGGTGGTTCACCTCCAGCCAATCAAACGTAAATCATAGTGCATGTGTTTAGACCGGGATCTATGCTTGTTGGATTACGTTGTAGCTCAGTGTGGTTTTAGCGATGTCGACACCAATAATAATCTGAAACAATTGCTATCATATTGCGGCACGTGTGCGCTCACGCCGTCGATAGGAAAGCAGCGACTTGTGAAGCCACACAATGTGAACTGCGCGTTTGTTTTGGCTTGCCTGTGTGAAAAGTCCAGGGCATTGCACGGATGCCTTGCTATAACATCGTTTCTAAACCGTTAGTGAAGCTCTTCGATAAGCCTGCAGTGATGATTCTGACATTTTCTTCAGTGGAGCCCAATTCTAATTTCCTGTTCTGCTTTAGACAAATGGTCATGGTCTTCTTTGTAAAAATTGCTATGAATGCACAATTTGTTGTTTTCTTGCAAACTTGGAGAAGTCTGCGCACATCTGGCCGCACTGCTCTTCAAGGTGGAGCTGCTAGTTTCGTCTGCGTTTGCGAGGTCCACAACATCCCAGCTTTGCGAGTGGAACAACATGTTTCGAGAAAGTGTAAAAAATTTTGTTGTTTGCGTTTTTTTTTCAGTCTCGAAGGAATTTTCAACAAAATCAGCCTTTATGTTTGTATGTGCAAAAATAGGTACCATAAAAACCGGAATATTGGTCTAACTTCTTTTTTTCAGAATAGCCTGGCAAAATGTTGACCCCCGTCTAATATACTGGTCACATTTTACCAGCTCATACCGGTTTCCTTAATTTTCTTTAAATTTGAAATTTCCTATATTCCCTCTTTCTCAACAATGTTATGCACACGTGCACTAGCAGAAGTTTTTATATGCACATATGTGCATTTTTTCACCATACAATGTGCATGTCATAAAACTATACTCATTCAAATCCTTATTATAATCTTTCCCCATAAAATTCGGATTGTCACACAATTGTCAATCCAGATGAAACAGTTGGTGTCACATCACCAAGAAAAATCAGAAATTCCCATTTCCGTACAGTTCCAATAATGTATCTTGAAGAAATTATATGTAGGACTGTTTTCGCGCAGCACATTCCCACATGTGAATACAGTAGTGAACAAAAAGATATGATATTTGCCATTTAGGTCCTGTGAGCTATTGTGCTCAGTGTTGGTGCTGCATTATGCTAGATCGATAGGCTAGGGCAATAGTTCTTGCAACATGCACTACCATGGTACCCTCTTCGCACCACATAGCCTCCCTGCCGTGTGCATAACTGGCGTGTTCCAAGAATGTATTACAAGGAAACCGTAGTATCAACGAGTACTGAAAATGTGTGAGCGCTGGTGAGGTACATTTTATCAATAGGTGGATAGGGTGGCTGAGCAAAAGGTTCGCATGCTACTTCACGTTCATTAGATAACAAGAGACTAATGGACTTGTGAAAAAGAAATAACGCACGCCCATCGTGAAATTAACGCCGTAGCAAGTGGAGCTTTATGGCACCATTAATAACCCAAATGCTATCCACCTCCATGGTGCAGCCAAAAGAAGAGTTCAATAAGATTTTGTTTATTGATGGTTTATTGATGGTGCCATAAAACTCCTTTGTTGATATC
Organism: Dermacentor variabilis; assembly: GCF_050947875.1. Lineage (NCBI taxonomy): Eukaryota > Metazoa > Arthropoda > Arachnida > Ixodida > Ixodidae > Dermacentor > Dermacentor variabilis. Next base: position 95,653,389 of record NC_134577.1, read on the forward strand.
ATGATGCTCACTGCTGCCCTTTCCCGAGCTTTTGTGCGAGTGGATGCATGTGCATTTTCTTTTCTCTAGTCATTTCACATCGTTATGCATTAAACTTGAGTAGTAGCATGCCAAATCTTTTGCTTGGCTATCCTATCTACCTATATTTAAAATGTACCTCACAAGCGCTCACATATTTTCACTACTGGCTGATACTACGGTTTCCTTCTAATACATTCTTAGAATGCGCAAATAATGCACACGGCAGGCGGGCTGTGAATAAAGTGCCATGGCAGTGCATTTTGCAGAGACTAACGCCCTAGGCTAGCGATCTGGCATACCACAGCACCAACATGCTGAGCACATTAAATCCCGTATTTTTTTCACTACTGCACGTTAAACTGTTCCAGGAAGCTCCTGTAATATCTAAAAGAAGCATAGCAAAAAATTTTTGGAGGTGACACTATTGTCATGTTTGGCAAACACCGCGTTTAGGATCTGCCATGTAATCAACAAATGGCTTGGTCTCTTTGTTTGTGTTTTTAGGGTTATGCATTGTTTGGTAAAAACACAGGTGTATACACTGTCGTTGTGAAGTAACATTTCTTGCAAGTTTGAGCATCCGTTTCAGTGCCCTTGTGGTATTAGCACTGCTGTTACTCATTTAGCCATCTTTACCTTTCTTATACTACTCTGTACTCATTTCGTTTTCAAAATTCATAGCAGCAGTGATGTAACATTTCTTCTACAATTGACCAGGTGGAGCCTACATGGGTCAGAGACGTGAACATTGTGAAACACCGACACGGCAAGTTCTTCAAGGGAATGAAGAGGAAGCGTAGTGTTGCACAAGCCCCGAAGGCAAAGTTTCCAGGAATTCTTGACTCGCTTTATTCTGTTCCTTCGGATGCAGTTGTGTTTATAGCATTCGCAAAGTATGCCACATTTGGTGAAGAAACAGACAGCGCTGATGAAGGCGAGATTGCTACTCAACTGCCAGAAAGCTTGTGCGAAATGTATGACAAGACATGGGAAACACAGAATAAATCTGCCAGATATGGTGAAATTGATTCATTATTGAAGACGCGGATGAGCCACAATGATGGTGCACAGGTAGAAGAAAAAACAAGAATGCAAAGGAGGTGCTTGCTCTCGTTTCAGCAAAGATGTGGGCTGATAACGGGATCAGCCTAGAGCAAAGTTGTTAAATGTAAGAGCGAGAGTTCTGCAGCACGCCTAGCAGGCAACATTGCCCAGTCTCCTCTAGTGCTTTATGAAACTCGTCACAGAAAGAGTGTCGCTATGAAACATGGAATAGAGCATGAGGAGACTGCAAGGCAGCAGTATGTTCAGTGCTAGAGGCAACACCACGTCGATTTTAAATGCAGAGACCCCGGCCTGTTTATTTGTGAGGAATTTCAGTTTATTGCAGCCAGTCCAGATTACATTGTTGAATGCAGTTGCTGTGGCCGTGGAGTTCTTGAAATTAAATGCCCATACAAGTACAGAGATGTGTCCATTATTGAAATTATTGTGAAAGATTTCTACCTAGATGAAAATTGTCGCCTAAAAGGTTACCCTGAATACATGTTTCAGGTTCACGCTGAACTGGCTTCTGCAAACTTGAATTATTGTGATTTTGTGAGTTGGTCGAAGAAAGGGGTCATCGTTGTGCGCATATTAAAGGACCGTGATTTCCTTGCAAAACACATGTCTGTGCTAGAAACGTTCTTGAGGCAGGCCGTGCTTCCTCAGCTGTTGTCAAGGAAGAGCACTCGAAATGTGTAGCTTCCTACAGGTGTGAATTGCCGGATGGATTTCCGATGTCCGAAAGGAACACAAGCTATGAAAAGTGACATTGAGCTGGGTTGAGATCCTGCAAGCGTCTCAATTTCCCAACCAGAGGCGAACATTCAAGGAGGCTGAGATACATAGGAGGCTGAACAGCAAAAATTTGGCAAGTGCTTCGGAAGCTCACCCGTTATGAAGAGAAAAGGCCCTTGTAAGGGCCACCCGAAATATTGCTGGCGGGCACGAGATTCACGCACCCTTCTGTTTCCCTCTAATGCATCAACAGTGTTCAACAGCATGATTACAATATTTATTTAGGACAAATAGGAGAAAAACAACCATAGTTTTGAGCACAGTGAGCATCAAAATTATGGTTGCAAGGCACAGCCAGTCTCTGTTTATATGCCAACAGGAAAAATTGCATGCGTCCCCTGTTTTCTCGCTTTCAAAAGCTTACCAAGTGTTTGCCTTATTGCAAAATTTGATGGGGAATAGAACCAAAGAATAGTTCCCATGAAATAAACAATATTGTATTTCCACAAGTTTAATAATTTGTGTTCCTTACAGCATGCCATCATTTAATCCAGTTAGTATACACCTTAACAACTTCAAAAACAATTATGATGCTATTAACAAATCTCTGTCTTGCGCTGTGGTCTGCTATGAGAGGTGCACTTTCTATTTATTTTTCCTGCATGTCTGGTCCTTGGCGTTAGTGATAGAAGTAAATTCTTCGCAGCATGTTAACACGGCAATTTTCACTTTGACGAGCATCGGTGCAATGCAGTTTGTGCTCTTCCCAGACACATGTATGGGACCATCCACAGTTGAGTAAAAATTATAATGAGCATGTCCATAATGTTCATGGTAGCAGCATCAAGCGCAACCTAAACTGTGAATCACTACCGTGCCTAATGTGAAAATGTGCCTGTTGGCATTGTGCCACTATTGTCTGTAACTAGTGCCTACTAAAAACACGTTGCTGCAGTTCTCTGCCACTTGCATAAGAGACAAAATAGCGCCACGTGGGGCGATGTCTTTGTAAAACATACTGTACGTGAAAATAGAAACAAAATGGCAATACGCAAAGCACAAAGTTGCAATTTAAAGGCTACATAAACTTAGCATTTTCATAGCGCTGTTGTAAATAATCTATCCATGAAGTATCTATACCGACAGCCTATGAACACAGCATCACGGGTAAATCACGACGAGAACAAAATACGTGATGCTTGTAGTCTGAGAGATGAATTCATTTGCCTGTTAATCATTAATACTCTGGGGAGCTTGCGAATCAGCTTGAGAAATTGAAAATCGGCTAATGGTGTGCCGATGGTGTTGAACCAACAGTTGGCACCACTATGGAAAAACCAGTTGTGCTGGTGTAAGAGCAACTTACAGCCTACCCTACTCCACAGTGGCTCGATGCAAAAGGTGGTGATCCAGATTGCAGCACACGCCGCACAACCAGTCTGCAAGCATGAAACACGAAACTTTATGGAAGAAATACAAGAACAGGTACATAAAACAACAGGCAGAACATAACGTAGTAATTTGGGAACAGGGACCTCTTATTGGCATCAAAGATATATAGAAGCAAAATGGGGCTATTCAATATCAAAAGACACATTTTGTTATCTATGAAAATGCACAGCTGTCATGCAGTGCATCTAAAATGCATAAATTACTGAGATCACATTTGCAACTGATCCTAGATCTGATTTAGACGATTCTAGATCTCAAAACACTAAAACCATAATAGCAAGCTTCAGAGTACCATAAATAATGTGTCACAATAACCTTCTGTGAACCTGTTTTGTTTTCAAAGAGTTTGTGTCATGACCAGGGGCCCTTTTGAATGCACTAACTGGTAAAACAAATAATTCGTGAGGACTGCAATCAGCAAAACAATACCTAACCAGTCCTTCCTAAAGTAAGACAAAATGTTCTTTAGAATGTGTAATCGCGTCATGCGGCCAATTTGCCTTCTGACGGTGCATTCACCCTACCCCAGCCGATATCACAAATTGGAAGGCTCGCACAGGCAGCCGATCTTGAAGCAAGTCCCCAGAAAACACAAACGTCCACTGCTGCAAGCACTCGTACCGTGTACCGATGATTGGCCGACTGTACAGCACAGTGTGTCTCTGAGACCATTTTATTATACCAGGCCGACAAAGGCACAACCAAATGAGTCGAAACATGCGTTCGAAGTGGAAAATCACAAACTTCTTCCGCCCTTTCAAGCCGCATGCACTTGAAGTTTGAGCTAATGTTGATATTGCTCAGTGAAGGTTAGGCCTAGTGGAGTCGAGTTTGTGCACCCGCTGCCGGCAGACCTGAACTTTTCTGAAAAGTAAGCAGTTAGGATAAAGGGAACTATTTTTATAGTTCAGTTCTGGCCATGGCGACACATTTATTAGGTCCAGAAATGCGCTGTTTACCTCTTCATGAAACGGTAAACAAGATACGGTGCACACAGTAAAGCAACAGAAACAAACGCCTCGCTCAGATGCCTACACTGTCGGCGATGGCACCCACATTTTCGTAAGGCCTATCAATGAGCTCTTGTGTGAGCATAGTTTTCTCGAATAATACTACATGAAATGCTCAAAGTTTACCTATGATGGAGTTAGAGAAAGTGAAAATATGGCATAACAATCTAATATATATGTATTCGATTCCCAGTCACCGTTTTTTAAGGAGCTCGACCGTACATATTGACTCGTCTCAGGGAGGACGAATGTGGCTCATTTGCGCAGATATACGTTTTCCTACATATTTACACTATTTCATATCAGCAATCGGCTGTTTCTACAATATTTGAAGCTAAGCACGATCTGGGGCTGTAGGTGTCGATGTAAGCAAATGCACCGCTTAGATAAATTTAATATAGAAGGCTGCACTCGAAGTCTCTTCGAATATGGGAAACGTCTAAAGAATGTGTAAGATGAATAAAAAAAAGCGAGTTGCCCAACTGCAGAAATCAGCGACAACGAATTCCAAGACAGCCGTGTCGACAGACGGAACTCGGTGTACTTTTATCGGTTGCACTATTCACACAACAGCGCAATCAGGCCTCAAGTTCTCACCCACTAGTCTGTGAGTGCTGTGTAGCTTCCAGGAACAACATGTGCCCCGGAGAAGCCATAAATCATAAGTGCTATTTATTAAACGTACAATCAAAGCACACTCAGCATTGGCACAGCGACAAAAATCATTGCCATGAAAATCAGGAGATTGACACGCGACTTGTAAGCACATAGCCAGAAATTAAATTACAGGTGTTGCATTTCCACGGCACGCGACCCGAACAGTTACGAGGCACAGACCGCTCGAACATAGAAGGCGTTTATTTAGGGGCGTGCGATAACTTTTATCCCCTGAAGTGGGAAGGGAAGTGGGAGTGGAAAGAAGGAACGGAAGTATACTGCGCATGCGCAGAACTATCATGACGAAGACACAACACTGCCCTCTCCTCAAAAATGGAACCGTTGCACTGACTTGCGATGCCTGGTTGACCGGCGCAGGACTTGCTGCGAAACTTCAGCCTTACTCAAGGTAGTTGGGATAGGAGGGGTGCGAGATCGAATGCTGTCGTCTGCCATTTGGGCTGTATCTGAAGAATTAACTGGGGCGGCCGCTTCCAAGGAAGTGGTTGCATTGGTGGCCGTGCTGGGACCTGGCGTCTGGTTGGACCCTGGACTACGAGCAGTCGTATCGGTGTCCAGAAACCTTGGTGATGAATCCGAGCGGCGGCGCACCTGATCGACGTGGCGCTTGACAATGGCAGTGGGAGTCTCTACGGTTACCATTCGTGCTCCGGTCGACGATTTCAGATGACCAGGGATCCACTCTTCTCCCTGTCCGTAATTGCGGATGTACACGCTGCTGTCTGGCGGCCGTGTCTAGTCGTGGTTCCCCTCAGTTGGATCTGCAACAGTCACAGGGAAGCAAGTGTCTAGACGCGATCTTATTTGATACCCGAGTAGCATCTCTGAAGGCAATTTTCCAGTCTTCAGAGGTGTTCGTCTATAATTGAACAGTAGCCGTACCAATGTCTCGTCGAAATCGCCTCCCTTTATATTCTCAATACCCTTTTACCTTTTATCGTTCGCACCGCCCTTTCAGCAGCTCCGTTTGACTGTGGATGAAAAGGTGCCGTGCACAGATGCGTGATGTTCTTTTTTGCTGTAAATGTGGCAAATTACTTACTCGTGATCTGTGTGCCGTTGCCCGATACTATTGTACGTGGCACACCAAACCGGTTAAATATGCTCCTAAGAGCCCTTATTGTGCTTTCCACATTTGCATGCTGCATAGGAATTAATTAATGCAGCCGCGTCCGCATTACGGCCAGGGAATGTACCCATCCATACGGGTTACATGTCGAAACGTGGGAAGTAGGGAGCCGGGCGCACTACCCAGGCGGTATACCCTAAACACTACCGGGCGCCGGGTTCTGGAGCGCCTGTACCCAATCTTTTTTTCTCGGTGGGTGCCGGCGGTGGGTTTCGAACTTTCCACCTACCGCAGCCGTGGCGGACGCCCTGTACGCTAGGCCACGACTGCGGTGCTGCATTGGAATCGCTTCGACCCATTTGGAGTGCGCGTCAACTAAATCTATGACCATCTTCCCGGTTACGGGCCCTGCAAAGTCGATATGAATCCGAGACCACCGTTCTTCCGTCTTCGGCCAGTTTAGGGGAGGTGCGGCCGGTGGCATAGGTAAATTTGCTCTGCAATTCCTACAATTGGCCGCGCGCTGCTCGATGTCGCGGTCAACTCCTGGCCACCAAAACAGGGAGCGTGCCACGGCTTTCATAGCCGATGATCCTTGGTGGGTTACGTGAAGAAGTTGCAGAAAGCGCTCTCTGGCGTCACTTGGTACGACGACGCGATTTCCCCAGACGAGTCGGTCCAGCTCCAAAGCTACCTTGTCGCGTATGGCATAAGGAAGAGATCTCGCCTTACAAAACTTTGGTATTGCTCCATCTTTGAGGTGCAGGCTTGCTGGAGGACCCTTCATTAGACCGAGTTCCGTGGTAAAGATATCCTGGTAGTCTGTGAAAATGGCCTTCACCATGCAGGTGTCCATTTCGCTCGTTGCTGTGGATATTGCGTACCCGTATTTAATAAACATTATGATGAACGCATTACAATACACAAATGTGTAACATAATTCAGAAATACTTTGATGGACTCACTGGATTAACACAATGAGCCACTCATTGCACTTTCCATGATGGTCATCTTGCAAAGTTCGATGTGTGGCATTCCAAATAAACAATGTGATAAACCCAAGCCAAACGTTTGCATAGCCTCATTAAGAAATACAGACATAACGAATAATATAGAAAGACTTGAATAAACCATTGGAATTAACCCAGTGATAAACACCGGGGCCGCACATTTCAGCTTCGCTGGTTTACCATCTGTACAGGGTGCATGGGCAGTAATTTTTTTCTGTTATTGTTTGTTAAGTATTGTATAATGTTGTGCCAGTAAAACACGTTGGGCTAGTTGCTGCAATGCATTGGTACTGCTTTTTTTGCTGTTTTTTTCTTAATGATGTGCCCTTCTTCCTTTTGTAACAACTTTTTCATTCCCCCTCGCATAATACTCCAACCTTGCAGCCTGCGAGATATATAAATAAATAAGTACATAAGCACGTCATTCATTCATCTGCATACACCTCGCACCATTCCTTGCTCAGCAAACGCCACCGTGTTGATGTCTCGCAGCGTGCATCTACATTAACTGCCGTTTGCTTTTCCGTATAGTTTGTGAACACTGCAATGCATAATGATTACATGACAATAAGGTTGTGACCTATGTGGTGCATAAGCGAACTTTGCAAAAGATGACATGTTGGATTGTTGAAAATAAGACAAATTTTATATATCGCAGTTACTTTAACAGCATTTAATTGATCACTTGACAAAAACTTCACTTCGAATAGATTCCAAAACGTACGCTGAGTCTGCATTTTTTTGTGCTGATTAATATTCTCACGGCTCACTGGAGACCAAGGCGGAGAGCGGTATTTAATAGAGAGAATTAGGGCAAGCGCTCGGTCCATACTTCTTCTGCAGCGCCTCGCTTGCGCACACGAAGTCGTCGTCTTCATCGTCAACGTTATTGGGCACAGATGGCGTCGCGGCAATATAGTCCTTACTGCATGGCCACATTGTAGATTTGAAAACAAAGTTAAATAAATTTGTTTGATGCAATATAAGAATATGCGTAGATCACTGCGATTGCAGCACCAGAACTTGATACAAACATGCACAGTATAGGATGCAGACAAACGCTCAGGCAAACTCATGAATGTTTGCATCCTAATACTTATAAAAGTGAAAAGTTTCATTCCATGGCTCTCAGTGAGAGGGAGAAAGAAAAGTTAATTGTGTTCGTGAAACAAAACGTATTGATAAGCTTAGAGATATAGTCACTGCTTAACACTTTAGAAATTAATAATTATAGCTTGCTATCGACATTGAAGCAGCCTTTCGACAGCGAGAAAAGGAATCAGTTTTTCCAGCTCGGAACATTGAATTGCAGGCAATGCAAGCAGGCATAACATTCTGCCAATATGATCTGTTTATCAATACCAAATTGGAATCAACATTGAGACTTGAATTTGTACTTTCTCTGGCTGAGCAATCTACTTTGAAATGACTCCCATAAGCATGTCGTAACAATGTTGATCTAATACTGGTTAAATGCATAACTAGCTTAAGAAGTCTGGATGATTGCTATAAATAACAGTGAAGAAACTGTAATATTTAATAACTATAATAATGTAATATTAATATTTGTTTCCACGAAACAGGCTAACCGTGAGCGGCGTGCGAGGATGAGCAGAAAGCTGAAAAATTCTACGGCAAGTGCGCCTGCCGTGTGCCTATGATCGTGCATTATGAATAGCGCGTATTGATATGGTCTTCTTGTTAGAAGTTCCGAATATACTACCAGCGCGAGACACAGGACAACAAAGTGGACGAGAAGCATGTCTTTTAGATTGCTATGGTACAACGCACAGGTTTCTATAAAAGTGACGGTAACTGCTCGAAACATTTGACGCGTCGGCTTCTGCGCCTTTAGAAATATTTAGAGAGGGCTCCCATATATATATATATATATATATATATATATATATATATATATATATATATATATATATATATATATATATATATATATATATATATATATATATATGCAGCCAAGCACAGCGGTGGACGAACCAGGCTAGTGCTAAGGTTGAATTTCACAACACAATTTTCATTCCACGTCATAATCACACAGATCTTTTGAGGCTTCGTTTAGGGGCACACGTGGGCTTTCCGGTTAGTGCTTCTTGTTGCGTTTGGCGTAAGAATATGGCTAGGAGCAGGCACCACATCTGCGCAATCACGGGCAATATACACGCATCATTTCTCCAGAAGCTGGCGCCAACCACGGGTAGCGCGAGGACCTTGTTGGGCTGACACGACGACTTCGTGGCAGCCGAATTCCGAATAATGCATACGCGGTGAGGGTAGCTATATGAACTTGTCGATAGCTTTTCTTGTAGATTGTTGTAGCGCAGGCAGAACGAAACGGTCATAGAAGGTACATGAGACAACCAAGACAACACACAGCGCTTTACGTGCCCCATGTCGAACTGAACTACAGAAACTGCCGTCGCGCATTCCAAGACAAATCCTAACTAACGTATTTAAATTAGTAAACGTACATATCATTTGCTTCTAATCAAGAGAAGTCAATAATATTATAATGTAAACGTTTTATTCATTACAATAAAATAATTATGCAGCGTGTGCCACGAAACCTGGCAGTAAGCAACTTTGGGTGTCGCACCCATCGCATTGTTGGAATCGCAATCATGTGAAATGAGCCCTCTAAATATTGCATTGCGACGCGCGCGACAGCACCGATTTTCGTCGTTCCAGTCGCAGCATGTGAAACAGCCTTAACACGGATGCGCGGCAACCAAGATTTCTAGATAATACAACGAGAGTATCCTACATAGGAGGATGCTCACAAAGACTCGTTGCGCATTATTGCAATCGCAAGGGAAATACGGTACGATTAAGATATGAATTAGGTGAAAAAAAACACAGAAATGAAACACGACATAGACTAGTCAACATTTTTTATTCGAATCATTTGTACATCCATGCCCGTCGACCTTCTATTCTTTATCGTCGACACTTGACAATTTCTTTTTTCTCTTCAATCTTTTAGTGAGAAGAGATATGGTCACCTAGCATGTATTTGTTCGACGGTGATATTCAGTAACCCTTGTAACAACTAGGCACTGAAATTTTCATGCTACTCGCCGTGGTTGCATGGTGACTTTGGTGTTGCGCAGCTAAGTTCGACGTCGAGGAATCAAATCCCGGCATCGGCGGGCGCATTTCGATGGGGGCGATTAAAAAAAAAAACACCCGTGTACTTACATTTAGGTTCAGGTTAATGAAACAATAGCTGTCAGAATTATTGCAGAGTCCCCCTGTACGACGTGCCTCATTATTAGATCTTGTGGCGCATAAAATCTCATAATTTAATTATTTTTTTCTTACCTTTCGTTGTTCAGACATGCACTCGAACCAAACCTTGCATGTATCTGTTCAGATGGCAATGTTTGCTGCGGCTAGTAAAAACCAGGCATCCCGTTTTTTTTCTGGCATCTTTCAATCAGAAGCGATGCGTTTCATGGGCATGTATGTGTTCGGATGATAATGTTCGGTGTTGCTGATTAAAACTAGGCACTCCTCTTTTGTTTTTAAAACCTTCACTAGGGACCGATATGCTTATCTAATACATGTGAATGTTTGATGTCTTCGATAACAACCAGGAGCCCCAGTTTTACTCTTCAGTCTTTCACACGCGACATATGCGCTTATGGCATGTGTATGTATGTTCATGCGGTAATGGTGGATGCCCTTGTTAACAATCCGCTATCTCGATTTTATTATTCAGTCTTTTAATTGGTGCCGATGGATTGCTTAGGGTTGTATTTGTTCGGGTGGTAATGTTCGTGGTTTCTGGTACCAAAGAGGTATCACGGTTTTATCCTTAATTGTTTCAGTAAGGACAGATGTACGTACCTGGCATGTAGGTGTATATTCAAACAGATATGCTTAAGTGAAAGTACATGTTCAGATGGTAATGTCAAGTTTCCGTGGTAACAGCCACGCACCTCGGCTTCATTGTTCAATCTTGCACATGGAAAATTATGCTTATGTGCATGTTTTGGTATAGTACCTTTCGGTGTGCCTGGTAACAACCAGTTGTCTCAGTTTTATTATTCAGTTCGAGCGACTAGGTTTCTTTGGCATGCGTGTTGTATGGCCGGTTATGTTTGGTGTCCTTGGAAACAACAAGGTACTCTTGTTTAGTGCTTCATGTGTAACATATATGCTTACCCGTCGAGATTGTGTTCGGAAGGTAATGTTCAGTCTCCTTAGTTACAACCAGGTACTGTGGTTTTATTCTTGAAATTTTCACTTTGAACACATATACCTTTCTGATATACATCTGTTCAGACGGCAATGTCTGGTGCCGCTGGTAACAACCAGCTACCCTTGACGTATTCTTTATTCTTTCACTTCTATGAAATATGCCAATAGGCATATACGTCTTTGTAAGATAATGCTATCCCGTGTGTGCCGGATAGAGACATGGAAAAGCAAAATAAACACGCGAAGCTGAAAAAATGGCATTTTGGCATCCCCTATCCTTCTGTTCTACCAATGATAAATATTTTGACATTTAGAATAACAATAAAACCTTTCATTGCTTTTAGTTAATTAGATGTCAGGGACCAAAACGTTCGCTGAAGTTTTCTGAACAAGACTTTCAGGAACGTGCATTTGGTAACATCCCTGAGGAATAACTCGTCTTTTTTGTTTAACTTGGAGCATGTTACCTTCGTAACCCGTAAGCGATGCCATATGATTTAGGCAATATTCTCGTGAATTGCGCTTAGGAGGCATGTAGTATATTTTAAGGGAAGGGGAAGGGGTATACGCAATGGCTCGTTTTTTAAATTTTTTATTGCGCCTAAGGCTCACATGCAGTACACCATAAGTGGGTGTTTTTCTTTTCCGTCCAGAACCTGCTTTGCTACCACCTGGTGGAGCGAATCCCTTGGAGCGAGCTGTTCACCAAGGTGGGGGAACTCCAGAAAAACTACCCCCTCGAACACGTCCTCGTTGGCGAGAACACCCTGCAGGACATCTTCTTGAACTTCGCCAAAGCACAAGGAAGCCTCCGTGTTGTGGCTGTTGGTTCAGCATCCAGTAGCACAAGATCTACAGGGGCGCTTTCGACGGCTACGTCATCTTGAACGTAGACCCAACTAAGGCTTCAGCAAATTGCTTGACGGACGGAGCAATAACAGCTTTCATGGCATCAAATGCTTTGAGCTCAATATATTATTTTGCCGTTTATGACGGCTGTTCCTCGAAGCCTCACTTAAGCGTGGACTAGAAAAGGAAGAATACAGAAGCAGAAGGGGTTCAGCCTTAATGTGGCCTCCATTATGTGCACAAGTTCAGAGGAAAACCTACGGTCACTTTTTTTTTATTTCTGCCATTGATGTGTCTGTAGAGTAGCAACGTTTGTGATTCCAAAACTCACAAGAAGAACATCGCTAACGGCTACTTATCTTAAACAAGGACTAAGGTCGCATTTATGAGCACATAAAACTGAAGAACAAATAACGCATAAAATGTTTCCTCTACACTAACACCAAGAAGCTGAATCCATTCCCAACGTGTACACACATACGGAAGGTGTAATCAGAGCTTTGATATCCGCCACGACGGTTTCTATGACACTGGCACATCTAGATATAAATTTACGGCTGCTACACACCCCAACTGGATCAAAAAGTGCAAGCTCAGACAATTTTGCACATCCCTACCATTAAATCAATAACTAAACTAGTAGGTGAGCAGAACGAGAGCAAGGTGAAAGCGGGAGACAACGTTTCTACAAGTGGACTTGTCTTTTTCAAGGCGACATATGCTTCCTTAGCCACAGTACATATAGGCAGGGTTCTTCTATAGGGGAGAGGGGCTAAGGCGGGTGGGTGCGGCAATCAGCGAAATTGTGTTAGCAGCGAGGATGTAGAATTCAAAATCAAGGACTGCTGTGCACAAGGCCGGTGACACAGCCGTCTGTCAGTCACGTGTCACCGGCCGTACGTCAGCCGGCGTGTCAACTGCGTGCACGGCACCCCTCTACTACCTGTTTCGCGGGTTGTCATGGGCTATCGTGTCTCTGAAAGCGATAACAGAACGAGCAGCAGAAACCATCGCTCTTGAAAAAATTATCAAATAATATACTAAAATGGAATAAATAAATAAAAGGAAAAACGAAAATAAAGGGAGGGAAAGCCACTAAGCAACCAAACTGCGAAAGAAAATGCAGAGAATCATACCTCATCTATAAGTTCAAGACATTACAACCAATAAGCCTAAACGTTACAAAGGGAGCTTTAGAATCTCTTCGCTAGGCTAAATTTCAAGCTATAGGCAACAAGACTTAGTTTAGTTGCTTAGTGCCTTTTCTTACTTTCTTTCCTCTTTTTTTAATTTTATTTATTATTAATTCCGCAGTACTGCTTTATCCTCAATTCTAAACCCTCGCCACTAACACACTTTCCCTCTTTGCCGCATCCACCCGCCTTACGTGTTAGCGGCGAGGGTGTAGAATTCACGATCAAGGGCTGCTGTGTACAAGGCCGGTGACACGGCCGTCTGTATGTCATGTGTCAACGGCCGTGTGTCAGCGGCCGTGTCAACTACGTGCACGGCACCCCTCTACTGCCTGTTTCGCTGGTTGTCATGGGCTATCGTGTCGCTGAAAGAGACAGCAGAAGGAGCGGCAGAAACCATTGCTCATGAAAAAAATTATCAAAGAAAATATTGAAATGGAATGAATAAATAAATAAATAAAAGAAAAAAAACGCAAAGAAAGGGGTAAAAAGCCACTAAACAACCAAACTACTAAAGAAAATAGAGAGAATCATACCTTATTCATGAGTTCAAGACATTGCAACCAATAAGCATAAACGTTTCAAAGGAAGCTTGAGAGTCTATTCGCTAGGCTAAATTTCAAGTTATAGCCAACAACAGTTAATTTGGTTGCTTAGTGCATTTTCTTACTTCCTTTCTCTCTTTTTCATTTTATTTATTATTTATTCTGCAGCACTCGTTTATTCTCAATTCTACACCATCGCCGCTAATACAGTTTCCCTCTTTGCCGCATCCAACCGCCTTACCCGCTCTCCCCTTTAGAAGAACCCTACCTATATATACTGCAAAGAGAAAATCATATGTCGCCTTGAAAAAGACAAGTCTTCTTGGCGAAACATTGGCTCCCGCTTCGATCTTGTTCTCGTTTTGCTCATCGTCTTGAATTTCCATCTCCCGCTTTCCCCCTGCCTTTCCTGAGCTAGTAAATGAAATATGAACAAGAGTGTGACCACCTGTGCACTTCCTTCTAACTGTGCGGATATCGTGTTTTCTACCACAACAAGGAAGGCTATACACTAAGTGTCTCTTCAAGTACATGCTTTTCTTCAGGCGCTATTAAAAGAAATTATCTGTCTTGTGTAAATAATATTCGTCACGAAAACAAGGGTGTGTGTACACAAACCCTTAAAGGGTGTGTAGAGAAATCAGCTATTCGATCTAAGCCATTTCTCACAAATTCAGCTGGCTCTATAAATATGCAGCTGTAAATTGCCCACACTATACATAACAAAAAAAAATAATCGGTCATCTGTGGTGTTATAAAGCACTATTTAGGCCAACCATTCTAATGCCGCCCCGTCGAGGCTTCAACTCGGCGTGCAAGGAAATGCGGTCGCTTCGGTACAATAAAAAGAAAACATTATAAATATTCTGCACGCAAGGTGCCACAGATTCCTTTGACTGCATGGCCGCCGACTTCCTCATGCGGAAATAATTTTGGCGCAGAAGCCATCTACACCTATTGCAGTATTAACGGTTATGGTCTCATTCTAATAGACGTCTCAGTTGGCGATGTTGTCCTTCGCCGTCCGTCGAAGCTGTTGCCTGGAATGAGTAAACTTCATTTTCAGCGTCCAAGCAATATTATGACGTCGCCATTAACACGACCTTTAATACGCCCCGAAGACGTGGCGGACCGATCACATTCAAGACGCTTATCTATGTCAAGATGAGCCCACACAGGGGTTCGAGCCGTAGAACACAATGTAATGATGATCATGTGCAGACAATGATGCGCCTAAGAAATGTCCACACTAATTTCCCCCCGCAACATAAAGAAACAAAGAACGCCTTGTGAAAGGCTTTATATGAGAAACGTGGACAATCTTGGCCGCGCGACAGCGGAGGTAAGTTGGAACAAGAGGTGGGACGTGACAATTGACATGAGAAGCCTGCTCCAAAACAGTGTATGGGCCTACGAACCTAAACATGAAACTTGTCGCAAAAGCCGCAAGTGTCGCAAGTGGAGGCTCTCTTGTTTGCGCAGGTTAGCGGGCGATGGGTGAAGCTTGACCACACATAGCAAGTAGGCCCCGGACGTAGACAGGAGAAGACGATCAGGATAAACTGATTACCGAAATGCTTCTCCAGGTTATAAGCACCTAGTATTTCCCTGTCGTAGCGAATTGTGAGAAAGTAGGAGGATGGGTGAGTGCCGCATTCTGGCAGTGGTCCCGCACGCAAATGAGGCCGGTGATGTTGGGCGTTCACATGCCGTGCTGAGTATGCCGATAGTGGCCGCTTTGGTCTTCATTGGAAGATTAGCTCACCTTTCTCTGTGACACATACTCGCGAAAGCACTTCGCTACCATTTTTACAGCGAACATTCGCTATTGTGGCTATACCCGCGCCGACAATATCACACAAAACGGCGCCATGCGTTTGCAATGCCAGTCTGTTTGTTTGACGTCTGCTGCCTACACTCATGGAAACCGCAGTATAGAAAGTGCAGTTTTCATGATACGCTACAGCTATAAAAATGGCTTCGTGCCGGTAGATGGAGCTACGCCTCTACACTAAGTTAACAAATGGCGATTTCCTGCATTAACTACATTCGTGCAGCCAGTGTAGGTAAAAAATAGCCGCATTGACTTCAAGAAGTGCCAAATTTATTCCATAGAGCGATTAATTACAGCTGACGTCGGAACGGCAATTGCGCAGTGAGTGTCATTCGCTCTGTTTGCACGCATCGAGTTCTGGGAGGCAGCAGGCAGGTAGAAGGAGTGTGTATGCGTGTGCACATCTTGAAAGCGCGTGCGTGTGTACTTGAGTTTGTGTGCGCGCGCGTTCTTGTGCCTACCTGTTTCAAGCAGCGTGCGCAAGAGTGCATGTATGCGATTGCGAGCATGCGCGCGTTTTATTGTGTATGCGTGCATACATTTTTGTGCGGGCTTATATTCATCGGCGTGTGTAAATGTGTATAGGGGCGAACGTGTGATCTGTGTGTCTTTGTATGTTTGTGTGTGTGTCTGAGAGAGAGAGTGAGAGAGTGGTGTACGTGATGTTTCAGTGTAAACGCGTGTGTGAAGGTGGGAGCATTTTCATCCTTGCACCTACCTTCAGAGACAAATGGGATATAGACTTTAAAATATTTGGGTTTTTACAAGCAAAACCACGACTGACTCTGAGGTACGCCTTAGTGGGAGACTATGGCACATTTTCGATTACCTGGGGTTCTTTAACGTGCATCAAAATCTAAGCACACCGGTGTTTATGGATTCGGCCCCCATCAAAATGCAGCCCCCGGGGCTAGGATTTAATCCCGTGACTTCATGCTTAGCAGTCCCAACCCCATAGCCACTAAGAAACCACGGCGCGGATGTATAGTTCCACAGTGACAAGAACGAATGCCACTGCCCTTACAGCATTATGTCTTTCTGGGAGCGAAGTGAGCACATAAAGGAAAACATTTAAGAGCCAATCGAGTATGTGAAGGTGGATGACCAGCTAAACTGTAGAACACCAGACAGGTTTAGACAAGGGGACATGTATATATTTTCCTCATTCGGTGAGGATAGTGACGATAGCTTTGTGATTACTGTGAGATTCAGGGATTGGTTAGGTTTCGAACTTAGGCGAAATCTTGGCCAAAGTTAAACCTATACACGACTGTTGTTGTGTGGTTGGGCGCTTTGGATTGATGTGCCACGTAAAACCAAACGTTTCTTGCACAAACTCGCTGAACTATATCTTCTCTTGTTTTAAATGCCCACATTGAGGTCTCCAATGGTGATCACAGGAGTAGTACAACCACGGTTATCACATGCGCGGTGCGTGGTCATGAACTTATCAATATCACACTTGGGTGTGCCTGGACGTATATATATATATATATATACATATATATATATATATATATATATATATATATATATATATATATACACATATATACGCACTGTATATTACAAAGCCGTCTTTCGCTTGTACGGCACACACATCCGCGGAGTCCACTGCACTGTCCTCTTGCGAATCGAGGGTGCATGGTTGTACATACGTTTCCTCTTCAGCATATATGGCAATGCCACCTGCTCGTGTGTTCATGTGCTGTTCACAAACGATTCCTGCATATCCAACGACTTGAAAAAATTCACCTTTTTTATATGAACCTTTATTCAATAAAACATTAGTTACGTTCAAAACACTTTTTGAACCGATAAATGCTGAGGCTGGTGGCCGGTCCGATACAAAAATTACAAGCAATTCAGCCGCAGAGCGTGAACTGCTGAAGAACAAGTGAAATGTATACGGTGCTATACTATAGAACTGTAATAGAAAATATTTACGAAATACACGCAACAAATCTAAGAGAAAAATATGACACTAGAAGAAAATTCGCATAAGAGTTACAAAGTTTCATTACACTTTTATTGCAGTATAGTGGTCATTTTAAAATGTCTAACCTCTATCGATAGTTCGTTCCATATTTTGACACCACTGAACTCGACCGGGCGTTTACTGTATACATGGTTACATTTGGGCAGAATAAAATTGCAATTGAAAGTTTGCCTTGTGCTACGAGGTGGTAAAACGAAGAGGCTGAGCGGAAGGGGAGAATTCGTGTTCATGATAGTGTTGATCAAAAGCGAAGTTATGTAGTTACGCAAGGACCAAAACATTAGTGCCTGATTAACATGAAGAACGTTGCTCCCGGAATGAACTGAATTAGTAGTTATTTCATGCGATGCTCGCTTTTGCAGACAACGTGAAGGTGATAAGTAGATTTCATATGTTCGCCCTCAAGATTCACAACAGTAACTCATGTGTGACTGACAGAAAGCATAGTAGAGAGAGCGGCGTACGTTGTACGGGAAATATCTAGCCTTAAAGAGCGCGTGGCATCCAAAGGCCAATTTTTTGCATACCTTGTTAATTTGTTCTCTCCATTGTAAATGACTATGAAAAATAACTCTAACGTGTTTTAAATGCGAAACTGGCTGTATTAACGAGCTACCGAGAGTAAGTGTAATTAAAATGTTGGTTGTCTTGTACCTAGAGTGAAAAATGACGTACTTAGTACTGTCTACATGAAGTGTCAGGCGATTTCCAAAAAACCAAGAAGACACGTTTTTCAGTTCAGTCATTATTGTGGTTTGACTTACCAGAATAGATTCTCCAGTAACAATAAGAACAGCGTCATCTGCATACATTAATAATTGTGACGAGGTAAGAGCCTGTGGGAGGTCGTTTATGTAAAGTGAAAACAATATGGGACCCATAACAGAGCCCTGTGGTGCACCGCAAGTTACTTAACATGTGATATGAAATCCCTAATATGTACCCTTTGCTTTCGGGAGGATAAATACCTACCAAGTAATTTAGGTGAGCTCTCTGTAAAGTCATAGCTTTCCAATTTCTGCAGCAAGATGGGATAATAAACCGTGTCGAATGCCTTTTTAATATTCAAGAAAATATCTACAGCTATCTTATATTGATGCATGGCAGAATTAAGAGCATGGGGTAAAGTTAATGCATCCGTAGAAGTAGATCTATCTTCTACAAAACCGTGCTGCTGAAGTGTAATATTATTATTCTCTTTAATAAATTTTTCAACCCGTTGCGCAAATAGCTTTTCGAACAGAGTAAAAAAATTAAATTATGTGGTTTTACCTGCTAAAACCACTTTCTCATTATGAGGCACGCCGTAGTGGAGGAACCAACTGGGGTTCTTTAACGTGCACTGAAATCTAAGTACACGGATGTTTTCACATTTCGCCCCCATCGAAATGCGGCCGCCGTGGCTGGGATTCAATCCCGTGACCTCGTGTTGAAGACACTGAGTAGTGACATTGGCCTGTAACTACTTGGTTGGTTTGGATGTCCATCTTTATAAATGGGAACCACTTTTGCAACTTTGAGTATATCTGGGTAACAGCAATTTTCAATGGAACGATTGTACAGGTGGCATAGCACCAATGATATCCATGTTTTCTTTTGTTACCCGCAGCTGGATGCCATCAAGACCTGCTGCTTTATTTACTGCCATCCTACTGACAACAGATCATAAATCTTCCATAGAAATGTCATTAAAATTACAGTTATTGCATGCAGTTCTGGGTGCAGGTGAAGTAGATAGCTGCAATGGGAATTGGCTAGTAAGGCTAGAACCAACATTAATGAAGTAATCGTAAAACCATTAGCAACATGCGGAGAGATACTATTATGTGTGACAGTTTGTCAATCTATTCCATCTACGTTTCTATCTGCCAAAGTTGTTTCACGTCGCCTTTGTTTTGTGTAACCAGTTTTGTATAATACGCTTCTCTTGATTTTCTAATCATTGCTACTGACTTATTCCTGTAATACTTAAACTGCTTGCTGTAATACTCATTTGTTTTATTTTTTTTCCATCTGTTGTAGTATCAGTTCGTGCTCTTCAGAACAGCAAGTATGTCTCGGCTTTATCCTGGGGCACAGAAGTTCTTCATAATTATGTTTGCGATATTCGCGTGTAGACTGGGCAAATACATTTGTGATATAAGAAACAAAATTTACAAATTCAATATCGACATTGTAACTAACCAGGTTTTCGAAGTTATCACATTCAAGTAATGTGCTCCCTCTCGCAGAATCATTAGATGAAGATCGCTTTGGGTGACTTTGACGAGGCGTTATCATTCAGGCTCGTGGTCGGAACATAAACGTGGGGCAATGATCGGCGACAACGACAACGACATCGCAGATACCGGCTCGCAAATTGATTGCAGATACCGGCTCGAAGATTGCACAACATGTATTCAATGAGAGATGCGGATTGACTGGTTATTCGTGTTGAGGAGATAATCACATTTCATAATTTTATGACTGAAGGAGAAAGACAGTCACTGCAGTCGTCCGATAATAGATCAACGTTAAATGTCACCGCAGACTACAGTGGCATTGTTTGTTGTCACATATGACATAAAAATGGTTTCCATTTCCCAAATGAACTTTTGCACTTTATAATTCGGCGCACGGTAAATCACGCCAATTATGAGGCCACACTGAAGCTTTGGGAAAAGGGCGTCTGTTGCTTCACTGCTGTGTTTCTTAACTTCAGAAGCGCAATAGCCAAGTTCAGCTTTGACGAAAAAGGCTACGCCACTGCCACGTGTGGAGCCGCTACTAGGCAGCGATAGCATTTTGTAGCCTGGTATAGAAACAGATTCCCCTTCTTTTAACCGTGTTTCTGTGACGGAAATTATGTCATATCGGAAAGAAAACTGACAGGTATGCCAGGAGATTATCGGAATTTTTACGGATGCTTCTTACGTTGCAGTGTAGAATAGATAAGTGACCAAACGCAAGCCTGGTTTGTTCTATTTCGGGAGTGGAATACGTCATCACATTAAACAACTCTGCTCAGGTCCTCTGCGCATGCCACGTGAAGTACTTTTGTTCTTTCTACTTTCCGCGTTAGAATGCTGCCATCGGACACCCAAGTATATTTGCAGTATTTTTCTCGTTTTGCTGCCAGAGCCTTTCCTAAAATATTTTATTCGCCGGACAGACGTGTTCATTGAAGAAAATAGGGCTATTCTGCTGAAAGACCAGCACGAATGTGCTTAGCTGGCACTTCTTGGCTGCTAGCAGGACACGGCGTCGGACCTTGATGGAGGCGAACTTTACAACGATATTTGATTCGGTTTTATCTTTTGTTGGGGCATGGTGTATAACATCTATGTCTGCTTTCTTCATACTGATACTGATGTCTGCTTTCGCATACTGATTTCAGCGAAGAGCAAATAATCTCCATTATGTCAAACAGGTTATCGTCCTGTGCTTAAGGAACGCCCTTTATTTCCAAAGTTATGTTCCGACTGTACAGCTGGAGGTCAACCACCCAGCTCCTCAGTTCTTTCAATTCCTTTACAAGGCGGTTGCATTTCGGTTTAAGGTGATGGGTGTCATCTTTTACAGAAACAAGGTCTCTTTAGAGCATTACCATCTCTGTCTTGAATTCTTCAAACTTTTCATTCATGAATTTCATCGACTCTTTCACACTCTCCAGTTCTCTCTCGATCACGTCTGTCAAGGCCTCTTTCAGCCTCTCCTCCTTGCCATTGAGTCGAGCCTCAAAGTCAGAAAATGCTTTTGCCGACTCCTTTATCGTGGAAGGTGTCTTGTCACCCATTTTACAAAAGAAGTATGCAATAAACACACAAAACAGACAGAGAACCAGAAATACTTGGAGCAGATCAGGAGCTACAAGATGTGGCTCAAAAACCAACATACCTGCGCAGAAATGAACAGCGGGTGAGTCACTGCTCAACCGTACGGCTGCCTGGTCTGCTCCGAAGTGATGGTTCCCCCCCCCCCTCCTCCCAGGCTTCCCCGAGGTTATATAGATTCCAGGCCGCCCGCCGTCATGTCGTTTCACGAACAGAGCAGTGAAGGCGTTGCATTGGTAATTCCGAGGTGCTCGCAGTTCCACGTGTGAAGCGCTGCAGTATCTTCGGCAGGATAAGCACTTCGTCCGGCCATCCGGTCGTCCGCGTCGATACTGAAACCTTGAAGATTCGGCCGGTGGGAACTGCGCAGAAATGAACAGCGGTTGAGTCACTGCGCAACCCTGCGTCTGCCTGGTCTGCTCCGAAGTGATGTTCATTAAACAATTTATGGCTGCTGCAGGACTGCAAGCTTTAATCATATCTCTGCATTGCATTAGCTAACTCCATTTCATGCCAGTGAATTATGCTATGTGTAATTACACCTCCTAATCCTCAGCTGCAAATTACTGCCCTCCTTTGCTCGGCCCCCATTGTGGTACTGTTATGGATTATCAGAGACCTGTTTTGCATATTATATGTGTTAACTTCTAATTTCTAGCCTCAGCTTTTCCTTGTTAAAATATAGGACATTATAGGTCATGCTGCACATCAAATTGTCCTCTCCAGTAGCAAATATTATCAGTGAAAATTCGGCACTGTATAAAAGACTGAGTGTAGAGCAGCAACACCATGAAGTGATGATTGACTAGCTATAAAATGAGATGCATGCGGCTGCTAGCCCACATTTTTTCAGGAAATTCGCAATATATAGTGCGATTACAAGCCAATCTTACTATTTCATATTATAAATAAGCAAATATTAAAAGTTCGAATATGAATGAAATGATATTTGCTATTCAATTCGTATTCGTTTCAAGAGCTCACTATTTGAAGTTGTCAAAGAGTATATTTGTTTTGTTCATATACTATAAGAGAAAACAACAGTTGTTGCAATCTAGGAAGAGAAAGACTGAGATAAATGAAGAATCGTTGAATTATTCTGGTGCAGGAGCACTAGAATCGTTGCACGTATTATCCAGTTTCTGAACAAAAATATGGAGGAGGTCATTTACATGCTGTAGTTGAGTAACCATGTCCTGCCGTAGGCAGACTTTGCATTCGCTGTGTCTAATTAGACAAACCAATTTATTGTTTGATCACTCTCACCATACGTTTGGATTCCTTGAAAATCATATGCCGGGCTGCAGTATTGCCCTTAGCTGCTTCAATGGGCTCTATACTTTACTATTCGCTACTTCTCGCACATGGGTCTGCGACATGCTGTTCATTTCCTTTATGAACGTCATTGTCATCGTGCACCAGATATGATCGTATTTGTCTTTTTTCTTCTCATTCTCAAGCTTCTTAGTTGACCTGACATCTAGTTGTTTCTGGTATTAGACACATCCAATAATACTAACGAGCTCCTTGTTGCCAAACAGACTCCACTGCCTTTCCCATTTCACTATTTTAGAAATTGGGAATATTTGCTATTCGGTTTTTTATTCAGGGGCGCTTTTTCTCTATTGGTATTGAGTCAATTGGATAATTTTTCTATTCAAGCACGCCTATTCAGTATTAAAACTGCAACAATAGAAAGCTAGCGTGTCAGTGCGTGAGTACACTGTCACTTATCATTGCTGAATGGCGCTAACGTACTATGAGCACAACTTCTCTACTTATATCATAAGCAAGAAAGGTGCAAAAGGCTTGGAGGCAGGGGACAGTTGCAGAGATGCAGCTTGCTTGACCTCATGTCAAGCATTGGGGGCACCCAGATGGTGGTGATGTTTGACGTCAACCTCGGGTATTCAACTGGCTGTGTCTTGTTCTCCGCAACGGCTCTAAAAAGTGACTGCGGAGCGCTGCACAAAGAAGGCTGCAGCAGAGAAAGCTCGCAGGACTTTGCATACCGTGGAACAAAGGGAGAGACAGACTGTAACGACTTGACGAATACAACTTGATTTTGACAGCTCATGCTGTCTTTGGCAGACATGCTATTATCTGAAAGTTGTATAAATCTAATAGGGGTTCCTTGAAATTTCCAGTTCTTTTTTATACACAGTGCGGCGACTTGTGTGCAAAGGCATGGAGTGTTTCATTCATCTTATGATTAAGAGCATTTTTCTTGATTAGCTACTTTTTGCACTTTAACTATCGCACACAAGCTTTGGAATTCTTAAGTGTTGCAGCGAAGTGTAAATATTGATTCTATATCTAATATCGCACTGCAGAGCACTTCCTTCGTTCCAAACAGCTATACACAGACTTTTGTACCCGCCGTGGTTGCTCAGTGGCTATGGCGTTCGGCTGCTGAGCACCAGGTCGCGGGATCGAATCCTGGCCAAGGCGGCCGCATTGCGATGGGGGTGAAATGCGTAAGCACCCGTGTACTTAGCTTTAGGTGCACGTTAAAGAAGCCCAGGTGGTCGAAATTTCCGGAGTCCTTCACTACGGCGTGCCTCACAATCAGAAAGGAGTTCTGGCACGTAAAACCACATAATTTAATTTTAACAGACTTTTGCGCTAAGAGAAAATAAATGCTTGCATTCACCGACCGCGCTTGAGCGCTGCCCATGTATTCACTAAATTTACTGAAACCTTAGTTACTTATGCTGCAAGATTTATGGCAACGCTTGCGTAGTGTTGTTAAACTTGACGGAGTTGTAACGACATCACCTGGTCTGCCCAAAAAAATACGCATTGAGATGCATACTTGTGCAGAATGGCAGGAAATGTTTTCACTTTACATAACGCGCAAGAGGGCTGCCTCTGCGGTCATGCGATTTCCTGCAGCCCTACCTCTGCCTTGGCTTTTACTGGTACGCTTGTATAGTGCTGTGTACTTGGACAAATTTGTAACGATGTCGCACGAAACGACAGAATTTAATGCTTTGAGACTGAATCATGAGCGGAGCAGTGGCAAATGATTGCAACAGAACTGATTGTTGGCCTAGTTATTGCTTGCTGAAAGCCGTGTTCCTTGCCGCAAGTTAAAACACACACAAAAGTAAGACACATAGAAGACAACACGGGCAGCAACAAAGCCCCTGTTGTCTTCTTTGTGTCTAGCCTTTGTGTGTTTTTTAACTAGCGTCAAAAACATGTCTTTTAGCAAAAAATTACATTCACCTTAGCGGAGCGGTAGCAATTTATTACATCCATCTGTGCAGTCATTCGTCTGATTCCACGATTTGTTACTTCTTGTATGGCTTTACCGCAACGAATTGGCACTGCGGTGAAGTTCGACAAATATGTAACGATGTCGCACGATACGACCGAATTTAGCGCTTTCAGTGTGATTTTGAGCTGAGCGGTAGCAATTTATTACGATCACCTTAAGCACAAGCACAGCGTGTAGTCATTCGTTTGATTCCACGATGTGTTACTTCTGTCGGTGGCTTTACCGCAACGCTTTGGCAGTGCGATGAAATTCCAGAGGGTTTGTAACAATGTGGCACGATACGACCGAATTTCACGCTTTGAGAATGGTCGCGGGCTTTATCGCAATACTTTTATAGGGTTGTGAAGCTTCATGAAGTTGTTGTAAGATCGCACGGCCTGATATAATTTCACGTACTAGAGCATCTAATTTTGTTCATAGAGGCAATGAGACTTCACACTGAGCTCGCAACTCCACAGCCATAAGCGATTTTTTGAAGTTGATGCTAATGCTGTGCAGGTTTCTTTTCGTGGCAGCCTCTACAGCATGAATGGTAGTCATGCCGTGAAGCGTGCAGCGGGAGTCATCAGCCATAGCCGGTGCTTTTTCGAATGTTTTATTATGCTTCTGTAAACTAAGCCTGTACGTTCGCGTTTACGCTTCACTTAAGACTCGAGCGTGAGTCCTTCACAGGAAAAGAGCTTAGCAGAACTTTGCGATGAAGAGCCGTCAAAAAGAAGTGACCCAGAGGTAACGTAATGCCCGATGGTCGTTGGCCCGGCGCCGTCTAAGTAGTTGCCCGAGCATCGGATATGCAACGCGGGCAGCGCGTTCGCAGAACTTTCGCTTCCACGCCGCGTCTTGCAGAACAGTAATGAAGCAGTAATAAACAAGCGAAATGCTCAAATCCAGCGCTAAACCCACATTTTTCAGGTACGCAGGCACGAGAGAGATGCGGGGAACCAATGTAAGTCAATCCGATCCACTTATCTGCCAGGGTATCGTAGTGTTCGCGCGTTCGCGTCTCTTGTGCGCGTCGTTGGAATTTCATGCGTGGGCATCCCTTCCTAATGCTTTTCAGTGATTGTGAGTTCGGCGATGAGGTTACGACGAGTTTTACAATGTTTTTATCTAAACAACTGCGACTGCTTTCGCCTTGCTGTAACTGTCCACTGCCTGGATGGACAAGTAGCACGTTTCGCAAACTGCACTTCTAGTG
The DNA here is from genome assembly GCF_050947875.1 of Dermacentor variabilis. Classification (NCBI taxonomy): domain Eukaryota; kingdom Metazoa; phylum Arthropoda; class Arachnida; order Ixodida; family Ixodidae; genus Dermacentor; species Dermacentor variabilis. Next base: position 95,679,345 of record NC_134577.1, read on the forward strand.
CGGTATTTGGCCCTGCGTCCGAGAAAATCTGCACTTATTATGTAATACCGAAGAGCTCCCAGACAACGAGTGCATGCTGGCGCCACCGCAACCTAACGTCGAACTAAAAACACGTTCGGTTTTCCTAGCACAGCTTGCGAACGACTGTGGTTTATGGCGGATGGGCACAGTGCTCCAGCACGTGCAATGCAGCGTCTTTAGGGGATGTTTCCCGGTCAGTGGTCGTTCCACTACATTCGCTTGTGGCAATTGTCGAGGATCCCTCTGCAGTGGTAGGGTGCCGTTGATGACTACTTGCAACTTAATTCTTCATGCACAATAAACATGCTACAGCTTCCGTCACAGCGCGTTTCACTTTCGTGTTCCACTGGTTCCTATGATAAAGCAATCAACCTTATTTTTTTGCTAGCGTTTGTTCCCATTCTGTATTTAGAATGCCAAATTTTGCCTCGCTATGCTGCTTTGAGTTAGACTTCTTGCATAGTCGAATTTTTTTTCATTTGGCCGTAGTCATGCACACAATTTTGTATAACAATTCATTATTTGTGCTATTTGCATGGTGGGCTCTCATTTAAGAAAAGTCAGAAGGGTGAATTGCCAGAACTCTCAAATGTAGTGTCCACGAACAGACGCCTATGCAGCTTATGCTGTTTCAGGATACTCTAGTTAGTGTTTATTGTGCGTGTTATTATATAATACCTAATGCGATTCTTTATGTTCCAGATCTATGCTGGGAGCAACCGGTAGCTCGAAAAGGAGGCTGGGGCATCTTCTTTCGGGCCCCAATGGATTCCGTTTCGCTGCATGGCAGCCACTGTCTATTCGATGCCAGATCAACTAAGGCGCCGCAATGTGACAGGAACACTGTGAAATAAGTGCCGGGCAAAGGGGCAGATGGAGCCGAGGCCAGCTTTAACCCCCGAGAAGGTGGCCTCACTAAAAGGTTTGCAACGGAGTGCATTTAGATCTTATATTGTGACACGCAGGGAAATCTTTAATTTCACTGAACTTCTCTTTCAACTGAGGTGGCCGACCACGGCGCAGTTCACTTATTCAGATTTTTGAACGTTGCAATGTTCACAAATTATAGGAATTCAGTATTCTGAAGTAATGGACCCCGAAGCCCCTTGTATGTGTAATGTTGGCTATGTTGGCTGCGCTTTGTCAATGAAAGGAACTTTCTGTGTGTTTAGTTTAACTATCGTGTTTATCGCTCAAGTAAAACCACAGTGCATGGCGCAGTTACTATATTTTCTCCTTTTGAGCGTAGGGTCGGGAGTTCATGGTGGCCGGTGCTTAATCGTCCCAATAATCACGAATATGAAAAAATGAATTTGCCAGGAAGGTATATTCCAGAAGTAGCCAAAAAAAGCTTGTCAATACTTTGTTGCATGCCCATGCATTTCATGCTACCTGGCAAATCGGTATTTTGTCCATGTCATGGCATCGCTACCGATAAATGCATGTACAAAATCTACATTCTCTGGCAACATGAACAGAGATAGACTTCTCTCAAGCACTCCAATGACCATGGGTTCGTTCGCAAGAGTCACTGTCTGCCACTTTTTACGTAGACATTAAGGGTAGAGTCAGCACCATTTAAAGCTGTTTGATGACATATTGTAACCACATAAAAAGAACATTACGAAGAGTGTGTTGCTATTTAACACAAATGAGCAGGTACATAAATTCCCACAGGTGTGTGCGAGATCCTCATAATTCTTTAAATAAAGCTTTATTAGTGAACCTGCCTGCACCTCTCTTGCCGACGGTGGCTGCTGCTTGTGGGTTCGCGCTGAATGGCTCATACTCCTCTGTGAGACGGCGCATCCATGTGGGCGGTCACAACTGGGCCTCTCAGGAGTGGTTTGGTGCCCGAAAACAAATAGTGCCAAAAGCCAGCTTCCCTCTCTCAACACCTATAACGCCGGTTGCATGCACAAGTGCATTGCATTCTTTGCCAACATGCCGTCTTAATTCACTTTGCACTCACACTGACTAATATAGAACAAACACGTGTTATAGCACTCGAGCCTTATGCATAATTATGTAACGCTTTACTGTGTACATATACATTCCAACTGCATTTATAAATATGTTTTTGAATTTGCTCCTTGGTCTTTACTTGCAGTTCTCTTGAGCAGCAATACATGCGCAGTGATGTGCGCGACGAAGACCCAGAAAGAAAAGGATGAAGAATGTTTGAAAGCACCTTGCACAGAAGCCGGGCGACGTATGAAGGCAGTGATTGTTTGGGCCGCAAGCTTTTTTGCCTACTGTGGCACTTTCGGTAAAAAAAAGTAATTTCAGGTATTCAGAGAAAGATTTATTTTCTGCCAAATAACACAAGGCTGTGTATGTACAGGCCTAATAGGCTTAGGCCATGAGCTCCAACAGGCCGATAAGCCAACAGGCCGATACGCCAACAGGCCGATAAGCCAAGAGGCCGACTACCAGATATGCCAGATTTCTGCATAGTCAACTGACTGGTAGCTTGTTGGAATTTGGCAGGTTTCTTTTCCATTGCCGCCACCCATGAGAATATTTCAGCCTCTCTGACTTCCCGCTTGACGTTTTTTGTTGTGTTGCCCACTCTACAGGCCGCATAGTTGCTGGCAAGCCTCCAAGTTCTTTTCCTCCACTGTGAATCAATGTTTCTCCATTACAGATACCTCAACACTCTTCGAGCCCATTTACTTTCTTCCATATTCCTCAGTCGTTCTTCATGATCAATTTTACTGTGAGCTTCCCTCACTTCAAAACTAGTCCAGCCCATATCACCTTGCACAGCTTCATTTGTAGTCTACCCGTAAACGCCCAATGCGAGGCGACCCACTGACCTTTGGTTCCCATCGAGTCCTGATTGTACCTCTGATTTAAAAAACAGCAACCGCATTTTCAAAAGTAAGTTCTGGAGCCATTACACCTTTCCACATACCCCGGAGCGGTGTGTTGCGTGGGCCGGGATGTGGCGGAGGCAAGCGCCATCTGGTCGTATTGCAAGGTACCGAGCATGCCGCTCCGTAGCCTCCAAGATACTCAGGCACCGCCACTCGCAAATGGCAGACTGCATAGCTAGCCTATGAATGGTAGAAACGCTGGAAAAGGGGTGTCTGAAATTTCGCGTAACAGAAATATGTTTTCTCGCGTAGTCAAGTTACAGTCCGACGCTAGCACATATGTAGGTTGTGTGTAAGTCGTACTCTATGATTTTTCTACGTAGTTTAGCTTGAGAAATTTCATTAGTTCAGTAACTTCCCTGCGTCACATGGAGGGCCTGGGTATGGCTGGATCAAAAATATTTTTGCCTAAACGACGTCCGATGGTTGATGCCGGACGTCGTATTCTCGTCGCTTTTTTCCCCAGATTCGCGGACACTGACCATTCATTCATGCCTCGGGTACAAAAAGATGAATGGTTCAATTGAACTCCACAATATGAGTCGTCGTTCTGTCGATTCAAGATTCCTACTTATGTCGGGGGCTTTCACTGCGTGACTTCGTGTCTTCTTCAACCGAAACCTACACTGACGTCAGTATAGACATCGTCAAACATCGGAGCAGTGTTCGTACAACGTCACAATGAGATGGAACACGTTGTTGCTGATGCCAGCTTTCCCAGAAATTTTGGACCACTTCTTAATGCCATGGAGCAATCATGTCTCGCGGGTGCCTTTGCTCTTCAGAAATTCCATTTATATATTTAGCATTCTTTATACTGGCTTGTAAGTCTTCCGGATCCATCTGGTCGTCTGACACAATGAGCTTTGCGATCTCCAAGGTACAGCTTTGTGGTAACTAACAAGAATGGCCGTCCTCATGCTGACACCGAGTGCCTTTCTCGCCTACCATTGGTACAGACACATACCGATGAAAACAATTTCAACGACTGTCTGGCTGCTAATGCTCCTGAACTTCCCACTGTTACTACTCCTTTCCAGTAGGAACAGCGTGACGGCATAGTAATGGTGTCTTGTCACTCGCCAAGCTAGCTTAATCTACGAAACGGGGACTGTAATGCTGCCTAAAAAAGAGGTTATAGAAGAAGGTGACGACGGTGCGTGGGACGAGCGGCAGGATTTGAGCGGCTACCTCTCCGATCTAGCAAATTAAGCATGCATCATACGTGACAGTATTGTTATTCGGAACCATTACTCTGGTAAGCTGCTGGTTGCCACGTGCTAAGCAATCAAGACGAGTCTTTGCTTCCACTGCACTAAGTTTGAAATGTGACTGACAGACCAATGCCTGTTGTGCTCCATGGATCTGCGAAGCGCTTTCTTATCATTCGTATAGGACAAGTAAGCGCTTACATTAACGTTATAATTGTCCTCAGCTTTGCCAATTTTCCGCGTACATAATGCCGCATAAAATTTGTTGTGAATACAATTTAGAGGGCTGTTTTATAAAAATAAGAGTTTTCCATGCAGCTTTCCTTAGGCATAAACTCTATCACAATCATCAGTGCACCAGGGAAAATATTTTTGTTTTTTTCTGTAGAAATATCTAGTGAATTTAGGCGGCTCTGTTACGTTAATCATATGTAACGAAAACTGCTTCGTGCCCACCGCATGTTTAGGCAAGGTCAATTAGCTAAACGCGGAGTGCACAATCTTTTAGAGCGCCGCTCTTAGGCGACCGTTCCTGCAGCTAGCGTCGGCGTCAGCCTCGGCATGACCGAGCGAACGAGCCCAGCGAAATATGAAAGCGAACGCGGAGCGCAGTGGGGAGGATGAAAGACGACAGGAGGAAAGCGGAAAGGAGGGTGCGCCTGAAGCAGGAGGTGGAAACCGAAGGACGATATGGTGAAAAAAAATGAGCAGTCCTTCCCCTATCAGAAAATTGGGGTAAGTGAATCTTGTCCTGCATGCACCTGACCTTCGCTGCGGTTGAGTAGCCCACAGGTAACAATGCCGGAGTGCGTCGCCCTCCCGCTCCCTCAGCTCGGCATATTCTCGTTTCTGTCGGATTGCCTGAGCTCGGGCGGCTCTAAAGGCGCGTTTAAGTCCGACGTTATTGGCGCGCGGGCGAGCGTCGCTCGACGCAGGGTGCGTCGGAGCGCGTTGGCAGTGTCCGAATACGTGTCCGATTACGTTGGCTGTTTCAGTGGGTCGAAGCACTGGTCGAACTATAGAAGCTGTTGTTCTCGCCAACGTGACGTAACGTATGCGCGCGCGCACGGTACGTTCGTCCTTAACGACTGGATTGTCGCGCTGACGGCGATCTCTTTCATGGGCTCGTCGAAGGCTGCCCGTTCCTCGGTGTAATGCACAACGCGTGGCTGTCCCATCCGTTTTTCCAGACTGAACTCAACCGAAACGAATCTGGCGCAGCACGCGCGACACCCTTTCCTGTCCTTTCCAACCCCAGCCGAAGCGAAACGGCTGATTGTTCGCGCGTGGCGTGAGCGCACGCCTATGCAACTGGAATGCTTGCTAATGACTCACGCTCCAGCGCAGGCGCAGCTGTCAACTGATTGAACTGCAACATTGTGTCGGCTTTGCCGTACCTGATCAGCTATGGCAGCAACTTGTTTTTGTGTTACTAAATCGCCACCAAAACTTGTGAGCCCGTACAAGTTTCGCGTGAAAAGGTACCAAGACAGGCACGCGGCCCGCACAGAAAGAAAGCGCTGACGTGGGCTACGGACCCACAGCGTGTGCGCCACCTCGCCTGTGGCTCTGCGGTCGCTAGAAGATGTGCCCCGCAAGAGCTACGCGGTTTCGGGTTCACGCTTTCTTCCTCAACAGTGAGCGAGGCAACCGGTATAAATGTTACGCTTGCCGCTGCTGCTAAACAAACTGTCCGAACAAACGCTGCCGAGCCTCTGCTTTTCCTTCATAATCAAATTTTTTGCCAAATTATATCGCGAATTCAAGACACCTAAACAGATGTGGTCGAAATTCGCATTAAGGAGTATAGTAATTGCCGCTGATAATTTTTTTGTATAAAGTATTGCTGATAAGCTTATTGTTTCATCGATGATTATCTGCTGACATCATTGAAAAGATTATAGAGAAATTATCAGTGGACATACCACTGTTACGGTGGTCCATCATGAAGCACCAACTCCAGCCTCTGGCAAAGTAAGGCCAATCACGGAACGTGAATTTCGGCTCATAAAAGTAAAAGCGCGGTTATTGCAACAGCGAGCATTTTTTTTGTTGATAGCCACGACATAGCCGATAAGCCCACGTGATATGATATTCCGTTTACCATGGGTCGAAACACCCGTTCACCTCGCCAGCCGCCGCCTACTAGCCTTAAGCGCAGAATTTGGTTCTCTACCAAAAAGTCTGCCTGTTACCGCGAGTGTTCAAGACCTGGCGAACTTAGGTCCTGCACAAGTGACTGCTTTGAATCTTCGATCTTCTATGAGCTCCCGCGGCAACGCCTACTATGATGCAGAAGAATGGCTCGAGGAGTACGAGCGCATAACCAGGTATAATGAGTGGCATGCTGGACAGAAGCTATCTTACGTGTATTTCTCTTTTAATGACGGAGCCCGCACTTGCTGCGTAAATCGCGAGGGAAACTGGGAAAGCTGGGAAGAGTTCCGCTGCCTATCCCTCTATACATTGAGAGCACTGAAAGGCGAGACCACACCCAACGTCTTCTCGAATCGCGAATTCAAAAGCCGAATGAAACTGTAGCCATGTTCGCTGAAGACATGCCTCGTCTTTTTCTTCGTGCATACCCCTCTATGTCCGACAGAAAAAAAAGTCAGCCACCCCTTGCGCGGCGTAAACGAGTAGCTGCTTGCTAGTCTTCTGCGGAACCCGTCGACGAATATCGATGAATTTATTGAAGAATCGACAGCCATAGAGCACGCGTCACACCTGCGCTGCCGCCAGTATGATCAGCTGACCAGCGGTGGACCGGCAAACGCCGCAGCAGTGACTGTCACAGAGAAGGGTTCCTTGCACGGGCTGATAAGCGAAATCGTTCAGGAAAATATCAAGAAGCTTACTTCGACGCCAAGTGAATGCGCGGCTGCGTCGGTGGCTGAAGGTTTGCGCCAAGAAATACGGCAATCGTTTTCGGCTCCCTAGCCACATCCCCAGACGTGGCAGCTCAGCTACGCAGATGTTGTCCGTTGACCGCCATCTACGACACCAACTACCTTTCTAAGCCACCTATCGAACCAGAATCACAGAATATGGCTTTTATAGGAATATAGGATTTATACGTTGATAGGATTTGTAGGAATATAAGATTATAGGATAGGCACTGCCACCACTGCTCGCCAGCAGTGAGAAGAGATAGAGATAGAAGTGAGATACAGAGTACCTCCTTAAGACTGGCGAGTTTCACCTAGACTGACTACAACTCGCTTTCCTTAAATCGCCATTGTCAACGCGGCGGCGGGATATCAGCGTTGATAAAAGAATCGCTAAGCGTTGAACTAATCGACGACTTTACTTTTGCAAACGCTTATTCTGAGGCATTGGAGATTTGAATGAACGACAAACATATATCAGTTTCTTAGGCTGTTCTTCTAAGTGCTTCAAATATCTCGAAAAAAAAATGTTTTGATTACGGGTACTCCAAAAAGCCTAATGCAGACGATTTCAACATTGATTCTCATAAATGCTCAATGGAAAGAGTGTTGGTGTGGCTGGATGAACGCTTCGGCATAGGTAATGTAAAAAATTCAGCCACCACAATAATCACTCACTACCGTGCACTAATTGACCTCTTTCTTACAAACTTTCAAGTTAACATAATATCTGCGACTAACTCATGCGGCGTGAGTGATGACTTACCTATATTTAGGAATATCTATGAACATGTGAAAGAACAGACACCATACATACTAATACAAAACCTCATGTCTCAATGTCTCGGAATCGAGATTACTTTTGTCTTGAAATCAGACAATTCTTTCAAATTCTCACATATGTAATTCCGTCCGTCTAAAAAAATTCGCAAGACATAGATTACTGAATAATTAATAACAAGATCAAGGCTAAATATGAGATGTATGACGCCTTTCTCGCCTCACATGACCTACAGTTGTTGAAGAGTTACCAAATACTGTAATAAGCTGAATAATTAAATTCGGAATGGATATATTAATAGTACTTTTGCGCAAGCTACAGGCAACCATTGGGTTACGTCGAAGAAAGTAAATACAATATTTCTTATCAATAAGGCACTTAACAAACCTTACGAGGTTAAGGTCAATGGGACCTTAATTAACAGTAAAGAACTAGCAATATTTTTAATTATTGCTTTTAGATATGGCTAAACCCCATATTGCGGATGCTGACACATGTACTCGGAAAAAATGGCAGAACTATAGTGTGCTCTTAAGTAGCATATTTGAGTGCAAGGTTATCTTTTTCTAATTTCAGGCTCGGAAAATTATACCACCTGTGATTCTTGTAATATGCGGCTTCATGCACTAAAATTTGTTGCTTATTATACTGTCCGTCCACGCGCACACGTTCTTATCCTTTGCTTTTCTAGAGGTGCTTTTCCAATATAGTCCCAAATCACCTAGGTGGGGCTCCTTCACATAGTGTTTATCAGAATGATTTATTCAATTACAAACCTGCATCCAACTTGCCTGTGATGTCAAGTTTTTTTAAAGCTTTACTTTCTTGCATGTCAGGTTTTTTATATTGTCACGTAGTAGTGACGGTGCATAATTACAGTTGCAAATCTGGGAATGACGAAATTAACATTCATTGAGTAAACTTGTGCCCACAAGAGCAAGTTGCACTCAAAGCACACAATAGCGGCGAACACGGTCAGCGGTCGTCGTAACCTAATCTGCCGGTCAAGCCCGTCGGCTTTAATACATAAGTCATCGAAGAATCCAGAGTAATCGCTGGAACCCGCTTGTCTTATAGAACGTTCTACACAATTCGCGCCACACTTGCAATCAGATTACACAAGCTTCGGTGACAACTGACAGCAAATAGAACCATCGTTAACGTTTGATAAACTTTCCATACATGCGCCCGCGTCCCACGCTGAGCGATAACATTTGTTGTGATGATGGTGGAACGCGGTTCCCCCCCAAAAGATAAACAAGTACGCTTGTCAATTTAAAGATAACCTAATAACGAATGCCTAGTTCCATCTTAGGCAGTACCAGTCCACAGAGCTAGCCTTTATCATAGAGAAAGAGTATATATCGGAGAACACTGCATGTGAATATTTGATATGAAGGATTATTATTGATTTTACTATAGCGTTTCATTTCTTTAACCGTAACTTCCATTTCTGCAAGGTGCAATTATATGGCACACGTGGCTTAGCGCACAGCATTATGCAGTTCCAGTTGACCAATTGTAGGCTGTGTGCAGAAATTCACCATCACCTTTCTTACATTAAAACATGTTTTAATAGCGTACCCCAAGGCATTATTTTAGGACCATACCCTTTTTGCTCAGTTGGTTAATGATATCACACAGTTCAATCCAGACTTAAATTCTGTAATACTTGTGGACGATACAAGCTTATTTGTTCCGGATGGTGCTTCTGTAGCCCTATTCTGCCAAGAAAATGAAGCTTTTGAAATACTATAGCTATAGACTACAAGTAATGCACTAATGATAAATGTGAAGAATACTAAGGTAATTATATTTAGATCAAAGGGCAAGCAACTGCCCGCAGATTTTTTACTCTTATTAAATGACAGTCCAATAGACATAGTAAGCATTTTAGAATATTTAAGTGTAATATTCGCGGCCCATATGCTTTGGGGCAATCATTGTACAGTAACAAGGCTGTCACGAGTAACAGATTTCGTTAGTCGGAACAGACATGAGCGGTCCAAGCACATGAGGGAGTTATATTACTCGTTCTGACATACAATACTGCTTTCTTGTATTGGGCAATAGAGCGTAAGCTCATGTAGGAAAGCTCGCTCGTGCCCAACACAAGGTAACAGTTATAGATAGTCTTCCATCGGGCACTGCAGTGGCTCCCATAATAAAGAGATATGGTGCCAACTCTATACAAAACATTTATGATTATTGCGTCAGTAAAATGTTAGAGAAAAAGGGCGTCACTCTTCTGACCTAACTTGCCCTGCAAAACTTGCTTTACTGATACACAAATACAATACACGACAATAGGAGTCTGGAATGTGCCACTAAACCTTACCAATTACGGAGAGGATATGCTCCAAAGTGCAGTGTCAAAAGTATTAAATTACTTTTGTAATAGCCATGGTGTGTTAGAAAATCTGACTGCACTAGGAATTAAGCATGCTTTTAAAACGAGATGATTTGTGCCGTGGTTCACGATCCAACTTATAACGCATGTGACGTCCGCTCCAACGCGCAAAATATGTTCTCTTGACAGGTATAGTGCCGCCTTCTAGGAGCGGTGAAGCGAAGTACAGAATCATAGCACAAAAGAGCGCCGACAGTGAGCGCTTCGGTGGTCTCGCAAAGCGGAGGCTACAACGCGGTGTTGCCTGGCGTAGGCGTTGTAGGCCTTTGGCTGAGGTTACGATGGAATTTACACTTGGCTGTTCTTGTGCCCTGTATTTTCCTTTACATCGATAAAACGCATTCGAGTACACATGATTGCGAAAAAAGAAAGCAGCATATCACTAGCGTGCCCAAAAACGCGGTTGCAAAGTCCTCAGTTGCTCGCTCGATTTTTGACTTCCTCTGGCGCAATGTGCGGTTGCTCGAAATGCTATAATTACGCGATCCTTACATTCAGCTACATGAAAATATGTGCAATCGTTCGTCACAAAGTTGGTGCCCCATGAAGCTGTCGCGTGATGGATACGCAAATGATTGTGTGCTCTCTATTGACTAAAGTGGATACATAATAAAGCGCCAGTAACAGGCCGCACACGCAACATAAAATGAAACGCTTCTAAAGCGTATCCAAACTGAATTTACCATTATTGGTTATGTTGTTGAGTGTGTGCATTGTCGGCGTGAAATGCTGCTCGTACTTGCTTCGTATGGTGCATTACGCACGCACGTCTGCGCTAGCGGTTTCCCTGCGAATGTGTGATGCATGCAAAAACATAGAAAATAACTTCATTGTACTCATATTGATCGCGGCACGGTAAGAGCATACGTCTACCGAGATTACAAAGCAGGTTGGAAATGCAGCACCATGTATGGTGGTAGCACACTGTGCAGATATTATATTCGCCTTTAAATAAAAAAATTATAACGTGCTGGTTGATGTCTAGGCCGTTTTATTTTGCATCAAGCCCTCAAAAGCGTGTATATTTACGTAGCTTGGCCAACTACATGACGTCGCAACAGTAGAGAACCGACGAAGCTGCAGCTCCGTTGAAGCAGACGGTGCCGTAGGGTTCTTTCGCTAAATTATCTCCGCAGTATATTTCTGTCTTCTGAAATGTGATCGCATTAAAGAACATGCACTTACGGTCATTCGAAGGGAAGATGGCTGCTGCGCTTTTCGAACCAGTCATCGCAGCTGACTTCAACCGCGAACGCGCTGTGGCCCGCGCAGCTGCCATAGTCTCCTCGCCATCATTATCACCATCACAACGAAAGCGTGACCGCCGTCTACGAGCAGTGAAAGCAAGCGAATGAAAGACCGATCCTGCATTACCTACCAGTTAAATAATATTTTTCGCCATATGTGACCTCGCTCATAGAATAATTGGTTTCACTGCGTTTCCTTTTCGATGGTCACCTGAGCAACTTATAAAGATGGAGCAATGATTTTATGTCGTGTCGTTTATGTTTTGCACAGCTGCTAGGCGAGGGTGTAAATGGAATTGGCTGCTCTGCCCAATGTAAAATAACAAAGCTAAGGCGGAAACGAGCCTTCTCATCAGCAAGCGACAGCTCTCCTACATAGTCTTGGTATCATTCACAATGGTTGTCTCGCTTTTTTTGTAGGTTGTTATAACTGTTGAGAAATAAAACAATCCTCTTTATCAAGGTACGTTCTCTGGAGCACCACAGTAGTTCCTTTTGTTTATTGATGCGAAAGCATAATATAGCTCATTGAGTGATCAAGCTGGCGTCTGTGGTACCGAAACAGCCCATAAGCCCATAAATTTCCATTTGATGCGATGCCATGTCGCGAGCGCACCTCCACAGAGTTCCCTTTGGCTGCGACTCTAGGGCGCGAGTGCACATCGACGGAGCAGAGCGGGCTAGCGGGAACCGCTGCCGCGTTGGCGCGCCAGTGAGAGGGCACCGCCGTGTCGCCGCGCCAACTTGGCTCTTTCTACCGCAAACCAGTGTTATCCACATGTTCGTTGCGCGCACTTCGCTTTTAACGCGACAGCGGTAAGGAGCTCGTGTCGCAGAAAAGCCGGGGTCGTCGGCGTTAGCGGCGTTGGCCGTGAGCAAAAAATGGCGAAAGCCAATTTATAAATTAAAACAACTTGCAAGAGAGGCAGGGTGGGAATCGAACCAGGGTCACCAGAGTGTGAGACGGAGGCGTTACCACCCAGCCATGAGTTGGGTGCTTCAAAGCGAGACAAAATCGTCTCTGGTGAATGCGATGTTGACTTATAAACGTGCCGTACAAAGTTATACTGCGGTGTATATCAGTAATTATGAGCATGCAAATTACAGAAGTCGTAGTTAACAACGTAGCGAAGTACGTTTCCCCTACATATCTCCTGCGCTTCACACGCATGCTGAACCATCTTGCGGCAAACACAGAAGACCCCAGCATCGCAATGTACGGTGGTGCCCCGACAGGTGGCGCGCCACTCGCCCGGTTCTAGAGGACGATCCCATCGAGGCATCAGCCCCTTGATCGCGTCCACCTTCACGGCGCGTCGCGGCCCGGCTGTCCGTGCCGATCACGACGTTTGGCTTGTGTAGATCGTTTCTCCCTCCGAGACCCCGAGCTCGTTGATTCGTTCCGCTTGCTCAGGCGCACATTTCGTCTTTGTGTGACTCAAGAGCATGCCGAGCGAATGAGTGGGCAGTGCGAACGAGGTGCGATAACGCTGTTGAAGGCGAAGCTTAATCGTCCTCCAATTTTTGTAATTGTACCTGCGTCAGGCCAAATGAAACCGCGCCAAGCCTCTTAACACACTCGCTTCCCGCGAGCAGTTCATAACTCGCACCATTTGCGTTAAATTGGATATGAATGTTTTCGCATTAGGAACTCATAAGATGTGCTTAGTCATCCTCGGCTTTTCTGTAATAAGTACATCCTTCTTTCTCTCTCTCTCTCTATTCAGAAGAGGAATCCAACAGCGGGCGGAAGCCTTCCTTTGCCAGGCTTGAGGACGACAGTGACTCTGCCGACGCTTCCGTTGACGACGATCCTCCTACGAGGGAGGAACATGCGCCCAAAGGCGCGGTGCCGGTCAAAACACCGGAGCTGGTCGCCTTGACGGATGCAGAAGCGGTGATTAAAAAATGCAAGGAACTACTGAACAAGGATTCAAAGACAGAAAATAGTATCACAGTGGGCATGCTGTGCTTGACCGCGTCCAGCCCGGCAAGTGACTTAGCTAGCCTCGCGTTGAAGTTGTACGCTCCTGTTCATTTCATCAATGAAGAGAGCACAACAAAGTTTCCCCTTGGTTCCTTCTTCGCAGCTGCGCGGTCTTTTGGTGAGTGAATGTGACTGTAGCGAACGGCCTTTTGGGTGCGGCTTCTTTTGTTGTCACTCCACTGTTCAAGTAATTTCTTCCTCGCGAGCTTACCTGCTACGTGCATCTGCTGAGACGTACAGCACGACTTTCAACAGGCAATTTCTTAATAGGAAATGCATAGCCTAAGAAGGAGCCAAACCTAACAATATTCTTCTGTTTATGTGGACGCGGGAGGGTAGCTGGTACGGAATTCTACCACTTGGCACACACTACACAACCTGACTACTTTCTGTGCTTATGCAACCAAAGATACAGAACCGTAGTGCGCATATGGTAGTGCCGGTGGATATTATACGTCCTACGTTTAAATCAATAGATTAGGTGCTGTCTTCTGAAATGATTGAGTGATTTAACTTTTAACGTTTAACTAATAACTCCTGTGCTTGCCCCTGAGAAGAGCGTCTATCTAAATTGGCGGCAAGTTTCTATGGCTGCCCGAGCCCCAAGAGACTGCACCCGTCCGCTAGTGTCGGCGCAACAGAGTGGTCCTGTCTTGCTTACTGACACAAGTGCGACAGCTCCGGCCCCGGTAGCTTTCCCTGCAGAGCGAGAGAAAAGTGTCCGCGTGCATTCACTATCACGGCCACAAGTTGGCCGAGAAGCGTGCTTGTATGAAACTTTGTCTGTACTCACTGCATTGTTTGTTTTCGAGCTGCAGTCACTGTCTGCGTCAGTTCTGTGGTGGTGGAGGTTAAAGAAAAACGGCTATATATCAAGGTCTCTTGTCTATCGGGAAACAGTTTCACGACAAAGGACATTGATCATCTTCAATTTCAGCCCCAAAGTCTTGTATATAAATGACGTTCTGGTAAACAATTTTTCCATACCAGGAGTTTCTTTTTATGCAGACATATTTGTTGCGGTAGATACTTTCACACCTGTATAAAAAGAAATATGAAGATAATTTGGCGAATTAGGTAGAGATAGTTATTACATGTTTAGTTACTAACTTTATGGAACTAGATTTATTGCGATGTTGAAGCAAAGCAGCAGCTAGGGCATCTGTGCTTGCGAGAAATCCAAGAATAGAAACACTTTTGAGATATTCAACCTTACTGTGTTGCAGCGAAATACGTGGGCGTTCCATTTAAAAGTTCGCAACCGTGCATCTAACTAGTTAAAACCATATTAACTGGAGCTAAGAAGCTTTATTTTAGCAAATTTTACAGACACATAAGTTTGTAATTCCCAAAGTAAGCCGTGATACAGATCTAGAATTTGTCAATTCAGTAGCGTCTTCCTTCTTATGAATTAGTATAATATACTTAAGGTATGTTCGAAGATTTGAAGTGCTTAGGAATTGTGCAGCAAGAGTCACAAGGTTTTCGATCATATCTCCTGCATCATTGATCAAACCGACTGTATTCGTTTTATATGCTCCTGCCGCGTTTCCCTTGAATATGTCTTCCAAAGCCTTTCTAAGCACACTCCCGGTTACACATGAAACTTCTGTTTCCCTTTCGTCACTAAGTCCAATCAAGGTTGCGTGGCTGGTATGGGTATCATAGGGTGTCGTATAGAAATTCTCTTCACCTTACCTACGTCGTCGATATTCCTGATGTTACTCAGCGCATCTCTCACGTACACCTTGACCTTTTTGATTCCAAGTTTACTTATCACTGATTTCATGCTCTCCTTTTTTTTTGAGGCTGGCTCAAGTGTTCGTTTGTTATATTTTTAATATCACTTTCTTCGCGCTTATGAGCTTTAAGGGCAACTGATACCTGATATCTGATATTGATATCTGATACTTGATATTTTTTCTAGTAGTTTTAGTACAAAACGTTTACTCTGCTGCTACGCTGCTAAAGGCCGATCCACACGAAGGACCAAGTCCGCGGGCCGCTCGGTCACGTGATGCGACGTCACGGCCCGCCGCGGTAAGGTCCGACGCAGAACACATCCACACGGCGGACCGCCATAGCAGACGATAAAGCACACCAACCAGCTACACTATTGGCCAGAGTGTTATCATTGTTATCATTCCGGCTCGAGTACCAAAAAGCCGGGAACTGCTCAACGAGGTATACAAAATAAAAAAAAAACCTCCTCGTCCCTTCAAGAGGACACGGTGTTTAAAAAATATATCTGCTGCACGCACGTGTAGGCGGAATGGCGGACATGAAACGACTGGCTTGACTCGCTTTTGCTGAGCCGAAAACTAGATCGGATTTGGCTGAAGACACTCTGTTGCCGGACAACATTCGTTGGCTAAGCCAAAATCGCTGCGGTTTGCATGCAGTCCACCGCCAAAACGGAACCGGGAAAAGCCTCGGTGATTTGTTGGACCGCGAAGGCAGCGGTCTTGCGCGGGCCAATGGCGGTACGCATGAACTGGTGACGCCCTATCACGTGATGCGCGGACCGCGGTCCAAAAGAGCAATTTCGTCCATCGTGTGGATCGGCCTTAACCAGTGTGTAGTTTTCACTGCCGCACGCGGTCACGCGCATCGTATCTTGAACGGGATCTGCAGACGGCTCCTACTTTTCTGCGCGCTGTGTTGTCGTCACTCTTGCGTTGAAGCGATTCGAACGAATAATCACTTCGCTGGCTGCTGCTGCCGCGCTTTCTCAGACTAGCGTTTTGACAGCGACTGTCTGCGCTCACTGAGGGTGACGTGTTCATGTTTGCTCGTGAGTGCTGACGCCATGCTTAGTTAATAAGTTAGCAAGCAAATGTTTCCAAGTTTAAACGGCCGATAGAACTACTATCGTTACTTCGTATAACTGCCCACCAATTTGTTATCGCAATCGATGCTTCACCTTTCGGGCGAAGCTGCTACTTTTTTTCTCCCTTCATATCGTACGAATCCTTGATCCGATCAGTCATCAGTGCGCTTTATGGCACCTATTAAGTATGCATCTTTTAGAATACTAAGGTCGGTAGAGCGGAAGACTTTCGTTTTTTTTTCTCGCTTGCTTCTTACCATTTTTCCAGGCCCACTTGCTGATACTTAATTCCAATGGAATGTAATAATCATTTGCAATTGAATAAATTCCGCGAAATCTACTAACTGAGCTTATTTACCATTTATCTCTTCAGTGTTATAGCTGCCAGTCACCTCTTTCCCACGCTTCCCAGCCCTCATTGCTGGTTGATGTCCAGCATGACTAAACTATACAAAGTTTTTAACTTTTTTATAGATCAACATCCTCATATTGCCACGACCTTGACACAACTGACAGCCACTCGATGCAACTCGGTGCAATATGCTAGGCATGTTGCGTGGCTCCCAGAAGATGACGGCGTAGGTGCCAAGGCAGCTTTATAACAGATCTATAGTGTCGACCAAAGTCTGTTGTGGCTTTGCCTGTGACAAACTGGTGGATGTGCCGGCTACGTGTCTATGTACTCTGACTTTCAGGAACTGGGAGCGGGCAATCTACGCAAAAGCCGATGGCTTCAAAAACTGCCTTCTTGAATACGGCCTGCAAGATCCGCCGAGAATGTCCACCACAAACGCAGGCCATATACAGGAGACATACGGTACGGAACAGCCTCCTGCGCCGCTCGTTCTGCAGACGCCACGTAGGCCACGGCCGTGCGATGGTGAGCCTTTTGAGGACGTGGAAGACTGGCTCGATGATTTCGATCGTGTGGCTGACGTCAATTATTGGGATGAATAGAAAAAGTTAAGGAACGTGTACTTCGCCCTTGAGGACTCTGCCCGAACGTGGTTCGCTAACCACGAACCATCCATCACCACCTGGCAAGAATTTCAACGGCAGATACGTGATACATACAGCAGTCCCGCAAGAAAAGACCGAGCAGAGCAAGCCCTTCAGGGTAGAGTTCAAAAGCCGAACTAAAGCGTAGCCATGTTCGTAGATGACATGTCGCGGGTTTTCAAGCGTGCTGACCCTGGCATGACAGGACCGAAGAAATTCCGCCTGATGATGCGTGCAGTGAGTAAACAGCTGTTTGCTTTACTGATGCGAAGGCCTCCAGCTACAGTACTTGATTTCGTCAGTGAGGCGACAAAAATGGAGCGAGCCCTTCAGCAACGCTCCTCGGTCTACGATCGCTAAATCAGCATGGAATCAGCACCTTCTCTCTCGTTGCCCTGCGACACCGATGCGCTCCGAGAGCTTGTGCGAAGTCTCGTGCGTGAGGAGCTCAATTGACTACAGGGAGCGCGATTTTAACCGCCCGTAACATCCTTAAAGGTATTGTTCGCGAAGAAGTCCGCCAGGCGGCACAGCTATTCGTGAAAACCAGACCTGAAGCCACCTCCGAACTGACTAATTCGCAAGCAGTCAGGCTACCTGCGCACCCGGTAAACCACCGTCACCGGTTTCTTCTGAAGAACCACTTTGCCACTTCCAGGGCCAAGCTTCACAAATAAATATGTACGGGTCGACGAGCCCTCGAATCAATACGCCAAAGTCAAATGTGTGGCGCACACCTATGGAAGGAAGGCTCTTTCCCGCAAGAGTGGAAACTTGCTACTACTGATCTGATACCCAAACCGGGGAAGGCCATAGGGCTTGAAAATCTCAGACCCATTTCCCTGACGTCGTGTTTGGGGAAAGTCGCTGAGCATGCCATTTTAAATAGGCTAACGCGTTATGTTGAGGGCGATGGGGTCTTTCCGCACTCGATAATAGGATTTCGGCCCGGCCTCTCGACTCAGGGTGCTATGATCAGGATTAAGCATCAGATCCTTGACCGGTGGACAAGGGATACTAAGGCACTAATTGGACTTGATGTGGAAAAAGCTGTCGATAAAATCCGACATTCTTTCATTCTATGGGTGCTATCGGACTTGAATTTGGGGCAGCGGCTTTTCCATGTTGTCAAGGCTTTCCTTACGGATAGAAGGACATGTCTCAGGTTTGGGGAGATAAAGTCGGAAATCTTTAAATTGGGTTGCTGTGGTACTCCGCCGGGATCCGTACTCTCGCCTATGTTATTCAATCTGGCGATGTCGAAGTTGGCTAATAGACTGGACACTGTCCAGGATATTGGCTATCCTATCTACGCGGATGACATTACTATATGGAGTGTCGGTGGTAGTGATGGAGAGCTTGAGGCTAGGCTGCAGAAGGTGGTAACGCTTGCGGAGGAGTATCTGGGTCTCATGGGGCTCAAGTGCTCCACTAAAAAGTCGGAGTTGTTGATCTTCAAATCTAAGAAGCTAGGTCGCAGGCCGAAGGGTTGGGTACCGGAAGTTGAGCCTTGCGTTAGAATTCATACTAGGGAAGGGTCGGTGATACCCAAAGTTGAAGCAATCAGGGTCCTGGGTTTTGTACTTGAAGCAAACGGATCGAACATTAGAACCATTCAGCGTATTACCAAGAAGACGGAGGAGGCCATATGACTTATAAGAAGGATCTCTAATAGGCATAGGGGTTTAGGAGAAGAAGGTGCGATGCGCTTAGTTCACGCATTTATTATGTGTCATTTCTTGCATGTGGCAGCTATGCTAAATTGGAATAGGGGGAGAAAAATAAATTGGAAGCATTAATCAGAAGAGCCATCAAGGCTGCGCTTGGTCTGCCTATGACTACGTCAAACGATATGTTGTTACAACTGGGTTTGCATAATATTTTAGATGAAATTGCTGAGGCTCAACGTACCGCACAGAGGGAGCGGTTGCTAGGTACACCAGCGGGTAGGTACATTTTAGAGTCAATTGAAGAATCCGTGGCTGTGTCGCACGATAGGGCGCCCCTACACGAGTTGAACGTGAACCTTAGGGCAAATATCATGGTTCGTCCGTTTCCGCGGAATGTGCACCCCGTGCACAATGTAGGGAGGCGGGTCGCGAGAGCTAAGGCTTTGTTGCGAGAGGCAAATGATCAGGAGGAACAGTCTGCGTTTGTTGACGCCGCATGAATAAATGGTAAAAATGCTTATTCGGTGGTGGTGGTAGATGGCAAAGGGAGCGTTAGAAATGCTGCTTCCATTTATACCAAAGATCTAGGGGTTGCTGAATAGGTGGCTATTGCTCTAGCACTAATTGATTCAAGAAGAGTTTTGGTGTTTGGCGACTCGCGATCTGCGATTACAGCCTCCTCGAGAGGACTTGTTGCGAAACCGGCTAACAGACTGCTACAGGGTAGGGATATCACTTCGCATAGAGTTACTTGGTTCCCGGCGCACATGGGGACAGTGGAGAGAGCCCCGCGCAACCTCAACGAGGTGGCGCACAGGGAGGCATGAGGATTAGTGTGCCGTGTACTCCCTGAAGGGGCTGGATCTGCCGCTCCTGAGTACAGGGACCAACTGTTACCCTACAACGAAATCACCAAGCACTATTACTTAGGGCACAGGGCATTCCCGCTGCCACATCATAAATTAAATAGGCCGCAGGCGGTTACATTAAGGCTTCTGCAGACACGAACGTACCCTAACCCGGTCATCATGAATAAAATTAATCCGGACTGCGGGGTTTCAGTCTATTGTAGTAAGTGTGGGGGTTTGCTCGATTTACAACACACGCTGTGGCGCTGCTTGGCGTTGGCCGGTGATGGTTCTCGAGGTGAACAGTGGTGGCAGCGCATGCTGCACAGTGAAGTGCTGGCGGACCAACTCAGGGCTGTCCAGTGGGCCCGTGTGATGGCAGAGGGGCTCGGCCTCTGTGTACCGACGTGGTTGCGGCCCGCATCAGTCCCAGACTGATCCCTCAGGACCTAAATAAAGTTCTTCATACCATACCATACCATACCTGACAAATAGCCACTCTGCTTCCAATGTGGTGAAGCGGGCCACATTTACCGTGCCTGCTACTACCGAAGAATAGGACTCCAGTGCTATCGCCCCGGTGCTCGTCGTCCACGTGAGGGAGAGCGCCCGAGAGATATCCAGCAATATCTGGCCAGTCGACATTCATCGCCATACTTGCAGTTCTCGTCGGTTGAACAGTCCCCGCCAACAGCCCGATCTCTGTCTCCGCAAAGGCCCAGTCACGATGACTGCCTCCTCGACTATCGGCGTCACCTAGCCGCTACATCACCTTTTCCGCTTCCGTGGGCAACTGGCCCTCGAGCCCAAGTCGGGGAAACTAAGAACAGCCGGGGGTGGGGCCGCTGTCCAACACCCTTCAAAGGACCCTCCGCTGCGACACTACGACGACGACTTCGACGTTGACGACGCCGGCGATAACGACGACGACTACGACGACTGCGTACCTTCAGCACCTTCCTTCGAAAACCATGAACCTGTTTCAGCCGACATACTCGTTTCTGTAGATAACCACCCGGTAAACGCTCTTGTCGATACTGGTCCCGATTATTCTGTCATGAGCGAACAACTGGCTACTGCACTTCGCAGGGTGACGACACAGTGGCCAGGACCTAAGCTCCATACAGCCGGCGGTCATTTTCTGACGCCGATCGGCAAATGCACTGCGAATTCGTGAGGCCCCATTTGTCGGCTCATTCACACGCGACTATCACCCGCAGTCCACGGTGTTACGCGTTTCGGGTGACTGCGCTACTACCACCCTGGTGTGCGGCGTCGATCACCGTAGACACAGAGCGCGATCCTCCCCATGTCGGAATCGCTGAAGGCGATCTGTCAGCCTTGTTGGCTCGAGAGGTTTGTGTAGCCCGCGGCATGTTGCAGCTGCCGTCACGCACTGCTCCTATTTTAGTGACCAGTTGCACTCGTTCGTGGGGTGATGGCACTTCGCCCCACGAAGTGTCATCACCTATTTGGAGCCAGTTAGCGACTCTCCTGCTTGATTAACTGTAGGACACAATGATGGAGATTCTAACTGTGACGTACTAGCCAACAGCAAAATTCATGTATATTCTAAATAGTCAGGTGAAGAACAAGCTAGCATTAGAAGCCTTTTACAGTCTTTTGTGGACTGTCTCGCTTCAATATCGAAGGTCAAACAAAGGCCTATTGCGAAACACAAAATTATTACAAATCCCAATTAAAGACCCGTGCGCCAACGTGCCTACCCTATTTCCGGTAAATAGCAAGACGCCATCCAAATTCAAGTGCAACAAATGCTTACCGACGACATCATATAGCCCTCCACGAGTCCACTGGCGTCACCTATGGTTCTGGTGAAAAAAATACGGTACAATGCGTTTTTGCGTTGACTATCGCAAGCTTAACAACGTTACGAAGAAGGACGTTTATCCCCTTCCCCGCATCGACGACTCATTGGACCGCCTTCGACATTCTCGATACTTCTGATCGATGGACCTTCGCAGTGGCTACGGGCAAATCGAGGTTGATGATCGTGAGCGTGAGAAAGCCGCATTTATTACGCCTGACAGACTCTACAATTTCAAGGTCCTTCCTTTCGGATACTGCTCTGCGCCTGCTATTTTTCAGCGCATGATGGACATGGTTCTATTAGGTCTCAAATGGCAGTCATGCTTTGTCTATTTAGATGATATCGTTCTGTTCTCAGAAACTTTTGAGCAGCACCTCCAGCGCTTACGAGCAGTTCTTGACGCAAGTCGTACTGCTGACCTGTCTTTAAAGCCTGAAAAGTGCCATTTGGGGTATGACGAACTCAAATTTTGAGGCCATGTCCTCAGCTACGAAGGCATTCGACCAGACCCCGCAAAACCATCGCTGTTGCTCCGTTTCGAACACCTTACAACAAACACGAACTCCGCCGTTTTCTAGGGCTTTGCGGATATTATCGACTCTTCGTGGTTAACTTTTCAAGGATAGCCGAAACTTTGCAACGGTTAACAAAGGATAACGTTCCGTTTGTCTGGGAGCAGGACCGACAAGAGGCCTTCTGTGAACTCCAGAAACTTCTGCACACACCTCTAGTTCTAGGACACTTTGACGAAGACAGTGATACCGACTTGCACACGGATGGATGGAGTGGCAAGATGGAGCCGAGCGCGTCATTGCGTACGCAAGCCGCACTTTGTCTGCAGCTGAAAGGAACTATTCCACTACGGAGAAGAAATGCTTGGCCGTTGTGTGGGCAATTGCTAAGTTCCGACCACATTTGTACGGCCGATCGTTTCGAGCTGTGACAGATCACCATTCATTGAGCTGGCTCCCCAATCTGAATGATCCATCTGTCCGTCTTGCAGGCTGGAGTCTTCCGTTGCAAGAATACAATATGACGATCGTGTTCAAGTCCGGGCGTAAACACACCAACTCCTACTGCTTTCCATGTACTCCACTTCAACTGTCGCCATTCGATGTTGATAAAGAGGACACATTTCTTTCCATTATCACGGTATCAGTCATCAGCAAGCAACAGCGCGATGATTCAGAACTTAGGCTCTCATCGACTAGCTTGAGAACTGTCTACCAGAGCCACCTCGTATGTTAGCCCGCAAGTTATCCTCGTTTTTTTTCCGCGATAGCGTTCTCTACAAATTGGATTTTCACTCGACCGCAACCGCCTGCCTCCTTGTAGTGCCGTCTTCACTACGTGACGACATCCTGCGAGCCTTTTACGGCGAGCCATCTTTGGGCCACTTGGGATTCGCATGAACGTTTTCATATATGCGCCAAAAGTTGTTTCGACTTAACCTTCGCCGTGAAGTAAAGCAATACGTGAAGACATGCCGCGACTGCCAGAGACGCAGCACACCACCCGTGCGTCCCGCTGGACTTCTCCATCCCGTGGATCCTCCGCGAAGCCCTTTTCAGCAGGTTGGCATAGATTTGGTGCGGCCATTCCGCACGTCGAGGGCTTGTAACCGTTGGATTGCTGTTGCCACAGACTACCTTACACGTTACATTGAAACCCGCGCTCTCCCTAGAGGCACTGCTAATGATATTGCGACCTTCATTGTACATGGTGTCGGACTCCACCACGGTGCTCCAACAGTGCTTATAACCGGCCTGGGCACAGCATTTACAGCGCAGCTCACAGAAGGTATCGTGCTTCTCAGTGGTACAGTTCACCTTGCAAAGCCACTGCTTACCATTCCCAGAGGAATGGGCTCACAGAAAGGCTAAACAAAACGATCGCTGATATAATTTCCATGTATGTTAACGTCGACCGCAAAAACTGGGACGACGTTCTCCCATAAGTTACGTTTGCATATAGTACTGCCGCTCAAGAAACTACCGGCTTCACCCCTTTTCGCTTGGTGCATGGCCGGGAAGCTGTCGAAACACTGGATGCAATGCTTTTACCCACCCGCTGTTCTGATGTTGTCACTGATGCTGCCGAATTCACTCGATGCGCCGAAGAGGTGCGCCAGCTCGCACGAATGTGTATTCACTACCAACAACACGACGCCCACCGATACAATCTTCGTCACCGAGGCGTCACTTATCGACCCGGTGACAAAGTATGGGTGTGGACACCGATCCGCCAGCGTGGTCGGTCGGAGAAACTTTTGCGCTGCTACTTTGGACCTTATAAGATCATTCAACGGCTCGGCGACGTCACATAAGTGAATCCTGAAGGAGATGGCGCCACTCGCCGTCCCCGACACCCAGGTCTGTCCGATGTCGTTCACGTCTCTAGATTGAAGCTCTACTACTCACGCTGACCACAAAGCTCTATACCTCTTTCGCCATCTATGTCTTAGTTAACAGTATCACCGTGGCAATCTCCAGTGCATCAATGTTCCGCATCGAGACGATGATTCTAGGGAGGGGGTAACGCCACGACCTTGACACAACTGACAGCCACTCAGTGCAATTTCGTGCAACATGGTAGGCGTGTTGGGTGGCTCCCAGAAAAAGAAGACGACGAAGGTGCCAAGACAGCTTTATAAAATATCTATAATGTCGACCGAAGTCTTTGGTCGCTTTGTCTGTGACAATATACTGTTCTACTCCACCATAGTGACTCGAGGTTTGAAGGGTGATGGTTTGGGCTAGTCGGTTTTCCATGACGGTGTGTTCTCATTTTTTGTGTCCATTC
The DNA here is from genome assembly GCF_050947875.1 of Dermacentor variabilis. NCBI lineage: Eukaryota > Metazoa > Arthropoda > Arachnida > Ixodida > Ixodidae > Dermacentor > Dermacentor variabilis. Next base: position 95,703,749 of record NC_134577.1, read on the forward strand.
TCCCGCTTCGCGCTGCACAACACAGTCAATATTTGAGCGTAGACTTGAGCTGTATTTATTTTATGAATCCAATTAGGCTCTGATACAATAACTGCTGGCATTTCATTATTGCCTTGCAAGTCATCAATGTTCCCGTTATGCCCTAATGAGATAGAACTTGTGCCTCGTGCTCTGTATAATTTACACAACTTCTGTAGCGGAGGACGTGCCCATTGGTCTGTTTAAACCTCACTAGTTCTCTTGACCTCACTAATCCTTTTGAATCCCCTAAAATTTCTCAATTTCACGAACAGCCCTGCTTAGATGTCTTCACTCGAAAAGGGTCGAATACTGGACATTGCTATTTCAACGTCTAGTGGCGGCCCGTCCATATACAGAGGTTCTTAGCACCCTCTAATATACGGCAGGTCTAACGGCGGCCTTGGTGAAGTGGTCCCCTACGACCCAACTGGGGTCAAAGGGCTAATTGCAAAACAGACAACGGAAGTAGAGCTTGTTGGGAGCTATGTTTAGCGGAGACAAGTAATACACGTTTTGAGAGGTTGACCAAGAAGAGTCTACAGGTTTTTCCACAGTAGAACAGGTATGATGAGTGGATGTGGGGGCGCCCATTTCAGGCAGCCACCTCACTTCCCAGAAAGAGCAGGGGAAATGACCCCCACTCGGATGCCAGGCGAGGCAACCAAATTTCACAGAAGCGGGGGACAGCCTACAGTGATCGGCGGTAGCTACCATGTCAAGTATTGCCCCACGAACGCCAATTTCTGTTCTGATGAAAGGCTGTTCTTTTGAAACCCTCGGCTCTTTGTGATTTGGTCGCATTTGGAAGTAGCATAGCTCCATAGACTCTCAGTGATTTTTTTCTGATTTAGTGCGCTACTTCAACTTGAAAATGTAGTGACCTGGAGGAGGAGGATTCAAGCATGGGGCCTTGAATAGAGAAGTCTGCTGCTCTGCCTTCCCTGCATTCCACATCTACCTAACTGACTCATTTTCCTTGTTGAGGGTGTGGCGACGAGCGACCACGTAGACCGGTGAAGTCTCGGGCTCTCGCAGGAGAGGAAGAACCGACACTCGATCTCTTACCGTAGCATCCTTTTCTTAATAATCTCCTTCGGAACGCTAGCCCATGACGGAGCGTGCCAGCCGCTCGTGCCCCGTGTAGACGCGAGCGTCTACGTCATCTCTCGTGCGACGCCGATGCTGCAGCCGTTACAGATGGCTCCCCCCCCTACAGAGGAGGAAAGTTCGACGAACGATGGAAAGTCCACGTGACGTGGCGTGGCTTGGCGTTGTCCTTGGGTGTCTCGTGCGCAGGCGGCGGCGAAGGATGCAGCAGGGTCGCGTCGCATATTGGTGGAGCTGATGGAGCGTGTGCTTCGATGTAGGCGGGTTTGAGACGTTCCAGGGCAATTGTGTCTGATCGGCCGTTGACATTCACAACAAAAGTCGACGGACGACGCTATAGAACACAATATGGCCCGGAGTAGTGGACGCACGAAAACGTGGTTAGCGGAGGTGAGTGAGGGAGAAATGTACGGGGTCCTTGCTTCTTGTGAACGTGTAGGCACGGGGCGTATCTGGCTGAAGAAAGCTTGCAGTTCGGCAGCGTAGTCGGCAGGTAATGGCTTAGGGGTTTTGGTGGTGGCGACGAAGAAATCGCACGGAAGGCGTAGGTGAGTGCCGTAGACTAGCTGAGCACAGGAGCAACCTAGGTCACTCTTGAGTGCGGCTCTGATGCCAAGTAAGACGAGGGGCAAATGCAGGACCCACTTCTCCGGAGATTCATGTGCCATAAGGGAGGCCTTGAGATGCCGGTGAAAACATTCAACTAGTCCATTGGACTGCGGGTGGTAAGCAGATGTGCGAAAACGTGTCGTTCCGAGTAGTTCGAGTAGCTCGTTGAAGAGTGCTGAGTCAAACTGCCGACCGCGATCTGTGATTATTGTGGATGGGCAGCCGAACCTTGCGATGCACGTAGACACGAAAGCTGCTGCAACAGTGGGCGCTCAGATGTCAGATATTGGTGTTGCTTCTGGCCACCGTGTATAACGGTCGATGCATGTCAATATGTAGCAGTAACCTTTCGAAGGTGGGACAGGGGCGACGAGGTCCAGGTGTACGGTGTCGAAACGAGCATCCGGTGCAAGAAAAGTCTTGGCAGGCGGAATGGGGTGACGCTGGATCTTCGAACGTTGACACGACAAACAGCAGCAAACCCAATCGCGAACTTGCGCGTTTAGCCGAGGCCAAACAAAACGACTGGAACGAAGCTTCTGTGACGCGCGTATGCCAGGGTGCGACAGGTTATGTACGGTTTCGGATAGACGACTGTGAAGGGATGTCGGAATGTAAGGTCTAAGTATGTCGTTAGAAGTGTCGCAGACGACGGACGTACCATCTGTGGTCACAACGGCGTCTTCCAATTTCAGGGACGTTGACGAATTCCGGAGTGTACGAAGTTCAGTGTCGTCACGCTGTTGACTGGCGAGTAAGTCGGCCTCGATGATGAAAGGTTCCGATGTCAACGTGGAAACGACATTGACACGACTCAGAACGTCAGCTAGAAGGTTGTCGGCGCCCTTGATGTGGTGGAACGTTGTTGTAAACTCGGAGATGTAGGAAAGGTGTCGAATCAAGCGGGGCGAGTAACAGGACGCCAAGCGATTCGTTGCGTGCACAAGGGGCTTGTGGTCAGTCAAGACAGCGAATGCACGGCCTTCGAGGAAATGGCGAAAATGCTTGATAGCCAGGTAAACAGCGAGTAATTCACGGCCGAACACGCTGTAGCGGGACTGCGCAGGCTTCAGTTTCTTGGAGAAAAAAGCGAGTGGATGCTACGCATTGTCAATGAATTGCTAGAGAACGGCACCAACTGCGGTGTTTGAAGCGTCGGTCATGGTGGCAGTAGGTGCGTCTGGTTTTGGGTGTCTAAGCAGCGTGGCGTCGACGAGGGCAGACTTGACTTTTGTGAAAGCGTCGGTGGCCTCTTCAGTCCACTGAAGCACTTGTTTGCGTTTGTTTACCAGGAGAGCGTCTAGCGGAGCCATAAGTCGTGCGCACTCGGGAATGAATCGGTGGTAGAAATTGACAAATCCGAGAAATTGGCGAAGCTTCGTGAGTGTGGTCGGTCGGGGAAGGTTTTCGATGACGCGAATCTTGGACGGCAGAGGTCGAATGTCATTAGCGTCGACGATATGACCGAGGAACTCGAGTTCGGGTTGACCGAATTCACTCTTGGTGGCGTTGATGACAATTCCGTTACTGGCAAGGCGTGAAAAACAACAACCGCAAGTGGTGAAGACGTTCTTCTGCCAAAGAGCTTGCGACGAGAAGGTCGTCAATGTATGCAAAAACGAAAGGCAAACCTCGGGTGACGGAATGGATGAAACGCTGAAAGGATTGGTCTGCGTTCCGTAAACCGAAAGGCATGCGGAGAAATTCGAAAAGACCGAAGGGTGTGGTGATGGCGGTCTGGGGAATGTCTTCTTCAGCGACCGGTAGTTGATGGTAGGCGCGAACGAGATCGATCTTAGAAAACATCGTCGCACCGTGCAACACCACCGTGAAGTCCTGAATGTTCGGTAGAGGGTAGCGATCAGGAACTGTAACATTGTTTAGTACCCCATAATCGCCGCATGGGCGCCAGTCTCCCGTCTTCTTAGGCACCATGTGAAGTGGTGATGCCCAGTTACTGGAGGAAGGGCGGATGATGCCAATTTGCAGCTTGTGTTCGAACTCCGCGCGAGTGATATTGAGTTTCTCCGGGGATAAACGCCGGCGTCGGAAATAGACCGGTGGACCGGAGGTGACGATGTGATGGCACACGTCATGTTGCACCGGTTGCGTCCAGTCCGGCAGGCGTGGCAAAGTGGGAAACTCGCGTACGAGCGCGGCGAAAGGTTCGTCCAACACGGCAGAAATAGGCGCTATGGGCGATGTGCTTGATGATGGGACACCGGGAACGGATAGCTGGGTCACAGAGTCGATGAGACGGCGTCGTTGGATGTCCACAAGGAGTCCGTAGTTATGCAAGAAGTCTGCTCCAATGACTGCGTGACGGACGTCTGCAACCAGGAAAATCCAGCGGAACGCTCGTCGAAGGCCAAGGTTTAGCATGACGGAGCGTGACGAGAAAACTGGAATCCTGGTGTCTTTGACGGCTTGCAAAAACGACACAGGTGTCGCTTTTCGGTCGGAGTGCTGGGCGGGGAGAATGCTGACGTCAGTACCTATGTCGACTAAGAATCGTTGTCCCGTAACTCTGTCCGTCACGTAGAAAAGGCGACTTGTGTGTTGGGCCGGACCACTCGTCGCCGTTAGAGGTCGGCCGACCTGTTTCCCTGCCAAGCGCAGGGACGCCGACAGTGACGAGCGTCATTTCCAAAACGGCGGTGGTAGTAGCAAACTCCAGGCGTTGTAGTTGAGGTTTCATTGCGGGTGCCCGTGCGTCTTGATCTGTTGGAACTACGGATGCGTGGGCGACGAGATGTGCGGCGATGTTCCGCTCCACAGATGATGCGTTCCAGGCACTCACACAAGGAGTCGAGGAGTCGAGTGGAGATTGCACTGCGGAAGAGCAGGGAAGAGTTTGCAGAGCGTTTGTATTGTCACCCGGAGACGGTGCCGTGGCTGCGATGGTTGGGTTGGCAACTTCCATGACTTTGTCGGCCAAAGCGGCAAGTCCGGTAAGGTCCATGGTAGAGGCTGTCACCAGGACCATCTACACGTGAGCCGGCAGTCGTTGCAAAAACAGTTCACGCAACAGCGTGTCGTCGATGGATCTCGTGTTGTTTCCGAGCAGCTGGCTCATTCGGCGAAGTTGACTAGTGCGTCGGTCACCGAGTTCTTCAGCGGACAGAAGCTGCTGGATGCGAGAACGTTGTGAAGCTGCTGTGCACTGTAGCAGTGCTGCCTTGAGATCGTCACAGGCGGCGGCAGACAATGGGGAGTTCAACAAATCTGTTACCTCGTCAATGGCAGCGGGCGAGAGCGCTGCGACGGCGTAATGGAACTTCGAGGCTTGAGAGCGGATACCGGCGACTTGAAATTGCGCTTCGGCGTGAAGAAACCACGCCGAAGGATGCTGGTCCAAGTACTGTGGGAGGCGGACAGCGATGGCGGAACAGGAGGGCTCACCGCGTACCTCGGAAGGGTTCTGGCGTTGAGCTCTCGTAGCTTTGGTCTGGTCCATGGTCGTCTCTACCACAGGAGCGTATGACAGTATCACGTCCGGGTTCACCAAACTGTGGCGACGAGCGGCCACGTATACCGGTAAAATCTCGGCCTCTCGCAGGAGAGGAAGTACCGACACTCGATCTCTTAGCATAGCATTCTTTTAATCATCTCCTTCGGAACGCAAGCCCGTGCCGGAGCGTGCCAGCCGCTCGTGCCTCGTGTAGACGCGAACGTCTACGTCATCTCTCGTGCGACGCCGATGCTGCTGCCGCTACAAGAGTACTCCTGGTTGAAAGTACATGTATTCCTTGTTGAGGGTACTCCAATTTTAGGCTTGGACTGGCATCTGAAACCAGAAGAAAAACAATTCTGGCACAATCCTTCTCACGTGAAATATGGATGTTGCTACAGTAGGCAATGGATAAATGCATCCACCGGGGTTACTTAGTGGCCTTGGCACTGCAATGCAAGCATGAGGCTGCGGGATGAATTCCCGGCCGTGGCAGTCAAATTTCCGTGGGGGTGAAATGCAATACCACCGTTTGCCATGCATTATTAGGTGTATGGTAAGGAATCCAAGATAATGAAAATTCATCCAAATACTTCAATTAAACGAAGCAGCTCATAATCAAATATTAGTTTTGGCACATAAAGCTTTATGATAAAGAAATTGATTGTAGCAATGCAATGACATAACATATCCTAAACACCCAAAACCACCACGTTTATCTGTCCAAAATCAAGCAGGGCGCTTACAGATGGAATAACACACTGTGGTATAGAGTTTGTAAATAAGGATAAGGTGCCTCAGAAAGGCTGGCCAACGTTTCGATAGGAGGACCTGTCTTCGTCAACGACGAAGATAGGTCCTCCTATGGAGCCGTTGGCGAGCCTTTCTGAGGCACCTTATCCCTGTTTACTACCTTTATACCATGTTTATCTATCGTGCTTTATGATGATGATAATGATGGTGTTATGGTGTTCATGGATATTTACGTTGGAAGGGAGGGGAGACAGTCAGATAGCCAACTTCGACTGCATCTATTTCCACCTAACCTTTGCCTATGTGATCTCAATTTTGCCTGCTATATTTAAAACCTCTATCACTATGGTGCAGCTTTAGTTACGCTTACAGTAAGTCCGATTATTTCAATTTTCCCTGCTGTTTTTTCCACCAATACTTTGATCATCTCTTACACATCTCGACTGCTCACCAGTTAATCAGTTTATTTTTAAATCGCAACACACCTGAAAAGCAGGCACTATGGAAGCGTTTGACTGGGTGAATATCTTGGTATTCTATTGCAATATACCGAGTCGTTTGTGAGCTATTTTTGAAACTCAGAAATGCACCAACCTATTGAGCATAATTTGCTCCGCTATGTTTTAGTCCTCACGTAGCCAGCTCGGACGTCATAAATTACCGCTTTGCCCTTTGTGTTATCATAAAGGTCTTCCTTGCTGATTCCTTTCTTTCCATTTCTGTAAATCACAATCCTGTTGTTTTTTTCATTCTTTGCGTACAATGTACTGTTTCTTTTCTCTCTCTATCTGTTCCACGATTGCTCATTGTCTATTCACACTTCCAGTCACCTTTTACTTAGTTGCCAATTTTCTTCATCCTTGCGTTTTTGCCGCTTTTCTGTTGCAGGTACTTGTGCACATTATCCCGCCATTTCTTTTCATTTGTGTTCGTCAGTCTTTCTTCAAAAGTAACATTCCTCTGAGCTTCTATGAGATCAAAAGAGGCCCAACCTTCGTCATGTTACACTGTCTTATTTGTGGTCCTTCCATTGGCCCCTAGAGCCAGTGAGCCTACCTATCTCTGGTTACTTTCCAACTCCGGGAACATTTCTGACGGAAAGCACAGAATTGCACTTGCGAACTCTAGCGCTGGCACTATTATAGTTTTAAAATACTTTGCACCTCCTCGTTTTTATTGTAACCCCAAAGTTCCCTAAGTTTCGTTATTGCTACATTCCTCGTCCCTTTCATATTTAGATTATGTTGATGGACGTTTGAGTAGGCATTTCCTTTGGTAACGTATACACCCAGACATTTATATTGTTTGATTAAGGGAATGACTTCGTGTTTGATTGATACCGATTCATTAGTCGGCTCTTCACTAACGATTATTTCCGAGTTCATTGTGCTAAACTTAACGCTTAGATTCGTCAGTGCAATGCTGGTGTCAGCAATCCCCTGCATTTCCCCTAGTAGCACTATGTCGTCTGCATACGTCAGTCCAGGAATCTTTTGTTGCGCATTTTGCCCATTACGTATGTAACATAGATGAAAACCTAAGTGGCTGCTTTCCAGAGGTCGCTCTATGCCTTTAACATAAAGAATCAACAACGGAGACACATTACCTCCTTGCTTCAGTCTTCAGTAATTTTCACAACTTCGTTGCACTTCGACTTTGCGATACAATTTGTGCTTGGCGCTGCTTATGTATTTTTATGCATAGCTGACGAAGTCTTCGTCTGCACTCTAGTGCGTGAGAACACTCTATCGCGATATCCTGTCTGCGTTTTTGCAAGCTTTTTTATTATATATAACTGCTATTCATGAAGGTCTTTTCTTCGCTATTGAGATCTTTTGTACTGAGGTAGTGCAAACATTATCCTACAAGCGATTACCTGGTATGAAACTATTGTTGACTTTCCGCAGTATATTGTTTTTCTCCATCCACTTCGAGAGCTCTTCTTTTATTGGTTGCGTTGCTATTCTATATATCACAGACGCTATTGTAGCTGGACTGTACGATATCGGTTATTCGTCACCTTTGCCTTTGTAGGTGAGGTTCATTTTGCTTTCACGCTATTCAAACGCAAATTTTCTTTGTTTTGATCACTTGCATTATGTTATTAGTCAGCAGTGGCTTGTTCTTTCAACTCCTCTGTTGGATTAGATGTGTTGGGGTTTTATCAGGTCCTGCGGCCTTTTTATTGCGAACATTTTCTTCTGATTGCTTTTCCATTGAAATTTCCTGTGCTACAATTTGTTCTCACAGGTTTATTCCATTATTGTATCTGTTTCACTCTGAACTATGATTTACTGCCGAATTTGTTCCTAACAACACCTCTGATGATAAGCAGTACATCGTCTTCTTCGAAGACAGTACTGTGTTCATCCCTTATAGCAGCTTGATTTTTAGCTGAAGCTCAGAGTGCATTGAAATGGTTCCGGAATCTTTTTGGTGCGTGTTTGTTTCTTTTGCGAATGTTACGCACCCAATTTTCACTTGTAAATCTATGCCCTTGCGCTAGTTCGTCTGTCACCCCTTTCTTTTACCAGTATTTGCTCAATCAGAGGAGTACTTCTTCGTTGTCTATTCTTAACTTTTCGGCTTCTCAATGATCTCTGGACGCTTCTTTACACTCTTATATAGCCTGCTTCTTTCCCTAGTTCCACCATTTGCGTTTCTTTCTCGTATTATTTCACAAATTTCTTGCTGTGCTTCTGTATCTCCGTCTGCATGACGTGTACGAGACATTCATTCTCCCAGACTGCTGTGAGAAAGGAATCCATTTTCTTCTGCATGCTTTTTTGACATTTATATCATTTGTTTTTCAATTACCGTAAAGCATTCTGCTGCTGTTGCGCACGGACTTGCTTCGGCTTGCAAAAGCAAAGGTTATGCGCTATGATTGCTACCCAGACTATGTTCTTTTTCCTGTTCATATTTCGTTATTCTGTCTGGTGGATCATAAAGCGGGTATGAGACCGAGGCGTAGTCGACACATCACTTCCTATTTTCGGATTAACACGTTACCTGTTAAGGACATTTATTCTTCCTGCTCACTACTACATGGTTCTGTTCCTCACACGGTTCCAGCACTCAAAACTGTTGAAGTCTGTGTGTCCGTCTAGATCACCTTGTGTCCATTCATATTCCAGAGTAACGTCACCAGGCCTGATTATATTATTATGATATGATCCCGCGAGAGACGAGCAGCCGCGAGAATGACGAAGAAGTTGGTCGGTGCCCTCGGCACGAGAGAGTGTCAGCCTGGCTGCCTGGCGCCAGTGTAAATAGCGTGCAAATAGCATCTCTCGTCTGTGTCTTTCCACACGTAACATTTCTGGTGGAGGTCACCGATCCCCGTCCTCACCACGGAACTCCGAAGTGGTCGGCACACCGAGCTTGTCACCATGCCTCCCGGTGACGAACCCGCCTCCGCAACGGCTTCGGCTTGTACGACTGCTCCAGTCGTCACGGTTGCCCCACATCATGACCCAGGTGTGTTCTCTGGCCTGGAGGGACAGGATGTCGACGACTGGATCAAGCTCTATGAACATGCCAGCACTAATAACAGGCGGGACCCAAAGATTATGCTCGCCAATGTCATCTTTAATCTCGGCGGCACCCCACGCGTGTGGCACCAAACACATGATGACGAAATAACCAGTTGGGACAGTTTCAAAGAAAAACTGCGGGAACTGTTCGGCGACCCCATTGCGCGCAAGGCTGGCGCGAGAAAGGCTCTTGCATCTCGTGTTCAGTCACCTACAGAGCCATACGTTTCCTACATCCTCGACGTGTTGGCTCTATGCCGTAAAGCTGACGATCATATGTCCGAAGGAGATAAAGTGGCACATGTGCTATAAGGCATCGCCGACGACGCTTTCAATTTGCTTGTTTTCGGCAACGTGTCGACTATCGATGCCATTATAAAAGAATGCCGTCACCTTGAACAGGCTAAGAGCCGCCGTATCTCAAACCACATTGCACGCCTACCCAAAACTACTTCTACGTCGACATGTGAGGGTCGACCACGTCAGACCACCACCTGTGACGACGTCACCCGCATTGTTCGCCGCGAACTCGAGGCCGCCTCTTTGCCAGCCTTCTCCACGCCGCATCCCGATCCGCCAGCAATCACCATTGCGATGATTCAGGCTGTCGTCAGACAGGAATTTGAAAACATGGGTCTGAACACCGTGTGTTCCACGTCTCGACCCAGCGTTCCCCAGTTATCTAGTGGCCCTCCTCGTCCCCGGCAGTCCTTTTCTGCCACATCTCGCCGCAACCCTTCCGAATGGCGTACACCTGATGACAGGCCGATCTGCTTCCACTGCTGTCGCATCGGCCACGTCGCCCGTCACTGCCGCAACCGATGGCCACCACCTCCTCGGACTTACGCACCCACTTATTCCCGCACCTTTGGACCTTCTGTACCCTATGCCACCCGCCATGAACCTACTACTGCTGATGTCCCTGCTCCGAACCTTCGCTACAGCCGCTCGCCCTCACCTCGACGCCACCAGTCTCGTTCGCCCCAACCCCGCCGATTTTCTTCGCCGCCTATCGCCTCCCGCACCCAGCCGGAAAACTAGGCACTGCAGCTTCTAGAGGTGAAGCTGCGTTGTCGAACCTGCCCTCAAATCCTGTGCTCACGTTACCTACTAACCGAAACCTTCTTGACGTTGACGTTGACGGTTATCCTGTCACGGCACTCATCGATACAGGAGCACATCTTTCTATTATGAGTGCTGCCTTCCGACGACGACTGAACAAGCTCCTCACCCCAGCGTCGGCACGCGTCGTCCGCGTTGCGGATGGCGCGTGGTACTGTGCCTATTATCGGCATGTGTACGGCACGTGTCAGCATCGCCGGCCGCCACACTCCTGTACTTTTCACTGTAATTGCTCATTGCCCCCACGACCTTATTCTCGGTCTCGATTTTCCCTCCGCCCATTCTGACCTAATTGACTGCTCTTCCAGTACCCTTCGCCTCGAGTTGCCGATGCTCGCAGAACCTTCTGACGCACCCCACTGCCGCTTACGCGCCACCGGCTTTCTTCGCCTGCCGCCAAAGTCCATAGCCTACATTGAACTGTTGTCTTTCCCACCAGTTCCTGATGGCGAGTACCTCGTCACTCCTCTGCCCGACATCCCAATACAGTATGACGTCACCGTGCCTCACAGTATAGTTACTATTACTGCGAACCACACTCGCATGCCTGTCAGTAACTTTGGATTGGCAAAGGAAATTCTGCCGCAAGGTATTTGCCTTGCCACCATTGATTGTCTCGGCGACCAATACGTGGCCGCGTTATCGACCGATGGTTCTCGCGACCTTAGCATGCCCATCGCGCCAGCCTCGGGCGTCGATCCTAACATAAAGAAAATGGTTGCGACGGTCCTGTCCTCTACGCAGATTGAAAACCTTTGCGAAGTATTATCGTCCTACCGCGATATTTTCCACTTTGACGATCGCCCTTTAGGCCAGACGCTCGCGGTCAAGCATCGCATTCTTACTGGCGATGCTGTGCCTATTCACCGACGACCATATCGAGTTTCTGTTTCGGAACGCCGAGTAATTCAAGATGAAGTGAACAAAATGCTCGATAAAAACATCATTGAGCCTTCATCGAGTCCCTGGGACTCACCTGTGGTGTTGGTTAAGAAGAAGGACGGCACGTGGCGCTTCTGTGTTGATTACCGTCACCTGAACAGCATTACAAAAAAGGACGTCTACCCGCTCCCACGTATAGACGACGCCCTTGATTGCCTGCACGGTTCCAGATATTTCTCGTCTATTGATCTTCGTTCGGGATATTGGCAGATTGCTGTTGACGATATGGACAAAGAAAAAACCGCGTTCATCACACCTGATGGCCTATACCAACTTAAAGTAATGCCGTTTGGATTATGCAACGCCCCTGCCACCTTTGAGCGTATGATGGACTCCTTGCTCCAACGTTTCAAATGGTCCACATGCCTCTGCTACCTCGACGACGTCATCGTCTTCTCGCCAACGTTCGACACTCACCTTGAGCGTCTCACAACTATACTTGATGTATTTCGAAAGGCGAAGCTGCAACTTAAGTCATCGAAATGTTGTTTTGGCCACCGACAAATTACTGTACTGGGCCATCTAGTTGACGCTTCTGGAGTACAGCCTGACCCCGACAAAACTCGCGCTGTCCGAGAGTTTCCGGTTCCGAAGACAGCCGCAGACGTTCGAAGTTTTGTAGGGCTGTGCTCGTACTTTCGTCGTTTTATTCCAGATTTTGCGACAATTGCTAGGCCCCTAACTAATCTTTTGAAGAAAGGCGTACAATTCTCGTGGGGTACTGCAGAAGCCGCCGCCTTCTCTCGTCTCGTCACCCTTCTCACCTCACCACCCATTCTCGCCCACTTCGACCCTGATGCCCCTACAGAATTACGTACCGACGCCAGCGGTCATGGCGTAGGTGCCATCTAAGCCCAGCGTCAGCGTGGCAAGGATCGCGTTATTGCTTATGCGAGCCGCCTCCTAGCACCATCGGAGCGCAACTATTCCATTACGGAACGCGAATGCCTTGCTGTTGTCTGGGCGGTTGCAAAGTTCCGTCCTTACCTTTATGGTCGCCCTTTTTCCGTAGTCACTGACCATCATGCTCTTTGCTGGCTCTCATCGCTGAAAGATCCTACAGGCCGGCTTGGTCGATGGGTTTTGAGGCTACAGGAATTTTCATATTCCGTGGTGTACAAGTCTGGCCGCCTGCACCAAGACGCTGACAGTTTGTCACGTTACCCTGTTGACGACTCTGACTCCTCGAATATTGCCAGTGCTTCTTGCGTATTCTCGGTATCCCAGCTGCTTCATTTCGCCGACGAGCAACGCCGTGACGCCTACATCAGAGCACTCATCGACCGTTTTGAACACTCTCCGGCTGATTCTACTCTACGCCTCTTCGTCCTCCGCGACGGTACTCTGTACCGTCGTAACCTTCATCCAGACGGCTCTGAGTTCCTGCTTGTAGTACCTAAACACCTCCGCTCCACCGTTCTAGAAGAGCTTCACGACGCACCAACGGCAGGGCACCTCGGCGTATCTCGAACCTATGACCGTGTACGTCGCCGTTTTTTCTGGCCGGGCCTTGCCCGCTCCGTACGACGTTACGTCGCCGCTTGTGAACATTGTCAACGACGCAAGAAGCCTTTCCAGGTCCCCGCTGGTTACCTGCAGCCGCTCGACATCCCTGCCGAGCCCTTCCATCGTGTCGGCTTGGACCTTCTAGGCCCATTTCCGGAATCTTCATCGGGAAACAAGTGGGTTGCAGTCGCGGTGGACTACGCGACCCGCTACGCCGTAACCTGTGCTCTTCCGACCAGTTGTGCAACTGATGTTGCGGACTTCCTGCTACATGATATTATATTGATGCATGGTGCTCCGCGTCAATTGCTTACAGACCGCGGCCGCACCTTTTTGGCCAAAGTCATTGACGACATCATGCGTGCCTGCTCAATACAGCATAAATTTACCACCTCCTACCACCCCCAAACGAACGGCCTCACCGAGCGTTTGAACCGCACCCTTACAGACATGCTATCCAAATACGTTTCAGACGACCACCGTGACTGGGACCTGGCTCTACCTTACATTACCTTTGCATATAACTCTTCCCGTCTCGAAACTGCTGGCTTTTCCCCGTTTTACCTCTTGTATGGCCGCGAACCGACGCTACCACTGGACACTGTGCTTCCGTCCGCCACAGCTTCAACTAGCGATTATGCCCGTGATGCAATCGCCCATGCTGACCATGCTCGCCAACTTGCGCGCGCTCGTCTACAAGTGTCTCAAGACAAGCAGAAACAACGCTACGACCTCCGTCACCGTGATGTCCATTTTGTGCCCGGAGCCCTCGTGTTGCTTTGGTCACCATCGCGTAAAGTCGGCCTTTGTGAAAAACTGCTTTTCTGTTACACAGGCCCATATCGCGTGATACGCAAAGTGACCGATGTCACCTATGAAATCGTTCTAGCCACGTCCACGACGTCCTCCGCTGTGACAACCAGTGACATTGTCCACGTTACCCGCCTCAAGCCCTACAACTCTCCATGCCCCTTGGATATTTAACAGCACCGTGACGGTGCTTTTGCCGCCGGGGGGTAATATTACGATATGATTCCGCGAGAGACGAGCAGCCGCGAGAACGACGAAGAAGTTGGTCGGTGCCCTCGGCACGAGCGAGTGTCAGCCTGGCTGCCTGGCTCCAGTGTAAATAGCGTGTAAATAGCATCTCTCGTCTGTGTCTTTCCACACGTAACAATATGAACTCATAACTATCCCTTTTACCCTTTGGCACTTCGTACCTGCCCTTCTCTGCATACCAACACCTCCGCCAGTCACTGCCCTAGTCATACTGTTTGACTCTTCTGAAAAATTGTCTATTACTGGCGGCAGCCTTAAATGCCGTATGTGCGCTTTTGTCAAAACGTAAACGCTGAGAGCTTCGTTATTCTGGTGCTTTTTAATTTCAACCCATTTTTCTTACTTGCGACAATCCTGCATGTTTCTGTGATAAGTCTTATGGTCTCTATAATCATTCATTTTGCATTTTTCCTGAAATTCTCGTGGTTTCATTCTGCTCTTTCTTGGTGTGTTGCTACGGTCAACAATTAATCTACTTTCCCGACTGGCTGCGACCCCCATAGAATGTCTACCGATGCCACGAATCGACGTCACCCTGGTGCGGCTAACTGCTCGCTAAAAAGTACCCCGCATCGCACAGAAGCGCCATCACTGCTCTATCGGTGATGACGCGGTTGATGTCACTGCGACAGTGAATTTCATTGATTTCTAGTTCGCGTCCTCATCTCCCTGCTTACTTCAATGCGCACACTGCGATCTGTTCCTTGTAAGGTTATTCTTCATAAGAAAATTCTTGTCATTGCCGCTGTCTATCGGCCTCCAAGGTCACTCAATACAGAAATACAGATCTTCATACACTAATCAATTTCACGAAGGAACATAACGCTTCTTCTGCTAATGATATATGGCCGACTTCGATGCTCCTCGTATAGACTGGCCAAGTCTATCTGTATCCGGTCGCGATGTCCTGTGCCCCCAAAGAGTTGCTCAACCTTTCACTTTCTTTCGGTATAAAGCAGACTGCTCATAACGACACCCGCGGAGGAGCCGTTTTGGACCTCGTGTTAATAAGTGCGTGTTTTCCTGATGACGGGTATCAATGCGAAGTTGTAGATGGTTTCTCGGATCACCAAGCTGTACTAGTGTTCCTTTACTATAGCGTCTCTGCATCTTGTTGATGACGACTGAATTACTTATGTGTTATGCAATTATTTCGAACAGTTAGAATAGCTTAGTTCGACCTGCTGTTTAATATATTAGTTTCGTTCTTTTAACATCATGCCATTAGGTGCGTCCAAAGCTTTGTTCCTCTGAAAACTAAGAAACAACACTCAAAGCTCCCTTGGATGACTAGACAATGACTACACATGTCCAGTCGTATTTCCAGATTGAGACGTCTAAATTCGGCAGGTGACATCCATGGCACAGCAAAGTTTCATATTATAAAGGTCAAATATCACCTTCAGTCAAAGGAAGCCGGTGATTTTTATTATGTTAGCTAATTTATATGGCAGTATTCCTAGAAAATTCCGGAGCAGAATATTTCCTAACGTAAGCTCTAGCAATACATTTATCGTTAACGATACACCCTCTAGTGATCCTAAGCTAATCGCCACAGCATTAAATTTGCATTTTCAAACTGTTTTCCCGATAGACAACCGCGCTATACCTCCTTATCGCAGTGATGTCTGTCCCCCTATTGAAGATGCCTTTGTCTCAGAGGAGGATGGTCTTAATGTGATCCTGAATCTCGATTCGAAAAAGAGTTGCAGCCCAGATGATATTCCTAATACTTTTATGCGCCGTTATTCTCTTTGGTGTTTTCGCTACCTAACAGTGTTATTCAAGAAATCACTATCAACTAGTATAGTCCCATCATCATGGAATTTAGCAATCATTATTCCGCTATATATATATATATATATATATATATATATCTATATATATATATATATGGCGACAGACAATGTTTGTTGAATTGCAGGCCGATTTTGCTAACATCCTACCCGTGCAAAATGTTGGAGACCATACTACGCAGGCATATTTCAGACTATCTTCATAAATATATTTTATCTAACTTTCAACATGGTTTACAGTACTACTACTCAATTGAGTTAATTTAATCACGACATTGTTAGTGCGCTTGATTTAGGTTACGAAATTGATTGTATTATTGTTGACCTCCCCAAAGCTATCGATACGGTTACATACTCCAATCTTTTGTGTAAGCTTCACTCAGTATTTAGCATTCCATCTATTGTTCACTAAATTGCAAGTTTTCTCGCCGGCCGTTCCCAAAGCACTTATTTTAGGAAAACTAACTCTTCTGCTGTTTAGTTAACATCCGGTGTGCCACAGGGTTCCATTCTGGGGCAATTACTCTTCTTGCTGTACATCAACGATCTACCCTTTTAACATAACTGTCAATGTACGTTTATACGCCAACGACTCCATGCTATATCAAACTCTCACCTCACCTAAAGATCTTACTCTTCTTAACGATTCTTTTGATCATATCTGCCAATGGTGTAAAACCTGGCAAACGACTATAAATTTTAAGAAAACTATGGACATGTCATGTTGTAGGCCTATGTTTCTATCCACGTTACCTTGTGCATTTAATTGTTGCGCACTAGAAAGAGTGTCCGAATATGAGAACCTGGCTCTTTATTTTATTAATACCATGTCATGGTCTCATCGTATCAATCATATTTGTAATAAACCACTTAAAACGCTCGGCTACTTACGGCGTACTTTACGCACTGCTCCTTTAAATACTACAGTAGTCACTTACAAAACTGTTATCCGGCCAATTTTGGACTATGCCAGTGTGGTATTTTGATAGGAAGATGTGGGCCCAGGCCTCAAACACACAGGGATAGCCCAATGAACACAGAGAAGCTTCAATAACACGGGGACGGGACTAGGATAACGTACACGATAACACACACACAGTTCCCTTCATTAGTGTCTGTCGCTTAGGTATGGTCAAGCTAAGCGTCAATATAGGAAGGCCTCCGATAGCGCGTCGGTATCACACACTCACGGCACGAAGAGGCGCAAAGATGAGTCTGGAGCAGCGAGTGCGCAGGGGATGGAGGCCGGGGTGGATGCCCGGCACACGACGAGCCACTCGCGCGACAGCTGGGTCGGGACGTCTGCCCGCCACAGGGTAGACCACTCGGAAGTCTTAGCTGCACCGGAACATGCCGGCGTCGAATGCTCGCCCAGCAGCGGAGCAGGCCGGTTGAAGCCCAAGGACAGCCCGGCCTGTTCTGCCAGCACACCCAGGAACATCGGCCTTGGGTAGACGAACTGCTCGGCTCGTTCGGAAGGCCAGCCCAAGCAGCTCAGGCCGTTCGCATGGCTGCCGTCTCCGCCCAGACACCGGCCCTTCTCTTCCTCTTCGTTCGTCGCCGCCGCACAGCAGTCACGCGCATTCGTCCGTGACATTCAAATAGTCCAAACTCCTATCACAGGTATGTAATCCATATCAGAGATCAGACACCATGAAGTGGGAAATTGGTCAGAAAAAGGCTATTAGGTTTATCTACCGTCGATACGATAGAAACTTCGATCCGTCTTCTAAAGTTTCAGAGTTAACTCTAACTACTCTCAGCATCTGTCGCAACATAGAATCTAAGCTCTTGCACTCAATAATGAAATCACCAAACTCACTCCTTCCTTATAGTACATACATGACATTTGCTGAATGTTCCTCATCTAAGAGCTATCACTATCTTAATTGGGTACCCTATCGGTCACGAACTGATGCGTATAAATAAAGTTTTCTTTTCCTTTACCCATTCATTATTGTAACTCGTTGCCTGGTGCCATTCATTCTCTTTTATCGGCTGATTTCTTGCTTCAAATTGAATGTTATTGACCTATTTATTTTTTATTTCTCTCTCTCGTTCTGCTTACTTTGCACATATTTGTATGATATACTACTGTTTAAAGCCCCACCACTGCCATAGCCCTAAAAGGGCTGCAGTATGTCAAAATAAATAAAAATCAATAAGGATATATAAATAAATCTGTCAATCCTCGGCACTTTCCGGAGGCCCACAGCTTTTCTACCTAGCACCTTCACAAAGGCTGCAAGAAATTAAGCTCAGCTAGAGAGGGAAGCGCTGGTCTTCGGTGTTAACACGTTTCGTGACCACTAGCTGTGTCGCGCCCTCATGCAAACGGTGACCACGAGCCCTTGGTAGCGTTGTTCTGAGATAGTAAGTCAATTCCATGCAATGGTGCTGTGCGCATTCAAAATGGTCAATAACTATGGGCGCGTACAAATGCACTATACGGTGCTAACCGGGCATGACAAACCAGATTGCTGACTTCTTCAACCGCCTTTCAATGCCAGCAAGGAAATTAGAACAGCCAATGTGTGAGCCTGATTAGCAAGTTAACTTACTAGGGACTGGGGTTTTCGGCTCCAGACTACTTTGTAGGAAGCAACTTGAAGCAGGGCATGACCTAATGAACCACTCCGGCAGCACTAAGTAGCTCTTCAGACGTTCTGGAAGCACAGCCACTCTCACACTTTACGTAATGGGGAAGAGAGTGGCGATTTCATAAGAAGCCACGGAAGTATGCTTGTTTGAACTGCAGGGAGGACATACAGGCATCAGCAGAAATAAGGCGCTGGCTAGAATGCTCGTTTATCCGCCAGAGAGTAACCGAGGCACTGAGAAGCTCTTTCATTGCTGTCCAATATGTCCATAAGCAGCCCTAATTCTGCTGGCTCACAAGCCTATCGCATGAAAGGCAACAACTCAGCCGTGGACGTTCATACACATCAATTATGCAGGCCCAATCCAGAACAATTTAATCTTTGTTGCGGTGGTTAGTCACTCGGGGTGCATTGAAGTTACACCTACATAAACGGCAATATCGGCAGCAACCATTCAGATCTTGACAGGATATTTGCACGCTTTGGGTTGGCCATGTGCATGGTGTCAGACAACAGCACAAACTGCCGCAGCGCATGGTTCAAAGTCTTTGTAAGCCGAAAGAAAAGAGGCCTATTCCGTACGGCACCGTTCCAACCACAGTTAATTAGGCTTGGAGAAAGGGCAATAAGACCAATTCAGGACGGCCTCAAGAGACAAACAAGTGGAATATTTGCGACGCGGCAGAACCATTGGGTGCATACACATAGGCGCAAGTCTTCTGGACAAAGCCCACCAGCCATTTTTTTGACCTTCAGATGCATAGAACGTCTAGAAGTGCTAGTACGCAAGAAAGATATCATACCGACAATGAATAAGATGGTAAAAAGGAGTTTGACACCAGGCCAAGTGTTCCTTGCTGGTAATTTTGGCATGGTATCACGGCGAATAAGTGGCACTCTTCAAGATGCCCAGGTAAAGACGATGGAGACTCTTCTCACAGATAATGGCACCATCCCCCGGCAATTTGACCAAGCCCCTGAAAGTTACGATGGAGTCTAGACAGCACGAGATGTGTTATGGGAGACCAAAGTGACGCTGCATAGGACAACATCCTAACTGGAAAACTAGCCCAAACGACTGGTTCGTGTGAGACAACCTCCTAACCATGCGTAGTGGTGATAACTGCATGCCTATCTAACGGCTGGGATAGGTGACGTTCAAAATCAAGTGTGCGATCTGCCAACCGGGTGTACAAAACACGCTAGGATGCAATTTAATAAACCACGTTCTTTGCCTTCTCGCCACACTGGGTGTAGCTACTGCATAACCGATGCAGCGAAGCCACTAATCATTAATAACACAAGGCGTTATGAGGCCGCAACGACGAAATACGGAATACAAAGCTAGAATTACGATGATGGATTGCGTACGACAGCATCAAGATGGCGGTAGGACAATGAATGCATGACGATTGCTCCAAGACGACGACTGAGTTACAACGATCACATGAGCGCAGTATGACAAGAATAGTGTGATGACTAGGGTATGACGAAGGTGACGTGACGACGACTGCACGATAATGACAGTATGGCCATGATAGAAAGGTGACTGCAGTGGGAGAAATATCAGATGACGAAGCTGAATTGACGATGACGGAACGTCCACGATGGCATCATGACGACGCTTTGGCAGCAATTGCGTGACGGCTGCATGATAATTATTATTATTATTTTTATTTTTACGTACTACAGTCCGAAGATAATACGACGATGTGACGACGACGCCATGATGAGAATCGGATGACGAAGCGGCAGTAACGGTGAAACAACTACGACAGCATCACGTCGGTGGTATGCCAACGACTGAATGACGATTATTTTAGGACTTTGGCATCAGGACAGTCAGATGACGAAGCTCGAATGACGACAATGCAACGAAACAATGACACCCCAACAATAAGCACACAGCTTGCAGCCTAAGCTATCACACAACTACATTCAATAGGCCAACGTGAAAAGCACGGCTACTACGGCATGACGTAAGCCTGAAGATGAAGCTGGAAAACAATAAAATGGCCGCGGTGGGATGACAAGGTATGGATTATGGCTGTATGACCAAGGTGGTGCGACGACTACAGCATTGCGAGAGTCACATGACGACAATGAAATGATGACGACGCTGCGACCATGCCGACATCACTATCACGAGCACGCACCTTCTGGCCCGATTACTAAATATATTTGTTCAATGCGTCGGCACGAAACGGCGATTATTGCGATATGGAAGAAGTCAGGTGAAGCTGGAAAGACGGCAATAGAATGACCTCCTAGGTATACTTTGTGGTGCAAAATAGATTTCTTAAAGAGAGGACCGAAGAAAGGAAGACAGTGAAGCGCCAAACTACCAATTTTTCATGACAGCCTAAAGAAACGTATAGAAGAAAAGACAATTTCCGCTCATGCGCAGGGGGCGAAAGTGTGACAGAAGAACAAGGTCATAACATACTTTGGATAAAGCACATTTCTGCGGAATATAATACAATAGATGTATCACTGACACAATCAGACCCTTTCTCTTAATATAAAACGCTTCCAACAACTCCCTTGCAGTTTGGTCCCAACTTTTTCCAAGAATCAATACTTGTTCAAAGCATGGTGTACGACGACAGGCTTTGCAGTGCGCAGGAATATGCGCCTTGTCACACTTGCCGATACTATCAGCGTCCTCCCTCAGAAAGAGTAAAAAAGATTTTCGTACAGCTTTCTTCAGTGCCAAGACCCATAAGGTTGATGCCCCGTTTCGAACGATTATTAGCGAACGGGACACGCGGGAATATCAAGTCAGTAGATTATTGCTAAAATCCCTGCAGCTTCTTCAACTCAATGACCCTTTCTTGACTAGGAACTCGGATGAAGTTTTTGAATATTTCCGTGGCAGCTAATTTGTGTCTAAAATGGAGATGTCGGCTTCGAATTTTGTTTCCCTCTTGGAAGGTTATCTCAGCCGCTCCTTTGTAACTTTTGAACATGCATATTTTTGCAGAAAGAGGGTATCTGCATTGGTTCTCGTGTAGCACCCATTTTATGCGACATCTTTTTATCCTACTTTGACCGCGCACTAATAAGTGTTTTTACTTTTTCTCATCCTAATGTTCTTAAAGTTTTTAGATACGTTGGTGATATTTTAGTTGGTGGGGACAATAGATGCCCCTTGCCAAGCCATGAAATGGTTGAGCAGTTCTTGGACGTTTTTAGAGCGAACGCGAAAGGACTTAGTTTTACTGATCAGCTTCCGACGGACAGTTCGTTGCAGTTTTTAGACCTTAACCTAACACTTACGAGTGATGCCGTTTGCTGTACATACCTCCTCGAGGTAAAAAAAAGAATTGTTACAATATGGCTCCGCGCACTCTACGAGTGTGAAGCTTGGAATCGCCTTACTTA
Organism: Dermacentor variabilis; assembly: GCF_050947875.1. NCBI lineage: Eukaryota > Metazoa > Arthropoda > Arachnida > Ixodida > Ixodidae > Dermacentor > Dermacentor variabilis. The sequence goes on from NC_134577.1 coordinate 95,725,635, forward strand.
GCCTGGAACCGGCTCTGCGCAAGTCATTGTGCATGTCATGCAGGCAAGTTTTTGCCATCAATTGAGAGACTTTTAAAAGCAGGCTACCCTTAGTCTGTCTTCGTGGTCGAGTCTCTCCTGTAGAAGTTAAAAACTGCCGTTGCGAGTGGGAAGACGCACTGGAAGGAAAGGGAGCGCGTAAAACCAGTAGTACCTTATGTGTACCGTGTGAGCCATAACCTCAAGAAGGTAGCTACCAAATACAGCATTCCGGTTGTCTTTTCGGCTCCCAACAAGTTAGCTAAATTATGCCCCCGAATCACACGCAAGGCGCTGCGGAGCTGCCAGAAGCAGCACGCCGAACATTTCAGGGACTGTGTTGAAGGGGTGGTCTAGGAGACACCCCTAGATTGCGGCAAGTCATACGTCGAACAAACGGGACGTTGTATTAATGACAGACAGAGGGAGCACGCTAATAGTATCGGCAAGTATAACAAGGCGTATCTTTGAGAGCACTGCAAAGCGTGTCGTTGTACGCCATGCTTTGAACAAGTATTGATTCTTGGCAAAAGTAGGGCTCAAACTGCAAGGGAGTTGTTGGAAGCGTTTTATAGTAAAAAGAAAGGGTCTGATTGTGTCAGCTCTATATCTATCGTATTATATTTCGCAGAAATTAGCTTTATCCAAAGTAAGTTTTCATGACCATGTTGTTCTGTCACACCTTGGCTACATGCGCATGAGCGGAAGTTGTCTTTTTTCTGTACGTTTTTTCAGGCTGTCATTAAAGAGCTAGTAGTTCGGCGCTTCACTCTCTTTCTTTCTTCTGTCTCTTTTCAAGAAATGTATTTTGCGCCACGAGGTATACATAGGTAATCTAAGCATCAACTTGCCCAAGAAGAAGTCCTCTTGCAACGGAATTACCATTACGGCATCACAGGGACGTTACAACAATAAATGCGTGATGGCTGTGCGACAACAATGGTGTGACGACGATGGCATGGCGGGAATTGTATGATGAAGCTCGAATAAAGCCTCACTTACCGAGTCAATTTACACCTCACTGCCGTCCAAAATAACCACTGTCATCGCTGCCACTGGGAACATGACGAGATAGTAAGTGAGGTTCAGAGCGTGACGCGTGTATTTCCCTGCTGGCTGGCATGACCAGTCTTGAGTAATATAGTATTGTCGAGAGAGAGAGAGTGAACTTTAATGAGCACCAGCAGTTCAGTCGGCTGGGCCTAGGCCTCCCACGATGGGACGTCGAGGTCTTGCCTCTTCGCCGCTTCGTAGGCCTGCTGGGTCGCCCAGAGTTGGTCGTCGAGATGGGAGCTGCGCAGGGCGGCCTGCCATCCCCACGAGAGGGTCACGGGATTAAGGTCTTGGTATTGTTGTTTGCACTCCCATAGCATGTGGAGAGTGTAGCCGATTCAGTTTTATAGACCTTGCACGTCTGGCTCGGGTAGATGTCGGGGTATATAGTGTGATAGCGTGTGAGGGAGGGGTATGTATTCGTCTGTAACAGGCGAAGGGTGGTTGCCTGTGCCCTGTTTAACTTGCGGTGAGAGGTGGGGAAGGTTCTTCCTGCGAGGTAAAATGACTTTACAAGGTCGTTGTATCTTGTAAGGCGGTCGCGTCCTGCGGGTGCACCTGCACCGTCTCCGGCACGGTTGACTAGTCCTCGTGCTACCGAGTGTGTAACCTCGTTGAGGTTGGTGAGGTGCGGGTGGACAACGCCGGCGTGTGCTGGGATCCAGACGAGGGCGATTTGATTTTCAGACGAATGCGGGGCTTGTCGTAAGATACGGAGTGATTGATGAGAAATACCACCTTTGATGTAGTTGTTGACTGCTGCGCGAAAATCGCTCAGTATGGTGTGACAGGCTGGGTCAAGACTGGCCAGGGCGATGGCCACTTCCTCGGCCGTCTCGGCATTTTTGGTAATGATGCTGGCAGCATATCGGAGCAAGCCGCCTGCTGTGGTAACCACCGCAAAGCGCCGTCCATCTTGGTACTCAGCTGCGTCGACGAAGGTGACGCCCGCGGTGTTGGCGTTAGCTTTGATGAGGGAAGTAGCTCGTGCCTTCCTGCGTTCTTTGTTGTAATCTGGGTGCATGTTTTTCGGAATAAGGTCGGCGTGTATCCATTGCTGAATGTCGCGTGGTATTGGGTTTTTGTCTCCATGTTGACGGTGGTAGGTGATATTAAGCTTGTTTAGAATGCTGCGGCCCGTTTTCTGTGAGAGTCAGCCGCTCTAGTTGAGATCGACGTTGGGCCTCGATTAACTCGTCTAGCGTCTTGTGGATACCTAATTGTAGAAGTTCCGTGCTGGTGGGGTTGGGTAGTCCTAAGGCCTGCTTATAGGCTCCTCTAGTGATAATGTCAAGTTTAGTCTTTTCAGCTTTGTACCAGTTGAGAAAGAGCGCAACATAAGTAATGTGACAGACGATAAAAGATTGGACAAGGCGGATGAGGCTTTCTTCCTTCATACCCCGTCGCCGGTTGGTCACTCGTTTCAGCAGTGTGGATGTATTGGCGGTCTGTCGAAAGATCTTTGAGATAGCCGTAGAATTAGCTCCGTTGGCTTCTATGGTCATACCAAGAACGCGGATGCAAGGGACCACGGGTATAGGTTTGCCATCCCTCAGGTTGAGCTCTATTTCCTCGTGTTGGCGTTTAGTCTTGGAGCCCCGCGGGGGGCGTCCACGGAGTGTGGGGCGGTATAGGAGAAGCTCCGACTTTTTAGGGGAACAGCGGAGTCCCGTGCCTTCAAGATAATTTTCTACGACGTCAATGGCGTCTTGTAGGGCAGTTTCGATTTGGCCATTACTGCCCTTTGCAGCCCAGATTGTAATGTCGTCGGCGTATATGGTGTGTTCAATGCCGTCGAGCTTTTGTAGTTCTTGTGCTAATCCGAGCATAACCAGATTACACAGTATTGGGGAAATGACAGAGCCTTGTGGTGTGCCCGTGCTGCCGAGGGAGAGTTCCTCCGATCGAATGTCTCCGACCCACAGGAAGGCCTTCCGATTGGATAGAAAGTTTCTTACGTAGTTGTAAGTGCGTTCTCCAAGGTTGAGCAAGGAGATGCGCTCGAGGATGGTGGAGTGCATTATATTATCGAAGGCGCGCTCGAGGTCGAGGCCCAAGATCGCCTTCGTGTGACGGGATTTACCATCTAGGATTTGATGCTGAAGTTGGAGCATAACGTCTTTGGTGGAAAGATGCTGTCTAAAGCCAATTATCGAGTAGGGGTAAGCACATGTGTCTTCGAGGTGAGTGTTTACACGGGTTAGGAGTGCGTGCTCTATGACCTTGCCTACACATGAAGTTAGCGATATAGGCCGGAGATTGGCGAGGCTAGATGGCTTACCGGGTTTGGGGATGAGAATTACTTTGGCCGTTTTCCATGTCGGGGGAATGGATCCCTGGCGCCAGCAGTTGTTGATGTATTCGGTGAGTTGTTGCACCGAGGGGTCATCTAGATTTCTTAGTGTTTTATTCGTAACACCATCTGGGCCTGGCGCCGAACGGCTGTTCAGCTTATGTAGGGCAGCATGAATCTCTGCCACGCTGAAATCTTCATCAAGGGCAGGGTTGGAGGTCCCTGTGTATGGGCTGTGAGGTTGAGTGGGCCCAGATGGGATGTACTTTTGACATAAGGTGTTCTTAACGTGGTCCTGGCCATGCGTCTTGCTTTCTGTGAATAAAAGCTTGGTGAGGCGATCTTGTTGATATGAGCGGGTGGCGGTGCTATCAATCAAATGTTTGAGGATTTTCCACGAGTGGGGGTGGTGGAGTTGCCCGTCTAGAGAGTGACAGAGCTCTGTCCATTGCTGTTGACTTAGAACGCGGCAGTGAGTTTCAATTTCCTTGTTGAGAAGTGCGACCTTCCGTCTGAGTCTTCTATTGAGCCGTTGTCCCTTCCATCTAGAGAGGATGGGTGATTTGGCCTCGATAAGGTGGGCGAGTCTACTGTCCATGCGCTCAGTCGGGGCGTCTGTTGTGATAATGCGGGTGGCCGATTTAGTATCAGACAGTAGATCGCATGACCATGAGTCTATGTCGGTAATGGGAGTGTCCGTCGTTGCTGTTACAGGGCGTTTACGGAACGCATCCCAGTCCGTCCAAGTAAAGTCCCTTGTTCTTCTCATAACGGCTGGTAGGTGTGGGAGAGTAATTTCGATGATAGAGGGATCACTCCCGAGATCGTGTCGGGTGTTGCGCCAATGGGAGTTTCTGAGACGTAACAGGAGTGGACTTTTCATTTTCGACTGGCTCCATTGGCGGTGGAACCATTCAAGAACTTGTTTTCTCCCATTTACCTCACTTGTATAAATATTAAGCGAACATGGGACATAACCGTTCTCCGCACTGTAACTTTGTGTGAGCGCTTGGTGACGCGTTGAGATAAAACGAATGAACTGATTGGCTGGTTTGGCTGGTTTGGCACTGCTTCACGTAAACGCGATAGTATAGCCGTAAGTCATCGTTCGAGAACGCGTCCGCACTACGGGAAGCTGCATGCTTCTGCTTATACTCAACTTGCACTACCTCCGAAAGCAAATTATTCAATTACAGAGTGGGTGCCACAAAGCTATCGAATAATTAACAGGGCGTCAACTACCTTTGTTATGACTATCTCCTAGCAACAAATCCAGCCTGATTGCTACTGTGTTTTTTAAGACGTAAAATACGTTAGGGCGGACAAAGTATTGTGACGAAAAGGGGGCACAAGTTGCCATCATACAAATTGATCTTGTAAAAGTTCTTTATAGAGTTGCCCATGATGTCATGTTCTTGGTAATAAAGCGCATTGACGCCGCTGCAGTCATAGCAGCTGCAGTAACAATATTGTACAATTATAGCTGTGTAGTTTCATAGGAACTTGAGTGCCAGTACAATAGTGGAGTTATCAGTATAACTAAAATGGTGCTTGTCAGTTCTCTTGTTTGTACTGTATTTAGAGACGATTTGTTCGTAAGCAGTCAAAAGCCAACCTATTCATGGGTTTAGCTAATCAAGAGAGGAGACTAGGGTTGTGGTTAATGTTAATGACGTAACAATTTCTTTATATGCAGAGACTGCGCTGAAAATAATGAAAGAGGTTGTTTCTTTTAGTATCGCAAATGGAAGGGCTGTCAGCTGTAGTAACTGCCTAGTCTTATGGCAAAGCAGCTGGGTATGGACAGTATTTTTGTAATATGAACTAGACCGTAACCCCGAGAAAATATGTTGTTGTGCCAGTGCAGCATTATCGAGATTGTGCAGGGTATAAGTTCGAAGAAAACAAAAAAGAGTTAGCGTTTACAATACGTTTGAGCTACAAAATTGTATCATGTAGTCCAACTGTTATGCATGTAATAGACTTTGGTGCACAAATTTCATGAAGAGTTCGTGCTATACATGTGGGAAAGAACTAGCCTGTGTAACTTGCTTCTTTTGTTAAACAACGGGGTACTGGGACTGACGCGTTAGTTTCTCAGGTAGACTCTTAGTCTGTTTCTTCCAGGATCATAGTCGTGTAGTCCTGCCTGCTATTACTGAAGTGAGATAAAGTTCTTCCTGGCCTGAGTGGCAGCTCTTATCTAGAAATGAACAACCACCCGCGACAGTGGATTTATGAAGGGAAGTTATCTCATTTTCTTTACTGAAACCATCTTTTACGAATGATTTGTCTTCTCTGAGGCGAAATAAACAATATCCCGACGTTAAAGGTGTTTGCCTTGTTGCTCATACCTGTAGAACGCACAATATTAACTAAGAAGTTTAAGCCATGGCTACAGAGCAAGGGCTTCTTTCTTCCGTGGTTTATTAACTGCATCTTATGTAAAGAAAACTAAAATTAGAAAGCACATGTTGGATTGCCACGGCAACTTGTTTTTCTTCTACTTTCCAAACAAACACTGCAAAAGGTCCCCCCGATAATCCTTTCTGTTTCATTTCTTACAATGAGGAGGCGCATGGGGAGTGGCGGCTGACCTGATAATACTTTCTGTGTAGCAGAAGCGTGTGAAAAACGTGCGGGATTGTCGGGAATGCTCGCGTAAATGTAAGGTATGTGAGGCAACACATATTTGAAAGTCATACATACACGTGCCATGCCCTCAAGCACATGTTTGAACCACCTGAGGGTTTCAGGAGTTTGACGGATTGGTGTCTGTGATAATACAGGCCTTTGAATGAATAGTCTAGTCAAACGTTTTATTAATATTGGTTACCGCTAAGTGACAGGCTTTTTATGTGCGTACGTATTGTGGCTAACAAGTGAATAAACAAATAAAGGCAGTCAGATGCCTAAGTATATGCGCAGCATCAAGGCGACAACGATGCCGATAGGGACGAAGGTAATTGGCTTGGTTTGTCTATATACTTGATATAGCTATAATTGTGTACATCCATCGCAGTGTGCGAATCGCTCTTGTAGGAAGCATTTCGCAAGTAGCTAGCTGCCCAGCATTACTTGGAGTGCCTCAAAGCGTTACTAAGTGTACGAAGGTGTTTGCGTATGTCGAGTAATTGTGTGTGACGCTAGCACAACTGTGTCTGTAACGACAGCAGCAATATGATGATCACGTGACAACGGCGGAACTATTTCTGCTGCGGTCGTTGGCACGAACGTATACATATAATTTTAGGGTTCAGTATGACAATTTAAGAAGCGTATGCGTCCCCGCAGGGGCGTCTGCGTAAGCAGGCGTTTGGTGTGTTGCGACACCACGTACCCGAGCACACGAGGGTTGGACCCTCCCGCGTGTAGCCGTGCGCGGCTTAGCCGTGTCCGGGGAAAGGGGGATCCTGGGGGTTGAGCCGATGCCGGGTGTTTGGACCTCTAAGGCCCCCCGGCGGAGGCAACACACCTCTTTGGCCTCTGCTTCACGTAGACGGCACCCCCGGACTGACCCACCCGGGGGAAATCGGTAGTTGCCTTTTCCTGTCTCTCTCTCCCTATTACCTTCGTCTTTCCCTTACTTTCCGCCTTCCTGTATCCTTCTCATTTCTTTATTACTTCCGACCTTCCTGGCAGCAAGGGTTAACCTTGTGTGAGTAGCCAACCTTGGTTATGTCATATTGGGTTATAGTGGCAACGTACAGCTGGCGTTTGCAGGCCCTGTTTTTCAGGCCCTGCAGCGTCCCCTTGTTGGACTCCAAGGTGGGTGGCTGGCGTTGCTGCCGAAAACTACACGTCCACACATGGCTACTTCCTTCCCTTCACTACCTGATCGCCCTCAGAAAAGAGGGCGCACCGATGAAGTCTTTCAATTTTTTGGCCGCCAAAAAGAATCGTTCCCGCGTTTCCATGTTATCCATTCTGCAAAACCAGATAAACCAGTAAGAACTATCTCACCCTTCCTTGTTTTGAAGTCATTGACTGAAGCCTTTGGTCCTGGATATAAGGCGTCGAGGATGGCAAGCGGGGATCTCCTCTTGGAGCTCCGCGATCAAAAACAATATGAAAAATTGTCAACACTAGTGTCATTTGGGGAAACCCAGATAATTATAACCCCGCACCGCACTATGAACACCACCAGTGGTGTTGTCTCTGACGATGACTTGATGGAGCTCACTGAGGCTGAACTCTTGGAGGGCTTCAGTGACCAGAATGTTATAAATGTTAAACGAATTAAGATGAGGCGAGATGGAAAAGAGATCAAGACGAAACACCTGATACTCACTTTCGGCTCTAGTGTCCTTCCCGAGTTCATCGAGGCTGGTTATATCAAACTTCGTGTTCGACCATACGTTCCCAATCCTCTCAGATGCTTTAAGTGCCAACGTTTCGGCCACAGTTCACAGAACTGTCGAGGCCGGCTGACTTGTGCCAAGTGCAGTGACAATGAACATTCCTCCGAAACGTGCCAGAACACCCCACACTGTGTCAACTGTGATGGCGAGCATGCCGCATACTCGCGCGCCTGCCCGTCCTGGAAAAAAGAAAAAGAAATTGTGACCATAAAAGTAAAAGAAAATATCACTTTCAAAGAGGCACGGAGGCGGGTGTCATACCTGTCTAAGAGCAGCTTTGCCGATGTGGCGCGTAAGGGGGCAGCGTCACAACGGCCTCCGGCGGCTGTCCGACCCACAAGCAGTGAGTCGGCAGTTACGCCATCTGCCCCCGCGGCGGTCGCAGCTAGCGCTGCTCCGTCAACAGACCAGGGGGGACCATCGACCCCGAAGGTGGGCGCAGCAGAGGGTGCCCCAATCTCCCCGGCCCCTCCCAGCGCTGGCAACAGCCGGCGCAGCCAAATCCCGCAGGGTGCTCCATCGACCTCCGGGCTGGTGGGCGCAGGGGTCTTGCCCTCCAAGGCGGGACCCTCTCGGGAAACTTCTCGCTCGCAAGAGCAGGTGTCCGGCGCCTCACAAGAGGCAATGGACACTACACCTATTCTCAAGGCGCACCAAGCGCCTAAGGAGCGGCGAGGCTCCCTCGAACGCTCCAGAAAGGGCAGAACCCCCGTTACAGGGCCTCGAAAGAGCTCTGTAACCTAAGCGGCATCACCTCAATTTCCGTAAACACAGCACAAATTTTTCTTTAAATATGGATACACAAATCATTCAATGGAATGTCAGAGGTCTTCTTAGGAATCTCGATGACGTGCAAGAACTCATCCATAAACACAATCCGAAAGTGCTGTGTTTACAGGAAACACACTTAAAACCAAAACACACAAATTTTCTTCGACAACACGTTACTATTCGCAAAGATCGCGATGATGCTCTCGCATCATCGGGCGGTGTTGCAATTATAATTCAAGAAAGCATAGCGTGTCAACGTTTGCAGCTACGAACGGCCCTTGAGGCAGTGGCGGTTCGAGTCATTCTGCTAAACAAGCTTATCACTATTTGCTCACTTTATATACCCCCACATTATAAACTAAGCAAACATGAATTTCAGTCTTTTATTGATGGATTGCCAGAACCCTACGTTGTTCGTGGCGATTTCAATGCACATAACTACCTGTGGGGCGACCCTCGTATAGATGCGCGAGGACGTCTTCTCGAACAGTTCCTCTTTTCTTCTGGTGCTTGTCTGTTGAATAAAAAGGAACACACATATTACTCTCTTGCAAATAGAACCTATTCTTCCATAGACCTAAGCATAGTCTCCCCGTCTGTACTGCCTGAACTTGAATGGGAAGTTACCGACAACCCTTACGGCAGCGACCACTTCCCTATACTGCTAAGATCACCGAAAGAAAATGAATATCCACCACACGCTCCTAGATGGAAGGTTGAGACAGCTGATTGGGAGAAATTTCGATCTCTGTCTAGTATCTCATGGGCTGACTTGTCTCCGTTAGGAATTGATGCTGCAGTCGAGTTCTTTACAGCATTCATAATAGATGTCACATCTGAATGCATATCCGAAGTGAGTGGTCTGGCATGCAAACGACGTGTGCCGTGGTGGAACAGCGAATGTAGGATCGCCCGTAAGAATCAGAACAAGGCGTGGGGGTTGCTACGCGCTTCTCCCACTGCAGAGAATCTTATGAACTTTAAAAAAATAAAGTCCCAAGGCAGGCGAACCCGCCGACAGGCCAGAAGAGAAAGCTGGCACAAGTTTTTATCAAGTATTAACTCGTTTAGGGATGAGGCCAAAGCCTGGAACAGAGTAAATAGGATTAGAGGGCGGCAAACACATTCACTCCCCCTGGTAAACACACAGGGAGATACACTGCAAGACCAGGCCGACTCACTTGGGGAATATTTTGAGAGCGTGTCAAGTCCAACAAATTACACACAATCCTTTCTCAAACACAAAGAAACAGAAGAACGTAAGCCATTACCAAGAAAAGGTCGAGAGAATGAGCCTTACAACCGTCCCTTTAGCATTGCCGAGCTAAGAGCTGCCTTGATGACATGCAAGAGCTCTGCACCAGGACCTGACAGAATTATGTACGACATAATTAAGAACGTACACACTGATACACAATTCACTTTACTTGCACTTTTTAACACTATTTGGGCTGCTGGATATCTTCCACTTGCATGGAGAGAAGCGATTGTGATTCCCATTGTGAAGCAAGGTAAAGATCCTTCGTTGGCGTCAAGTTACCGCCCGATAGCCCTCACAAGTTGCATTTGTAAGCTGTTTGAGAAAATGGTTAATCGGCGACTCATACATTTCCTGGAATTAAACCAAATGCTTGATCCCTTTCAGTGTGGCTTCAGGGAAGGGCGGGCTACAATTGATCACCTTGTGCGCATTGAGGGAAACATTCGCGACGCCTTTCTACATAAGCAATATTTCCTATCCGTGTTCCTCGATATGGAGAAGGCGTACGACACAGCGTGGCGCTACGGAATCTTGAGAGACTTGTCGGGAATGGGCATCCGTGGCAATATGCTCGCCCTAATAGAAAGCTATTTGTCCAACCGTACCTTCCGAGTAAAAGTCGGTGATGCACTGTCACGTCCTTTTACGCAGGAAACTGGTGTACCCCAGGGAGGTGTGCTTAGCTGCACTCTTTTCATTGTTAAGATGAACACACTACGTGCTTCACTGCCACCGGCCATTTTTTATTCCGTATACGTCGATGATATACAAATAGGCTTTAAATCCTGCAACCTCGCAGTATGTGAGAGACAGGTACAGCAGGGCCTGAACAAGGTTTGCAAGTGGGCTGACGAAAACGGATTTAAGATCAACCCCCACAAAAGCTCTTGTGTTCTTTTTACTAGAAAGAGAGGCCTGGTTCCAGATCCTTGTGTTCAACTGAGTGGACATCAAATACCTATCAACAAAGAACACAAATTTTTAGGTATTACACTTGACTCCAAGCTCACTTTTATACAGCACATTAAATATCTTAAAGAAAAATGTCTAAGGACAATGAACTTGCTTAAAGTTCTATCCCACTCAACATGGGGTAGCGACAGGAAGTGTCTGATGAATGTTTATAAGAGCCTAATTCGATCACGATTGGACTATGGTGCCGTCGTATATAACTCTGCCGCTCCGAGCGCACTAAAGATCCTAGATCCTATCCACCATCTAGGTATCCGCTTAGCCACTGGTGCTTTCAGAACAAGCCCGATTGAAAGCTTATACGCGGAATCAAATGAATGGTCGCTCCATCTACAGAGAACTTACATCAGCCTTACATATTTCCTAAAAATACACTGCAATCATCAACATCCATGTTTTAACACTGTTAACGATATGACCTGCACTACACTATTCCATAATCGTCCTTCTGTAAGAAAGCCTTTCTCGCTTCGAGTGAGGGAGCTTAGTGATGAGATACATGTCCCACTCCCCGAGCTTCGCCTAATGCATCCAGCCAAGCTCCTACCTCCTTGGGAGTGGCAGCTGATACAATGCGACACATCTTTCATTCAAGTTACAAAGCACGCTCCTGAGGCCGAAATCAGAATGCATTTCCTAGAACTCCAGTACAAGTATTCCTGTGCAGAGTTCTACACAGACGCTTCGAAGTCAAATGCCGGGGTATCCTATGCAGCCGTCGGCCCATCCTTCTCGGAATCCGACGTACTGCATCCGGAAACAAGCATATTTACGGCTGAGGCCTACGCATTACTTTCTGCTGTGAAGCATATAAGAAAATCAAAACTTCCAAAAGCAGCGATCTATACAGACTCTCTAAGCGTCGTGAAGGCCTTGATGTCAGTCTATACAGACAAAAATCCTGTACTTAGTGAACTCTACACCGTCTTGTGTAAAGCGTACATATCTAACCAGCGTATCATTATATGCTGGGTGCCTGGCCACAGGAGCATTGAGGGTAACGTTCTGGCGGACGAAATGGCCACGTCCATCGCATCGCGAGCCGCTAATCCTACCGCTGAGGTGCCTGTCACAGATCTGAGGCCTTTCTTGCGAAGGAAGCTGCGAGCCCACTGGTAACACATATGGGACGCGGAAACAAATAATAAGCTGCACCTGATAAAACCGCAGTTAGGATTCTGGCCCTCTACTATAAAATCGCGCCGAACAGATGTCCTATTCTGTCGTCTCAGAATAGGACACACGTTTGGCACCCATAATTTTCTACTCACCGGAAGTGAGCCTCCTATTTGTGGTAGATGCGGGGAGAGGCTGACCGTACTCCACGTCCTCCTGGAGTGTCGGGAAGCCGAATCTGAAAGAATGAAACATTTTTCCTTAGCTTACAGACAGCACATCCCTCTTCATCCAGTAATGTTCCTCGGCCCAGAACCGCTTTTTAACACAGACACAGTCCTAGGTTTTCTGAGAGATGTGGTCCTACATGTTATTAGCCCCATGCATTCCTAGCGCTTCCTCTCTTTAGAGGATGCCGCTGGGATAGTTGTACGGTATAGCACATGCCTCCAGACCCTTGTGTTTCAAGGGCTCTAAGGAGGCAGTAGTGCTCTGGCATTCCTCATAATCTGATATATTTTACCTATTGTATCATTCTTTTTAAGTTCATCGAAATGTTCATAGTACAGGTCATATGTCATCGCCACTTTACTGCCAAGTCACATCTTTCAAAATACATCGTTAACGCTACCACTTGTCATGGCGCTCTTTGGCCAAACCTGGCCCTTGCGCCACAAAATAACACACATCATCATCATCAAGAAGCGTATGCGAGACACGCATGCTTTACGACCTTATTTGTGAGTAAATTTTGTAGAAGCGTACACACCATGCCTCTGCCACGCGGTCTGTGATGGTCCAATGATGGAATTGGTACCACGAGGAAGAAAGTTTAAGGCGTGATGAACCTATGTCGAGCGTGACGGCGGTCACGTGACGATCGTGAACACCATCAGGTGACATCGTCACTGGACGATGACGTGATCACGTGACAAAATCAGGCGATATTATCATATGACGATGCCGTTATTACGGAGCGTAACGTTTTTCTTGGTGCTGTCATCGTGCAACCTTTGCTGTGCCGATGTAATCACGCGACATTCGAAGATGATGACGTAATCACGTTTCGTCATAATGTGCAACTCGACATCACCACTTGGCCAGATAGGTTTTGGTACCATCGGAGGTTAACACTGGATTTTCTGCGTCAATGATTTTGTTTTTATGAAGAGTTGTAGTGATGGTTTTTCGCACCTTCACGGGACATCCACTTTCGTAGGGCCCGGATGGCGAGTTATTCTTTATTGTGCCCGAATCTGTTATCATTCAGCAGGCAGACATTCTCAGCCCGTCTTGGGCTTTCACTCAGGCCAGGCTTTCCAACATTGAAGCGTCCGCAGCCTCGAAACGGCCATAGAAAACAATTAAGTGAAGCGCTCTACATCTTTATTCGTGTTGTCCTGGCTGCAGCTGTGTAGGTGGCAATTTTCACCATTTATCAAGGTTGTTACGTGAGGTAGTAAGTACTCTTATGTCCTCTTTATTTCTATAACAATTATCTACACTTTTCAGGGCGATCCTGTGGGCGGTGGGACGTCCATTGCTTGCCTTAGCTTCATCCACTGCCTCCGTGCTCACAATGGGTCAACGTGACGCGAATGCGGCTCTGTAAATCTGTTTTGGTGGCAATGTATGCCATGACTTCCTGGACGACACGGAAAACTTTGGCCAGTGATGAAGTCCGGAGCCGCACGTTTCAGCTTCGTCAGCTAACTATCTGTACGGAGTGCTACGGCGGTGATATTTTTATTTTAGACATTGAAAAATGACCGCATCTGCACAGAGCTTCATTTCATCTCTTCAATTCTCTGTCGTTGATGACGTCAAAAATAGTCATGCCTGACGATGGGATACAAAGCGCGCGTGCCTACGGCGTCGCACGACAAAAACCGCTTCGTCACGATACAAATGCGGCCAGGCCCATCCGATAAGTGAACCCGCTCTGTCACGCCGTAAGTTTCTCGGCAGCAAAGCACAACAAGTCTCGATAAGCCCACCGTGCTTGCCACCACAGCTTACTCTCGACACTCCTCCCTGACACGTATCGAAACCAGCGGCCACCGCCAGGTGTCAGGTACGCACAGTCTCAATTGAATGTGAAGACGTCTACCCAGCGGTCGATTTAGGCACCACTGGCCTCCTTGAAGCCCTTGGGTTCAGCGGGAGCAGTAGTAAAGCTAACAGGTCCGCAATAGACAGTAGTAAGAGGCGATTGGAGGATTGGTGGAAGAAAAGTAGGGAAACGACGAAAGACAGAGACGTACAAAAGCACAATTCGCAATACGGGATCAGAAAGTTTGGACGCGGTAGTTCATAGTGTTTTTTTTTTTCATTGGTTAACCTAGGTAGGATATTAGGCAGCATAGTAGCAAGAGCTTGGTGGCGCAACCCACCGCCCCGTTCCAAAGGGGACGCTCATAACATCCATCCATCCATCCATCCAATTGGGCACTCTCCCGCTTCGGATGTGGGCGGCCTTTTTTTGTCTGTGGGCGGGAAACCTTCTTCAGTTATAGCCAGTAAAATCATGTTTTCACGAAATCCACTGGAATGTAGGTTAGTTTTAGTTCATCTCGTCGTGTGGTGCACAAGTGGGACACACCTTGTAAGCAGGCCTTCTGCGACAATGTCGACTGCTTCTTTCTCCCACCAGGTATGTGTGCTACCAGTACTTCCGTTTTCAATGACGTCAACCCCTCAGTGTTAAGCTCCCGAACGCTGCATTTGACGATGTTATTGTTCGTTCTGTAAGCATACGTCCCTGCACGAACATTCACGCTCATGTCCGCAGGAAGTGAAATATGAGCGCAAGTTAACGTGTCGCGTAGCCAAGTTCAGCCGCCTGTAGCAGGCATTGCCGCCGTCTTGGCAGTGTGTCCTGCCTCTTCTCTTGCAATACTGATACTAGCATTATTAATCTCTTGTTATGGCCACCCCGTGCGCGTTTTTTTCATGAGTGTATATATATTTTTCTGAATCATGCTCTGTATATTCTACGTTTTCTAATGCAGCGTACGTTTCTGTTTCCGGTTCCAATCGAAGATTTCTTGTTTTGCGGCAATATTCTTTATTACTTTCACTTTGTTTATTTTGCATGCACAATCTAGAGAAATGGTTGTTTTCTTGAATAATACGTTTATAATTTTATTTCATCTGTTTGCCATTATAGCCGACTACCAAACATATTTTCCCTATTGGTTGCGCCATATCCTGCTCTGTACTATCCCATGAAAATCATATCAAAGCCATGAAGTCAAACCCATGTAATCAAAGCGCTCGTCCTCGTGTTGCTCCTCTTCTTTGTCCCTGTTTGTTTGCGCACAAGAAGTTTTTAAATAATAAAATCAAATAAATAAACAAATAAAGAGGTCCTTTTTAATAGCACTAATATGACAGTAATAATATTTACAACTCAAGAAGAAAATTAAAACAATACAGCCATAATCTGAGAAGAGTGACCAATACGTGAATACACAAATGGGGACCTGAATCCACCATTCAAAAAGCAATTTGTTTTTGTGCGTACAAAGTACCAAAGAGTCTTTCAAGGTGTTTATTTATTCAGATGAAATGGGTAATTGTGGGGTATGTACTCGGTAACTAATATGTAGCATTAGCAAGTCTTTCTTTTTCTGCTTGAAGCAAATGTACTAGGATTATCTGCCAATGAAGGAACACGGAGAAAGAGAATTGTATACAAACTAAGCTATAAAGCAATGAAGCTAACCGTATCCGAAAATGGTAGACAACGGAGTTAGTTGGCCCCGCAGAGGGTGAAGATACCGAAATTGCCAGCCTCGATCTCTGCTCACTTCATTCTCGATTTTCCTGAAACGGACGCCGAACCACGGCTTCCCCGAAAAGTACTCGCAACAAGCAGCCTCAACAAAACTTGCATTGCAAAAACATCATTGCGCGCGTGCATAACAGCCTTCCTAAAAATTCTCTCAGCATGTTTTTTTTTTTCAGGCGCGTGTTTATGGTCAGAAAAAGTGGCTAACTCCATGCATTGTACAAACGATCACAGAATAAGAGCGGCATCTTCGCAGGAGTCTGGGTTGTGACTGAGTGTAGCTTTCCTCGTGATTCTAACTGGCTGTTCTATCAACGAAAAGGAAAGTGATGAAGAATTGCTTTGTTTTACAGATCGTTGATTCAATATTACGTTTTGTGTGGAATAAACTAGATGTATTCGTTTGTAAACATGAGCATGCGGAACGAGTTTGGACTGCGGTATGTATGTCGACACAACAATTTTATGCTGTCATTATCGGTGAAACATGCAGACAATGCCAGAAATCCTACGGAAAGGAGGACATCTCTGCCACCTGAACGGCTGAGCCTGTCTTTTGCACCGGGGTTGTTTGTTTGCTCTCTGAAAAAGCAGTTCGTTAGCGCGGAAAGCCGGCGAAAAGGAAAGCGCGCATGAGAGTTATTAATGTAGATGCTGCAAAAGGAACATTTAAACTCGCTGTAAACACCACCACCTAGGGCGTACTTCCTAGCAGACGTTCCAATTAGACGAGCTTACATCCAGGCATTGGTGTCGCGGAACTCCATGCATGAAGTTTATGCAATACAAATATTATCATGCGACAATAGAGCGAGTGTTACGCGGGAGTGGCCACAAATAATAGAGAGAATTACCAGCTGTTCGAACTGGATGCTCTGGAATAAAAAGTGCCACCCGTACTACTAAATTGCCGTTCGGAGTTTTTGATAGCACAGATGTACAATTGCGTTTTTTTTTAAATATCGCCATCTGTAATCTAGAAACACTTTCTTGCAATAAATATCGTGTGCCCTTGATTCAATGCTGGTCTAGGTTGGCGCAACTCAAAACTATGCGCGTCACCGTGGGGAGTCGCAGCAGATGGCTGCCTATGTTATATGCAAAATTCCAAATTACGGTATTTCTTACCTGACGCAGTTTGTGAGAAGACCTGAGACATGCTTTAAGTTCTCCTATCTTGTTGCAGTAACGGAACATTCACCTTCACTAAGGTCGACTTTACTGAAAATAGCAACGAAACGCTCCGACACGGTATACTGGCGATGCTTGTATGGTAGGCGTTTGCAAGCTCAGGTCGACGTGTTCGATGGCATCCACTCTTTTTCGTTTACGCCAACAGTGACAGAGTGCTTAGCTAATGCAAGAAGTTCGTCTTGAAAAAAAAAAGAAAACACCACGATCTGTTATCCCATTCGAGAGTTGAAGTGATGGAGCTTAAACATGGACGGAATCCTTGATCCAGCTGCCACCTTTGCTCGAATGTAGCGCCCCCTCGAGATCGTGAGAATAACCAATAGCACTGTGCAGGATCGTCTTCGGCACGATAAACACTTATTTCGGCTAAATCAGTTTTGCAGTTTGGTTGAATTGAAGAAATGTAGCAATGCCGCCATCGCCCTGTGCAAACCACACCATACGGACTGCTTTGTCAGCTATAGTTAGGAGTTCTATCATCCACTGAAGTTAGCGAAAACGCTATGGTAATAAATTCGCATACGTTTTTTGTGTCTGTCCTTCATATGCCGCAAAAAGACAACAGCTCCAAACTGCCGCGTGAGCGATTGCCGCGATAATCACACGCCAATATCGAAGAAACATTTAATAATACGCTTAAATTTGAAAAGTGATAAAGTGAGTCGAGTAATATAGTGGGCAGTTGATACATCAGCATCCCTGAAATTTGCAGTATGGTACATTGTTGACGCAACATAGAAGCACTGCTTCAGCATGAAGTGAATGTTACCAGCACCGCTGTCCCATTTCGGGTATGCTGTCTTAGAGTCACGTGTTTGTATGATAAGTAAGACTGAGCGTATGCATGAAGCAATGAATATGCGAGCCCGAAACGTGGAAGTCGAAACCTGAAGATAGCAACGTGCTTAGAAAAAATTTTTTGTGCCTTACACTCTTTTCCTTTACTTTTGTGCCTTGTATGTTTCCTATGTGAAATTTTACTCCAAAGTAATATTCGGTGAGGAGCAAACTTTGGCTGCTACAGTTCAAAATCTTGTTATTTCATGATATAGTACTTCTAAAGACCCTTAGAAGTACTTAATGAAAGAAAATTAACTGATATTTTAAAAGATTAAGTCTGAGATACCTAAAGCGTCAAGAGCGGTAAATTTACCGCTCAAGAGTTTGTATCCTTAACGTTCGATTATGTGAGCCAGGTACGTTGTTGGATTATTAAAAAAAATGAGGTTGCAGTTAACAATGTCATGAGGGACATGAACATATATAAAAAAATAATTCGGCCGACCAACATGCCGATCGTCCCCATCACGGAAGAGGTTTATTCGACAAATTTCAGAGTCGTAAACGTACAGTATACTCTGTGCCCTGTGGGCTCAACCACATATCTTTACAAGGCGAAGCATAACTAAGAAATTGTTCCGTATACATGAAAGAATACTTCTGACTTCCGGTAATAATCAGTTTTTCAAAATTAGTTTTAAAACAGGGCAGTAGTTTTATGTTCTACCCTGCCGTTGTGACGTAATGGATATGGCGTCACGCTACTATGACGGCGGCCACAGGATCGAGTACCGACTGCGGCGGCCGCATTTCGATGTGCGTGAAATGTAAAAGCGGCTGTGTACCGTGTAACCTCAGATGGTCAAATTTATTCTGGAGTCCCTCGCTACGACGTGCCTAAAAATGAAATTGTGGTTTTGGCACGTAAAATGCGAGAATATAAATTATCGTGTTGTAGTGATTGCGACGAACAGAAATAGCCCTAGGACGTATAAGGAAGTCAACTCTTTGCAGGCCGAATACCTGCCATGTAAACAAGCAACACTATGGCAAATGGACAGGGGCGAGTACCGGTAGTGATCATTGAAATTCGTTCTGCCGGTCAGACTCGTCGGTTATTTATGCATGACCCAACGTAGATTCCAACGTGAACAGTGGTGATAGCACGCATTCAGAAGTGCTCAATACTAGTTGCGCTGCACATGCAATCTGATTACAGAAGCTCCGGCGAAACGTACTCAACAGATGGAACTAGCAATAACATTCGAGAAACTGCCGACACAGAAAGGCGAGTCTTGCGTTGAGCGGGAGCATGTTACATTCGTTAGCGGCTGATTCGCGTTCACCGGAAAGGATTATCAAGTATACGTGGAACCTTCCCCCCCCCCCCTTCTTTTGAAAACATCGTCCCGATGCTGTACACAGAATAGGAAAGCGAAAAACAGAAGAATCTTTATCGCGCATGCAAAATGAGGTCCCAGAGTTCGTTAGCGTCCGTAGAATGACTCAGGATGGACTACCTCGATGACAAAGGCTGTACACGGTGGTACGGTGATTGCGTAATGTCGTCCCACCTCTGCTTTGCTGTTTCATTAAATTTCTCACTCACCATCTGGGAGTGCTTTCTAACGGCCTTCATAGGTGGTAATTACCTACCGCTTTGTGCATTCTAAGATTACTCTGATAAAGAGTGAAGCCTTCAGCTTTGAAATGTATATGATTCCTATTTTTCTCATACACACGTCACACACATACGCCTATTTTTCATATTTTATCACAAAAACAGTATTTTAGTATTGAATATCATGCAAATTAAAAATTAGCAGTTCCAAGCGAAAGATGAAACACCGGTTGCAATAGCAAATTTGTAGATAGCTGCACGAAGTATGGATAATAGTTTTATCGGCCATATCAACTTCTGAACATTCGCCTACTAAGTAAATGAATAATGATATAATATGTAAGCATGACTCAACGAATAAATAGAAAGAAACGGGCACAGAAAGACAGCGCTGTCTTCGCATGTCAGCTTTATTCTACATCATTATTCAGTCGCGCTTACCCAATATATTGTGGGTTCAAACCAACTAGCCCGTCAACGTGTTTTAACTAAACTAACCAGCACGGTAGCAACCGCGCACAGGTAAACATGAACACGTCTCGCTCAATGACAATGGAAAGAGTCCGTGCAAACGCTGGAGTTAAGAATCGCGCCAGCAGCCTCGAACCAACTGACCTCCGTGCATCTGTCGCTTCAACGCAAACGAAGGCACAGCTTATAGGAAGCTACGGGCATTATGCGCACTCTGCAAACATCGCAGATCGATTTGAAGATGAGGCCCGCGCGGGCGCGCTCTTTGGCCACGTCGAAGATAGCTTCCAAGACACACGAGTGCCGGCAAAGTTCCTACGGCATCCACCAAAGGCGTCTACTGCAACGTCTAGCAGACGCCGTAATGTCTCCGCTCGGAAAGGAGCGGCGGGCGAGGAGGACATCGAGGCGCCATGACAGCCACCGGAGAAGAACGCCCTTCCTACCCTCGCCTCACTTCCCTGCCTCGCGCGCCAGAGGAGAGGGCACGCATCCGGACCGCGTTCCTTACTGGGCCACTTCGATTTTCGGAGTTCTGGATGCCCGCTGGCAGCCAGATGGCAGCCAGCTAGTTCCGGTTCTGACAGGAAGTCACATGGGCTGGGATCCCAAGACAACCAGAACCTGCCCGAAGTTTGCAAAATCGAACGCCGGTACAGCTGGCCAAATGTAGACATGCTACCAGTATCGCAGCGCCCGTCGAGGCCGGCGCGCACTCGGCGTAGTCGGCCAATTTATGCGTTGCCAGCTTGAAAATATATTGTTGCATTCGGGGATACGATCACTGTCGTGCGATTTCGCGCGACTCGGCGCAGGACGCGTACTCCGCCGACCTCGCTTGCGCAGCGCAACCGATGCCCTCCGACGCGGCGGATGACAAGACGCGAAATCGTGATTGTATACTCGAAAGCGATAGCTGGAGGATCCCTGCTCGCAGAAATCACGTCGACCACCGGCGACATTGATGAGTTGGCGTTGCGTCATCAGAAGACATGAAAAAGCAGGTTATCGGGTACGTCTAGCTCATACGCATAAGATTTCACTCCGACCTGCTTGGGCTTCGATTTTATAAAGTTTGTTGTGGCTGATGGTGCTTCTAATTTAGGGACCTGGCGACGCGGCTGGCGCATTAAAATGCACGTCGCCTGTGACGAGCGAAACGTTTCCCACGAAAAACAACCTTGGTCGCAATCTTGAGAGCAATAAGCCAATGTACGTGTTTCTAAATGTACCGAGTGCAATCAGTGTATTCTTAGATCAACGGCCTGTAATTCGAACACATATCGGTTTCGAGTTGCCACTGCATTCGACGGAGAGACGGAGCGAACACGGGCGAGCTGCAAAGCCTCCGCTAACTGCAGAGAAAGGAGATCTACATACTCGAGATATGTGAAAAGGAACGCCACCAGAGAAAGATGAACCCAAAATGTACCGCAATGTGTGAATGAGCGTCTACAACTTGCGTGGAACACGATGCAGATAACATGGACGCATGAGAGCGCGCGCGCTGTTCACCGCCGCGAATAAGCAATCAGCTGGGGAGACGCACACAAAAGCTTCAAACGGTTCACCACGGCTCGTATCACACCGCTTCGCGATGCGGAACGGTGCGTTAGCAGCTACAAAGATAACGCTAGAAGTAATAAAATCCGAAGATGACCGTAGAAAGTTGGCTGAGCGAGGTAAATTTAAGTCCTCAAGCACCCGCGTTGCAATACGTGAAGTCCCCGTAAAAATGGCGGTGACCGCCCATCGCCTCTTTTAGTCGTCTGCTAGCCACAGAACTTCCAGAGAGCAGCCAGACTAAAATCGTCCTGGCAGGTTCTGGCCGCCCGCGGGTAGCCAGAACCGTCCAGCGCAAGCAAAACGAACGCCCGGCGGAAGTGCGTAGCGCGGTGGGCGGAGCAACGCGACAAAAACGAAGGCGCTCTGGCTCGCTCTGGCAGCCCGCGGGTAGCCAGAAGTGGAAAACCGAAGGAGCCCACTGGCGCACGCGAGATGGAACCACGTTCGCAGGCTCACCTTCGCACGCTTTCAGTAAACAGTTTTGGAATAGCGTTTGTCGCCTTACGTAGGTTTTAAACGTAAGCACCTGTGCCGAACGTTACGGTGCGTGTACTTTCAAGTCTTTAACTTTACCTTACTGAAACACAAACTTAAAGAAAACGTTATATATCAGGGCGCCGTCTCGTGCGTCGTTCTAAACATATCCAAGCTAAGACGTTCCAGTAGCAACCATCCTGCTGTTGCTATGTGGACGCGTCTCGTTAGGCGTACGGGCGCCAGAATCGCTGAACGATCTCAGAAAATGGACGTACTATGCGCTTATAACTTATCTTTCAGGTGTGTTTAGAGAAAGCGAAAGGTCATCACAGCAGTTACTAGCGATCAACGCGAGTGAGAGTGTAGCCATCACGAGAATTCGCGCTGAAGGGGGGAGCCATGGGTGCCGCCATGTTCGACGCCGCTATTTCTGAGCGTCCGTAAAGATTACGGACGTTAAACTCGCCAAATAACGTACGTTATCATAGCGCGCGTAAACGGCAGAAACCTAATAACGTTCCGAGGATGCGCAGTGAGGACGACGCTATTTCTTTACGTATGTTATGCTTTTACGTTCGGTTGCAAAGGCTAAACTAAAGCTTGCTACTCATACGGTACCTCACGGCGACGGTATAAATGCGCCTGGATTGGCCATATAATTGCTATCGCGATAAAAAAGTACATCATAGATTTGCCCACCTTCTCGCGTAAATTGAACGTTTTCTGGCATGCGCAACAACTAGGCGTTTAAACGTAACTACCTAAACGAGTAAAGGGCATCGGAAGCAGGTCCATCATGCTGGCCGACAGATTCAAACGGTGCTTCTGCATAGCGACTACCACTTTGGACTTTGATATCACAGGGAATTAGCCATGACCGATTTTGCACTTTCTTACTGGCATTATTGGAAGAGTTTTGTTTCATCCGCAGGAATAATGCGACACCGCGTTTCATGCATGTCCGATATCTGAGCGTCGCACACATTGAGTAACCACAATCTTGTAAGCCAGGTGTTCGTGCTTTACAACACAGCCCTTCGCTCCGTCACACACTTTGAGTGAGGTTTCATTGTCGCTGCAGATGTGTTGAAGAAAAACGCGAGGAAAGGTTATCGAAAAAAATTCGAAAGCAATTTCAATTTAAAAACCAACCTGTCAAGCCTTGCAGAAGCCGCATTGAAAAAGCCAGCGCAGCTCGTTCTATTTACTCTATTTGTGCAGTGCAGTAGGAGAAAAGAGGGTTTTCTTAAATATTTTTATGGGGCAGTTATTGGTAACCGAGAATAATTACATTTTTAAAGAAGTTATTCTTATCGGTTATTTTATTGCTGTAACGTGAAGCCTGGCCACGGTACATCTTCGAAAAGGCTGAGCAGGAGACACAAATACTACTATTTATAGACTTCGCACGCTTTTATTGCGGGCAGATCACTTGTTCAATAGAGCGGGCAGATATTAGGACTTGCAGCACAGGATCGATCAATTAGCCAACGCATAGTTTCGACGCATGAACGCGCGCCGGTACCAATACTGAAGCTGAACGAGGCGGTTATTGCAGGCTGCTGTTTTAAAGAGGCAACAGCTTGTTGCCTCTTTCGGATGAAACGCCAAATGTGCATCTCGGAAGTTAAATAACAAGTAATCGTAACCATATATATAAATACACCCATGTACGTGGTCTCATTTATTAAGGGAAGCGACGGTGAGTGCGACTCACAGCCTTCCGGAAAGGCAATGTACCGATGTTAAGACTGGGTCTTCCCGCCAGTTCTCATTTTTTCGGTGTACACTATAAGAAATTACAAATGGTTGGTATGAAATCTGTATGGTTTAAACTCAACAATATAAACGCCCTCATTTTTCGGCCTCATGACTTATGTTTCATGCCAGGTGCGCCAGTAGCAGGCTCACAAATTCGGGGACTATTCTTCGCCTAACCTCATCGGATCGATTCGATTGGCATTGGCTCAAATTATGTTTCCGGCTAGTGAAGACAGGGTTCCGCACCCATGACCGCACCACCATATTTCAATCGTCGTTCACCCTTTCACAGGGAACGCAATTTCTTGCGACAGAAACATCTCGCGTTAAACACCGCATCACGATTCTCCGCTTCTCAGAGCCATCGTGTGCCATTATATCCAAGCGTGCTGTGCTTAGACGGCTGTTTACCTCATAACACAATGTGACCAATAATTAAGAAGGCATATAACTTAATTTGTAAAAAATCTAGGCAAACCTCAACCCTGTTGTTTTGAATATCTAACCGAAGAGCATGTAAGATGGAACGTCTTTTGCGAACTTCCATGACACCCGTGGAACTCGAAAAATTGCCGGAATTGACAGCTCAACGTGAGCGGTTAAGGCCAGAATATTCAGTGAAGGTCAGTATTGAGCGGTAGGCGTGTTCATAGTACATGGCAACTACGGTACCATGTTTTTCTTCGTTAATGCCTTGCACCAGCTCTTCCAAAATTGCCTCATTAGGCAGAAGGCACGTAGTTCGCTATGTGTACATCAAAATAGCCTAGCGTAGCTTATCATTTTTTGCTGTCAAGTGTACGTAAAGAGACGCTGATGCCTCGTGTAGTTAGTATGGGTATATTTATTGGTATGTATGTATTTAATTACTTAGCTATTACTAATTATATACTTATACTTACTAAGTTCACCTACTAAGTATATACTTATTTATTACGTATATACTAATTACTTTAACTATACATGGCAAATATCTTTTTAATGAAACAGTTAGAGCGCTTGTCGCTGCAGTGAAATTAAACCGCGGACCTACTTGCGCGGTGCCTCGCACCAAACTTTGCTAGGAATTAAACGGAGTTCACTAAAAATGCTCCAAGAAGGCCGCGCTTTGTAACGCTGGTCAAAGTAAATTCGAGGACATTTCTTCTTTGTGACATATTTTGAGAACGAATACAGCAAAAGTAGTGCTATTCTGACAATTCCTACTTATTGGACCTGTACTGATGCTGACCACACAAATTTCTCCAATTGAGGGATGAGCCCACGAGCGAAAATAGAACTAATTACTACATATTAGTTATTTCTCTAGGGAGCAAGAAATTACTAATTGTACAGTTTCCCAAAGAACGCTTATAATCTCGAATGTATTGTGTAATAAAAAATGTCTTCTTTCAGCTTGAACCAGGGGGAATATGAACGGAAGATGGCCTTGATTTAAAGCCGCCAAATAGCACATGTGCTCTGTCCCTACTTTATTCACTTATGGCAGAAAGAAAAATTGATCACGTTGCACATTTCAGCAACCGTGTTCCTTTGCAAGTGTGAAAGAGTAGACCTCATTTCTTTCTCTTAGGGTAATATTTGCAGAATAGCATCACTAGATAACTCAAGGATGTATTATTATAATTTGAATTCAGCGGGCGTACAAACTTACACATTTCAGCGCTAGCTTTGCTTCAAAAGAAGCAAACATCATGTCACGGCGGGTTCGGTGTTCAAAGACAGCTATAAATAGTTGACGTCCTGTTCATTTATAGATAACTTTGTGACACCCATCTGTAATTGAGTGGTTTCATTTTGTAAGCAGCGCAAGTCAAAGGGCATAAGTAGTATCAACCGCAGCATATGCCTTCCGTTACTGTTGGTTAAATTATACACATGTTTTTACGTGAAACAAATGTGCTATCAAACACCTCTTTTCGTGGGCCTACTACTACTGCAGCCACGATTATGGCGAAAACTGCACTCGAGCCTGTTCACAAAGCCTGTTCTTTGAAACCCTGTATTCGTGGGCTTACTACTAATGGAGGCACCATTACAACGAAAATTTGGAGGACGCTTAAGCTTCGCCTTCAAGAGTGGAACGCGACAGCGTTCCCGTCGACCCGCCAAGGGGTGTAAGACAATGGGCTACGGCGCAGCGACTACGCGCCCCGCATCGGACGCGGTGAGCGTCGAGCAACGCAGCGTTCGGCGCGACAACGAAATGTGCGCCTGAGCAAGAGACGCACGCCTGAGCCTTAGAAACAGCTCGTTTCTAAGGCAACACCGCGTTCACTAGAGGCGCTTTTGTACCGTTTTGAAGCATCGAACTCGTGGCTCAGTGGTAACGTCTCCGTCTCACACTCCGGAGACCCTGGTTCGATTCCCACCCAGCCTATCTTGGAAGTTGCTTTTTATTTATGAAGTGCCTGCCGTGATTTATCGCTCACGGCCAACGCCGCGGACGCCGACGCCGACACCGACACCGACGCCGACGACACCGGCTTTTCTGCGACACGAGCTCCTTAACGCTATCGCGTTAAAACAGCACTCGACGTATGTGCTCACAAGGAAATTTATTGAGCCGTAGGCACGCTTAAAACTGTGGTGTGAACGAAGAGTACAATATAAAGTACATTACATGTGCTGTGAAACACTTCCGTCCCTTGGCAACTGCCAATGGAGCCGCATAAGTGCGAAAACTGCACTCCTGCTGTGTCACAAAGCCTCCAAGGATGCCCGGGGATCTTTAAATAAAGTACTTTTCATATTTGAGAAACTGCTAGAAATATGCAAAACGTCGACGCAACAATATTTACGTAAAATATCCGCTGCTCATGACTTTATTCCTCTATTTCCTTTTTCCCTTTAAAAATTCTGGGGTTCTCTATTTTTCTGTAGTATATATATATCCTTATCCGCCACATACCATGACAGAGCACTAAGGTATGACGTCGTAATGGTTTTTAACCTGACATGCATTCTAGGAAAATCTGAGCTCAATAACTGAAACCGCTGAAGTGCCGCCATGCTTCTACGGCACTATATTGTGAGGCTGAAAATATGCAACACATTATCAAAACATAATAATTTAAAGTGGCACATACGTGTGGAGAAACTGCAAGAGATTGGTCGATATTTCGTAAGGACCGGATGGTCATCTATAAAGTTGTCACGTAATATTTATAATTGATTTATTGACTCATTGATTGATTGATTGAAACTTTTATTAGAAACAATGTCATGTGGTATAACAATGAGGGCAAGGGATCAAGTGAAACGAAGGATGCCTGCCTCCTTAGCGGAGGACTCCAAACTTCAAGGGTTCATTCTCCTGGGGGCCCTTATTGCAGTGCGAATCGGTCGTCATACGACGCTTCCATTAGAGTTCGGGTGTGCTTGCTTGTGAGGCTGGCTGTGGCAGGACAGGACCAGATCAGATGTTTGAAACCGGCGCTTATCGCAGGGAAATTAGGGCAACCCACTTTTGTTTCTTTCCATCTACTCGGAACGTCCGGTGTAATGGTTGCCTTAGCTCTTGCTTTCCCGATGAGAAACGGGGATGCTCGTGGAAATATGAGTAATGATGCTAGGATAGACTCCAGTAGTACTGCCTTCCACTCGTGTTATTTTGAGTAATATAGTACAGCGACGGCTGACGGAGAGCTATAGGTATGGTCCAGCAATGGTGGACTCCCCTGAATGGTGCGATGGCGGCCCTCTCCAATTTTCTCACCTGCTGCCTCATGGGCCTCGCAGCTCCCCACTGCCATCAAGCAGTGACCTCCTGTCCTCTACACGAGAAAGCGTATGCGTTTATTATCCCGCAGGTGGCGGCAGGCTTGTTTTATGTGTTGCGCTAAGCTAATCCTGTAGGATCGGGAATTCAGCTGCTTGAGGGCTTCTTGAATGTTAATGTACATGTGAACCGTGAGCTCTATTTGCCCACCACTGATTTTAATGGCTTCTTCGAGCGCTTGAATTTCAAGCTTGGTGTCTTTACAGTGAGCATAGCCGGTGTGGTTCACGTCGTGCGCCTACCCGTTTTTGTGTGACATACGGTCACGCCATACATTTTACCGGAACTTTTGTCAGGCAGCGTCCGTGTATAATTTTGGTCCTTGGCGATATGCTTGCGCGTGTAATGCACTTTGTTGTCGTTGTGCGCTGTCTTCACCTTTAGTTTTTGTAGGGTTTGGTCTGCGTTCCGTAACCCTATTTACATCCTAGGAAGAAGGAGTTAATCCCGCTCTAGCTGCGTCAGGTTCGTGCCATGCAATCTCGAGAACAGTCGTTGACCCTTCCACGTGATATGCAGCCCCTGTTTGTTTACGGTGCGGTAAATAATGCGTTTTCAGGCGCCTGAAGTAGACGGCGCCACCATGCAAAGGGAGACTCAGTATCGCGTTGCTTGCGTATCTTGCCTGAATCACACCTCGTCTTCTGCGTATATGTGTCTGTGTGTCCGTGAAGAGTAGCAACAGAGTGGCACCCTATCATTTAACAATTTCAATGCATGGGCGCTCTGAGAGCTTTTGCTCGGCAGTTGATTATATTTACTCTATGGCTAAACGCTGCAGGCTTCCCAATGTGATGACCACCGGTGTAGTTCAATGGCAAATGTGTTGCAATGCTGAGCACGAAGTTCGGCAATTGAATCGCGCCCAGGCTGCGGTATTTTGAGGATAGCGAAATGCAAAAAAAAAACACCATTCGTGTATGTACTTTGAATACACGTTAAACAACACCAATTTGGTAATCTTAGTCCGGAATCCCTCATTATGGCGTGCCTAACAATAAAATGGTAGTATATGCACGTAAACCTCCTAATTAAGTTTTCAGCGTTATGCACTATAAATGTTAAGAGAATAGATTTCATTCAGAAAGAAGTTGGGCGACAAAGTGATCAAACTAGTTTTACAGTGTTTATAAGCCACTTTCGAACTATATTTAGAAATTTCTATGCCATTTCAAGTTTAGATGTCGCGAAAATAGGGCTCAGGTTATATAAGTTGTATAGCTAAAAATTTGAGCTGCGTAGCTTTCGTTACACTTGCAAAGAAAACAAGCACACGTATTCTCCCTGTTATCATTCTTTATGTACACTTTGTACCATTGCCCATATTCACTGGTTAACCACACAAGGCGGTTTGATTAGATTGCCTCATAATAAGGGGTGCATGTTATACTTAATGTGCAAACGTAATAAAAGCAATCTCAATTAACTATGACCTTTGTACTAAGTTACGTATAAGAGGAGTTAGAGGGCGTATTGAGTGTGTTTCACGAACCACCACCGTAATAAAATTAGTACCACCATAATAAAATTCATTGCAAAGAGGGAGAATATTACAGCCCTTGTCTGTGCAAATTTAAGTGTGCGTGTTTAAACGGCACCTGTTGTAAAAAACAAATCCAAATTTCGTCAAGAAGCTAAAAAATTTCATATTGATAGCGAAGTATTAAACAGTTAGGCAAAGTATAGTTCATTGGTTTATCGGTAGCCTAAGTCGCAATAAACATTGCCTTAAAAATATTTAGCAAGCACTGCGTGGCTTGCGAAAATGCAAAAGTGAACAACGCTGGCAGGATTAACAACGACGTCATCAGGAAGCGTACCTTGGAGTGGTGCCTTGCTTCAGTGCATGCAAGCATGTGGAATTACGCCTTCTCCTTCACTTGGCGCGCGAGAAGACAGCGCACATGAAGCGACGAACCATCTCTGTTCGCTTAATCATGCCCCCACCACAGATAAAAACGAAGACAAAGCAGGGTCAGCGTATGTTCTCAACCGCACGGACAACCATGTGCAGCCAGGGCAGTCCATCTCCTCACCTCCTCCCGGCTCTCTCGCTTCAGCGTGCCATCGATCAGCAGACTTCCATCATTGAGCATCGCATGCTCACTGATGGAAGTCTGCGACCCTCGTATGCTTTCTTTCGAACCCACAGGGAACGGAGCGCGTGGCGCCATCTTATTGCACTTGAGCTTTATGCGGAACCTCACTTTGACACCGACGCGGAAACTTCACCAATAGTGTACATGTGAATGGTAAATTGAAATAGTCAAAATTATTCTCACCAAGTTTCCGAACGTGGTATACAACCGCTATCCGCTATTATTATTAATTGCTCGAGAACACTCTACGTCCCACCATGCTCACAAGACCATCGTTAAACGGAAACTCAATGGACCACGGAAATAGGTTCTATTTATCAAAAGTTTCATTTGCCGAGATAACGAGTTCAATGTTATACAAGACGCTGCATTGTAAGTGGCGGATGCTTCAGTGTCAACAGCCGCTAATATTTGTAGCTTTCCAGAAAGATTCTACGTGCACGAAGACGTTGAATAGAGCAGATAGCTCCAAAAATTATTAATAGATGAAAGAAAGATCAATTTCTTCAACAAAAGGTAGCCGCTCTATTGAAGCAAACACTTTGGAAGTCTTCTATAACTTTAGGCACTGGTCAAGTGCATTGTGTGGTACAATATGTGATAGCACCACGGGTTTGATGCTCGCGGTTACGATAGAACTGCAGCGCATCAAACAGAGCTCATTATCAATGAGCCCGCTTCTTCGGACTCCCAAGCATTATCTCTTCCTTCTAGTATGTAGATTTGGTAGGTTAGTTTAGGTTATCTAACTTTGACTCAATTTATGTTAGTTGGCTTAGGTCAGGTCTGACAATGGAGGATAATCAAAGCATGCCGGCGTAGTGGGTACATCCATAATATATGCAGATAGCTGCACGCGCTGTGCTAGGTTATTTAGAAACCACGCCAGAAGCGAACTTCAATAAGTGTGTAGCAACATCGACAACATGTACCCACATTTGTATAACATAACAACGCGCGTATAAAATGTGGGTCCACGTTAAACAGCCCTAGCTGATTTGACAAATAATCCATAGCCCTCATCTATGGTTTCCCTCATTAACCGTTGTGCGCTTTCTGGACATTATGAAACCTATAATTAAAACACATTTTGTGACACAAATATTTGAATGTTTTGGCGCACATATACTCAACAGACTCAAGACGATGAAATGTCTGGGCTTTCGGCGCGGGCGAGTGTCTACCCGCAGCGGACGGCCTCCAGTGTATATACCATGTAAAAAGTCTCGCTTCACTGTGTCTTTCCACGCGTAACAATAATATAGTCCGCACAGCAATGATAACTAACGCGCTGCTGGTTTTCCAGAAGAAATGAGCTTTGCAGAATTGCTGGAGCTGCTTGTGATTTTCTCGTGAAGTATGCTTTTCAAATATTGTTTTATTTGCCGTTCTGGTCTTTCTACAGTGATTGGATGTCAAAATGAGTGAACTTGAATAAATATTCGATTTAATGCCATAGATTAGGTTTGATACTGATATTGATTCGAGCACTTATTGATTCAGAGACGGGTTAATTGAGCCACTTACTGACTCATTAATTATTTGATTGATTAATTCACTGACTGTCTAATTCAAAAGTAGATTTATTGAATGACTGGCTGATCATTTCAGTGACTGAATCTTTGACTGAGGGAATCTTTGAATTATTCACAGGATAATTTATTCACTGAGGCGCCGAAACAAGGCTGGCATCTGAGGTTCTAGTGCTGAAACCAGCGCAAAAAAAAATGTTCGCATCCTTAGGGGCATGAAAACTTCAGCAGCCCTTGCTCGTCTCTGTCTCTTTTTGTCGGCATTTTAACGCGATAGCATCAAATGCCTTGTCGCCGAAAATCCGGTTTCGGCATCGGCGTCCAGTGCCCGATGTCGTTTCGTCATTTTCAGACCACCTATGCGCAAGCCCTTCATGCGACAGATGTTATTTAGTGAACTAGTTGATTTTTTCAAGGTAAAATACGCGGAAATATCGTAAACTATGACTTACGCACAACACTACGGACACGATAGATCCTTGATTGTAATTTTACTATAGGAGAAAACATAATTCTGCTAGGTGAAAACTCAAAGAAACCCCTTTTGCTGCGTTTCTGCCATTCACAGGCTACCCGAGATGTGTACTACTTACGCGGGTTGGCGCGCGAATGCCTTCGGGGCCATGGAGCGGTGCGCTCGGTTCCATACAGTGCCAGCTGGCGCTCGCCTCCGTCGCATCGCGGCCCGCGCAAGAGGCCGCGTTTCTACCACAGAGCCCGCCCTAATGAGTAGCGTTGGCGGCCAGCGTTTCCCGGTAAACATTACGGCTACATGTGCTCCAGTTACTGGGAAGCGTGGGAAGTACTCGGGCATCTTTGAATTCGATCGCGTTCCACTCTTCAAGGCGAAGCTTAAGCGCCCTCAAATGTTCTTCCTGCTGCGGTCAGCGTTTTCACCATTGGTTAACTGGCTAACTGACTGATGGATTGATTGATTAACTGATTGATTCGTTTCCTAACTGACTGTATGATTATGTTTAGCGCGTGAGAACAACAGACGCTTGCGTACAGCCGGCCGTCATGCCGTGGAGCCCAAAGGGTGACCGTGGGAACTGAGGAGCATCGATAGCACGCCACCGGAGCTGCTCGAGCAGCAGCACCCGAACTTCCCGACCACGCGCCAGCCAATTCCGCTCAAGGAATACCCCCGTTCTTCTCCGGTACGTAGAGTGCACAAGTGGGACCGCACTGCGCCCCGTAAGTAGAGCATGAGCCCCTCCTACAAAGGGATCCTGCCATAATTCCTCTTCCATTGAATACAGTTGCGGGGTTACGTTGAAGGGACACCGGCGAAGGGTGAAGACAAACATCGACTACAAAACATGTGTGCAGGATGCATTGACGATGATCGTTAATGTGAGCGAATAACAGAATACTTCTAAAAGTCTAATCACCCTAATGAAGGAATGAAACGCTCTAAGGCCTATATGTTCGTTGCAGTGAAGATATTTATGTAGCATATTGTTTTATAGCATAACTCGGCAGAGAACAAAGCTGTTGATAAGACCACTATGTAGGCGTAGTACAGGTTTAAAGCATTTTCGTCTGAACGCTTTGAATAATTGGCATGGTTCGACGAAGAACGCGCTTCGCAATCCCTATTGCTTAGGTGCTTTACTCCCGCTGGTGAAAACTGCGAAACTCGAACCTCCTATCGCCACTCACGAAAATTAAATAAGAAGCCAAAGAAAGCTATTGGTTTTTCCAATTTACTAGGCTTACCACAGCGGATTCCACAAGGAACCCTTGTTCACAATGTGTGATGGCCCTCCAGCAAAAACGTAGACAGGTCGCTAAATCATTTGGGTTTTTGTTTGCCTTCATCTGTCATCGTATTCCAGCGAGACCGACTGGATTTCCTCACACGTTCGAATTCATATGAATATAGGAATTATATTTAGAAATTTTCTTTTTTTGAAGACGGTCCTAGCTGAGTTCACACGGGTATGGCGTTTCTAAGATCTGGATATTTTATCACCACTTCCCGAACCAAGATGCCCTCATGTGCCTCCAGCGTGCCGCACCAAGTTGTAAATGTTACGAAGATGTTGGTTTCAACGATAGAAAAAGTATGAGTTTGTCGCAGAGGAGGTAAATTAGGTAGCCGTACGGGTGTAGTTAGAGGCAATGCAGTAAAATGTATTGCGCAAAACGCATGTAAAGGGTGCACCGCCGCAAATATAGCTATGCTGAGGGAAAGCCGCCCAACTGCAGACTTTTGGGAAGTGAAGTGAGTCAATTGCCTCGCACCAGGCAATGGTCTCTGGAAGGTGGATTCGCTGGGGCCCACGAAAAACAAGAATTACCAGCAAAGTTGGCGAAATTAAAAGTTCCGGTGTAATTAACACCAATATAGTCAAAAATTAGAAACATTCCGCCATAGGCTTCAATGTCTCCGGGATGGGCCCGCGTGTTCACCGGGAAAGAAAATAAATTAGTAATAATAAACAGGTTCACCAAGCTTCGACGCTATAGCAAACAAGGTCGGCATAATTGCGCGTGAAATACGATTTGTTCCAAGTGTACACACCTTGCGGACTCACCGGCTATAATTATTACACTGCCATGCACCGCAATGTACGCAATAAAAACGGCATTTACCTGATTCCCGATGTATATATATTTAAGCGTACATTTCTGTTTCTCGCGGAAGTGTTGTCTGACTACTCGAGTTTTCCAGCTCAAGTACAAAAACTGCCCTACCTGCCAAAGGCAAACCTGAATTATTCTATGTTGTCTCATTATATCCTTTATATTCCTAAGCAGTGAATGCTACATTTCATAAATTTGGGACGCAAACATGAGAAGTTTAAGTTAAGTAACAGCGCTCTGATTACAGCACGAAACTCTATAAATGGGACATTGACCTTCAATGTATATTGAAGTGAACAACCTCTTACTTCGTAAACTGATTTAGTGTTTTCCTTTATGTCTTCTCAACTTCAGTTCCAGGCGTCGTATTACACATGCGGTAATATACCGTGGCGATTCAAAGTTTCGTGTTGTGGGTATCAGTGCTAAAAACTCCGACTGACAGTGTATACGTCATGTTTCGGATTACCTTATGTCTCGGTTTTTGGAAGTATTTGGACATACTAAAGCAGGTTAGAAGATATCGCAAATATTTGAGACAAACAATGTTGGTTTCCTTCCAAATTGTGAAAGTGGGCATATTGTAGCCTATGTTGGGCTTGGAGCACTGCAGAACACATTACTACGCGCGACGAACGCAGAGCTCAATTCACTTAAATGTTACATTTGGCCATAAAAGTTAGCGGAACCCAGGCAAAGCGAATTTGAGGCTACATTAGTTTCGCTGGCAACTGTTCATGTGCGGACTAGAAAGAACCTTGCAACACCTTCCTCAGGCATGCATACATAATCTTCTCTCTCCTTTATTTAACATATGCAGATTTTAATAAAAAGGTTACAACTGTAGCGAACGCGATGTTTTTTTTTCCATCGCGTATTCTAGATGAGGCGCACATATTTGCCGCTAGTAATGTGAGACGGAAGGCTCATTACCAAAAATGTTCTTTACATTAACATTAGAGTTTTGGTAACAGTTGTTTATATGGCAGCTCTAGCGGTAGTCACATTTAAATGCAAACGTGTGTTCTTTGTTCATTTTCTAAGCCTTAAATTCGAACCTAATTTGATAAATCTATCATGGAATTGCAACTCATTTATGGAAACCGAGCGTGCCTGGAGTGCAGAAAGCGCCCTCCTAGCATCCCACAAGACGGGAATGCCAGGGTACAGAGTGCGCAACGAAGTTTGACACTGATCGTCGCGATCAGTCGCGATAGATTCTGATAGGTCAAGATTTCTCGGGCAAGCAGATATCGCGATACGCTATCATTCAAACTTCGTCCCACACCTCGTGACTTGGCATTTCCGTCTGACGCAACAGTCGGGGGTGGTCAGTTTCAATATTGCTCAATTAGGCCCATTTTAGCGATTTTAATAAAAACGAGGATGTAATAAAGCTTGCTATCCACCATATCAAATAGGGCGTTACGTGCACCATAACCGCGATTCTATTATGAGGCAGACCGCAGTGGAGGACTCTGGAAGGTTGGACCAAATGCGGTTCTTTAACGTGTACGTAAATATAAGTACACCGGTGATTTCGCATTTCGTATCCATTCAAATGTAGCCACCGAGGCCGTTATTCGATGCCGCGGCCTCGTGCTCAGCAGCCCAGCAGGATAGCCAGCAAGCAACCATGACCGATTTACTTCCGTATCATTCCATGTAAACAACAGTCCCCAAGGCTTTAATATCAAAAACTGGTTAACATTTTTTTTTTGGTAAATTAGGAAGAGACGTTATTTGTGGCAAAGCCGGCTAAGTGTGTCCGCCTCGCCTGCCTTGGCACTCCCCTGCAACTTCTACGAAATTCCATTGTAAAAACACCACGCTGGTTACGCTCACGGCGTTTATATAAGAAACAACATAAATATAGTCTACAAAGGAAATGTAATTTCAGCGTGGTAAACTTGCCGCATAGCCTATAGTAGCGTTGTTGTGTTCTCTAGGGAGTTTTCACTGACAGATACTTGAGTTAGCCAATTACTAAACGTGTAATTACTATGCTTCGTTATTTATTTATTTATTTATTTATTTATTATACCTCAAAGGCCCCAGAGTTGGGGTAATACATGAGGGATGGGCTTAGTTTAACAAAACAGTGATTCTAGAGCAGCCTTGAAGCGATGTGCGTCGGAGTGGTGCGTGACGTCGACAGGCGGACGGTTCCAGTCCCTTGCGGTTTTCACAAAAATAATCGTAGAGGGGAGGTAGTCGGCGCCGGGGCTTTTCTATGGTTAATGCGGCTGTACTGACGATGAGCTAGTAATATAGCTGAAATCTGGAGTGGTGAATGATAGAATTTGTGAAAAAGACACAGTCTAGAAATAAGACGTCGTGATTCTAGATTAGTAACCCCGGCACGGGTTTTTAGTTCAGACACGCTTGCATGATAAGAATATTCAGAGTAGATAAACCAGGCTGCATGGTTTTGAACTGTTTACAGGGTATTAGAGAGGTTATGTTGATGAGGATTCCCGACAGATCATGCATATTTTAACTTACTGCGGACATATGCAACATACGCTAATAATTTTATTGATGGGGGAACAAGTCTTAGGTTTCGGCGGAGAAAACCGAGGGTTCGATTCGCGGCATTGGCTAAGTTAATGACATGATGTGACCAAGTTAGGGTAGTTGAAAAGGTTATGCGGAGATATTCATATCAGTCAACAGATGAGATTTTGGAGCCGTATAAGCTGTATTTCCCTCATTGGTGTTGCTGTCTGCGATGGAAAGAAGCTAGTGGGGTTTTTTAGTATATAAAAATATCAACCACTTGTTACACCATAATTCAATTTGATTTAGGTCATTTTGAAGCAAATCAATGGCTGAAGTGTTAGTTAAGCGTAGAAAAACTACACAATCATCTGCGCACAATCGGATATTAGAAGAGATCTCAATAGGAAGGTCAATATTGTAAATTAGAAAGAGTACTGGTCCGAGAACTGTGCCGTGTGGTACGCCCGAAAGTACAGAAGATCGTTGAGATGACTGCGCGCTAGCAAGTTCAAACTGCTGTCGGTTAGTGAGAAAGCTACATGTCTAGTCTAGTAAAAATGGATTAATCTTGAGACGGGAAAGCTTTAGGAGTAGCTGTAGGTGTGGAACATTGTCAAATGCTTTTCCAAAGTCTAAGAAAATCGCATCTGCAGGTACGTTTAAGTCGAGGTTAGAACTTAGATCATGACGAAATAAAGGTAGTTGGGTGTAACATGAAAGACCTTTACGGAAGCCATGTTGAGCAGGATGAAATAGGTTATTGGATACTAAAAATTTTACGATCTGACAGTAAATAACATGCTTCATTAGTTTGCGACAAACACTGGTGAGTGAAATGGGACGATAACTACAGCACAACGACGGAGGACCTTTTTTGGGGACTGGAACAATCTTGCCTGCTCTCCACTCTTCCTTCACCACTCCTGATGACAATGATTGCTGAAAAATAGCACATAACATCGTGCTCACATTTGTTTTGGTGTTTTTCAGCATTTTAACATTTATTTCATTGACACCAGACAATGATGCAAGTTTTAATGAATCAATTAGTTTCTCAATGCCGTAAGGACTAAAGGTAATATCAGGCATGACTGCATGATCGAAAAGAGGAAAGCGAGGTAATATGTTAACAGGTTCAATTGTGAAGAAGGAAGAAAAAGTACGCTTAAGTTTTGAGCAATTTCACAATCGCGAATACGATGGTTTTGTTCATCAAACAGAGCTAATGGCTGGGAGCTACTAGGGTTAATAACCTTCGAGAATTTTGGGGGGTTATTGCTTAACGCAGACGGCAGCATTTGCAAAAAAGTGCGTTTTTCTTTATTAGCTAGAGCTTCGAATTCTTTTTCTGCAAAGTAATATTTATCCCATGTGCTTGCGTTGTGAAATTCCTTAGCCGAGCGAAAATTCCTTTTCTTTTTATTGTTAAGACGTTTTAGTGTGATATTAAACCACGGGGATGTCTGTTTTTCGGTTAGGATGATAACGGGTGCGTACCTGGCGAACACATAGAGAAATTTGTTTTCCAAAAGCAGCCATTTAGTGTCGACAGAACGCATCAAAAAACTGGTGTGGAATGAAGCAGCAAAATGTGCTAGTTCCGAGTTAATTATTGAGTAATTCTCTTTGTTATACAGTCTGATCACTTTATCTTTGTAGGTTGTGTAAGCTGACAGGAGTACGATGCAAGAATTATGGAATGATCACTAAGACCAGGTAGATGCGTCATTGCATATAGTTTGTCAGGATCAGAAGCAAGTGGAACTAAAATACTAGTTCATAAGTTTTTTTTTGTATATATGAGGTCTCTATTGTTTATTAAACGTGAAAGAGCTGTCATAACCCATATATGCCTAGTGTCCTATATGTAGGACACTGAAATTTTTCAAATAACTCGAAAATTTTTTTTGTCAAAAAGCTAGCGCCCCCTAGGGGGTGTTTCTGAGGCTATGGCCTTCTCGCGTGCAAGTCTTGGTTAGCGTGGGAGCACAGCTCGCCACGTGCTTGCAGTTTCAAAATCGGCGTTCCGCGTGAGCTTCAACGAACGCCATGCCGAGAAAGAAAATGTAAGTAATATAAATTGAAATGATTTTTGATGTTTTCGAGATTTTTGTCAGTTATTCCTGAGTAATTGAATATGCTGTGAAAACAATGTCAATGTGGTATAGGCAACATATTTTTGTTTACGATCTGTCAAACAGCGGTGTCCTATATGTAGGACGCTAGGCAGATCGGGGGTCGCTGTTGTGTCACTCTGGAACGCGCGATGCGTCGCGCGCGTAGCGTTGAAGTAGCATAGTAAAATACATGTGGACGTATGGCAGAAACTTTTTTTTTCCAATTGCAGTCAGAAGATTCCCTGCAGTTCATTTTACCGCAGAAGAGATCCGCAAACGCTCAACGACATTCTAAACCAGATTGACGCTGGGGAAGATGTACCGTCTACGGTGGCCATTCTTCCGCCCGAAAATCACGCGGCGGCAGTGACAGATGAAGAAAGCGGTGATGAAGAATGCAACAGCATGGACCATCTGCCGGGGAGCACTCTTCGTGCTGAAGTTCTGGACACTTGTTCAGAGTCAAGTGAGGACGAGAACGACCAGGAGCCACCAGCTAAGCAACAGAAACGACGTGTCAAGTGGGATAAACGCGATTTGAACGCGAGTTTCCCAACTCGCCACTCGTGTGATTCAGACTCCGCTGAAGGAGCACCGCTAACTCCAGTAGAGGCATTTGAAAAATTTTTCGATGATGAAGTCATCAACCTGCTTGTTGCAAACACCAACACCTATGCACAACACAAGAATCGGTTGTTGAACGTGAACGCAGGTGAGATGAGATGTTTTCTCGGCATTCTGCTTCTCAGTGGCTATGTGCCGGTTCCAAGGCGTCGCATGTTGTGGGAAAACTCACGTGATTCTCATAATGAACTCGTCGCGAACTCTATGAGGCGGGACCGATTTGAAGCCATTTTCAGCAACCTACATTTGGCTGACAACAACAACCTAGTACAAGAAGACAAATTCACAAAACTGCGACCACTGTTTAGGCTCTTGAATGAACGGTTTCTGTTGTATGCTCCATTACTAGACTGCTTCAGCATTGATGAAAGCATGTGCGAGTACTTCGGAAAGCATGGATGCAAGCAGTTTATGAAAGGGAAACCAATCCGATTTGGCTATAAATTGTGGTGCATTTGCACCCCATTGGGCTATTTGCTTTCTGTTGAGCCCTACCAAGGGAGGTATGGCGTCAATGTGAATGATAAAAACAAGCTTGGTCTAGGAGGGTCTGTTGTTACAGAAATGGTGTCCAGGTTGAAAGAAAGGCTTGATTACTGTTTTCATGTGTTCTTTGACAACTTCTTTTCAAGTCTCAAACTTGTTAGAATGCTTTCGTCAATGGGTGTCAAGTGCACAGGCACCGTGCGGGATAACCGAATAGAAAACTGTCCCATCCTGACGCAGAAAGAAATGAAAAGCAAGAATCGAGGCTTCTACGATTACAAAGTCGACGCTGAATCTGAAATTATTGTATGTCGCTGGAAGGACAACAGCACAGTGACCGTCGTCTCAAATGCTCACGGGGTCGAGCAAACACAAATGGTGAAAAGATATTCGAGAGAAAACAAGTCCGAAGTCACGGTGGAGCAGCCGTTCTTGATTTCGAGCTATAATGGCAACATGGGAGGAGTTGACAGACTAGACCAAAATATTTCAAAGTACCGCACAGCCATTCGAGGAAAGAAGTGGTATTCTTCACTCATGACATATCTGGTTGATGCATGTGTGAATAATGCATTCCAGTTGTACAGAATTGGAACGACCAAAACAGAGCTCCTCTCATTTCGAAGGACGATAGCGATGTCGTATATGAAGAGTTATGGCACCAAGCCATTGCGTGGAAAAAGCCGGCAATCTTTACTGGAAGCCCAAAGCCGATTTGACCGCATTGACCACACAGTGATTCCTCAAGAGAAGCAAACAAGGTGTGCTCATTGCCATGAGAAGACCACGACACGTGAAAAATGCGACATCGGAGTCCATCTGAAATGTTTCAAATTGTACCACTCAAAGGAGTAGTATATGTGCCTAGTGTCCTATATGTAGGACGGCT
Organism: Dermacentor variabilis; assembly: GCF_050947875.1. Taxonomy (NCBI): domain Eukaryota; kingdom Metazoa; phylum Arthropoda; class Arachnida; order Ixodida; family Ixodidae; genus Dermacentor; species Dermacentor variabilis. The sequence continues at coordinate 95,765,765 of NC_134577.1, forward strand.
ACAAAAACGCAGTTCGAAAAATTTTTTTTTGAATAAAAGGTTGATTCTACTTTCTGAGGTGCCAGAAGCAATTATTACGGGAAAATAAATCACTTTTCTTAATTTCCCCAAGTTCAGGCATATATGGGATAATTTTCTTTGACGTTGAACTCGGGCCCATTGAACAGTGTTATGTGAACGTTAGCTTGGCTATGGGCTGTGGTAATTTCCTTTCACCTCTGTGAGAGAAAGAAAACGAATTAAGGACGATTACGATACTCCCTAATGTGAAATCAGAGCGCAGCTCTATACGTATTTTAATTTCGCGATATATTAGCATGCGCGCACAATCTGTCTTCTGCGGCACTTTACAAAAGGAGGCACACAACGCGTAGGCGCGTCAGAACGAGCACGTAGAAGGAAACAGATTTACGGAGACAACGCTTACCTTCACCAATAGATTTTATTTTCGCACGCGTCCATAAATGTATACCGAAAGAGCCTGACCAACCGAGACAAAATGAACATTCGCTCGTACATGTCGATGAATCATAGTGTATAAAGTACGATCAAAACATACGCTGCAGTAGTTACAACAATAAACCGAGAAATCGTATCTCTTATTAAGGAATCGACACTGATGGCTTGCACGCGGACTTTTCCTCTAATTTAGCAATTTCATAGGCCTCCACAATCTCCATTGTCATCATGGTACGAGCCCTTTACCAAACAGAAGTACTTTCAAACATGGGTTTCCAGGGACAATTGGGGAATAATTGGCGAAATGGCCCGAGATTACAGCAATGACGGTGTATTGATGCTGTTTTTGTGTCTGGTTGATGCATATGCCCGTTATACCAATATACGTTCTTCCGCATGAATGGAGAGTGGCATAGACAACGTAATGAGTGCGGGTTAGAAATTGTTTGCGATCTTGAGTAGAACATTTGTTCCTTTTGTAATTCTCTGAATAAACCTGTTTGCAGGGCTTCGGTATGCGCTCAGGTGGAGAAAAAACCCCGTCTACTCCGACTTGACGACTATTCTTGTCAGATTACGCGATATACAATGAATGTGTGTTACTACAGAAACTTTGACCTTGCCGTGCTACTGCTTCCATTAGATACGTTTTTATACTTGCTGCTCAAACTACCTGCGACAGAGTTGTGCATAAGCATTGGGTAACCAGAATCTGCCAGGTGCATGGCCCGATCTCTGAAACTGGTTTCCACTTTTTGGTCAGATGACTTCATGAGATAATTATTGATACAAGATGTTACTATTGCGTGTTTCACGAGTTTTCGATGAGCGGCATGATATGGTAGGAATGGCTTATTGCCTATTGGCTCAAAACTTCAGCTGACCTTTTCTGGTGACATGTACAATACAAAGTTTAAAAACCTTCAAAAATAGCCTACCAAAGACACCAAAGACAAAGCAGACATTAAACCAGGTTAGAGTTTTGAAACTACTATGTCAAAATTAGGTGATTCGTTATTCGAAGTAATGAAACAATTGTCAGCACATCTGAACGCTTTCATGACATTGGTGTTATTTTTCAAGCATTCATCAGAACCTGGTCACGGCTAGCTAGATATACGTCACTTAAGTAGGGGGCTATACATGACCTAATGCATGTACCATCTTCTTGTTCGACACCATTTGTCTCCCATGTCACGTAAGTCGACTTAACATATAAAGTAAAAAGTTGTAGAAATTTGTCGCAACAAAATGGAAGTGTTTTGAAGTCGAAGTGCTCCAAACTTGTCAGTGCAACCATTTTAACATGTCATGACGCCAATATGCCCGAGAGAATAGTAAAGGTGTTTTAAGTCAACAGAAAAACCGGCAAGGTTCTTGTGTTGCCAGTTTTTAAAGAATCCCGCCACTTCTTCTCACTTAGTTACCAAAAATGGGTCGTCCATTGGCAAGAGTCTTAAGTACCTTTGTAGAAACGTTGCTACGTATATCTGCCAGGTTGCATTCTCTGACTTTAACACTCGGATGGGACAGGCCCCCTTTACGCTTTTTCGATAGACCGGGATAAGCCACCTGATTTGAAACTTTTGCAAAACTTCTTTGTTTCATCATTTTTCTTTCATATGTTTTCTGTCTTTGTGGGCCCTGAAAATTGACGAAATGGCCTCACGAGCTTTTCAATTTAACATCGTCCATTTTATCACAAAGAAACCGCCCTGCCTATTAGCGGTGATGAGTGTGAGCGCATTCTCTTTTTGTGAAATTAATAGTCTTATTCAAGCAGAACCCTTCGCTAAGAGGATGCGCCCGCGCTGGCACCATCCACTCCCTCTGATAAACACATTTACGGCTGGGTTTGAGGTACTCGCATTGATACTTGTCATAGCATTGCTAACAGATCAGGAGCAGATTTCCTTCGCTAAGTAGCGTACTTGGGCTAACACTTGAGTACGTGCTATACAAATGCGTAAGGCTGCTTTAGTTCGGCTGCTACTTCACCTTTGCTAATAATTATTATTATGTTATGTATGGGGACCATTCGCTGCCATTCCGCATGATGTTATAGAATTATAACGATTACGTGTGTTAGACTCTCACCGCAAGAACTGGTTTCTTTTTCCGCACCACAGATTTTTTAAATTTCATTGATTTTCCTTTTTTTGCTATCACCTAGACGCGAACACGGCAACATCACAAATTTTTGTTTGTAGTGCTGCCTATCATATACAATTACTCTATTATAACGATGGCGTGTGTTAAAATGACCAATTAGGCATTTATTATGCAGAGATAAGACATCACTGCATAGATAGGCTATGCTGTGGTACTTACCAAGTAACGCCTGTGACTTCCTGTAGGACTATCGAAAATTCAAGTTTATTCGAAGTTTAAGATATGTTGGGGTTACTTAAGACGGCACTGTGTGGCATGTGACAATGCAGGAGGCACTGAACACTTTCTGTGGTTGTGCCCAAATTCTAAGAAGGGGGGACTTCCCTCTATAATCTCCAAGAATATACAGGGGAGTCATAAAAAGGCGTTTTAGGGAGTTACAAGGAAGTAAGAATGGAGTCACACAAGGGAATTATACTAGGGACCTTCCGCATGCATGTCTGAATCAGCTTGTACACCCCGCAGTATCTCTTATAGCCAGCAAAGAAACTTCAGGTCTTCTCTTCGGATCGTTAAGAGAGACTGGTCTGACGGACATATCAAACACCGCACTGACACTACGACGGAAACTTGGACTGAGCAATTGCCGGCCTTAATAGCCCGCTTAACCAAGCCTGTTGTTACAACTCACCACCACCACCACCACAAACAGCTCCCAAAGAAATGGGGAGATATTTTATTGTCCTTTTAATTTTAACGGTTTGTAACCTGCACTGAAGCCAAACCAATTTTTACTCCTTTAAACCTTGCGTCGCCAACGGAGACACGTACCTGCCACGCAGTGGTCCTTTCCTCAAATCTTGGTACGACAGAATATTTTGTTTTACTGCGACAGCAATCATTTGAACAATCCAACCGCCTTTCTGTAGTTGTCGTCCGCGTCGCCGTGGTGATCCGTATCAAGTGCAAGGGCGATAACGTCGTCGCCACGCACCGCATGCTGTATGTGCGAGTGAAAGCATGCGAAGGTGAGCCGGTGATGCGGCTCAATCTCGCGCGTGCAACGCAGGAAAGCATTGATGAAGCGCACCATCTTCCGTCTCACGCTACGCAAAGGGGAGGGGGCGGGGGGCGTACTAATTTGGCGGCTGTTGCGTATGGTACGGCGGCGCGGACCCTGTCTTGAAAGCGATCTACGCTGAGGACAAAGTGCGCCGAAGGCTGTTAGCTTTTTCTGCACTATTTTGTTGCCGAATAGCTTACGTTGAAACCTGAGGCAACACGAAGCTCAATTCGTTCACTCCTGGAGCCGCGCTTCTTCACTTCATCGTCTTCACAAGTTTCTACGCTCATGGAGTGAAATGTGCTAATTGCTTGCGCGCGTGTGCCACACTCTTGTAATGTAGTTTACAAGTGCAAGGTGACAAGCATATACGACCAATAAAACTACTATTTTTACTTAGTATAGCTGTCTTCTTATGTTTCGGTACTCAAGGCCTTAAGGGCTTCGCTCAAGTTCTTAAGGACGTGTGAATTGTGCGACCGCCTTTGACTATTGTTGCGCGTAACATCGCGTTACTGTGCGCATTTTTCTTGTTTTTTTTCTCTCTCTTACTTCTCCTTTTAGTCCCCTTACCCCTTTCCCCACCAGCACAGGGTAGCCAGCCGGTATTTACACTGGCTAACCTCCCTGTCTTTCCTTTCCTTTTGTCTCTCTCTCTCGGTCTTCTCATTTGTCCTCGTAATCAATGCTTCGCCTTTCGGAAGAGACAGCGACTTTTTCTAATGCTACCAATCATCTACTATTGCACTGTTATAACGATAAGATGTGTGAACTTGAACAAATATGCATCTATTTTGCATATACAAGGAGTCATGGGACGGACAGATATATTTGGAGTACTCGCCAAAGAATACTAACGTGCGCTGCTGTGCATGGTTCGAGTCACATGTATTTTGTTGCTTTTGTTTTTCAAAAGCTACTAATAATCCATTAATTTACGTTAACTATTACGTTTTCTAACCTGACAATATATACATTTATATTTCAGATATAAGGCGCCATGAGTCGGGAGCATTTTCTTGGGGTACTCACCAAACTAGCTTTACGCATTAAAATGGGTAGTTTCACCGGAAGGACGAAGCACTGACTATAAAGGCTTCGCGAAGGCGCGATATGAAGGCTTAGCGTAGCGCTTCAACTTCTCGGACATTGTTCTAACCACTCGGGTGACCGACTAATGAAAATGCGACATACGCGGTCGTACCAAATTATTTGGCACCCTGAAAAGCTCTAAGGCACCATGTAGACCCTGTAATCGCATCGCACGGACGCCACTATGCCACCCGTAATGAGTCACGCCGTATTTATACTATTATAACGAGAGTATATCTTTTTGTAAATAATGATTGTCATAACGTCTTCTTTTTTTTTTGCCTCGCGACTATGGATGCCCTGAAAAGGCCAGAGCTCGCGTTCTAACTGCGATACTAATTTTTGAAGTTTGGGAAATTTTGGGGTTGGTGAATTTGAAATCTAGGGGTGGGTCAAGTTAAATTTGAGAGTGGGTCAACTTGAAGTTTCGGTGTGAGTGAACTGCATTTTGGGGTGGGTCAACTGATATTCGGAGGTGGGCTTACTTGAAATTTGTGGGTGACCCAATTGAAATTGGTGGGTGCGCTTACTGGAAATTTGCATGTGGGCCAACTAAAATTTATGTGTTAGTCAGGTTGAAGTTTGGGGCTGGTGAGTGGCCCAACTGCCTTATATATGTATAACTAGGCGTGCTTACGCGCAGAATAACCTGGCTGGAACAGTCAACATTACTGTTTGGCGCTGGGCCCAATTCTTTCTTGTTAAGAAAGAGGGAATTGAATAACATGAAATTTACAAAACAGTGTTCACTTTGGGTGTTTGTTGGAATTTACTAAACTATAAAATAGCGCTTAGTACATTATGAACAAAAGCAGCGGACCGAAACTTCACCGTCAACGAAACTTTATTGCCCAGAAGGACAAAGCAAAAGCTTGAATGCAAGTGCACATTTCATTATCGTTTATTTATCGTTATTAGTGCACGTTATCGTTATAAGTGCACATTTTATCGGTTATTATCGGTCATTATTTTCGGGTTTGAGGTTACAACTTCATAGAAAGCAAGTAACTGACAATACCGAACACATTCTATGCGAGGTGGAACGTTGGGTCCCGGCTAGTGGTTGCTCAAACTATGCAGATTGGCCATCAGGTGCTGATATAGATTTTTTTTCAGGTACACACAAACTCGTTTACCCCTATACTTATTGTTCCTGCCGCACTCCCTGGTTGCAGTATCTGCGCTTTCCTGCTTGGAATCCGAAATCAAATCTTCCTAAAGGTGTCTTGATCACCTCTACCTCGGAAGAAGAAGCCTTATGAATCAATTTGAGGAGCGTCTTCAGCTACAAGCCGTTCGTGCCACCGTGATTCGTATTCGCTTTTACACGAAAGATCCTTCGATTTATGAAGCAATAAAATTAACACTCTCCAGACAAACCAATTCAGACAGTACATAATGCTCAAATTACATTCTCGACGCGATTCAAACATAAGGAACGTTCTCCAAAGTCGCATAGGCAACTGATATATTGGAATCTATAGTAAGAGTAGCCATCATGAAGCGATTATTGTAAAACACCAGAAGGCTTTCCATGTAGCGAGTGACATATGTATTATGTATCTGACAAGCAAAACGCCGCTATTTGCGCCATGTCAGCCGTGTGACGCCGCAACATACTGCCCCAGTGAAGGGCGCAGTTCGATGTTTCAGGTATCTGCACAGACTTCTGCAAACCAAACAAAAAATACTACATAAAATGACGATAAGGATACGGATTATGAAAAAGAATTGAGGGAATAGTGAAAAATACCTTTCGAAATGTTCACTTTCTTACCTTTGCCTGGCGAGGCACATGAGCGAAATTTTTTTATAGCTACACATGTTTTAGTTTTAACAATATACTCGAATAAATGAATATACGAAAAATAGTGGCCTCAAATTTTATATGGCCAAACATCATGATTTACGAAGCGCTAGGCTTCTCAGAATAACCCTTAAACAATTTCTTGTTTGTCACTCCACCAAATATTTTGTTTAGAATTGCTCAAACTATCTAAATAATATGTAATTAAAAAAATATGTTCACGGTATTGCTGCGCCATTTCCCCAGTTTTTCTTGTTCTAAACGATGGTGTTCATTTCTTGCCTATTCCAGTTACCATATAAACTTATCAAAGTTTGGTGTTTCGACCGTGAACAAGCATGCGTGTATTGACAGTGAGCTGTCTTTCCTAATCGTAATTATAATAATAATCATCATCATATTTTCAAGTCTGCCGCAAGACAAAGGCCTCACCCTGCGTTTTACAATTACCCATTTCTTTCGCTACATGGCTCCAAATGGTGGCTTTCATGCGTAATGTCTTTCATATGTAACATAACGTTATGGATACCTGTAGCTTTCTTTAGTATCAAATTTTGTAATGCGTACGCTTTTATTTCGCGTACGAAAACCGGAAGCGTGTTACGGCCGTTATTTTTAGGGGAAATATGTTCGGCATTGTCCACAAATAGAATCCAACGCACACATGGTTCTAGTTTAAACATACTTCCGACCTACTACGAACTGTTTCGCAATGTCTCGCAAGGACATTGTCTGAGAAGCATTCACCTACATTGATCTGAAACATTGCTCATTTCGGTCTCCAAATCGAAGGTCCGGCTATGCATCCCATGAATGTAGAACAACTGCTCACTTTTGGTTTTAACGTGTTTTTTTTTTGTCTCATGGATGCGCTTCTACTGAGCTTACCTAACACAGTGCATACGTGTATGCAGCGTACCAGCAAAGTGTGTAAAATTTATTACTATTTAAGATATGTCGTAAGCAATCATGCCTCATTCCCTTGCATCTACTGTGTAAATAGAATTACTTTTCGTGCTCGCCTTGATGTTAATTATGTGCCAAATTATGTGCCAAACTACGCTGTTGACGATGGGTGAAAGGACATGTGGTATCAGTCAAGCGGCTGTTCATGCGGCTGTGATAGAGCCTTCTGTGCGACGGATTGCTCAATCTGCGTACATTTTTTAGAATAATATCAATACCATGAGATGCCAAATATATTTCAGCAGTTTTCTTTTTGCCATATTTTACAGCGTAAGCTACTATGGGCTTAATCCAATGGCCGTTTCGGTTCGCTATGTTGTCTGCTGCCACCACCGGTGTCCGTTACAGCTATCGCAAGGAATTAGAAAAAAAGAACCAGTTTCCACAGCGATTGAAGCAGAGAACTCGAAGCGAGTCAGCTATGTACCACTGCGCCATGCCAACGCTTGCCAGCTGCTGCTGCATCATGCCCCATAAAAGCGTCCTAACGCACGAGGAGTAACGCAATGTGTGATGCATGTCGCGTATGGTAGATGCGTGCAGAGTTTGCGTTGCAGCTGCGCTGTATTGCACCAGGTGTCATGACATCTAGCAGTTCCATTGTATCACCCTATGCAACAAGGATGGGACATGTGCACCGTGTAGTCTCGATACCAGTGTTTACACTTCGACACACGTGATGGCGCATCCTCGCATGGTACCAACCGCTGCTGAAGAAGCGAATCGTAGACCTGCGCGCGTGGCTGCAACCAGCCAACGTCCGGCACACCAGACAGCTGTGCAGAGAGCAGGACAAGCCTCAGCCCGCCGTCGACCGCGTGCGGACAGTATCGTTCGTTCTCGTGAAAACGACGCAGCGAAACTTCGCCACCAAGACCGTCTAGTGCGTGCTGCCGAAAATGTGGCCACGTAGCTTCGCCGCTAAGAACCTCAAAGCAGGCTGCCGAAGAGGAGGCATGGCAGCTTCGCCGCAACACGCCGCTCTGCTATCGTAACACTTGCCATGCTTACGTTGTGACTGTGCTGCATGTGCCGCGAAGGGCTGTGATATAATTTTTTTTCGCGATTCGGAACCATGTCTTGAGAACGCGCGTGGTGCACTTTGTGAATCTTTCAAGCGCAAAGCATGATACTAAAATTTCTGCCATCAATTTTATGTGTTTTTTTTCATCATGGACTGTTCCTGACGCCTACTTTCGTGCTAGTAAAGTATTAACGACGGTAAATATTTAGACAGGTAGAGACAGACAGAGAGAGAATGGTTTGATACGAAATGCTGGGAGGTCAGCCCCAGACACATTTCTCTAGGCAGGTACTCCGCGTTGAGGGAAGAGGAAGAGGGAAAGAAAGAAGGAAGAAAAAAGCGTAAGATGGGTGAAGATGATGCCAGCAGTAAGAAGTAAAGCATACAACAAGCAACTTTGACTTTTCGAAGCCTAAAGTGCCGGCCCATACTTTTAAAAAATCAAGTCAGGCCCGGATGGCCTTAAAACCCTATTTAACATCTGGCCAAGGGCCTGAAATAACGTCCTCCGACAGCGGCGGCCTACCGAGGCGCCTAATGTCATTATACAACTTTAGACGCCCTTCCATGTTTGGATTGTTGTCTCACAGCACGTGACCTTTAGTCTCGTTCACACTGCACAGATAGGGACACTCATATTGTCACATGAGGTGCACGTGCTCATAGCTGCATAGTCATCATACTGAAAGTAATAGAAGCCTTTTCGAAATTAAGCGCCTCAGTGGTATACAAGGCTTACAACTGCAACATGAGTATCAGGGCTCCTGCTCAATATAAGGAAGCAAATATAATAAGCATAGTGGATTAAAAAATGCATTACCCAGACTTATCCTACTCAGTAAAAACTGAGCGTAGTACCTTATGAACAAGGTTGCCTTTTTCACTTGCATGATTTCTTTGCACACTGAGAAATATTTTTGGCATTGATTACCTTCGTAGCGTTTGTCGTATAAAAGGCATCATTTCATTCACAGCATAAATATTTTTGTTTGTGTACTTATGAGTTTTTTGTTTAAAAAAGTACGTGCACGCATGGGTGAATTTAGTTCTTGCAGCTGTGTTTTTTCCTACTTATACTTTATAAAATGGGGTAGTGCATACTCTGGGTCTTCTAATCTGAGCCCAATATTATTTGCTCGTTAGGACAAATGTGTTAATAACCCATTGGCCATCAGTGTTATTTAAGGTACTGTACAATATATAATGGGCTCTAGACAATTTATGCTGTGCACTAAATTCTAAAAGTATAAAATATTGTACTTCCTTGTTGTTGAACAGTATTGCCACCTCTCGACAAATTTTGATCGAATACAGCGTAAATTGCTCGTCACAGATAATTGGTTTTATTCACCCCAATTCCAGCTTCCAACACGTCGAATCGCCTTCTTTGGTAGCCAATGGCTTACCTATTTGGTGTTGTGCAATTGCGTTGTCATTTCAACTAGGCAGAATCTGTTTGCGAAAACCTCGAATTCTCATATTCTTGTTCTCTTTGACCTATTAAGGTCAAGCGAAGACCCCGTCATGCAATGTGGAAGTTTTTTCTGGGGCTCCATTTGAGCAAACAATTATGGAAGAAGATATCACATCTCCATTCCAGCCATTTTACACACGTGCCACCAAGAGCTTCACCTTTCATTGGCACGGTTCGCCTGGGGTGAGGGAGCTGCCGATAAACCGCATGTGCTATGTTACCGGAGTCGCTCTTCTAAGCGCCTCAGAAATTCTGGAGGCATCGGACAGAGGTAATATTTTCTTTTAAAATACCCTACCCATCTTGTCAATAACGAAGCGCTCAGTTAGCTGCGCCAGCGCGATGAGAATTGACAATGGGTTTAGTTAGACTGGTCACCGCCTTTGGGAAAGATTTATTTTTCGAAATTCTTATTTCGTCGTAAGTTAATCACCGCAATCAAGAAAATCATTATTTATGTCTAGCCTGATTATGAGACACAATATTATTGGGTTACGTCTTATATTATTATTCCCGTAGCCGACAATGTTTTGCAGCTGTTGATTTCTTTTGTCAATCTTAGACCATATCCTCGTGGATATTAACTGTTCATTTATTTCTTCGAAATTTGTTACCATCGGTATACTTCTTTTTTGAGATATGATTATTGAGATCTTCGAGACCTGCAAGTGGAATGAGAACGTGAATCAGGAATATTCCTTGTTCATAATATGGTGAAACATTGGTTTAATTTCTTTATTATACGCAGGTCCCCTAGGATTCTTGTTTCATGCCGTATACTTTGCAATTTAGGGTCTTCAACGCAAAAAGAAATTAGGTGGAGCTGTTTTCATATATTCATATTTCAAATAGATATGTCTGAGAGAGCATTACTCCTGGCGTGAAATAGGAGAATGTCACTGATGCTCCAAAGCAGATAAGTGCAGAAAATAGCGATAGAAAAAGTTATCAGTCAGTCTTTCCTAAATTGATTTGTATGGCCATTGTTTTCTTATTTCTTGCTATCAGCGTATTTGTATATCACATCAGTATAGTGTTCAAAGTACTGCGTTGAATGCATTCATGTCTATTACATTTAAATACGTCCCGAACTAACCTCGGGCTGGTTGAACAAACACAGCTGGCGCGTAGCATACGCTGCGCTGAATATGTCAGCGAAATGCGCCAGGCGTGTGAGGCGTGGAAAACAGAGCAGTAAAACATCGGTGGTCTCCTTCCGCTGCCTCCGTGCCTATTCCCGTTTCTTTTCGCGAAGGCGATTTTCACAGTCACACTGCTGTTCTTCGTCGGACAGGGCCGCGATCCGCGATCCGAGATCTTTGTTCGATACGCGTTCAGTTTGGCTGCGCAAAGTCGCAAATTGTCAGTATGCAAAATTTGTGAGAACAGGGCGGAGAGAGCAGCCAATCGGCAAGCGGTCAACTCCCCGGAAGTTTACTTCAACTCGTTTCGCGCCTTGCGCAGTATATTACAAAAGATGTTTCTCGTCTTCCAATGAATGAATTTTTTACCTAACAAATGCATTTTTTTCTTCTCAAAATTAAACACATTTTTAAATAGCAATACGTGTGACTACTACAATTTAGAACTATTTGCTTCTCTGCGTTGAACCTAGGTGGTGTCGCGCACTGCGAGGAATAAAAAGAAACGACGTGGACAGTGGCGCACATTTGAAGAGGCAACAACAACATTGCATTGGCTCGCTGGCACCCGATGATGTGGTTGGGTTCGCCGCACAAGCAGCGCACTCTTTGTTTCGAGAAACGAAAGCGCCGCCGGAAGCCGCTTTCTACCATTTCTTCAAACGCGTTTCGCATCTCCACTGTTTTATTTCATTCTCAAGCAAGGCCAATGCAGCAACCGAAGTACCCGTCGCAAACGCAATTTGTCTAACTAAACTATGCATTGAATCTGAACGTGCCATTCCGCTGCCAAAGCCGCCGTTTAGTTCCAATACAGTCCACCAGTTGTGCCATGCGAAGCCTGTCTCGTACGGAGCGTATGATCGCCCCAAACTTCCCAACTTCCATCGTGTTCGGAGCCTAGCAGACGACGTGTAAGCTGCAAGATGAATTACAGGAGCGTGTCGTCATTTTGACGCCACCAATATGTGGCCGCGACCCGCGACCCACGGCTGGCAACGTCGGCGTGTAGTAGGCCAATCGCGCGCGTCGGTAAAGGCCGATCCACTGGACGGATCAAATTGCTCTTTTGCACCACGGTCCGCGCATCACGTGATAGGACGTCACCATTTCATGCGAAGCGCCATTGGCCCGCGCATGACCGCGGCGCTCGCTGTCCAACAAATCGTCGAGGCTTTTCCCGCTTCAGTTTTGGCGGCAGACAGCATGTAAAGCGCAGCGATTTTGGCGTAGCCAACGAATGTTGTCCGGAAACAGAGTGTCTTCAGCGAAATCCAATCTTGTTCTCAGCACAGCAAAAGCCAGTCGCTTCATGTCCGCCGTTCCGCCTACGCGTACGTGCAGCAGATATATTTTTTCAACACCGTGTCCTCTTGGAGTGATGAGGAGGTTTTTATTTTGCATTCCTCGTTGAGCAGTTCCCGGCTTTGTGGGACTCGAGCCGGAATGATTGCAACGATAACGCGAAAAATGGTTAATGTAGCTGCTTGCTGTGCTCTGCCGTCTGCTATGGCGGTCCGCCATGTGGATGTGCTCTGCGCGGGGCTGGACAGCGGCGGGCCGTGATGTCGCATCACTTGACGGATCGGCCCACAGACTTGGTCCGTCGTGTGGATCGGCCTTAACCGAATGAAGGCGCCGAACAACCATCTCCGATCGCACCCCAAAAGGCAGCTAAGCGACGGTCCGCGTCCGTCGACCGGAGCGCGCTCGGGCTTAGCGACTTTCCGCCACCTTCGCATGCATTCCCGCATGTGCTCACGCCGTCGCTATTATATGGCAGGCTGCTCTTCATAGGTGCACAAGAACGGAAGGCGCTACGTACCATGCGTTGTATATATGTGGTTGTCGAATAAAGGTGTGTGGCATTATTTCGGTCAACGCGGCTCCGAGTCACTTGGGTAGACGCAGCTAGCGTCTATCAGCACCCCCACATCGCACATGGTGCCAGAAGTGGGACGCAGCAAGGAGACGAAAGCATCGTTGCTTTTCATTCCGTGTTGCGAAACGTGGTAAAAAGATGCAACTACGTCTCAGCGTCCATCTAGGACAGGCTCGTTCGAGACCGATTTAGCGTTGGTTTGTTGGACAGCACGTTATCCGAACAACTCTGCCGCACTTGCGACTTGACGCTTGACAAAACGCTTCTGCATGCACGGCTGCACGAAGATGCCAAACGAGAAAGACGTGAGCGAGAAAGCCAGTTATCTGGGCAAGTCGCCGTTGATGTAGAGAAACACAGGCCAACGAGAAGGCCGTCACGTAATCAACCGTTGGGATCAAGAGAAACGCCGGCGCGGACATATCGTGTCACTTCTGCGGACGAGATGAGAATCGGCGGTAATTTTGACCTGCCAACAAAGCTGTTTGCAAGTTTTGCATAAAGAAAGGACACTTCGAAGCAGTTTGCTTAGCTAAACATCGCTCGCAAACCCGACAGTCACATGCCATCGAGATGCATGCTGTCAACAGCAGTCATAAGGCAAAGGGTAAGCTTGTTTGGGCGCAGGTGAATGGGGTCCCCCTCAAGTTCACGGTCGACTCAGGAGCGGAACTTACCTTCGTTTCAAGCACTTCTTTCAGGAGTACAATCGCGTCTTCTCTCCGGTCCAGGAAACTGACCTTTGAAATAACAGGCCAATTCATAGCTACGTTGGAGTGGAAGAGCCACACCTGGGGGGGGGGGGGGGTTTACGGTCAGTATACGACATGCATTGGCTGTCTACACCTATACTAGGCTAACCTGCTATCTTGGCATTGGGAGTCGTGAAGTTCATCCACGCGTCACGGCGACCTGAAAAGCAAGGTAGCTATGCAGGCGACGCAACCTCTGGCCAGGACATCTTCGGAGGACTTGGTACCATAGGGGGGGTGAGTACATCATTCGACTCAAGCGAAATGCCCGACCATTTGCTCGCAGCGTACCTCTCAGAATTCTTATTCGTCTGTACAACCAGGTAAAGGAGGAGCTGCACCAGGTGGAAAAACAAGGTGTCATCAGGCGCATTACGAAGCCGACGCCACGGTGTGCCGGTCTGGTCGCAGTACCAAAAGCATCAGGCGGCATTCGAATATGTGTAGGCTTAACGAAGCTCAACAAAGAAGTTCTCCGTGAAAAGCATGCGGTTCCAACGGTCAAATGGGTGCTCGGGCAACTGGGTGACGCCAAAGTGTTCTCTAAGATGGACGCGACAGCTGGATTTCACTAAGTACGAATGTCCGGAGAACTCCAAGAGTATACAACATTCATCACATCATTTGGACGCTGCTGCTACTGTAGTCTACTTTATGGCTTGACTTCAGCACCGGAATATTGTCAGAGAGAAATGAATCGAATACTGGAGGGGCAACCAAATGTCGTCAACATGACAGACGACATCCTGTTTCTTTTTGGCAAAGATCGAGAAGAGCACGACAAGCGACTTGTGGAGGTTCTTGAACGTCTGAAGACAGCCGGAGTTAAACTCAGCAAGTCAAAATGCTGCTTCGGTCAAGACAAAGTAGAGTTTCCGGGTGTAGTGATCGACACCAACAGTATCTCACCAAGCCACAGCACACTCGAAGCACTGCGCAACATGGAGCCACCCAACGATATTGCTGGGGTTAGTCGATTCCTCGGCATGGCTAATCATATTCGTCGTTTCCTGCTCAACCTTTCGCTGACAACCGCCCCTATTCGTGCCTTGCTAGGCGAGCAAAATGCGTAGCAATGGGGACCGATTCAAGACACCGCTTTTAATCGGGTGAAAGGAATGCTCAACTCGGACTTCTGCATTGCTAAGTATAACCCCGGTCCTAATACCACTGTTTCATGCGACGCGAGCTCATTTGAATTGGGCAAGATTCTTCTGCAGGAACAGCCATCAGGCGAGCGACGCGTGGTGCCGTTCGCATTCAGGTCGCTTATTGAAGCGTAACAGCGCTACAGTCAAGCAGAGAAAGAAGCGCTGGTGGTAGCATGGGCAGTGTACAGGTTTGACCAATACGTGCGTGGCCTAAACTTTACTGTAGGAACCGATCACCAGCCGCTGGTAAAACTACTTGGAAATGCTGAGTTGGAAAAGATGCCCTCACCTATTGAAAGGTTTCGCATCAAACGTATGCGCTACCTGCTTAGCGTGGTATACGTTCCTGGCAAACTGGTACACTGGTACACTATCCATGGCGTGCCCATAACGCAACTGCTGATAATGTCGCTAGGCGATGCTGACATCACAGTAAAGCGGCGCACACGTAACGTCGGACTATAAATGTGACTTGAGCGTTTTAGAGGGGAATTCTGGTTCTAGGTGGCTTGGTGTACGCACGCAATTTTTTTCCAGAATCTAGTCATATACAACTTCGCTGTAAAGTAATATAGACTCACGGTGCCTTACAATAAGATGGAACGTCTGGCAAAATGTATAACGATACCACTCATTACACAGAAAACGCGCAAGCACACGCCGTGACCCACAGCGGCTATGCTCACTTGACAGGCAGCATGCTTAAACCACAAGCCTTCGACGAAGCCATTGATATCTGGTATGGGCACAGAGAAGGCCCGCTTCACATTAACACAGATAGTCAAGTGGTCCTCAAGCAACGCAACTCCGGATCATAAGTGACTACCATAGCACACCGCATAAAACAAGCCTGCCGCCACCTGCAGAATCATAGACCTGTACGCACTCCCGCAGAATGAACGCCAGGCCACAACAAAAAAGGACCGGGCAACAAGGCAGAACATGAGCCGGCACGCGAGAAAATGAGAGCGGATGGCCATGGCAGCCTTGAAGTGAGCCCACCGTAGCTAGACCACACCTAAAGCTCCCCATCATGTGCCGCTGTGCCAGACTGCTAGATTGCCCGACTGAAGTACGACAGGAAAATGCGAGAGTGCATTTCTAGCATCCTTCCTCCCATTACCACTCTCCTTCCCAGAGTAGCCCAGGTTCTCCTCCTCAATGCCAAGGATAAGCCATCCATCATACCGGATTTCCTGAGCGAGCGCAGAGGAGCGCAAGCGGGATGCTCCAACTGCCCTGTGATCTACGTCGATCTGAAACATCTGATCTGCTCCTGTCCTGCCATGGCCACCCTCAGAGACAAGCACACCGAACCTGTAAGCGTGGCGTGGTACGCCGACTGGCTCGCACTGTTGGAGGCGTTATCAGAAGAACTAAGGCTTTTCTGTCTTTTCCAATGGAGGCAGACGTGTTTCCTTTTACCTGATGCCTTAGCCGCGTCTTAGACCACGGGTCAACCTTTATAGAGATGTTTCAATCGATCAATCAACCAGTCAATCGATCAATCTTAAATAGTACGTGACAAATTCGTAAATTATCATCCGATCTTTTCAAAAAATAGACGAATTGTTCTAAAGGTTCTCTACTTGTACCTACTTCCTTTAATTTATTGCTTTTGATTATTATTTTGAATATTTTAGCCTTACACAGCTGTCGTAGAAAAATGGCGGTGCGTGCGTTGCTTTACTCTAATGCATTTAACGGGAAATTCCATTACGACGTCATACCTTAGTGCCTTATCAAGCTACGTAGTGGAAAAGGGAATATATTTTGCAGAGATAAACAATAACAGCCGCATTTGTCAGCAGCAAAAAGAATACCACATTAAAGACGTGTGCTGTGGATATTTTACCGAAATACTATGCATAGGTGTTCGTATATGCCTAGGGTTCTTTTGCAAAAGAAAATAAACTGAGACCAAGATGTCAGATCAACCATGCAGGTTTACAACACAGCAGGAGGGCAGTTTTTTTTTTTTGTTAGGATTTTGGCTCCATGCACACGTCGTGATGTATTGTCTTGTTGAAGCATACCAATTTTCTTTCGTGTAGAGAAATGGAAACATTGCATGCGTGCAGTTTTCGTAAAGACTATAGCTACATAAGCATCCCCCAGGAGTCGTCTGCCAAGCATACCAGTTTTCTTCCGTCTCTAAACATTTATTAACAGTACTGGAAGTCAGGTGCGTCTGATGTTGGCTGCCTGGACAGTGTCTAGCCGTTGCCCTTTTAGGAATACAACATTTCACCTGAAAACTTGTATAGAAATTTATCAACAGTATGGGAAGTCAGATAGCCACACGTCCTATGGAAGTGTCGTCTTTCAAGCATACCACTTTTCTTTCATGTATAGAAATTTTACAAAACATGAGTGCAGTTTTCGTAAACATATGGCTCCATGCACCTCACGCAAGCGTCGTCTTTCAAGAATACTAGTTTTCTTTCATGTACAAAGATTTATTAACAGTACGGGAAGTCAGATGCCCCTGATGTTGGCTGCCTAGACAGACTCTAGCCGTTGCTTTACAGGAATACCACATTTCGCCTGAAGGTTGCGTAAAAATTAAATCAACAGTATGGGAAGTAGATGCTGCTGCTTATACCTTTTGACTTGCCCTACTTATAAAAACAAACCATTGCCTTATTGATGGGTGCCGTAAAGCTATCCAATATTGAATAGGATGTCAACCGTCTGTGATGTGGCTGTCACTTAACACCGACGCGGCCCGATTTGTAGTTTCTTTCTTATGAAGGAAAAGTGTTAGGGTGCACATCGCATTGTTTTTCGTGACTCTTCGTGGAAAATTCGAAACCTTGTGCAAACATATAGACTCTACCCCCTTTAAACTTACATAAACCAATAAATTATTCTGTTATCTTTTGACGACATTTCCCAAAGAGTAACTAAACAAAACGTAATGAGGTTCTCCTACACCTTTCCTTTGAAGTTTGAAGTTTATTTGTTCTGCCTGCTTGCAGGAACGAGAGAAGAGTCTAAAGGCTACGTAGCCTGACAAAAGGCCTGTGCTCCTTCTACAGTTCGGCACGCAGGCCGGTGTACCTGACAAAATATTATATCTCTAATAATTTTGAACAAATATATAATGCACAGCTGAAGAAAAGAGCGTAAAAAAGAGAAAAAACAAATATCGCCCAAGTCTTACACATGCCGAAGATTCGCACAACTATATGAGCAAAGACGTGTACATCAGGTGAAGAAAAAAAGTCATTTGTATCAAACATTGCGAATTGAGAAAGCATGACAAGACAAAAACATTTTCTTATTTAAGCACACTCCATATCATTACGTGTCATGATGGACTTGACCATGGTGCTAGAAAACATGTGATCAGAATCTACGAGGCCATGTAAGCGAGTTAGCAATGCCGGTACTAGGTATTCTATGTCTTGTCTGCTATTGTTTGTCCTCAGTGTTGGTGTTTCTTTTGGGTTGCTGACGTACTCGTATGTTGTACATTGCACCGGCTTATGTACTCTGAAAACATCCAGGCTTCTTTTGCATAACCCGTTGGTAAAGCTTGAAATATTATAGTTGCGTTACTTTTAGCATTGAATATTATTCAAAAAGGGGTTTAGTATTCAAGTTCCTGATAAGGCCATGATATTGTTGGAAAGCCAGCAGAGCACTTTTCTGTAGAATTATTAGCTTTTTACAATTAATTTTCGTAGTTGTACCCCATACCAAAATACTGAATGTTACCTTAGAATAGAACAGAGCGTAATGCAGTTAATTTTGTAACCATTTTGTTAAGACTGGACTGAGGTTGTGCAAGCATCCAAAAATTCTACGAAGCTCTGTTGTTAGTTTTTCTACATGTGTGTTCCACGTCAAGCCTTCAGTAAACCAAACTCCTAAGAACATTTGGGTACTTACCTGCTCTCAATGTCTGCCCTCAAACACAATACCTGTTTTATATTTACGCGGCTTATTGATTCCAGCAAATATTGTGTATTTCGGTTTACTGATATTTAGTTGCTATTTCTTTGTACTAATCGAAAATGCCAGGTTATCTAAGAGAATATTCACTTGGTGCTCAAGTTCTTGAATGGACGTACCGCTGAAATAAATAATAGTGTCACCAGCATATATTATGAGCTCAGAAGAACAGTGTATGCCAATGAGATCGTTTATATATATATATATATATATATATATTATGAACAACAGAGAGCCGAGTATAGACCTCCGCCCTACTCCTCTGGTTATACATGCATAAGCCGATGCTCTGTTGTTTATGCTAGCGTATAGCTGACGGTATGTGAGATAGTTTTTCATTAAATTAAGAACCACTCCACGCACGCCATACTTGCTAAGTTTGTACAGGAGGACTCCATGACATACGGAATCGAACGCCTTCCTAAAATCTACAAACAAAGCCAATGTGTAGAGCATATGTTGAATGTTTTTAATTAATTCATGTTTAATATTCTGAAGGGCTGTTTCACAGGGTTTATTTTTCTGGAAGCCATACTGTGCCTCACTGATCACATTGTACTTAGTAAATAATTTCTACAATCGAACGTTTATCGCGTTCTCAAATACTTTAGATAAAACTGGAAGGACGGAGATTGGTCTGTGGTTTGTGAATTTTCGTTTATCACCTCTTTCAAAAACAGGATAAACTCTGTCCATTTTTAAACGGGCTGGAAAGACAACACTTTGAAACATTCTATTAATAAAATAAGCGGTGATTGGTGCTATAATTTTGGCTACGTATATTAAAGGAGTTGATTTGATTTCGTCGACATCAGCTGCTACATTATACTTGATGTGGCATATTAATTGCATGGCTTCCTCCGATTTCACGGGGGTTAGTACTCAAGTTTGTAAGGCTGAATTCATTTAATGTAGAATAAGGTATCGTATTGCTATCGTTTTTGCCTTCTGCACTTATCACGAAATATTCGTTCATCTTAGTAGCAGCGGCTTTATCCGTCCAAATGCTTGAACTGGTTTGTGAGGATAACATTGAAGTCTGTTTTTCTAAGTCATTAGTTTTTTTATTCTTCCTACACCGTTCTAGAGTCATCTTTTATCATCGCAAGCATTTGTTCATAATACTTTTCCTTTGAACCATTCACCCAAGCGGCGTCACGTACCCGTCCTGCCTGCACCGCTGGAGCGCGCGTTTCTGACCTGTTCAACGAAGCTGGTCTATCCGTGGCTACTGCGCGTGCGTAACCAACGTCACCTGCGGACCAACGCCTTGAGATAGTCTGGTGATAGGACAGGGCTTCAAAAAGTGGTGCTGGCGTCGGTCCGGTTTCATTTGGCAGCAGCACTTGCGGCTGGTGGAATGCAGGCGTAAACGAGTTTCCTTACGTTTGCATGTTGGTTGCGTTTCTTTTTTTTGCCGCATCTGCTGCTGCCAATGCTTTGACATGTCTGAGTGATACCTTGTATATCTTACGATGCCAAATGTTGCTGAACTAGGTCAGACAATTCAGCTGCTTGAGGCCTGGTCTCAAGGCAAACTCGAAGAAGTAGTCGCAAAACTGGCGGAAAAACGAAACAGAGGAGTTCATCAACTCAGCCTGAAATTCATGCAATGAATGCCGAAATCAGTAGCCTGTTCTCAAGTGTCGAAATGCGGAATTCTCTTGTCGTGAAAGTGAAGTCAGAGAATGAGCGCTTAAGAACTGTTAATGAAACTCTGCAATCACAGAATGAAACCTTAACTGCAAAAGTGTCGAAACTTGAGCCTCTAGGTTAAACAACGTTGAATTGAAGAACATCCCGTGTACACAGGGAGAGGACTGCGCGGCAATTATAAAAGCTGTAGGGACAAAAATTGATTGTCCCATCACGTATAGGGAGATTGATGTCGTTTATCGAGTTCCAGGGAAGGTTGGAACAGCTGAGAAAAATGTCATTGCCCGCTTCTGCTAACGAGCCAAGAAGCAAGATTTCGTTGCTAAGGCACGAAAGGCTAGACTGAACACTAATGACCTCGGCTTTGGTGGATCGCAAACTCGCCCGGTTTATGTAAACGACCACTTAACGCTGGAAAATAAAAGGCTGTTCGCTAAAGCGTTGAAGTTAAAGCGGGAACGTGGATGGATGTATCTGTTGACGGATAATTGCCACATCAAAACGAGTCGGTTGACAGCTGAGTATTCCGCATCTCAAAGGGCGCAGACCTTTCCGTGTTTAGCCAGGCAACCTAATTGATCTCTGGTAGTCAACTATTGCAGGCTAAACTTCATAACACTTCAACATGTATTACTCGACAAAACGTCTTCAACGTTTTTTTCAAGGCCCAGGTTTATCGGCTATCAACTTTAATGTACGTAGTCTCAGAAAACATTGTGACGACATTCATCCTTATCTAGCATCCCTTGACCACCACTTTTCCTTCATCTGTGTGTCTGAGACGTGGCTATCACCTAACGATAAAAACTTATGCTGTTTACCACAATACTCACCAGAGTACTGTCACCGACAATCAAACCATCATGGTGGTTCTGCTAACTTTGTATCATCTTCTATAGAATATAAACGTCGGAATGACCTCTCCCTCCTAGCTGACAACACCTAATCTGTTTGGATTGAAATTGATGACGAACATACACAAACTCATGCTGGAAAAACCATCTTAGCTTGCATATATCGCTCGCCATCATCGTCAGTCTCACAGTTCTGCGCTGCACTATACGAAAGCCTAGATAAGATATCCTGCGAAAGAAAAAAACGTTATTAGGGAAGATATCAACATTAACCTTCTGGATGAATCCAATCAGAACGTGGTTGAATACTCGAATTGCTTTCCGGGCTTTGGTTATGAACAGCTGCTTACAGTGCCAACAAGATGTATCACAGGTGGCTCAAGCACGCTTATTGACCATATTTTATCTAACTACATATCATGTATGGAGCGTAGCGTAATAACACTCGACATTACAGACCACTATCCCATCTTTTGTCGCTTGTCTTATGCCTCACCACGCGCTGAGCGTTCTTTCCAAAAGTCCTTGTTTAACAAAGTTCAATTCATAGACTCCATCACTTCTTTTCACTGGTCGACGATAAAATCTGAATCAAACGCTGAGCTAGCTTTTGTACGCTTTCCATCTTTAATACGGCAATGTGTCCATGATGCAACCACTTTTGTTCGATGTAACAAGAAGTACCCAGCACCCCACAACCCGTGGCTCACAGATGCTTTGCTAATGTCCATGCGCAAGAAAGAGAATTTGTACAAGAAAACTAAACATTGCCCATTTAACTTCAAATTGCAGAAGCGATATGCTTGCTACAATAATGTGCTAAACAAATTGTTGAAAGATGCCAAAAAGAAGTACTATGACATTAAAATTAATGAACCTGAAGGTATCGCTAAACAGTGGAAGCTCATAAACTCTTTTTTGAACAGAAACTTAAAAGACTCACCAATAAGTGAGATTTCAAGCTCTAGTGGTACGTATCGAAATCCATCAGACATCACAAATGAATTTAATAATTTCTTTTCCGATAATAATGAGCCACTTCCTACCAGTCCTATAACAACACCCCAGACACAACCACAATCTTTTTTTCTTTATATCCTACCATTCCGGACGAAATATAGAATGTCATACAATAACTAAAACTAACAAGTCCAGGTCTTGATGAAATCCAATTAGTGCACCTAAAATATGTTGCTGATATCGTTATTGACCCATTTTTATATGTAAATAACGTTTTATTTAATGCGGTGTATTTCCATCTAAACTTAAGAAAGCCAAAATAGTCCCTGTGATACAGGGTTGATTTCTAACTATCGCCCTATTGCTATATTATCCGTGTTCAAGAATATTATATAAAAATGTTTTGAAAAGCGTCTAACTAAGTATTTAACAAAATTTGACATTCTTTGCAATACGCAGTTTGGCTTTCATGCAGGTTACTCTACTAATCTTGCATTTTATTCATTCACTGATCGAATTAAGCACCACATTGACGAAGGTAAATATGGAGGAGCAGTGTTTATTGACCTCACCAAAGTGTTTTATTCAATTCTTCATAATATTTTAATTACTAAATTAAACGCAATCGTAATTGTAGGATCGGCGCCTGCTTTTGTTCGCGATTATTTAACTAATAGACAACAGGCTGTTAGCATTTCTAATCATCTTTCTTACTTCAAATTAATTGATAGGGAAGTTCCTCAGGGGTCTATACTAGGCGCATTACTCTTCAGTATCTACATTAATGACTTAACTGCCCATCTTTCGCATTGTGAACCTTATCTGTATGCGGACTACACTACGATTCTAACTGCTGACACTTATATTATAGCCTAACTTCAAAGCTAAATACCGATTTGGAAAACATTATTAGCTGGCGTCATCGCAACTCTTTAGAAATTAACCCTAGTAAAACAGTCTTCCATGCTATTTCACCCCACTCAAAAGAAAGTAATAAATATTCCAACCATAGCTATAGATAGTTACCCCATCATAACTTCTAGTCATTGACGTTTTTTGGGGGTTGTCCTCGATTCCAACTTGAAGTACACTACCCATATTTCACATATAAAGCAAAAAATTGGACATGGTATCCGGATTCTCATAAAAGCACGTCCATACTTTAGACTACCAACCTTGCTTTCTCGTTATCATGCATTCATTCACATTCACTTCAATTACTGCATTGCGACTTGGGGCAACACATATAGCTCTCATCTTGTTCCTTATTACTTTCCAGTCCCCCCGATGTAGTGCATCTGCTCTTTTGCAAGAGCATCATATTCTCACAATTCATAAACTATTTCAATTAAACATGGCAATCCTGGTCTATAATTCCCTTCACTCAAACATTCCCCAAATAATCTTTAACACTCAACAACTTGCTAATCATAATACTACTCGATTTGCATTTGCTAACAACTTCTTATTACCTAAAATCAGAACTAATTTTGGCAAATTCGCTTCTTCGTTCACAGCGATGTCTTACTGGAACTGTATTCCAACGGACATAAAGCTGTCTCCTAGTATAGGCAGCTTTAAAAAGCATTTATTCTCATGTTTAATTAACTTGTGAATGCTGTAATATAATTTAACATGTTCTGTTTGCTTCATAATGGGTAAACCGTTATGTCTCTTTAATATTTCACCAACATTTCATCATATCTGTTCACTTGTTTCCTTGTGTCACTTATTGTTAGAACACTGTCTCATAGGCTGCATTTCACTTCCCATGTTTTGTGTTGTTTTTAATTCAGTTTTCTACTCTTGGCCGACGGAGAAGGGAGGCTTTGTTTCCGGCCGCAAAGCCCTCCACGTCTCAATAAGGTGCCTGGAGGTGGTCTCGTGCGGACGCTGCCCTCTCGGTGAGCGCATATTTCCCCTCATCTTTTAAAAGGTTCAGTACTTACAAGCATTTGTCTCGCAAACCACAATTATTTCAAGGGAATTTTCCACGTCTCAATAATGTATCTCGTCATATTCGAGTGCTGATTGCCGTGTTATCGTTTGTTAACGAAGCTTTCCCTCAAGTCTAAATATTTTAAGGCAGTTTGTCGTGTGCGTATCATGGCCCCGTACGCTTATATCGCCTTCCGTTTCGCTAACACGGGTGCGCTTTAAAACCACGGCGCTGCAATTTTGCTTCAGAGACTTTCCTTTCCTTCCTTTTTCTCCTCCCTTAAACTAGTTCTCTTAACTACTACACGCAGAAACAAAGCAACAGCGCGCGCATTCGATCACGCGCTCGCAGAGCACTAGATCAAGCTTATCGTAGTCTCTAAAGCCGCTCGAGTTCGCTCTTCTCCACGAGCGGCCATTTTTTCAAGAAAGTATGCCTTCCAACCACTCGGAATCGACTATCGACTATCGACTATCGATTCGAAAATCGACTATCGCGGGCAACATCAGTCCCTTTCCACGTAAGTATGAGGCTCGGAGCAGAAGCTATGGCGCTTCAAAGTAACCTGGGACCTGACGAACCAACCGACCCGGCTATCTTTCCGGGCAACATCCAAGGGTCACGAGTTCAACTCACCTGTTCTCTTCCTTTCTTTATCACTGCACGGGAACCGTCCTAATATATATATATATATATATATATATATATATATATATATATATATATATATATATATTGCCGCCAGCATTGCGAGAAGACAAAGACGACCGACATATCCCAACTGCGTAGCCGCCACACCGCGAGCGTCAAGCAAAGCACCGCAAGGCAACGCTCGGCCGGTGCTGCCAGGCCGGCGGCTCGTGCGCGAGAATCGGACGATTGGCACGCGACAGGAGGCGACAAAGAGGAGAACGACGTTCGAAGGAGCGAAGCTCGAGGAACGTTTTTGTTGTTGTTGAGTGCTCAGTCGGTTTTTGTTGACGGGCACAGGTTCGCCCAGCATAAATCAGCTTTCGTACAAACGGCTGTTGTAACTGTTGGTTACATATCTGGTGGAGGTGCGGGGTATAATTCCAAGCCCCACACACGCAAGGGAAGGTAGCCCGGATCCCCGAAGTTTGGAACCAACAGAATTAACGCCTGTCCACCAACGCACGAGTCGCCGCATACGAGGTGAGACCCCCGAGTTTGGTCCTCTCGCCGATTCACCAAGGGCAGCGGCGGCAGCCAGCCGAGGTACTAGTCCGATGGCTACTCAAATAACCCCTTCTCACGTCGTCGTTGACTCACCCCGGACGCCAGAATCCTTCCACGGAGACACATTTGAGGAAGCCGAGGACTGGCTCGAAAACTTCGAGCGTGTCGCCACGTGTAACGGTTGGGACGAGACAAAGAAACTCCGGTATGTGTACTTGGCGCTGGAGGAATCTGCCCGCACGTGGTTTCAGAACCACGAAGCGTCGCTATCATCGTGGAACGACTTCCGACGAGAGCTGCTAGCTACATACCCGAGCACGGACCGCAGAGAGAGGGCAGAAGCCGCTCTTCAGGCGAGGAACCAGCGGAACAACGAAAGTGTGACCATGTACATTGAAGACATGACCCACCTCTTCCGCCGAGCCGACCTAAACATGGCTGAGGACAAGAAATTGCGGCACCTAATGCGCGGTGTGAAACAGGAACTCTTTGCCGGCCTGGTTCGTAATCCGCCCCGCTCTGTAGCCGAATTTCGATCAGAGGCAACGACGACGGAGAAGACGCTGCAGCAGCGTGCGCGGCAGTACAGCAGAGATGTATGCATCGCATCATTTGACGTTGGGTCAGGAGCCCTCCCCAACAACATGGAAATCCTACGCGAAATGGTGAGGTCCGTCGTAAGGGAAGAGCTGCGGAAATTACAGCTGGCCCAAAGCCCTCCTACGGTGTCCTCACTTGCTGATGTCATACGTGAAGAAGTCCGGCAAGTAATTTGTGAGCCAGAGCCTCAGGTACGGCCCCACGCACAGCCAGAGCGTCAGCCGCGGATATCGTACGCCCAAGCTTTACGTCAGGACCTAGGACGCGCCGACTTTGGACGAACGGCCACAATACCCCAGGTACTTTCTCACAATCTGCAGCCCATGCCAGAAGGAAGCCCACGTAAAAGCGATGTATGGCGCACTGCAGACCGGCGTCCCCTCTGCTACCACTGTGGAGAGGCTGGTCACCTATACCGGGAATGCCAGTATCGCCGAGTAGGACTGCGTGGCTTCTCTGTGAATGCACCTTGCCCTCGAAACGGTGAGCGCCCTTATGAGATTGAGGCATTTTTATCTACGCGCCAAACTGTTCGGAACACCCAGCAACATGAACCTCGATCAGCAGCGCCTATGCGTTATAGGTCGCCCAGTCCGCGTCCCGCTTCCATTTCACCGAGGCGACGCTCCCAAAGTCCGCGACGGGAAAACTAGAGCCAGCGACCTGTGGAGGCAAGGCCGCTGACGCCCGGAACACCGAAGGCCCTCCATCGCCAATCCGACAAGACGACGGCAGTGACGAAACGACGGACAAGTGCAGTGATGACACCGTTACTTCCGAGTTGCGCGTCATCATCGACGACTTCGAAGTGACTGCATTGATAGACACTGGTGCGGACTATTCAGTTATTAGCAGTTTACTCGCCAGAAAACTGAAAAAGGTATTGACCCGTTGGACCGGATCTCCAATACGTACAGCGGGGGGACACTTAGTCGACCCCGTAGGAATGTGCACAGCAAGAATCGGAATTAGAGGCTTTACATACATCAGCACCTTTATTGTTCTCCCTGAGTGTTCCCGTGATCTGATACTGGGCATGGACTTTTTGCGAACGAATGGCGCAATTATCGACTTGCAAGAATCACGTGTGTTGTTTTCCACAGAAAATGCTGTTACCATTTCTGATACAGAAGAGCCACATATTTCCTCTCTCCGTATTGTGGATGAAGACGTGACGGTGCCGGCACGGTGCAGTATGACTGTCGTTGTAAGGAGCGACATATTTCGTGACTATGAGGGACTTGCAGACGGAAATATCGGGCTGCTACTGGAAAAGCAAATATGCGTGGCAAGAGGCCTAGTTCACCTGCGTAACGGATATGCGGACGTCCTTTTGACTAACTTTGGCAATAAGGCACAGCAAGTGGCGAAGGGAACAGCCATAGCGTCTCTTCATGACTATGCACAATTTGCGGATGTGTCAACCCTCGATGCAGCATCACCAACTTCTGCCACCTTAGACAGTGTTCTTACCTCTATCGACATTGACCGAGAGCTGTCATCACTACAACGAGATGAGATTGTGAACTTGGTCACAGAGTTTGCGGAATGCTTTTCGACTTCATCGAAAGTCCGTCGTACTCCCGTCGCAAAACACCGCATTGTGGTCGAAGAACCTGCAAGACCAGTTCGCCAACACCCGTACCGAGTAGCTCCAAAGGAAAGAGAAGCTATAAGAAGTCAAGTACAGGAAATGCTCAAGGACGATGTAATACAGCCATCCAATAGTCCATGGGCATCTCCGGTAGTCCTAGTCAAAAAGAAGGATAACACCCTACGATTTTGTGTTGACTACAGGAAACTCAACCTCGTCACGAAGCGGGATGTTTATCCACTCCCCCGCATCGACGACACCTTGGACAAACTACGCAATGCTTACTTCTTCTCTTCTCTGGATCTCAAAAGCGGATACTGGCAGATAGAAGTGGACGAGCGAGATCGCGAAAAAACGGCATTTGTGACACCGGATGGTTTATACGAGTTTAAGGTGCTTCCATTTGGTCTGTGTTCTGCGCCAGCCACATTCCAACGGATGATGGACACTGTTCTCTCCGGACTGAAATGGCAGTCGTGCCTCGTCTACCTTGATGATGTGGTGGTCTTCTCCACTACATTCGAGCAGCACGTGCAGCGACTGAGAGCAGTTCTGGATGCTATTCGCACGGCAGGATTGATCATAAAACCTGAAAAATGCCACTTCGGCTTTCGCGAGCTCCACTATCTCGGACACATTGTCAGTGCTGAAGGCGTCCGTCCCGATCCTGAGAAGATCACTGCAGTAGAAATGTTTCCGAAGCCAAGAGACAAAAAAGCTATTAGACGTTTCCTGGGACTGTGTGCCTACTACAGGCGTTTCGTAGAAAATTTTTCTAAAATTGCCGAACCACTCACGCGACTGACAAAAGAAGATGTCCCTTTTTCGTGGGAGAAAGAACAAGAAGACGCCTTCTCTGAACTACGACAGCGTTTACAGAGTCCTCCTATACTTGCCCATTTTGATAAAAATGCCGAAACGGACATCCACACCGACGCGAGTAACGTTGGTCTCGGTGCCATACTTATTCAGTGGCAGAATGGAGAAGAAAAAGTCATTGCGTACGCAAGCCGCACCTTATCGAAAGCCAAGACAAACTACTCAGCTACAGAAAAGGAATGCCTGGCGGTTATATGGGCCATTAGTAAGTTCCGGCCTTACTTATATGGCAGACCGTTTCGAGCCATAAGCGACCATCACTCATTGTGCTGGCTGGCGAACCTCAAGGACCCTTCTGGAAGACTCGCTAGATGGCGTTTGCGTCTACAGGAGTATGACATCACGGTCGTTTACAAGTCCGGTCTCAAGCACAATGATGCTGACTGCTTATCACGCGCACCAATCGAAACTACGTCACCTGAATACGAGCAAGATTTCCCATTTCTTGGGGCTGTGAACACGACGGAAATGGCTCATCATCAGCGTACTGATCCGGAATTACTCCTGCTCATCGAGTACCTCGAGGGTCGACAAGTGAAAGTGCCTCGAGTTTTCGTTCGCGGATTGTGTTCGTATGTCCTCCGGAACAACGTCCGGAGTTTCGTTTGTAAACTTCGAGCACAGTGGTGAGACGTTTCCACTTCTCGTACCATCATCGCTGCGAGCTGAAATCTTAGAAGCTTGCCATGATGACCCTGCAGCTGGCCACTTAGGCGTTAGTAGGACTCTGGCGAGAATCCGCCAGAAATATTACTGGCCGAAGTTGATGAATTCAGTGCAGCACTATGTCGAATCGTGCCGAGATTGTCAAAGACGCAAAACACCGCCACTCAAACCAGCAGCTTTTCTGCAACCGATACAGCCACCAACAGCGCCATTTGAACAAATAGGAGTGGATTTACTTGGACCATTTCCAGTCTCAACCTCAGGAAAGCGGTGGATTGTGGTAGCAACCGATTATTTGACCCGGTATGCTGAGACCTGTTCTCTTACAAAAGGAACCGCCATTGAAGTGGCTCAGTTTTTTGTCACACACATAGTATTACGACATGGCGCACCTAAGGTACTCATAACAGACAAAGGAACAGCTTTTGTGGCCCGTTTGATGCAGTCTGTTATGAAACTAACACATACTGCTCATAGAAAAACCACGGCGTACCATCCACAAACAAACGGCCTGACTGAACGGCTCAATAGAACGCTCGCTGACATGATCTCAATGTACGTGGACGTCGAGCATCGGACATGGGACAGTATTCTACCATATGCCACCTTTGCGTATAATACTGCAGTACAAGAAACGACACATTTCACGCCATTTGAACTTGTTTACGGTCGGACAGTAACAACGACACTGGACGCGATGTTACCTGTAGACAACAGCACCGAAGACGACCCTGACGTTAGCGAATACATAGAAAGGGCAGAAGAAGCACGGCAGTTGGCAAGGCACCGTATCATACAACAGCAACACGCGGACGCAAACCGGTACAACCTAGGGCGAAGAGAGGTACAGTACAACCCCGGAGACAAAGTGTGGGTATGGACGCCTATACGTACACCCGGTCTTTCGGAGAAGTTACTGCGCCGTTACTTTGGCCCCTACAAAGTACTTCGCCGGTTAAGTCCCTTAAACTACGAGGTAACTCCTGACGGCCAAGTCTGCTCCACACGACGCAGGACTCGCCCAGAGGTCGTACATGTAGTACGAATGAAGCCATACTATGAAAGACATTGATTAACAGAAGTTGCACATACGATCAAGCCTAGCACCGGCCATCCTCTGACCACTGTCCTTCCAAAGCAGTTGGCCTCTCTCGGCCTTGCCTACGCATCGGGACGATGCTTCTTCGGAGGGGGCTAATGCCGCCAGCATTGCGAGAAGACAAATACGACCGACATATCCCAACTGCGTAGCCGCCACACCGCGAGCGTCAAGCAAAGCACCGCAAGGCAACGCTCGGCCGGTGCTGACAGGCCGGCGGCTCGTGCGCGAGAATCGGACGATTGGCACGCGACAGGAGGCGACAAAGAGGAGAACGACGTTCGAAGGAGCGAAGCTCGAGGAACGTTTTTGTTCTTGTTGAGTGCTCAGTCGGTTTTTGTTGACGGGCACAGGTTCGCCCAGCATAAATCAGCTTTCGTACAAACGGCTGTTGTAACTGTTGGTTACAATATATATATATCCTCAATTATGTATGGCCACACATGTGCAGGTCATAAGTACCAAGTTCTCTAGCCGAGTGCCATCCGTCCGGTATAACCGAGCTCAGATTGGTCCACCTTGACTGATCACATAAGGCACCACTGTAGGTTAAATGAGGCGTACAACTCCTGCGAGACCCGCCGTGCTTGCTCAGTGGCTATGGTGTTAGACTGCTGAGCACGAGGTCGCGGTATCGTATCCCGGCCACGGCGGCCGCATTTCGATGGGGGCGAAATGCGAAAACACCCGTGTACTTAGATTTAGGTGCACGTTAAAGAACCCCAGGTGGTCGAAATTTCCGGGGTCCTCCACTGCGGCGTGCCCCATAATCAGAAAGTGGTTTTATCACATAAAACCCCATAATTTAATTTTTAATTTAACTCGTGCGGGGACGGTAGAGTATCCGCCTGCCGTGCAAGAGGACAATGGTTCAAATCCCGGTGCCGCGCAATTCTCCACCGGAAAATACCAAAAAAAGAAGAACCGTGTGTTGAGAAAATTGCACAAACAGGCCTGGAGTGCGGCCCGATCCCGGTGACCAGAACCGGTAACGCACTCTCTCACCAGAGCAGGATTGGCCACCCTGGTGCAGTACTTGGCCACAACCTCCTATGTGAATACAACAATCAAACCCCGGCCCTCAGTCCACAGCAGCCGCGGAGCAACTGACCACGGCGGCGGTCAGATCTGTGACGCTGCAGAGGGTGCTAAGAATACCTGGCTCCGGACAGGCCGCCATTGGAATCTGAACCTGGCAACGTTTAATGTTAGAACGTTATCTAGTGAGGGGAGTCTAGCAGTGTTATTGGAGGAATTATAGGGTAGTAAATGGGATATAATAGGGCTCAGTGAGGTTAGGAGGACAACAGAAGCATATACAGTGCTAAAATGCGGGCGCGTACTGTGCTCCTGGGGCTTAGCGGAGAGACGAGAACT
Source organism: Dermacentor variabilis (assembly GCF_050947875.1). Taxonomy (NCBI): domain Eukaryota; kingdom Metazoa; phylum Arthropoda; class Arachnida; order Ixodida; family Ixodidae; genus Dermacentor; species Dermacentor variabilis. Next base: position 95,797,470 of record NC_134577.1, read on the forward strand.
AGGAGTCGGAAACCTCATTAATAAGGAAATAGCTGGTAACATACAGGAATTCTATAACATTAACGAGAGGGTGGCAGGTCTTGTTGTGAAACTTAATTAAAGGTACAAAATGAAGATTGTACAGGTCTATGCCACTACATGCAGTCATGATGACCAGGAAGTCGAAAGCTTTTATGAAGACGTGGAATCGGCGATGGGTAAAGTCAAAACAAAATGCACTATACTAATGGGCGACTTTAATGCCAAGGTAGGCAAGAAGCAGACTGGAGACAAGGCAGTGGACGAATATGGCATAGACACTAGGAATAGCAGGGGAGAGTTAAGAGTAGAGTTTGCCGAACAGAATAATATGAGGATAATGAATACCTTCTTCCGCAAGCGGGATAGCCGAAAGTGGACGTGGAGGAGGCCAAATGGTGAGACTAGAAACGAAATCGACTTCATACTCTGCGCGAACCCTGGCATCATACAAGATGTGGACGTGCTCGGCAAGGTGCGCTGCAGTGCCCACAGGATGGTAAGAACTCGAATTAGCCTACACCTGAGGAGGGAACGGAAGAAACTGGTACATAAGAAGGTGATTAATGAGTTAGCGGTAAGAGGGAAAATAGAGGAATTCCAGATCAAGCTACAGAACAGGTATTCGGCTTTAACTCAGGAAGAGGACCTTAGTATTGAAGCAATGAACGACAATCTTATGGGCATCATTAAGGAGTGCGCAATAGAAGTCGGTGGTAACGCTGTTAGACAGGAAACCAGTAAGCTATCGCAGGAGACGAAAGATCTGATGAAGAAACGCCAATGTATGAAAGCCTCTAACCCTACAGCCAGAATAGAACTGGCAGAACTTTCTAAGTTAATCAACAAGCATAATATAGCGGACATAAGGAACTATAATATGGATAGAATTGAACAGGCTCTCAGGAACAGAGGAAGCCTAAAAACAGTGAAGAAGAAACTAGGAATAGGCAAGAATCAGATGTGTGCGTTAAGAGACAAAGCCGGCAATATCGTTACTAATATGGATGAGATAGTTCAAGTGGCTGAAGAGTTCTATAGAGATTTATACAGTACCAGTGGCACCCACGACGATAGTGGAAGAGAGAGTAGCCTAGAGGAATTCGAAATCCCACAAGTAACGCCGGAAGAAGTAAGGAAAGCCTTGGGAGCTATGCAAAGGGTGAAGGCAGCTGGGGAGGAGCAGATAACAGCAGATTTGTTAAAGGACGGTGGGCAGATTGTTCTAGAAAAACTGGCCACCCTGTATTCACAATGCCTCATGACCTCGAGCGTACCGGAATCTTGGAAGAACGCCAACATAATCCTAATCCATAAGAAAGGGGACGCCAAAGACTTGAAAAATTATAGACCGATCAGCTTATTGTGCGTTGCGTACAAAGTATTTACTAAGGTAATCGCAAATAGAATCAGGAACACCTTAGACTTCTGTCAACCAAAGGACCAGGCAGGATTCCGTGAAGGCTACTCAACAATAGACCATATTCACACTATCAATCAGGTGATAAAGAAATGTGCGGAATATAACCAACCCTTACATATAGCTTTCATTGATTACTAGAAAGCGTTTGATTCAGTCGAAACCTCAGCAGTCATGGAGGCATTGCGGAATGAGGGTGTAGACGAGCCGTGTGTAAAAATACTGAAAGATATCTATAGCGGCTCCACAGCCACCGTGGTCCTCCGTAAAGAAAGCAACAAAATTCAAATAAAGAAAGGCGTCAGGCAGGGATATACGATCTCTCCTATGCTATTCAAAGCGTGTTTACAGGAGGTATTCAGAGACCTGGATTGGGAAGAATTTGGGATAAGAGTTAATGGAGAGTACTTTTTTATCTTGCGATTCGCTGAAGATATTGCCTTGCTTGGTAACTCAGGGGACCATCTGCAATGCATGCTCACTGACCTGGAGAGGCAAAGCAGAAGAGTGGGTCTAAAAATTAATTTGCAGAAAACAAAAGTAATATCTTAACAGTCTCGGAAGAGAACAGCAATTTACAATAGGCAGCCAGGCACTGGAAGTCGTAAGGGAATACATCTACTTAGGGCAGGTAATGACTGCGGATCCGGATCATGAGACGGAAATAATCAGAAGAATAAGAATGGGCTGGGGTGCGTTTGGCATGCATTCTCAGATCATGAACAGCGGGTTGCCATTATCCCTCAAGAGAAAAGTGTATAATAGCTGTGTCTTACCAGTGCTCACCTAGGGGGCAGAAACCTGGAGGCTTACGAAAAGGGTCCTACTCAAGTTGGGGACGACGCAACGAGCTATGGAAAGAAGAATGATGGGTGTAACGTTAAGGGACAAGAAAAAAGCAGATTGGGTGAGGAAACAAACGCGGGTAAATGACGTCTTAGTTGAAATCAAGAAAAAGAAATGGGCGTGGGCCGGGCATGTAATGAGGAGGGAAGATAACCGATGGTCATTAAGGGTTACGAACTGGATTCCAAGGGAAGGGAAGCGTAGCAGGGGGCGGCAGAAAGTTAGGTGGGCGGATGACATTAAGACGTTTGCAGGGACAACATGGCCACAATTAGTACATGACCGGGGTTGTTGAAGTATGGGAGAGGCCTTTGCCCTGCAGTGGGCGTAACTAGGCTGATGATGATGATGATGATGATGATGATGATGATGATGATGATGATGATGATGACGACGACGACGATGATGATGATGACGATGTCGACATGATGTAATTATGTAGTGTTATGTCGTGTTTTCAGTTGACTTGTTTTCTTGCATTAAGACATGTTAACAATTCTATCTCTTTACTGTATTTGCATTAAACTGAATTGTTTTATTACTTTTATTTGTTCATAACGCCAGTCTATGTACTATCATATGTTTCGGTTCCTTTGCTGTCATGTGTAATTATTTGTAGACAACTTTAAAACTTTGCTGCGTTTGCTGTAACCTAACTCGTTTTGATCTTTCTTAACAGAACAGGAGGCCCCCTACAGCCTTGTGCTTTGGGACCTCCTTCTGTATATCTTGTTAGTGTAATTTTCTTTTCTTGAGTGAATAAATAAAATTCTTCTTCTACTTCTTCTGGAGCACCTTAACTCAGTAGTCAATTGATTTCTTTAGTTTGTAAATACCGAAAATGCCACTAAATTTCTGTCTTGGACGAAAGCGTGGTATATTTTATTTTACGTCTCAGTCATTTTCAATGGTCTTGCATCAACCCACGACTTTCTTGCTCATTTTCGCCGCTGACTTCTGGCACTCGTTGGAAATGCTCGATTATAGTAAGCTATAAATTTCTGAAAAAAAATGCCTCGTATGCTGCATTGGGGTTACTTCGTTCCAACACGCATTCCCAGTCGATCAAGTGAATATATGAGGGAAACATTTCTAAGGTTACAGCACTAATAGTGCGAGATACATTGCGAGTTCATTTTTGCATTTAACCTGCACACTTGGAAGAAAACTAAATAAAAATCGGCAGATGATCGCTTATATCAGCAGCAAGCAGTCAAGCGATACAATCTGCCGAATGAATGTTCGTTACACATATCTCTAGCGTGGTAGTACTTTTTCCTGTTGTTCGTGTAGCTTTTGTGATAAAACTTGCGCATGCAAAAGAGTTTATGATTTCAGTAACTTTCTTAGCAGAAGCCCATCACCAGATAACATATCAATATTCACATCCCCCACTGTCACAAAATGCATTGATAGCCGGTTTAGTAAGTGAAGTACATGCCCTAAGTAGTCTAAGAAATCCAGTGTGTTTACCATTCGCGGCCTGTAAATACCTAAATCTACGACTTGCTTCAAACGTGCAGTCAGACAATCAATACTATTATTTATCGTTGAGAATTCTGAAATAATTTCGTGTCTCAACGACTTCTTAACATATGCGGCTACGCCCCCGCCCCTTCCCTTTTGTCGCACAAGACCGTGATACGAGTAATCGTCAACGTGGGGAGGATTTTCTTCTGCGGTTGTCCATGTTTCCGAATACATTCAAACATCAAAGTTATAGGATATCCAGGTATAGAAGTAGCTCAGTTGTCACTTTTCATTTCTAAGGCTACGCGTGTTTATGTGTAAAAATCTTGAACCATTTCAGGGCACAAGAAATAGATTCGTTGAAAGCCGCAACGTCATAATAGTTACATGCATAGGGGTTGTCCATACTCTAGGAAAATCTCACAAGTACATGCAGGTATAACTCCAAACTACGCTCCTTCGTTCATTTCTTCAATATCGCTAACGCTGGCAATTTTCAACTCCAAGGCTAACTACAAATCAGGCCGGGTTTGGTGTCAAGAGACAGCCAGAACACAGATAGTCGACGCCCAGTTCATTTATACATAGCTTTGCGGCTCCCATATATAATTGAATTGTTTGTTGTTGTAAGCAGCGCAAATCAATTGTATAAGGAGCTGCATCTGACTTTCCGTGCGGTTGATAAATTTTATGCATGTTTTTATGTGAAACAAGCGTGGTATTCCACACTTGAAAGGCCAAGTTGCATGCAAGAACACTTGGCTTTCATGATGAACACTGAAAGCCAAGTGTTCTTGCATGCAACTTGGCCTTTCAAGTGTGGAATACCACGCTTGTTTCACATAAAAACATGCATAAAAATTTATCAACAGTACGGAAAGTCAGATGCAGCTCCTTATACAATTGATTTGCGCTGCTTACAACAACAAACAATTCAATTATATATGGGAGCCGCAAAGCTATCTATAAATGAACAGGGCGTCGACTATCTGTGTTCTGGCTGTCTCTTGACACCAAACCCGGCCTGATTTGTAGTTAGTTTATTATAAAGGAAAAGCATTAGTGCGCACAGCGCATAGTTTTTCTACATTTAGTGGAGGAAACAAAAGATAGCGAAAGCATATGAAGGCGCGTGTGCCTTCTGAAATTTAGTTAAATGAACATATTCATGAGGTATCTTATGACGATATTTCGTAAAAAGCATCCTAATGGCTCCAAAGGAACACGGTTGATTAAATCGACAAAGTGATCAATACACTGCTTCTGCTATAAGTGAACAAAGTAGGGTTACAAGAGTGATGTTATCTGGCGCCTTTAAATATTGAACATTGTCTATCCATATTCCACAGGGTTTAAGCAGAAAAGACAACATGTTTTTGAAACAGACAAATGGAGATACTAATAGCTTGTCTTGCATCTCCCAGATTAGGTCCTATGAAAATCTGATGCGGGGTATCGCGTCAGTAGTGCTAGTTGCCAGTTCAATTTCACTGTCGTGAGAAGAGCTATATTTGTTTGACGAAGAATTTATTTGAGATGTAAAGCTGGTAAATTATTGCACTTTTGCCACTCATATATAGATATCGATTACAAGAGGCCCAAATATCTCCTTAGGTACATTTCATAAGAAAAAATGATGTGCTCTTCCTTGCGCTGTTTTCTTTCACACACAGCGAACTGTCTTTTTGGATATTCAGGTAAGCTAAACACGTGTTTTAATTCCTTTGGACGGTGTAGCTCCGGCAAAATGCAACAATTCAGGAATCCATCGCCTTTCAAGCTTTTTTTGCGAGAAAATTACCCTCCATACATGCAATTGATGACTGAAAAAAAGTGACAAAATGGCAGTGATCATTACCTAGTAAAGAAAATAATAGCGAAACTGCAAGTAACGCAGCAAACGTATCTCAATACAACTAATTGTTTACGTGTATTTCTTCATTTGAAGGACCTGTTTGGCGTGCCGAGCATCGAGAATCGGTCCATGAAATAGGTTATAAACACACATAACCCACATGGAAAAGTGGGACTAGGTCGCCAGAAAGAAATGGCCATAAGGCATCCGTGTGCGCTCCTTGGCTGCAAGAGCGCCAATTGCAAAAAACAAATGACGCGACACCGGCTGCCTTACGATGACGCCCTGTACAATGCCGTGAGCGCACTCGTACTGTTTCAGTGAGTTAACCTAGTAAACCCGCCGTGGTTGCTCAGGGCCTATGGTATTGGGCTGCTGAGCCCCAGGTCGCGGGATCGAATCCCGGCCACGGCGGCCGCATTTCGATGGGGGCGAAATTCGAAAACACCCGTGTGCTTAGATTTAGGTGCACGTTAAAGAACCCCAGGTGGTCAAAATTTCCGGAGTCCTCCACTACGGCGTGCCTCATAATCAGAAAGTGGTTTTGGCACGTAAAACCCCAAATATTATATCATATATTAACCTAGTAAGGTTGTAATGATGATGATGATGATGATATGTGGTGTTTATTGGCGCAAGGGCCAAGTGTGGCCAAAGAGCGCCAAGACAGTGGTGATGAGTTTGCAATGTAGTTATGGCATCGATGGGGATAATGTAAAGTGGCTGTATAGGGGCCTTAAGAATAGTCGCTCTAGAGTGCGTAAAATCTATCTGCAATAAGAATATGTCGATGACAATGACGTGTTCTATGTGCAATAAAATCCATCGTGAAAAGAGTCATGCAAAATAGAAAATATATAAGCTGGTAAAATCACTTGGAGCACTGCTGCCTCGCCAGAGCCCTTGACACGCAAGGGACGAGAGGCATGTGCTATACGGAAAAACTATCACAGCGCTATCCTCTATAGAGAGGAGGCGCTGCGAACGTATGGGCTAATTACATGTAATACAACATCTTTCAGGAAACCTAGGACTGCGTTAGTGTCAAAGAGCGGTTCTGCTCCGAGTAACATAACAGGATGGAGGGGGATATGCGGCCGGTATGCTAAGGGAAAATGTTTCTTTCTGTCATGTTCGGCTTCCCGACACTCTAGGAGGACGTGGAGGACGGTCAGCCTTTCCCCGCATCTACCACAGGTTGGAGGCTCGTTTCCCGTGAGCAAAAAGTTATGTGTGCCAAAAGTGTGTCCTATTCTTAGCCGGCAGAGTAGGACATCTGTCCGACGTGATTTTGTTGCAGAAGGCCAGAACCCTAATTGTGGCTTTATTACGTGCAGTTTATTATTTGTTTCCATGTCCCACGAGCGTTGCCAGTAGTTCCGCAGTTTTCTGCGCAAGTAGGGCCTCAGATCTGTGACAGGGACTGCTGCGGTAGGATTTACAGAATACGATGCTATTGATGTGGCCATCTGGTCCGCCAGAGCATTGCCTTCGATGCCCCTATGACCCGGCACCCAGCATATGGTGACATGCTGGTTACATATATACGTTTTACATAGGACGGAATAGAGTTCATTGATTACTGGGTTTTTGTGCTTAGAAAATGACATTAGGGCCTTCAGAACACTTAGTGAGTCCGTATATATAACTGATTTCTCGAGTTTTGATTTCTTTATATACTTTACAGCTGACAACAGTGCGTAGGCCTCAGCCGTAAAGATGCTTGTTTCCGGATGCAGTACATCGGATTCCGAGAAGGATGGGCCGACGGCTGCATAGGACACCCCCTCGGGTGACTTCGATGCGTCTGTGTAGAACTCCGTGCAGGAGTGTTTGTATTGGAGTTCCCGGAAATGCATTTGTATTTCAATCTCTGGAGCGTGTTTTGTAACTTGCATGAAAGATATATCGCATTCTATGTGCTGCCACTCCCAAGGAGGTAGCAGCTTGGCTGGCTGCATTAGGCGGAGCTCGAGGAGTGGGACATGCATTTCATCACTAAGCTCCCTCACACGCATCGAAAAAGGCCGTCTTACGGAAGGACGATTATGAAAGAGCGTGGCATATGTCATATCGTTAATGGTATTAAAACATGGGTGTTGAGGATTAGAGTGGACTTTCAGGAAGTATGTTTGGCTGATGTATGTTCTCTGCAGATGTAGTGACCACTCATTTGATTCTGCATATAAACTTTCTATGGGACTTGTTCTGAAAGCTCCAGTGGCCAGTCGAATTCCTAGATGGTGGACCGGATCTAGCATCTTTAGCGCGCTCGGGGCTGCAGAATGATAGATCACGGCACCGTAGTCCAACCGCGATCGGATGAGGCACTTGTAAAGATTCATTAAACATTTCCTGTCGCTGCCCCATGCTGTGTGGGATAACACTTTAAGTAAGTTCATTGTTCTTAAGCATTTGACCTTGAGGTACTTTATGTGTGGAATGAAAGTTAATTTCGAATCAAGTATGATGCCTAAGAACTTGTGTTCTTTGTTCACAGGAATTCGCTGACCATACATTTCGATACTGGGTTCTGCAATGAGTCCTCTCTTTCTTGTGAAAAGCACACAAGAACTTTTGTTGGGGTTGACTTTAAATCCGTTTTCTTCTGCCCATTTGGACACTTTGTTCAAGCCCTGTTGAACTTGCCTCTCACATACTGTAAGGTTGCAGGATTTGAATCCTATCTGTATGTCGTCTACGTAAACAGAATAAAAAATGGCTGGCGGTAACGAGGCACGAAGGGTGTTCATTTTCATGATGAAGAGCGTGCAGCTAAGTACACCTCCTTGAGGTACACCAGTTTCCTGTATAAAAGGTCGCGACAATACATTGCCGACTTTCACGCGAAATGTACGGTTGGACAAATAGCTTTCTATTAAGACGAGCATATTGCCACGGATGCCAATTCCCCACAAGTCTCTCAATATTCCATAGCGCCACGTAGTGTCGTACGCCTTCTCCATATCGAGGAATACGGATAGGAAATATTGTTTATGTAGAAAGGCGTCGCGAATGTTTCCCTCAATGCGCACAAGGTGATCGGTTGTGGACCGCCCTTCTCTAAAGCCACACTGAAAGGGATCGAGGATATTGTTGAGTTCAAGGTAATGTACAAGTCTGCGGTTAACCATTTTTTCAAAAAGCTTACAAAGACAATTTGTAAGAGCTATCGGACGGTAACTTGCCGCCAAGGAAGGGTCCTTGCCCTGTTTAAGAACAGGGACCACAATCGCTTCTTTCCATGTGGATGGGAGGTTTCCCGCAGCCCAAATAGCGTTGAAAAGCGTGAGTAGTGTAAGTTTGGTGTCAGCGTGTAAGTTTCTGATCATTTCGTACATGACCCTATCAGGTCCCGGCGCAGAGCCCCTGCATGTGGTCAAGGCAGCTCTCAACTCAGCAATATTGAAAGGCCGGTTATAAGGTTCATTCTGCCTGGATTTTCGTATTATGGGCTTACATTCTTCTATTTGTTTGTATTTCAAAAATGATTGCGAATAATGGTTTGAACTCGACACGCTCTCGAAGTGTTCCCCAAGTGAATCTGCCTGATCTTTTATTGTTTCACCTTGTGTGTTTACCAAAGGAAGTGAATATGTTTGGCGCCCTTTTATCCTATTAAACCGGTTCCAGACTTTGGCCTCATCTGTATAAGAGTTGATACCGGATAAAAACGTCTGCCAACTCTCCCTTCTAGCCTGTCGGCGTGTTCGCCTGCCTTGCGATTTCACTTTCTTAAAGTTAAACAGATTCTCCGCAGTGGGAGAGGCGCGTAGCAATCCCCACGCTTTGTTCTGTTTCTTACGAGCGATCCTACAGTCCTCGTTCCACCACGGGACACGCCGTTTGCATGCCCAGCCATTTCCTTGTAATATACATTTAGTTGCGGCATCTATTAAAAAGGCTGTAAAGTATTCCACGGCAGCATCAATTCCTAACGAGGACATCTCATCCCATGAAATATTACTGAGAGTTCGGAATTTCTCCCAGTCAGCTGTATCAATCTTCCACTTGGGAGCCTGTGGTGGATATTCGTTTTCTTTAGGTGTTCTTAATAGTATGGGGAAGTGGTCGCTTCCGTAAGGATTGTTTATAACTTCCCATGCGAGTTCAGGAAAAATAGAAGGAGAAACTATGCTGAGATCAATTGAAGAAAAGGTTTTGTTGGCAAGACAGTAATATGTGGGTGCCTTCTTATTAAGCAGACACGCACCGGAAGACAAAAGGAGCTGTTCAACGAGACGACCTCGCGCATCGATACGAGAGTCGCCCCATAGGGAGTTGTGCGCATTGAAATCGCCAAGAACAACATAAGGTTCTGGCAATTGATCTATAAAGGATTGGAATTCATGTTTCGTTAATTTGTAATGTGGGGGTATATAAAGAGAGCTAATGGTGATGAGTTTGTTTAGGAGAACAGCTCGAACCGCCACTGCTTCGAGAGGCGTTCGTAGCTGTAAAAGTTGACACGCAATGCTCTTATGGATAACAATGGCGACACCGCCCGATGATGCGACAGCATCATCGCGATCTTTGCGAAAAGTTATGTACTGTCGGAGAAAATTTGTGTGTTTAGATTTTAAATGTGTTTCCTGTAAACACAGCACTTTTGGATTGTGTTGGTGGATCAGTTCTTGTACATCATCAAGGTTTCTAAGGAGACCTCTGACGTTCCATTGTATGATTTGTGTATCCATATTTCATGTAAATTAGTGCTGTGTGTACGGAAACGGAAAGATGCCTTAGATTACAGAGCCCTTTCGAGGCCCTGTAATTGGTGTTTTGTTCTTTTTGAAGCGTTCGAGTGATTCTCGACGCTCCTTAGGCGCCTGGTGCGCCTTGAGGATAGGTGTGGTGTCCATTGCCTCTTGTGAGGCGCCGGACACGTGCTCTTGAGAGCGGGAAGTTTTCAGAGGGAGTCCCGCCTTGGAGGGCAAGACCCCTGCGCCCACCAGCCCGGAGGTCGATGGGGCTCCCAGAGGGATTTGGCTGCGCTGGCCGTTGCCAGCGCTGGAAGGGGCCTCGGAGGCTGGGGCAGCCTCGGCTGCACCCACCTTCGGGGTGGATGGTCCCTTCTCCTCGGTTGACGGAGCAGCGCTAGCTGCAACCGCCGCGGGGGCAGATGGCGTGACTGCCGACTCACTGCTTGTGGGTCGGACAGCCGCCGGAGGCCGTTGTGACGCTGCCCCCTGACGCGCCACTTCGGCAAAGCTGGCCTTAGGGAGGTATGCAACCCGCCTGCGTGCCTCTTTGAATGATATGTTTTCTTTTACTTTGATAGTGACTATTTCTTTTTCTTTTTTCCAAGACGGGCATGACCGCGAGTATGCGGCATGCTCGCCATCACAGTTCACGCAGTGTGGAGCGTTTTCGCACGTTTCAGAGGCATGGTCACGGGAACTACATTTTGCACATGTCTGGCGGCCTCGGCAGTTCTGTGAGCTGTGGCCGAATCGCTGGCACTTAAAGCATCGTAGGGGATTCGGAATGTACGGTCTCACTCGGATTTTCACATAGCCTGTCTCGATAGTGTCTGGTAGGTTGCTTGAGCCAAATGTAAGTATTAGGTGCATGGTATTGATTTCTTTTCCGTCACGTCTTATTTTAATTCTCTTAACATTGATCACGTTCTGATCATTCCAACCATCTAGAAGTTCAGCTTCAGACAATTCAAGCAGATCAGCATCCGATACAACGCCACGGGTAGTATTCATGGTACGGTGTGGGGTCACTGTGACTGGAACACCCCCAAAAGATACAAGTTTGGACAGTTTTTCAAATTGTTTCTGATCGCGGAGCTCTAGGAGAAGATCACCGCTAGCCATTTTCGATGCTTTGTATCCGGGACCAAAAACTTCTGTCAGAGATTTCGAGACAATGAAAGGTGAGATCATTCTTACAGTCTTCTCAGGCTTATCGGAGTGGATGACATGAAAGCGGGGAAAGTTCTGTGTACGATTGCCAAAAAACTTAAAGACATCTTCGGTGCGCCCTCGCTTCTGAGGGCGATCAGGAAGTTTGGGGAAACCAGTTTCCATGAAGATATATAAAAATTCGGCAACAGCGCCGACCGCCCACCACGGAGCCCAATGCGGGGACGCGGCAGAGCTTGCATACAAGTCTGCACGACGCCAGTCGTACGCCGCCACTATAACCAAATATGGTGTACCCAAGGTTGGATAGCCACACAGGGTTAACCCTTGCCACCAAGAAGAAGGAAGTAAATAGAAGAGAGAAGGAGACAGGAAAGGTGGAAAGTAAGGGAAAGACGAAGGTTGTAGGAAGAGAGAGACAGGAAAAGGCGACTGCCGATTTCCCCCGGGTGGGTCAGTCCGGGGGTGCCGTCTACGTGAAGCAGAGGCCAAAGAGGTGTGTTGCCTCCGCCGGGGGGCCTTAAAGGTCCGAACACCCGGCATCGGCTCAACCTCCAGGATCCCCCTTTCCCCGGACACGGCTAAGCCGCGCACGGCTACACGCGGGAGGGTCCAACCCTCGTGTGCTCGGGTACGTGGTGGCGCAACACACCAAACGCCTGCTTACGCAGACGCCCCTGCGGGGAGTAAGGTTGTAATGAAAGCACATTTTGCTCACTTGTGTAACTCTCCCTCCATTTGCATGCCTAGCTCGCTGAGAGAAAGACAGACAGAATTAACTTTTATTGTCAAGGTTGAGTGGAGTTTTCCTTCCCAGTGGTGTGGGCTCGCGTGGCGTCATCTGCACCGCGACGCTGTCATCCCATTCCGCCAACCGCATCTGGTCTACTGGGTTGTAAGTTTTTCTCTTCATCTCCCTATCTTCGCGTGAAGCAGTTTGCCTAAGGGCTCAATCACACCGGCAACTGACAGTGGTCACGCGAGGAAGTTGGTCGCAAAGCGACCAGTCGCAAATGGTCGCAAACGGTCACTTTTCTCGAAAAGTGACCATTTTGGGCCAGTTGCACTCTGCGCGATTTTTCAGTCGCGTGACCGTGGTCGAAAAACTGATAAACCGATCAACGGTGCACCGGAAGTGATCTTTCATGTGTCTAGGTATGTGGCGGGTTGGTTTTTGTAGCATTGCCAGAGTGGCGCCGCCCTAGCTTTGTGCCTACCGCTGTTTTCAGTGCTGATGTTTTTCGTAAGCGGGGGGATAATGATCTTGGTCCGAATAGTGTCAGGTATCCGGTGTCATTGAGGGATGTCTATGCCTGGGTGATACCCCAAGGTGTTCAGGATCCGCTGTCCCGCGTGTGTGCCGGATAATCGAACTGTTTGAGCCCATTTGTGGGCCTCTATGATTTCCTCAACGCTGTAATGCACCCCTAAACTCAAGAGTGCCTTAGTATTAGTCCATTTTGGTAGCCCAAGATCATGTTTGAATAACCGTTCGGATTAGACCGTTAATGCGTTTGAAGCCCCTTTTTCTGAGATGCAACTAAGGGCAGATATGCGCCACTCGGCTGAAAAAGAAACCTGGATTACAGAAAGCGTAGTACTCTACGTGCAGGACAGCCGGTTCCGACTTATATGTTGGGGAAATACTGGCGCCATGTAGTGCAGTCACCTTTTCCTTTAACAACCACTTCTACCACCTCCCTGCAGAAAACCTTCTCCTCGAATTTGTTTCCGCCTCGCACAGAGCACATGCGCATCTGTTGTGTTGATGTCATTACCGCGGACCTGGCTAACAGCCAGTGGGAGAAAACAGCATAACGTACCAAACTATTTGGTCGCCACGATGTGGGGAAGCCAGCGACAGTGGCTGTTCAACTCCAGTGAAGGTGCTTCGACACGTCGTGTCGCCGTAAGGATCCATTCTATTGGCGAGTCTTTAGAGAGGTGCGCGCGATCCAAGGTACATAGCGGCACACTTCGCAGGAGCACGGGCCGGCACGGCTGCAAAGAAGCGCGGATTCGCGGTAAACGGCAGTGGACAGTGTTTTGAAAAGCGCGTTGGCAATGACATATGACACGTGACATCTGGAGGAGCACTCGGCGAAGAGGAGACCTGCCGTCAAACGGAGAGCAGGGAAGAGCGAAACGAACGAAGGCCGCGTTTCGATCGTCAGCCGCCTGTAACTCCGCCATTACAGCACCGTTTGGAAAAATTCTCCCGTCTACGTGTTCGCTGCAGACACCTGCACTACTGCAACACCTCAACTGAATTTCGACGTCTTGGTGGTTAAGGGGCCCCTTAATGCGACAGCTTTAACGAGCCAGTTACGCACAAATTTGGCATTGACCGTGAGCAAAAATTTATAACATGGTACCACGCACACCGCGTTTCTACAAATCACAAACAGCGCGCGCCGTTCCGTTCCTTGCCGCACCACCAGATGACACACACCTCCACACATTCACAATATCTGTACCTAAAAAGCGTGGGCATATAATGGAGGAAGAGGTCAAGAAAGTTGGCAATCAGTCACAAAGTGATCGAAAGTGTAGATAGGCAACCAGGAGTAATCAGAAAGAAAGTAAGAGAAACAGAGAAAGGGAATTAAATGCAAGGAATGGAAACGAAACAATCCGAGGAGGTTTGCAAGAATAGAAAGAAAAATCAGAAGAGAAAATCTGTGTAATTACACTCGGCACATCTGGAGAACACTCACCATATTGTAATGATATGCAGTAGGATTCACCCAGCGAGGCCACCATGTAACGGAAACTTCTTGAAGCGCTTAGATTTAATGTGGACTAAACTATTAACCGATCAGCCGTCGATATATGCAAGAGTTGTTTAGAGTATTGGCATGAAAAAAGCAGGGAAGACACTGATACAACTAGAGTCATTACAGGCATGGGCAGCGGTACAAGGTAAATAGCAACAAATTAAGAGATGTATGCAACACTTCTAGAGCCAGAAGCTTTACTCGCATAGCTCAGTAACTCAGGCAGGCTAGGTAACGATTTCTCTCCGCCCCGTTTCAAAGAGGACGCCAATAAATCATTATCATCATCGCAGCAGCAGCGGCGACTACCATGCGGGGTAAAGAAAAGGAAAACTCGCCTTCATGCATAGCGGTCGCCAAAAGCGCTTGCGAGTGAACCTTACGGTTGCATAAGCTGCAGTTGCCGGCACGGGCGAGAAGCAGTCAGGGACGTTTGAATGCTGTCGCCTTCTAGTCTTAAAGGCCAATCTGAAGCTTCTCCCGAGTATATTGCTCTGTAATTTTGTAATTTTGCAATCATTTTGTTTACTAGGTAGCACACACTGTAATTCAGTTACTGTTTTTTTATCGCGATACAATTATATGAACACTGCAGGCACATTCCTGCCGTTGGCGTCGTCGTCGGCGTCGCCGTGAGATTCCGTATGAATGAAAGCGTGCGAGGGTGAGCCGGCGAATGCGGTTCAATCTCACGTGCGCAAGTCGCGAGCACAGCTTAAATCCCCTTAAACTTCGTAAAGTAGCGCCACACTTTGAAGAATGGCGCCTCTTCCTCGCGCGCTCCGGCCGAGGCAGACGCCGCGTCGCTTTTGGCCTAATGGGATCACGTGGGCCCTTGTGCCGGCTTCCTGAATTTACAGTGGCGTTTCAGCGCTATTTTCGCTTAAGAAGAGTCTACGGAGCGGCTATAAGCGCATGTTTGGGCCGTTGCTATTCTGTGTTTGGTTTGTGAACGCGTTGAACTAAGTTTTGTGGCAAGTGCGACGTTGCTTCACGGCATTTTTAATCACCATAACCTGCTGCGCCTTCGTATGCCAAAATAGTTTCAGAAAAGACAAGAAGCTCTTATCGATACCGTTTGGTAAGCGCTACGTGATAAGAAACACAGACATGGATTCATGGAAATGAGAGGGAGAACTTCAGACCAACATTCTCCACACGAGTGTAGCAGGTAGTTGCGAGTCTCTTATAGCATTGCCCTACGCGACGTGTGCTTTGTTTATACAAGCAGTACGTGGTCGTATTTGGGGCGCTTAATCGTACTGCACGCCAACAGCATTGAATACGCGGGCCTGCATGGCTGCGCGCGAAAGCGTGATTACGAAACCTTTAGGATTCAGCGCATTCCGTTTGACAAACTTTGAGGCTCAAGCGTGAAAATTCTTCTTAGGAAAAAACACTCTGCATTTTGTTGTTACTAACTAGCCTTATTTACAACTAATAGTTTTGTTTACCTCTTTTGTTCGTGTTCTTCATTGGCGGTCGCCCAGTGGATTTGCGTTACAAAGGAAAAGTGCGCGTGTTCTCCCGAAACCACGTTTATCGCCCAACGACAGCCTCAGGAGCCTTTGAGATCTACGTACGTGTTCATTCGTGTCGGCCTTAAAGCGTGAGTAGATTAAGATGTGACGGTGGAGCACTCGCAAAGAACACGTGCGGTCGCCCTTTCGTTCACCGGCTGGTTTAGTTGTCGTTCGCTTACTCGTTTGTTCAACTATTAGCTTGTTCTACCACTATTTCTCTGAGATACACGTAATGATACACCAAATGGTGCTTTAATGAGAACGACTGTATTATTTCAGCTACCGCAGTTTGGCCGCGTCATAGCCCGGCAATTCTTTGCGCCGCCATCACTTCACTTTAGTCATATCTGGCAAATGTTATTTCGGAGTGAGCGCAGCCGTCCTCAATGCATACACCTTAGTGTAGCTCGGATAGCGGCAAATACATCTGTTCATGAACGGACGAGCTAACGCACGGTGAAATGTTATTCGTGATGAGTCACTAACCTGAAAAAATAATGCACTTGATGGAACCCGAACGAAGCGCTGTTACCGCATTCCCGCTTGGCGAACAAATACTAAAAAACTGATTTCGTTTTCTATTTACGCAGAATCCCGATTCGATGATCACCTGGGCGTAGTTCTGTCGACTTTGGGGCGCAAGAAACATAATAGCACCAGCGCCCACCTCTAAGCCATTGCGCGTGCTTAGAAGATTGGAAAGCGCGCTCGTTGGCTGTACTGTAGCTTGTAACACGCTTTCGAACCTTCAGAGCAGCCATCGTTCGTGCCCTCTGCCGGCATTTGTTCGTCATAGCTGATACTCGCCGTGAATTAACATGGTAAGGACGGCGAGAATTATTTAGGCTACTGAGGGCATGTTGGAGGTAATGTGTTATATACAACCATTTACTACATCGTCTTGCGACGTCCACGAAATCTGCTTGTGCCTGCCTTCTGGCGGCGTGGAGATTCGGGTCCATGTTTCTCGGTAGGGGGCTAATGTCCAGTGTCTGGCGAACGCTGTCTGGGATGCTAGCTGCCCGATCCTCTATTCCGTCTGTGTTATGCCCTATTCTTTTTAGGAGCTTGCGGCCGGTGGCAGTCTGCTGGAGCCTGGCGATCTGTGCAATGAGCTGCGCTTCCGCGAGTTCTTCGAAGGTATTGCTTAGGCCCATCTGTAACAGTTTATCGTTGGGCGTGTTTCAAGGCAGATGTAGCGCTGTCTTATACGCTTTCCTTAGTAGCGTTTCCGTCTGTTCTTTTTCGTGCTTGGTCATGTTGTGCTACTGGAGCGAGTACGTGACTCTGCTGACCACTAGGATTCTGACCAGCTTGATTGTGTCTTCTTCTCTCATTCCGTTTTTTCTTTGATATACCCTCGTTATCATTCGGCTTACTTGTTCTGTCGATTTATTGAGTAAGCTGATTGTGTGGCTGCATTTCTTGCTTCCTTGAATCCACATGCCTTGGATGCCTATCATGCTCCTTTCAGGTATGTTTTTCCTTCTAGTTTTACTTTTAGTTCTTCCTTAGTGGGGTTTCTGCCCACTATTAGGATTTGTGATTTTTCGGTGGAGCACGCGATGCCCCTTTCTCTGACGTACTCTTCCACGCCCTCGGCCGCTTCCTGCAATTTTTCTTGCTCCTGTCCCAAGCAGCCTCGATTGACCCTGACCGTGATGTCGTCATCATATATTGCATGCTGGATGCCATCTATCTTGCTGAGTCTTCGAGCCAGTCCGATCATTGCGATGTTGAAAAGTATTCGTGGGATCACGGGGCCCTGCGGCGTGCCTTTGCGTGGGGTGGTAAAAACGTCACTTCGCAGATCCCCCAATCCCACCGTTGCCGTGTGCTTGATCAGAAAGGCCCTCACGTAGTCGTGGATTCTCTTGCCGCAGTTGGCGTTGTTCAGTCCTTCCATTATGGCTTCGTGGCTAAAGTTGTCGAAGGCCCCTTTGATAGCTAGAGCCATGATAACGTTTTCGCCTGCTCTGGGTGATGTGTTTATGGTTTCTTCTTTTATCTGTAGCAGGACGTCTTGTGTTGACAGGTTTTCCCGGAAGCCAAACATGCTGTGCGGGTATTGCTCCGTGTCCTCCAGGTGGTGTTGGATTCTTCTGGTGACTATTCTTTCGTAGAGTTTACCGAGGCACGAGGTGGAGGGAGATGGGCCTCAGGTTTTCAATCTGAAGCTTTTTGCCGGGTTTAGGTATCATCACCACGACAGCGTGCTTCCATTCCTTCGGTATCGTGCCCTCTGCCCACAGTGTGTTGAGGTATGCTCTGAGCTGACCTATCGCCTCGTCACTGAGGTTGCGTATCAGGTAGTTTCTGATCTTGTCGACGCCCCGCGGCTGTGTTTTCGGTTGTCGCTCTAATTGCCACGTAAACTTCCTCTCCTGCAATCAGTCTGTCTATGTGGGGATTCTCTGTCCCCAAATACTCCCCGTCGTAGCCTTTGGGATTGTCTTTGCCGTAACATTTTACGCGCACTGCCTCCAGTAGTTCCTCGCGGACCCTTCGTGCTGGTGGACCAGTTTCTGGATTTCTTTGCCGCTTTCTGTTTTCGTTTTGGTTGGGTTCATGAGGGCTTTTAATGTGCGCCACGTCTTGGCTGTGCTGAGCGTGCCGTTCAGTGAGCTGCAGAACTGCTGCCACTCTTGCCTGGCCAGCTGTGTTGAGTACTCTACAGCCTTCTTTGTGATCTCTGCTATCTTCTTGAGTTTCCTGTTTAGCTTTTGCCTTTTCCAGCGTTTTGTGAGCCCGCGTCTTGCCTCCCATACCCCGAGTAGCCACCGGTCCACCTCCGGTGTTTGTTCTGTTCTATCTATTCCCTGTGTGTAGAGTTCTATCGAGATGATTTCCCTTTTTTAGTTGTTCGCTGTGCTTACGGAAGGCGTCCCAAACTCTGATATTGGCTGTGCCAGTTTTTCTTTTTACGTTCTCCGCTTCGATTGTGGTTTTCAGTACATAATGATCGCTGCCTAGGTTCTCTAGCAGGTTCTCCCACTTGGCCTGCTTTGCTCCTTTAACAAATCTTAGGTTTGGGCAGGTGTCTGGGCTAACGCTATTACCCAGGCGCGTTGGCCGATTTTCGTCCGTTAAGAGGTCGCAGCCTGTGTTTTCGGCTGCAATGCATATTTGCTGCCCCTTCTCTTCGATGTTCTGGTATCCTCATCTCGGGCTTTTAGCATTGAAATCCCCGCAATTATTAGGGTAATTATTAGCGCAATTATTATTGGACTTGGCTAGCATGTTTGCTTCTGCAAAGAGTTTGGCGAAGTCGCCGTCTTCCTGCCTGGGGGGCCTGTATAGACTGACTATAAATGGGCATTTAGCTCTGTGCTTCAATTTGGGTATTATCTTGGTTATTATGTGTTCGATTTTCGTGTTCTCACTTCCTTTGTGTGCTTTGGTGAATATTTTGTTGTTAATGAGGGTTGCGGTGCGTCCGCTCTCCTGGCACGTCTATCCTTTTAGGGTGGGTGTTGTATTAGTTTCTTGTAACATAATAATGTCTGGTGGTTTCTCTGTAGTGTTTATGTACTGCTGTAGGAGTACTTTCTTTCGCCGGTATCCCCTACAGTTCCATTGCCATATCTCTAGTTTGTTTTGTCCGGCCATGATTAATTGTTGTTGTTGTTACTTTGGCTTTCTGGTCCGAATATTCTCTCGTTAAAGAGCCTGTCTCTGGCATCATTAGTGGTTCTCTGTGTGTTTTGGTTTTTTACGTAACTGCGGAAGTTTTGGTCTTGCAAGGCTATTTTCTGTTGCATTTGTAACATTTGATTCTGCATTGAATGCATGATTTTTTTTAGTTCGTTGCTAAGACTCTGTTCTTCTCATTTTTGTGTGGTCTGCACTATTGGTGTGCTCGGCGTTCGCCCCGGTGAGTTCCCGCGTTGCCTCTGCAACTGCATTTGCCTTATTCGGTCGTCTATCCTCTTTTTTAGCTGCCGCGTTTCTTCTCGGCAGAGTTCAAGTTCTTTTTTGAGTGCTCTATTTTCCTCAGTTAGTTTCTTTTCGTTGTTTGTTTGATTGTTTTGACCCGAGCTCGGAAACAATGATTTGGAAGGGCCTGCTCCCCAGCTCACCTGTACTCCGCCTTCATTCTGTTGTTGTTGCTTCTGCTGCCCCGGGCTGCCGTTCTGCTGCCCCAGGGGTGGGAAGGACTCGTCCCTGGGTCCGCCACGGCTTCGACTCCGTCCTCGGCTCTGGCCCCTGCTTCGTCTCCGCGACTGGGCCTCATACCCGGCCCCGTTGTGGCTCTGGGATCGGCCACTGTCACCCTCCGAGCTGAACCATCTCGGGCGTCGCCATCGGCTCCGGCTCCGGCTCTGCCACTGGCCTTTCTGAGGGGGTTGCCCTCGCAGCTCTCCGGCCGTCTTGAGTCGCAGCTTGCAATCTTTCGTGCCGCTTGTGTGATCGTCGTCGCAAACCAGGCACCTGAGTGTGCATTGGTGTCCTTCTGCCGGATTCTGCGTCCCGCATAGTTTGCAGGCCTTGGTCTCCGGGTGCGGACAAACGTCCGCTCGATCTCCTTGCTGGCAGCAAATGTAGCACATCTGCCGCGTCGGACGGTACGGGTAGCACCACATCTCTCCTCAGTAGTATAGGACTGGCCTTGGGGTTATGGGGCCGTCGAAGGTGATGACGGCGGATTTTGATTTTCCCAGCATGCGGGCGCTGTGGATCGTGACTCCTGGAGTCCGCACCTGCAGGTTGGCCTTGGGCTCCTCCGGCGATGTACCGGGATCTACGCCGTGAATTACCCCTCGTTGGGTGTCCTCGGGGACTGCCACGTAAGCATTTACTTTATGGGTGCGTTGCCCGAACGTGAGATGGATGATGCGTCACACGTATTAGGCCGCTTCCTCGTTATCCGTGCTTACAATAATGATGTTCGAGCTGTTGCGATGTCTGATAATCAAGTCTTCACCTTTACATTGCTGAAGCTTTTCTTTCGTCCACTAAGTGTGGGAAAAAATATTGCGCTGTGCGCCTTGGCGTGCTCTTTCAGTCTAAAGAAACAATCTAGAAATAAATCCGGGTTCGGTGCTAGAAGAGAGCTTTAGCATATATAGTTAACGTCCTGGTAATTTATGGATAGCTTCGCAGCGCCCGCTCTGATTTACTCATGTGCTTTTGTAAGTAGTGCAAGTGAAAGATTATAAGCAGAAGCATGTGGCTTCGGAAGATCGTTTTCGGCGATACTATCCCGTTTGTGTGAAGCAGTGCTCAGACTGCCAATCGGTTCATTCGGTTGTGTTGCACTATCCAATAAGCTCGCACGAAAAGTCATTATGCGAAAGCGATTGCGTGCCCTGTTTGGTGAATTTTCCAACACATTTTCACTTCACACAAATGCGGTATGTCGTGGAATTGTTGTTTTGTCCAAGTGCCAATAAAGCCCTGATCTAATGAAAAGCAGGAACTTCCCATGTCACACACACTCAATGGGTGCCCTGGGATCTTTCCATAAGTTCCTTTCCGTATTCCGAAGAGTACTGGACAAACGCAGATGATCAAATAAGGTTCATATAAAACATCGACAATGCACGTTTTTATATCAAAATTTCTTTTCTGCGTTGAAAAATACTATCTTTGCTTCTTCTCTTGCAAACTATGTTTCCCTATCCACTACGCAGCTTGATAGCGAACAAAAGTATGACATCACAATGAATGAATTCCCAATGAACTTTATTTCCTTTTAAGGGAGGGAAGGGGCCGGGGGGAGAGAGGGAGATCTAAGTACTCCGGTCCCAGCAGGCGACCTTCACCACATTAGGTGGCTAGAAGTCCGTCTACCAGTCATGCTAGGCCTCCGCTACCTCCTCTGCCCACCTCAGGACTCGGTCCTGTAGGGTGGGATTGGAGCTGCACAGGGCAGTCTGCCACAGCTCCTCATCACTAATTAATGGTTCGAGCATGCGGGGGGGCGGGGTGTTTATGGGGCATTGCCACATGATATGGGAGAGATCTCCTATTGCGACAGGGCAAAAGCGACACTTGGGTGTCGGGTATGTGGCGGGAAAGAATAAGTGCAAGGTGCGCGGGGTAAGAAAAGTGCGAGTTTGTAGTTGGCGCCACTGTATTTCTCTCTGGCGCCTTCTAGGCACAGAGAGAGGTGGATACATTAGGCTTTGGTGTCTGTAATGTGTGCAAATTTCATGAAATGTTTCGAGTGTGTCTTTATTGTTGTGTTGTTGAGAGCCATTGTGTTCTAGAGTTAGGCCCATGTTTGCAGCCACTCGGTCAGTGAATCCTCGAGCAGCGACATGAGCCATTTCGTTGCCGTGGAGTCCTTCATGTGCTGGAGTCCAGACTAGAACGATGTCGTTTTCTGGTGGATTAGCGACAGGTAGAGAGTGCGCGAGGTTGTTTATGTAGCCGCTACTGAAGTTCCGGATAGCAGTCTTAGAGTCACTAATGATGACGTCGTAGTCGGGGAGCCCCGATGCGAGTGCAATGGCGGCCTCTTCCGCATTGCCCGCAGAGGTGGTCTTGATTGATGCTGGACGAGCAGTGTTTCCCTGGTTGTCTACGACCGCTAGAGTATAACGATGTTTAGTGGTGTGGGGGTGCAGCGGTCCACATAGTACACTCCTTCAGCCTGTCCATAGCTGCGTTGTAGCGCCTTGGCTCGAAATTTGCGGTGTTTGACGTGAAATTGGGGGTACATGTTTCTGGGTAGGGGCTGGATGTGCTATTGGCCGTGTATGTTCGGAGGAAGTTATTGTCGCTTTCTCTCGTTGAATGGTGGAGCATGAAGAAGCTGTCTCAGGATCCCACGCCCGGCTTCAGTGGTGGTGAGTCTGTGGTATTGGGATGATACATGTGCTTCGTTTAATTCTTGACGGGTATTTATTGTGGCCGTGGCCATCACCCTTTGTGTGGATGCTCTAAATGGAACACCAAGATTGACCTTGTGTATCTTGCGGATCAAGCAATTCACAATATCCTCTTCCTGCCTAGAGACGGAGAGATATGGAAGTGCGAAGATGATCTTGCCTTAGACAAATGCCTTGATTAGTTGAATTAGCTCCTTGTCTTGAAACCCTCCGTGTTTTTTGGCGATCCTCCCTATCAGGTGGAGCGTATTATCTACCGTTGTTTGTAGTGCTTGCAAGGTATGCTGATTTGCTCGGCGGCGTTGGAGGTGTAATCCTAGGACCCTTATCCTGTCTACTTGGGGTATAGGGTGCCCTTCAGTCGCGAGTTGTATATTCAGGGGTGAAGTCTTGAAGCGTCTCGTGGGGCGCAGAAGGAGAAGCTGTGATTTGGTTGGGGAGCACCTGAGATTCAACTCGTGACCCACTTGTTTGACCTGATCAATTACTGCTTGGATGGTGTCTTGGATGTGCCCGACAGAACCTCCGGTCATCCACAGCGTAATATCGTCCGCGTACAGTGTGAATCAGAGGTCAGGACTCTTCTTGAGAGTGAAAGCTAAAGGTCGCAGAGCCAAATTCAAGAGGAGGGGGGAAAGTAGTGCCCCTTGGGGCGTGCCCATGCTTCCTAAACTTATTTGGCCAGATTGTTCGCTGCCTAATTGTAGCGCCGCAGTGCGCTTCGTGAGGAAGCTGCGTATATACCGGTAGATTCGCTCCCCGCAGTTTATACTGTTAAGTTCGCGTAGTATGGCGAAGTGGGACACGTTATTAAAGGCACCCTTGAGGTCGAGGCAGAGCAACGCTTGTGTGTCACGTGCGTCGCTCGGTTCGATAATGTCTTCTCTGAGCCTTAGCTTGACGTCCTGACAAGAAAGAGATTTGCGAAAGCCAGTCATTTCCTTAGGGAACAAGTGATTATGTTCGGCTTCATCATTATTGTCGTTTTGAAGGATGGGAACCTGTGACGTTGCGGAGCGTCTGCCCCAGCTGTCGATTAGCTTATGGAACCGGCAAAACTGTGCAGATGCCTCACAAATGAATGCATCAAGCTTGCTCTGTAGCCAATTTTGGAAGGCAACAAGTTTGTTTTCCAGGATGTCCACGCGGTCAGTGAGGACAAATATGGCGTTTTCAACGGTATTCTCCGTTTCTGTTATTTCGGCATTATTCCTTTTTGCGGGTGGAGGCTGCGTGTGTGATGAAGGCGGCGTTGAATTTGCGGCTTGCGTCGTAGCAGTGGATGCAAGAATGTCCATTTGTTCTGTCGAAGTACGTGTGAGTGTGGGCGCAAGCGTTTGTGGCAGTGGTTTGGAAGCAGCAGCAGGTATGTCAATGATTTCGATGGGTGGGTGGATCATTGCTTTGAGCTGTTTGATTTTGTTTATAAGCATTTCGTTCGGATTTAGCAAATATTTGATGAGAGAGATATCAGCATCTTGTGAGGGGCTGCTATTGTGGGAGACTACTCTTGCCCAGCTCACCTTTGTATGGTTGATGGGCGGTCTCTCCTCGTTGCGTGGAGTCAGCGGAGGCCAAGCTTGCTTTGATGATGAGAGCTGCGCCCCTGTTGCAGTGTTCTTGCGACCAGAGCTGCTCAGCGGCTTCTCTTGTCCAATACGTTGATTGGGGGCCTGTACAGTGTTCCTGGCCGCAAGTGTCAATTTAGACTCTGGAGGTGCCTGGGGCGGTGTCCGTGCTTTGTAACGAAGTTTGCACTTTGAGGAACCAGTCTCGTGTGTTCCGTTGCAGATGGTGCAAATGGGAGTACAGCTGTGGTTCTGAGGAGGATCTGGCGTCGCAGAGACCATCTGGCGTGTCGACAGACGGTCTCTGCAGAGACAGATGGTCTTTTGGGCAGAGACACATTGGGGCAGACGTCTTGGCGATGGCCAAGCTGCTAGCACTTAGTACACGCCTCCACTTTTTCTCGATATGGTCTGCAGCGGAGGTCTGTGCGGAGGTAGTCAATGTAGAAGGGGACCTTTGAGCCTTCCAAAGTGACCAGGATGGAGTCTGCAGAGCCCATTCTTCGAACAGCTAGGATGTTCATTCCTCGATTGGACTCTCGAAGGTCAGCCAACACGTTTCCTTCTACCAAGGTGGCCGGAAGCTTTATGATACCCCCACACGAATTTTTGGGGTCTGCCACGTGCGTGGAGACTTCGTAGCTCTTGCCCATTTTGGTGAGGGTGGCGATCTTCAAATAGCGATCAGCCCTGTCCATGCAGGGAGAACGCGTGTACTTATCTTTATCGGGCGACCACGTTTCGCCACCTAACAAATGTAATCGCACAGCCCGGGATGCGCCTGCATGTATCCGAAGTTTCTGGAAAGTTATCGATGCTTCTATCCGGCTGTCTGTTGTCGCCGAACCCTGTCTTATCTGATTTCATCGCGTGACGCGAATGGTGTAGAACTTTGTGGAAGGCACGCGGGTCCGAACGATTAGTCTGGAACATTCAACGACTGCAGTATAAAAGCCGACGCGCTTGGCCCGTTGATCAGATTTCCGACGATCGCCGACCGTGTTCGCCGCTATCGTTGTGCTATAAGTGTAGCCTGTTTTTGTGGGCCCAGGTTCGCCCAATAAAAGCTAGTTTTGTGTTTCACCGTATTGCTTCTTTCTTCACCGTCACTACCACGTGACATCTGGTGGAGGTTCTTTACGTCCATGTACCGGACGCCCCCGACAAGCCGTAATCCAAGCCCAGACCGCAAAGACAACACCAGCGCCGTCCCGGAACATCGGGCAAGTCGCCGTCTTCAACAGCTGCCCCCGGAGCACGGACTTCTACCTGAGAAGACCAAGAAGATTGTGGCCAAGGAAACCCCAATGGCAGCGCCAGCGTCCCCCATCGTGCTGCAGCATCCCAGGGAGCCTCCAACGTTCCGCGGTTCAACATTCGAAGACCCGGAATCATGGCTGGAAACCTACGAACGGATCGCGACATTCAACAACTGGGACCCCGACGACAAGCTGCGGCATGTCTACTTCGCCTTAGAAGACGCCGCCAGAACTTGGTTTGAGAACAGGGAGTCGACCTTGACACCGTGGGACCTGTTCCGTAGCGCCTTCCTGCGCACCTTTAAAAGTGTCGTGCGCAAGGAAAGGGCCGAAGCTATGCTGGACGCCCGAGTGCAGCTACCAAATGAGAACGTTGCCATCTTTACGGAAGAAATGAGCCGTCTGTTCCGCCACGCCGACCCGGATATGGCCGAGGAAAAGAAAGTACGCCTACTCATGTGTGGTGTGAAGGAAGAACTTTTCGGCGCAATGGTACAGAGCCCACCAACGACCGTAGCAGAGTTCCTTCGCGAGGCCACCGGCATTGAGAAGACACTCGAAATGCGGAACCGGCAATTCAACCGCCGCACAAGCTCTACCCAGTACGCAGGAACGCTCTGCCCAGTACGCAATCACTGGCCACGGACGATCTGCGCGAGACCATCAGGGCCATTGTGCGCGAAGAACTGCGCAAGGTCTTGCCTGCGTCGCAGCCTCAAGTGGCCTCTATCGCCGACATCGTGAAAGAAGAGGTGCACCGATCCCTTGGAGTTCCTGAGTTGCAACCAGAACCACCGCAGCCGGAAGCAATGACCTACGCCGCCGCCCTCGCCCGCCGTCAAGGCCCCCCCCTGCGCGACCGCGCCAAGGTCCTGCAACACCGCAATTCCGTCGTCCGCCGCCGCCGCCGCCAGCGCGTCCACCCGTCACCCAGCGCACCTATGCGAGGAAGACGGACATTTGGCGAGCCCCCGACCACCGCCCGCTCTGCTATCACTGCGGAGAAGCCGGCCATGTGTACCGCCGATGCCCATACCGCGACATGGGACTGAGAGGGTTCGCCGTCAACGCGCCGCGTCCACAGCTTGGGGAGCGCCCACGTGACATTGCCGATTACCTAGCCGCCACTCAGTGGAACTCTCGACGACCGTCCCGTTCGCCGTCACCAGGCCGCTACCTGTCGCCGCAGCGCCGTCCATACACTGGCCCAGCCCGGGGCCACTCTGCGAGCCCATACCGCGAAAACTAAAAGCAGCAACCGATGGAGGTGCGGTTGCTGTTCGTCGAACTGACGAAGATCCTCCGCCGCCGACGAAGACGACGAAGAGACCATCTCGACGACATAACGACACGCCGCCGTCCCGACGAAGTCTCGAAGCCAAAACTACACCGACGAAAGACGACTTGACGACGCGACGTTCCAACTTCAGTTCAACACGACGCAGCCGTGATCCAACGCCAAGACCTAACTGCTATGCCAGACAAAGAACAACCGACCTCGACGCGCTTCTCGACGGCCACGCAGTCACTGCCTTAGTCGACACAGGGGCCGATTACTCCGTAATGAGTGGACACATCGCCACCCAGTTGAAGAAAGTTAAGACCGCATGGGAAGGCCCTCAGATTCGCACCGCTGGAGGACACCTCATCACGGCGACTGGGATCTGCACGGCAAGAATAACCATTCATGACCGGGCTTACCCTGCCACCTTCGTTATCCTCCAACAGCGTTCACAAGACGTCATTCTCGGTATGGACTTCCTGGATCAACACGGCGCAATCATCAACCTGAAGTCGAAGTCAGTAACGCTGTCGGAAGATAAAGCAATGCCGCCGGAGAGCCCTCGTAGTCACCACGCCTTGAGTGTGCTCGAAGCTCAAGTGAGCATCCCGCCTCGCTGCAGCATTGTTATTTCGGTCAGCACCGAAACACCCGCTGACGTAGAAGGCGTCATCGAAGGCGACCAACGTCTACTGCTAGACCGTGAAATTTGCGTCGCAAGAGGGATCGCTCGACTGCATGGAGGGAAAACTGAAGTGTTGCTGACAAACTTCAGCCAGGAGTTCAAGCACATCAACAAGGGCAGGATGATCGCGTACATCGAGGAAATTCTGGAAACACGTAATGCGTTTGTCCTCTCGGATTCCGCCGCATCTACCCCGACGACCATGGTTCCCGAACCAGACTACGACATTAATCCAAATCTCCCTATGATTAAGCAACAGCAGCTCAGAAGTCTGCTCCGACGATACAAAGGCTGCTTTTCGACGTCATCGAGGATTCGGCAAACACCAGTCGCCAAGCATCGCATCATCACCGAGGAGTGCGCTCGACCACTCCGTCAGAGCCCTTACCGAATTTCGGCGTGAGAACGTGAAGCTATAAGAGAACAAGTCGACGAAATGCCGCGCGACGACATCATCCAGCCGTCGAAAAGCCCGTGGGCATCCCATGTTGTTCTGGTAAAGAAAAAGGACGGAACCCTACGTTTCTGCGTCGATTATCGTCGTCTGAACAAGATCACGAAGAAGGACGTATACCCCCTCCCACGGATAGACGACGCATTGGATCAGCTCTGCAACGCTAAATACTTCTCGTCCATGGACCTCTAGTCTGGCTATTGGCAAATAGAAGTCGACGAAAGAGATCGCGAAAAGACCGCCTTCATCACCCCAGACGGCCTCTACGAGTTTAAGGTTATGCCATTCGGACTGTGCTCGGCGCCTGCAACGTTCCAGCGCGTGATGGACAAGGTTTTAGCAGGATTGAAGTGGCAGACCTGTCTCGTATACTTGGATGACGTCGTCGTCTTCGCCGGAAATTTCGACGTTCACCTTAGGCGGCTGGCAACAGTACTAGAGGCCATCAGGTCATCAGGACTTACTCTGAAGCCGGAAAAGTGCCCCTTCGCTTACGAGGAGCTTCTATTTTTAGGCCACGTCATCAGCAAATCTGGAGTCCACCCCGACACGCAGAAGACAGCTGCCATAGTAAAGTTCCCACAGCCCATCGACAAGAAGGCAGTGCGTAGATTTCTTGGCATGTGTGCCTACTACAGGCGATTTGTCAAGAACTTTTCACGCATCGCTGAGCCGCTGACGCAGCTAACTAAATGTGACGTCGAGTTCAAGTGGGAAACGCCGCAGGCCGACGCATTTGAAGAACTCAAACGACGCATGCAGTCGCCGCCCGTACTTGCGCACTTCGACGAGCACGCCGATACCGAAATGCACACTGACGCCAGTAGCCTAGGCCTCGGCGCCGTCCTGGTCCAGAGAAAAGATGGACATGAACACGTGATAGCTTACGCTAGCCGGTCGTTGTCAAAAGCGGAAGGCAATTATTCTACAACCGAAAAGGAATGCCTCGCCATCGTTTGGGCTACAGCGAAATTTCGCCCTTACCTATATGGCAGGCCATTCAAAGTCGTCAGCGACCATCACGCCTTGTGTTGGCTAGCGAATTTAAAGGATCCCTCAGGACGGCTGGCACGGTGGAGCCTCAGACTACAAGAATACGACATCACTGTAACATACAAGTCCGGACGAAAACACTCAGACGCCGATTGCCTATCACGCGCCCCCATTGACCCACCGCCGCAAGATGACGAGGATGACGACGCCTTCCTTGGAATAATAAGCGCGGAAGACTTCGCCGAACAACAACGAGCGGACCCGGCACTAAAGGCCTCGTCAATTATTTGGAAGGGCACACCGACGTTGTCCCCAGGGCATTTAAGCGCGGATTATCTTCCTTCACGCTTCAAGACAGTCTACTCGTGAAGAAGAACTTCTCACCAGTCCGCGCCAATTACCTTCTTGTTGTCCCGTCAGGACTTCGTCCAGAAATATTGCACGCCCTACATGACGATCCGACCGCTGGACACCTCGGATTTTCCCGGACACTATCGAGGATACAAGAAAAGTATTATTGGCTGCGCCTGACCGCCGACGTCACCCGTTATGTCAGAACATGCCGAGACTGTCAGCGACGCAAGACACCGCCGACAAGGCCAGCCGGATTACTACAGCCAATCGAGCCTCCTTGCCGACCATTCCAGCAGATCGGGATGGACTTGCTGGGACCCTTTCCGACGTCAATAACCGGAAGTAAGTGGATCGTCGTGGCGACGCACTACTTCACCCGCTTCGCTGAAACAAAAACACTGCCGAAAGGTAGCGCAGCCGAAGTGGCGAAATTCTTTGTCGAAAACATCCTGTTGCGACATGGCGCCCCAGAAGTCCTCATCACCGACCGAGGAACGGCCTTTACATTGGAGCTCACCCAAGCCATTCTGAAATACAGTCAGACAAGGCACAGGAGGACAACGGCTTACCACCCGCAGACGAATGGTCTTAAGGAGCGGCTGAATAAGACCCTCGCCGACATGCTAGCGATGTACGTCGACGTCGAACACAAGACCTGGGATGACGTTCTGCCGTACGTAACGTTTGCTTATAACACGGCGGTACAAGAAACAACACAGATCACGCTGTTCAAGCTGGTCTACGGCAGGAACCCGACGACGACGCTCGACGCCATGCTGCCTCACGTCACTGACGAGGAGAACCTTGACGTCCGTACCTACCTCCAGTGCGCCGAAGAAGCCCGACAGCTCGGCCGCCTGCGAATTAAGAACCAGCAGAGGACCGACAGCCGACACTACAACCTCCGACGACGCTTCGTGGAGTACCAGCCCGGTGACCGTGTTTGGGTTTGGACCCCTATACGCCGACGAGGACTGAGCGAGAAGCTTTTGCGTCGCTATTTCGGGCCGTAGAAGATCATCCGACGTATTGGCGCACTGGACTATGAGGTCGTGCCAGACGGTATTTCGCTATCACTGCGGCGCCGCTCACGACCTGAAATAGTCCACGTTGTGCGACTCAAGCCCTGCTACCAGCGTTAATGAACTTTGTGGCTTCGCGTAACTGACCTTTGGACTTTATTTCTTTTTGTTCTTACTTATGTTTAAGAAGTGTCTTTTTGTGTTTCGCTCTTATATTTGTAGCATCGGGACGATGCTTTTTAAGAGGGGGGTATTGACGCGTGTACTTATCTTTATCGGGCGACCACGTTTCGCCACCTAACAAATGTAATCGCACAGCGCGGGATGCGCCAGCATGTATCCGAAGTTTCTGGAAAGTTATCGTGCTTCTATCCGGCTGTCTGTTGTCGCCGAACCCTGTCTTATCTGATTTCATCGCGTGACGCGAATGGTGTAGAACTTTGTGGAAGGCACGCGGGTCCGAACGATTAGTGTGGAACATTCGACGACTGCAGTATAAAAGCCGACGCGCTTGGCCCGCTGATCAGATTTCCGACGATCGCCGAACGTGTTCGCCGCTATCGTTGTGCTATAAGTGCAGCCTGTTTTTATGGGCACAGGTTCGCCCAATAAAAGCTAGTTTTGTGTTTCACCGTATTGCTTCTTTCTTCACCGTCACTACCACGTGACACTGTTTCCCTATCCACTACGCAGCTTGATAGCGAACAAAAGTATGACATCACAATGAATGAATTCCCAATGAACTTTATTCCCTTTTAAGGGAGGGAAGGGGCCGGGGGGAGAGAGGGAGATCTAAGTACTCCGGTCCCAGCAGGCGACCTTCACCACATTAGGTGGCTAGAAGTCCGTCTACCAGTCATGCTAGGCCTCCGCCACCTCCTCTGCCCACCTCAGGACTCGGTCCTGTAGGGTGGGATTGGAGCTGCACAGGGCAGTCTGCCACAGCTCCTCATCACTAATTAATGGTTCGAGCATGGGGGGGGGGAGGGGTGTTTATGGGGCATTGCCACATGATATGGGAGAGATCTCCTATTGCGACAGGGCAAAAGCGACACTTGGGTGTCGGGTATGTGGCGGGAAAGAATAAGTGCAAGGTGCGCGGGGTAAGAAATTGCGAGTTTGTAGTTGGCGCCACTGTATTTCTCTCTGGCGCCTTCTAGGCACAGAGAGAGGTGGATACATTAGGCTTTGGTGTCTGTAATGTGTGCAAATTTCATGAAATGTTTCGAGTGTGTCTTTATTGTTGTGTTGTTGAGAGCCATTGGGTTCTAGTGTTAGGCCCATGTTTGCGGCCACTCGGTCAGTGAATCCTCGAGCAGCGACATGAGCCATTTCGTTGCCGTGGAGTCCTTGATGTGCTGGAGTCCAGACTAGAACGATGTCGGTTTCTGGTGGATTAGCGACAGGTAGAGAGTGCGCGAGGTTGTTAATGTAGCCGCTACTGAAGTTCCGGATAGCAGTCTTAGAGTCACTAATGATGACGTCGCAATCGGGTAGCCCCGATGCGAGTGCAATGGCGGCCTCTTCCGCATTGCCCGCAGAGGTGGTCTTGATTGATGCTGAACGAACAGTGTTTCCCTGGTTGTCTACGACCGCTAGAGTACAACGATGTTTAGTGGTGTGGGGGTGCAGCGGTCCACATAGTACACTCCTTCAGCCTGTCCATAGCTGCGTTGTAGAGCCTTGGCTCGAAATTTGCGGTGTTTGACGTGAAATTGGGGGTGCATGTTTCTGGGTAGGGGCTGGATGTGTTATTGGCCGTGTATGTTCGGAGGAAGTTATTGTCGCTTTCTCTCGTTGAATGGTGGAGCATGACGAAGTTGTCTCAGGATCTCACGCCCGGCTTCAGTGGTGGTGAGTCTGTGGTATTGGGATGATACATGTGCTTCGGTTAATTCTTGACGGGTATTTATTGTGGCCGTGGCCATCACCCTTTGTGTGGATGCTCTAAATGGAACACCAAGATTGAGCTTGTGTATCTTGCGGATCAAGCAATTCACAATATCCTCTTCCTGCCTAGAGAGGGAGAGATATGGAAGTGCGAAGATAATCTTGCCTTAGACAAATGCCTTGATTAGTTGAATTAGCTCCTTGTCTTGAAACCCTCCGTGTTTTTTGGCGATCCTCCCTATCAGGTGGAGCGTATTATCTACCGTTGTTTGTATTGCTTGCAAGGTATGCTGATTTGCTCGGCGGCGTTGGAGGTGTAATCCTAGGACCCTTATCCTGTCTACTTGGGGTATAGGGTGCCCTTCAGTCGTGAGTTGTATATTCAGGGGTGAAGTCCTGAAGCGTCTCGTGGGGAGCAGAAGGAGAAGCTGTGATTTGGTTGGGGAGCGCCTGAGATTCAACTCGTGACCCACTTGTTTGACCTGATCAATTACTGCTTGGATGGTGTCTTGGATGTGCCCGTCAGAACCTCCGGTCATCCACAGCGTAATATCGTCCGCGTACAGTGTGAATCAGAGGTCAGGACTCTTCTTGAGAGTGAAAGCTAAAGGTCGCAGAGCCAAATTGAAGAGGAGGGGGGAAAGTAGTGCCCCTTGGGGCGTGCCCGTGCTTCCTAAACTTATTTGGCCAGATTGTTCGCTGCCTAATTGTAGCGCCGCAGTGCGCTTCGTGAGGAAGCTGCGTATATACCGGTAGATTCGCTCCCCGCAGTTTATACTGCTAAGTCCGCGTAGTATGGCGAAGTGGGACACGTTATTAAAGGCACCCTTGAGGTCGAGGCAGAGCAACGCTTGTGTGTCACGTGCGTCGCTCGGTTCGATAATGTCTTCTCTGAGCCTTAGCTTGACGTCCTGACAAGAAAGAGATTTGCGAAAGCCAGTCATTTCCTTAGGGAACAGGTGATTATGTTCGGCTTCATCATTATTGTCGTTTTGAAGGATGGGAACCTGTGACGTTGCGGAGCGCCTTCCCCAGCTGTCGATTAGCTTATGGAACCGGCAAAACTGTGCAGATGCCTCGCAAATAAATGCATCAAGCCTGCTCTGTAGCCAATTTTGGAAGGCAACAAGTTTGTTTTCCAGGATGTCCACGCGGTCAGTGAGGACAAATATGGCGTTTTCAACGGTATTCTCCGTTTCTGTTATTTCGGCATTATTCCTTTTTGCGGGTGGAGGCTGCGTGTGTGATGAAGGTGGCGTTGAATTTACGGCTTGCGTCGTAGCAGTGGATGCAAGAATGTCCATTTGTTCTGTCGAAGGACGTGTGAGTGTGGGCGCAAGCGTTTGTGGCAGTGGTTTGGAAGCAGCAGCAGGTATGTCAATGATTTCGATGGGTGGGTGGATCATTGCTTTGAGCTGTTTGATTTTGTTTTTAAGCATTTCGTTCGGATTTAGCAAATATTTGATGAGAGAGATATCTGCATCTTGTGAGGGGCTGCTATTGTGGGAGACTACTCTTGCCCAGCTCACCTTTGTATGGTTGATGGGCGGTCTCTCCTCGTTGTGTGGAGTCAGTGGAGGCCAAGCTTGCTTTGATGATGAGATCTGCGCCCCTGTTGCAGTGTTCTTGCGACCAGAGCTGCTCAGCGGCTTCTCTTGTCCAATACGTTGATTGGGGGCTTGTACAGTGTTCCTGGCCGGAAGTGTCAATTCAGACTCTGGAGGTGCCTGGGGCGGTGTCCGTGCTTTGTAACGAAGTTTGCACTTTGAGGAACCAGTCTCGTGTGTTCCGTTGCAGATGGTGCAAATGGGAGTACAGCTGTGGTTCTGAGGAGGATCTGGCGTCGCAGAGACCATCTGGCGTGCCGACAGACGGTCTCTGCAGAGACAGATGGTCTTTTGGGCAGAGACACATTGGGGCAGACGTCTTGGCGATGGCCAAGCTGCTAGCACTTAGTACACGCCTCCACTTTTTCTCGATATGGTCTGCAGCGGAGGTCTGTGCGGAGGTAGTCAATGTAGAAGGGGACCTTTGAGCCTTCCAAAGTGACCAGGATGGAGTCTGCAGAGCCCATTCTTCGAACAGCTAGGATGTTCATTCCTGGATTGGACTCTCGAAGGTCAGCCAACACGTTGCCTTCTACCAAGGTGGCCGGAAGCTTTATGATACCCATACACGAATTTTTGGGGTCTGCCACGTGCGTGGAGACTTCGTAGCTCTTGCTCATTTTGGTGAGGGTGGTGATCTTCAAATAGCGATCAGCCCTGTCCATGCAGGGAGAACTTATGATGATTGTGCTGTTAATCTCGTTGGCCCGGAGTCGATCTAGCGATGCTGCAGCCGTGGTGAGACAAGTGGACTTGATGACGATGCCGCGGAGAGAGACTGGATCTATGTTGGCGCAGTTGACTCCACCGTGTACACGAAGAATTATTTTGTATTCTGCGGCTGGAAGTGGAGGAGGACGAGGCAGAATGTAGCTCACTCGCGGTGGAATTTTGAGGGTGCTGGGCGAGGTGGGCGAAAGCTTCTTGGTGTCGGAGAAAAGGAATTTCTCACGCCAATCGAGGATCTCTTCCGGAGTCATGTCGACGCTGTCGACGGCGCCGTCTTAAGTCATGGCTGCTGTAGCTGCTACCGCCGACGCACGTTGCCGGCGTTGCGCGGCAGGGGCACTGGGGTTGGGATGTCTTGAATAATCGGCCATGAACTGAAGATAACAGGTCCGATTTCCGCTGAAGAGGTGTCGTTGGACAGCGGGTCACTTAATTCACCAGTGGTCCAAAAATCAGAACAGTCGAGGCAAAAGTTTGGACACAGCACACGAAAAAAGACGGAGCCGATACTTCAATCAACCACAGCGTTCCACAGATAAAATAGGTTCCCGACATCACAATGGTTTTACAGCTAAACTCATTAGAATAAATCTGACACAACCATAATGACACTGCCATGTTTCCATACGACTCAAATTTGTCACGCTAAAACTAATCATTATATGAATCGAAAAATGGCATTTACAGCTAACACGTACGTCTCGACGACGTGTTAAGCTCATTCCGCATATTTTTCAGAAAGATCATATAGTCATTTATAAAATCTTCAGCTAATATTTAAGGTGCGTTAAAGCGTGCGTTTGGAGGTGCCTGAACTAAATCACGCAACCGGACTGAGGGAGGCTCCGTGTCGCGACGGCGGCGGGTCTCGTCTGAATTTAACCTGGTCGTCTGCGCTTGTGCGGCTGCGCAGAGTAGGAACATGGCAGCGTCCTTGCAGTTGCCGATTTCAGTGCACGGGCGCTCTAGGAAGCTTTTTCCTCTAGAGTTTGGTCAGATTAACTCTATGGCTAAATGTTGCAGAGCTTCTAGTGTGATACCCCCCGCGTAGCTTTATGCCTAAGGTCAGTGCTTAAGGTCATCTGTTCAAACACGGCCACGGCGCGTGAATTTTCATAGAAACACAATGCAAGAAAATAAAAATAAGATACGCTTGTGTACTTAGATTTAGGTGCGCGATAAATAGTGCGACATTGATAAAGTTCCTCCTGACTGGACCATTATAGCGTGACTTGAAATCAGAGGGGTTTTCCCGTATAGTAAACCCGATAATTCAATTTGTAGCGTAATGAGCAAGCGAAATTTGAGAAGTGCCAGTTTGAGTTAAGATAAAAATTGCGAGAGCAAGTCCTTAAACTCGTTACGTGGCGTTTGTCAGCCACCGTTCCCAGTATCTTGCGACATGTTTACTCTCTTGGAGTTCACGTGTGGCGAAGATGGGGTCCATTTATTCTTTACAGCACGGCGAAGCAGAAAGGAAAGAGGGACGCTCTTCCGCTTACTTTTGGCTCTCTCAACGCGCCTGCGTTTGTCGAAAACGGCAGCTTAGGGCATTTCACTAGACGCCGATAGCCAGCGAAATGCCGATAGATGGTTAAGTGCACAGTAACTGAGCGAGTAATTTTTTAATCGTGCTTTTTTTCTGGCCGCGAAGCTCTTACGTGCTCGTTCCAGCGTTTAACACGAAGCATTCCCCATACGACTTGATCTATATATTATTTCATTTCATATATTTTCTCCCAGGGCCGAGGCATTACAGAGAAGTGGAAGACATCAAAACAAAAAAGAATATGCATATTAGCAGCATAGGAGGGTGAGAGCAAGTTGCTAAAACAGGCGTTGTTGAATTCGTTGGCATTGACGATTGAAAAAACGGAAGCGGGAAGGTGGTTCCAGTCGCCGCTTGTTGTGGGAATGCAGGAACTGAAATGAAGGTGGAGCGCAAATGGAGCGCATCGCGTCACGCGTTCCAGACAGCCGGACATATTTGCCAGGGAAGTTGCTGTCGAATGTTTATGCTTCAAAAGAGTGCTGCTATTGGCGACGCTTCGGTGCACAATGTTATCAGTGACCGCAACATCAAATAATTTCATCAATGTGCGCTGGCGATGCGAAGTTCCACACTTTCTATAAAAAGATAGATAGTGGGGCTGCCAGTTGTCAATAGAACAGCATCATCCTTTCCACTTTCTTTCCAACAGCGCCCACAAGGTATCGCCCATGGCAGGGTTGGAGGCTATCTCACACGCGCTGCTGTGTTCCCGCTCATATTGCTCAGGATAGTAAACCCAGTGGATGTTCATTTCAGCCGGTAATTATTGGCTCAAGGTGCACCAGCGAGAAGACTAACTGGATGCTTCCCTCAGGTACCGAAACTAAGCCAATCAGCACTTAAGGAGCAGGCGAAATGGGAGTATCCACAGGGAGGACGCAGTTCCAGAATTCCGCTCCCGCTACTTCCAATGAACCCAACGCCAGCGTTCCACTACGTGTTCTACGGGCGCCCCAGCCATATGACCACTTGATGATGGTGATGAACCATTGGTGATGATGATTATACTTTTTGATCACGCAGAACAAAAACATCAGTGCCCCTTCCAGACCATCAAGATGCTCGAATAGTGAAGCTGTGTGAGTTACACCGAGTGTTACACTATGCAAGCCAAACTTCGCAACCAGTCTATATTTTAAATCTTTTGTTTCACCATTCTTTCACCTCATTTTCCCTTGCGCTTGGTTCGCTTGGTGAGCACGCTTCAGGAGCGCTTCGTTTTTTTTTTTGTTCTTCTAGTGTTTCTTTTTTTGCGCGTCAGTGGCCTTAGAGATGGAACCCGTTCTGATGCCAACTATCGTTGATGCCCGCGGTAGGCCGCTTCTTGCTCAGGAAGCGGGAAGGACAAGCACCGAACGGGATTTGCAGCCGACTGTTCGCAGCTCACGCATTATTGTTTCATGTATCATAGGTGAGTGGGTTGTGACGAGAGCTTCTTCAACTTTGGTACTGTTTAGGCTGCAAATCCCGAGTGTCGTTTGATTCACCATGGGCATTGATCTGTGTACTTACCGTGCGCGGATAGGCCGCTTTGTAGCGCATGGCCATTTTGCCAGTGGTTGTTCGCCAATATGGCTTAGGCCTGCCTTGGCTACTAGTTGCTGGCGCATGGGTGGACGGTGTTCCTTGGTTTTGTTTTGTATTGCACATTTGATACTCTGCGCTGGCGACGTAGAGACCAACCCAGGCCCGGATAAGGTGGACCAAGTTCTCGCGCTTGTAAAAGAGTTAACGTTGTCAAATGAAAAATTTCAGAAAGAAACTTCAAACAAACTAAAGGATATTCAAACAAGCGTCACTGACATCAAAAGGCGACTCAGCAGTGTCGAAGAGCGACTAAAAGCAGTTGATAACCTGTGTCATGACGTCACCACCGTTAACTCAGTCGTTCAGGAATCGCAAGAGCAGCTGAAGACCATAGAAACGAAACAGTTGGAGCAGGCCAATCTGGTTGTTGATGACCTAAATAACCGTATGCGCAGAAATGACGTAATATTTAAGGGAATCCCAGAAGAACCAAAAGAAGCATGGGTTGACACTGAACGCATCATCAACCAGTTTGTGTTATCTAAACTAGGCTTCAATGCAGGCGAAGTAGAGCGAGCCCACAGAATAGATCGACCTAAAGCAGGTCACATCCGACCAATTGTCGTGAAATTTCTGAGTTTTAAAAACAAGAGCATCATTTTAAGAAATGCTTCCAAATTGAAGGACCTCCAGAAGTCACGCGTGTGGATTGAAGAAGATTTCTCGGCCCGAATGCAGCTCATCAGGAAAAAACTCAGAGATTTCGCACGCGAAGTACGTAAGCCTAATGAAAAATATACTGTGGTCTACGATAAACTTCTTCTTGGAAGCAAATTTTACACCTTTCATTCGTCACAAAACAAAGTAACTTGTCTTTCTACGCGCAATGAAGCCTATGTATGTCGGGTGAGTGAACAACCTACTGTTGTCGCACGAGGGGACGAAACTAACCAGAATGATTGACACAGTCATGCTAATCAAGGTGATTCATTGTCACTCCTGGTGTGCAACTTTCGAAGCACGTTTCACAAACAAGACCAGCTATGTGCATTTATTGAGGCTTGTTCTGTAGATATTATTGTTGGGGCGGAAACTTGGCTTACACCCGATATTGGGGACAACGAGCTGTCGCTCTCTACAAACTTTACTATATTTAGAAGTGATAGGGTGGGCGCACGGGGAGGCGGTGTTGTAGCTGCCGTGAAATCTAATCTACGTGCTCGCGTTGTTGACACGCAGTCAAATATTGAAATTTTGTGGATTTTACTTCAGGTCTGTCCCTCCGTGACTTGCGCAGTCGGGGTCTGTTACCGTCCGCCTGATTCTAGTTCTGAATTCATCGAGAGTCATAATCATTCCCTAACTTTAATCCAAGACAAGTATCCAACTTCACCTATAATCCTTGCTGGTGATTTCAACTACCCTACAATAAATTGGCAGACGTGTACGCCCCTAGGTTGCGCAAGGAAGAGCGAATGCAAGGAATTTCTCGATGTTCTTTGTTCATTTGATCTGCATCAAATAGTTTGCAAGCCAACACGTGGAAACGCTATTCTAGATCTAGTCCTCACAACCAAACCGGAAAATATGCTTGTCCTCGTCCTTGAATGTATTAGCGACCAGAACGTAGTACACTGTGAATACCTTTTGCAAAGTAGTAAACCAGAAAAAGCAAAGTAATCTATTTACGATTACTCCCGTGCAAATATCGACGCGATTCTTACAGAGCTGTCATATTTTTCTGTGTGGTTCTTGGAAACCATGGCTTATCGCAATGCAAATGATAACTGGCTCGCTATCCGAAATAAGCTTATTGATCTGAAACAAAAGCACGTTCCCAAAATTGGGATAACGTCATCAACACAGCGCACATGGTTCACGTCCCATGTGAAGAGAGCAATAAATATAAAGAAACGCCTTTACTCTTAAGCTAAGTTGTCCCACTCGGATGGTGATTGGCAGCGATACCGAGAACAATCAAGTAAATGTAAAGCTGAAATTGAAGCATCTAAAGACAAGTTCTTTAACGGTGACATCGTCAGCATGGTAATGAACAATCCGAGAAAGTTTTGGAAAGTAGTCAACCCTAAACACTCTTCTCAATCCACTATACCAATCGTTAATAACGGTGTGCTGCTCTCACCATCTGAAGTTGCGACTGAATTAAACTCGTTTTTCAGCTCTGTATTCGCAAACGAAAATCCAAATCCACCTGACCTTACGTTTCCTTCAGTTACCTCATCTATGAATGATCTCATAATTACACCGGAGGGAATAGAATCGGCGATCGATCGACTTTCAAATAACTCAGCGCCAGGTCCAGACGGCATCTGCACAAAGATGCTTAAAATGACTAAAGCTATAATATCTCCCGTATTAGCCGCCCTTTTCCAGCAATCAATAGATACAGGAATTGTACCAGATGACTGGAAGGTCGGTCGTATCACTCCCATTTACGAATCAGGTGACCGATCAGTGCCCTCAAACTACAGGCCTATATCCTTGACTAGTATTCCATGTAAATTACTTGAGCATATCATATCTTCCGCAGTTATGAAATATTTATCTGAACATAACTTTTTTTTCTAACAATCAGCATGGATTTCAGCAAGGACGCTCTTGTGAAACACAGCTTTTTGAACTTATAACTGATCTTCATCAACCTGTTCACGATTCCATAAAAATCGATGCCATATTTATTGACTTCAAGAAAGCATTCGATAAAGTTCCCCATTCTCGCTTAATGATGAAACTTAGCCGGCTTAACATACATGGTAAAATTGCTAATTGGATCTCAAGTTTTTTTAACCAATCGCTACCAATTTGTTTCCGTAAATGATCCCTTTTCCGCTTTAGCACAAGTTAAATCTGGCGTTCCTCAGGGATCCGTACTTGGCCCAATATTATTCTTAATTTACATTAATGACATCAGTAACAACCTGACTTCAACAGTTTGCCGATGACTGCGTTCTTTACAGACAAGTAAACACCTCTGAAGACACTAATATTTTACAGGCCGACCTAAACAAAATTTCACTTTGGTGCGAGCAATGGCAAATGGAAATTAATGTTTCTAAAACAAAAACAACGACATTTACCACAGCCAGTAACGTTCACTTAAGTTCATATTTTATGAACAGCATATGCATAGAGAATGTGTCTACATTAAAATATTTGGGAGTCCATTTAACTTCTAACCTTACATGGAAAGATCACATTGATGAAATAATTTCGAAAGCAAATAAAACTCTAGGATTCGTTAGGCGAAATTTGTATTTAGCAAATCAGTCAACTAAATTATTAGCTTACGCAGCTCTAGTTCGCTCAAAGATTGAATACGCTTCCATTATATGGAATTCAAATCAGACTTACCTAATAAACAAGCTGGAATCTTTACAAAATAAAGCAGCACGTTTCATCACTAAAACATACTCTAGAACATCCAGCATCACGGCTATCAAAGAGTCCCTCCAATTACCGTCTCTAGAAACACGACGACTGTTAGCACTGCTTTCCCACTTCCACACATTGTATCATACGCCCTCATCCTTTACAGCATCCCATATCAAACCCCCAAAGAAAATTTTCCCTCGCCTCAACCATCCCTTCAAAGTGCGTCCCATGTTTGCGCGTACGAATCTCCTGCGACAATCACCGCTCTTTCTTGCTATTCATCACTGGAACAAGCTGCCAAAAGAAATTGCTTCTGTACGTGATCATGACTCATTTGTAAGTAATTTGAAGCGCAGTTTTGCGCATGTTGGGTAAAAGCAGAATTTTATGCCTTTGACGCATTGTAAGTGTATCTACATGCTTTGTACGGAGTGTTCTTTTTTTTTCATCATGTATGCAATTCTCTTTCCTTTTTTTCTTTTTATATTTTCTTGTATTCGGTGATTTTTGCCACGATGTTCTATATTCCCTTTCCCCCCCTAATTGTGTTTGAAATATCCTCTTCTTAACCCCCCCCCCCTATGTAATGCTCATAAGGGCCTTTAGGGTATCTGAATAAAAAAAAGAGCACGCACTACCAGTAGTCTTCCCATAGTTGTAGCCAGGATGGAATGTGTGGCCACACCAATCCAAAGCTCCGCATCTTGGACGCAAGGTACAGCGCTGGAGATGCGGGCGCGGCGATAGTTTTGACGATTCATTGGATTGGTTTGACAATTGACCTCTTTGTATTTCTTCATGATGCGACACGCACGTTCGGCTGCAACTGAAAGAATGACGCCCGTGACGGTATGCCCGCAGTCGGCCGTTGTCGCTTGCGTTAGATGTCATTAGTTTGCTCGGTGGCGTAGTTAACAGCATCCGCGCGGCATAGTCGCATGCGATTCTTCAATATGAAATTGCTTCAAAATTACATTGATGCGTCACGTAAAGCAATAAATGGCTCATAAGCCCATAAACACCGCCTCCCCATTAGAAAGGATGCGAAAACTAAAATTCTACGCTGGAAATACCAGTGGCAACGGGGCCAGCTGGGAAGACGATGACACTCGAGCCATTGCCGACGGTCATAGTTTTAGCGAACTCCGACCAGGACGGCACAGGGTTTCTATAAACTGCTTCGCTGTAAAATGCACGGAAACGACGCCATAAGCTGCTACACTGTAAAAGCAAATTATGGGCTATATGGACATCGGTCACAGAGCACAGTATCCCTACACTTAACCACTAGGCCGCAGTCACTCGTAGAGTTTTATCGTGCTAACGCAAACTAACGCTTGGACATAATCGCGGTGTTTGTCGCATTGCACAACACAAGTACGCGGGTCAGGTTTCCTTATGGCAAAGACAGGGCAAAAACTGGCAAGATTTATGCATTTCGTTTTCCTGCATCAGATAATTTATAAGATATGCGTGGGATCTGCATAAATTAGTAGAATTTCAAGAGAGGTTATCGAAACACGTTACATTGTGTTTCATGTATAAACAGCCAAGTACTACAGAGGACCTAAACAATCATCCGTGAAAATTATCAAGCACTATGCAACGAGCTGTCGGAATACAGTTTAAGGACAAAAATTAATTCTCATTCGATAAAAAAGGTTAATGACACTTGCGACCATAATAACGTTACCGTGACATAGAAAAGTCAATAACCATTAACGGTAGGTTAGAATCGATCATTCGAGAAACAGTAAATCTAATCAGATAGCTCACAGAGGCTCGCAATAGCTCACAATATTGGGTGGACAGGCAGTCCTCAAGATCACCGGAGAACATGTTTCATTCCCTTACTCTGCTCACAAAAAATGCATAACTGAAATTATCGCAATAAAGTTTGTACTCTTTACGGCGTTAGCTCTGCTTAGCTCGAGTACTTCTTGCGGTAGACACGGATAAATTGTCACTATTGAGAATTTGTAAGGCGTAAAGGCGGGCATTCAGATTGTGCTAGAATTGTGCGGGTACACTGTCTTCCCATATTGGTATCAGCACCGCCGGTTTCACGTTAGGCAAGCTGACGCGCTTTTCGGAGGCAGGCTGCGAGGACTGCATTCCACCGACGATAGATCTGCCATCTGAGGTCTCGGTTGCCGAGCTGACGGCTCCACTCAACAGAGGCTGCCAAGCTGTCAAACGCGGTTAGCATGCCGGCTTTCCTCATGTGCAACTGCCCGGTTAACGGCAACCGCGGTGACAGTGACCGTGGTTAGCCGGCTAACCATCGTTTCGTCTGCTGTGTTACAGAGCGAACTGCGGTTAACGGTGTCGTTAGGGATGCTCTTGTCAGAAGGGTAAAAGAGCGAGTACCTTGTCCGAAGAATGTCTGCGCTGAACTAAGGCGAACAATACAATCTCGAGGAACGGTTAGAAAGTGACCAGTGATATTTGTCCGTAGAGTGAACTGTGATAACATGTTATCCAAGATTTAAAATAAGGTTCGCTGCTACATGCGAAGTATTTTCACGTGGCTTCAAAATAGAGATATAATGGTAGTTCAGGGGACTCAAGCTTCAAAAATTTTGCAGGGTAAGCTTGTGGCCTTGCTGGTGCAAAACGAGACTCCTACAAACGTATGTATCATGATTTGGCTCTATAGGCAGTCTGCACCCATGAGGCTCTCTTTCTGTATGCGCATCACTCTAAGGACGAGTCGAGGAGCTCGTTCTGAGAGCATGGCGTTCAATTACGCTTTTGAACTGCAATTATAAGCTCATTGCAAAGTGCCTGTGTGTGCGACTCACACCAGTGCTGAGCACTGTTTTGGGTGCAAACCAAGCAATAGTGTCCAACGGCACTCTATTCATCTTCACGGTGAATAGGAACCTTCTTCTGTG
The DNA here is from genome assembly GCF_050947875.1 of Dermacentor variabilis. Classification (NCBI taxonomy): domain Eukaryota; kingdom Metazoa; phylum Arthropoda; class Arachnida; order Ixodida; family Ixodidae; genus Dermacentor; species Dermacentor variabilis. The sequence continues at coordinate 95,841,300 of NC_134577.1, forward strand.
AATAGGGTGAGTGAGGGACCTTCTCCTGTGGGCAAATGCCAGGAAACATCCAGCTATTCTTTGCTTTTTCGATCAGGCGAAGTCGTTCAACATGATTAGCCATAGGTACAGTCGACCAAAAAAGTTTACGGACCAAGAGACCTGAAAAAGGCGGAATATCTCCGCAGCCTCCAAATGCAGCCTGGTATTCCCATTTCCAGCATTTACTGGTAATGCGAAGAACATTGTGATGTACGGTTTTGCGGGCTACATTTAAAGGCTGCTCGTATATTTAACATTTTCTGAGACCCCGTGGTCCATAAACTTTTTTGGTCGACTGTACATTTTCCGTGTTCTGGAAGAGGCTGGTTTTAGTGTGGGTTTTCGGCAGATGGTCCAAGGTTTGTATTCTCGACCGACTTCTGCTGTTATACGGGACCGCGTCTCGGAGGCGTTCATTGTGGGACGTGGTGTACGGCAGGCGGACCCTCTCTCAGCTGTCCTCTACGTACTCGCTTTTGAACCGCTTCTGCAGAGCTTCCATGGCAGCAGAATTGGCAGGTTCCTCCTCCCATCAGGTGCCCCTCCGGTTGCACTTTTTGCCTAGACGGATGAATTGTACATTGTCATCCCGGACAAGGCATCAGCTTGCGGCGTCTTGAAAGTCATGGACTGTTACTGCAAGGCGAGCGGTTCAAGGTTGAATAGGTCGAGAAGTGCAGCCATGTACTTGAACTGCACTTCATCCAGTACGCAGCCCGTTCATGGTCTCCCTGTGAGAACGCGGCTGCGTATTCTAGGCTTCCACTTCGAACCAGATGGTCTCTCTCTTGAAACTGGCAACATGCTAAGGAGAAGCTTGAAACCAGGATTCAAGGATTCAGCGCGTTGTCATGCCCATCGACTGCTCGAGCGACAATCCTGCGCTCACCTATGTTTTCCTTCCTGACCTATGTGGCGTGTGTGTTTCCTGTTCCAACCCGAATCAAGCACGTCTTGGAGAGGGTCCTCTTTCGCTTCCTCTGGAAGGGTAAAAAGGGTTGTGTAGCTAGGCGGGTGGTCAAGTTGCCCAGGGATAAGGGAGGACTCAGAATTCCCGACCTAGGTATCGTGGCTACTGCGCTACTCGTCAGATAGACCCAGGTTTCTCTTAACTTGGATATGCTCCTGACTCGAAGCTTTACCTTATTTTTCCTTGGCACCCGACTCTGCTTGTTTTCACAGGGCACATTTTACCACTGTGTTCTTCGCTCAGGTTCCCCGCCCACCATTTATGCGGCGGCTGCCAACTCTTTGGTAAGCCTCCGCATGGTTCGCCCCGATATCGACGTAATTTCAACTCCACTCCAAGAATCAGTAGATATCCTCACCCCAGGTCTCACGCCACATTGCCAAATGTATGACATGTCCATTCACAGGCCAAACTGGAAGCTCATCACGGCCAGTTTCCTCGACGCTAGGCGAGCTACGTTCATGTACCGCCTGGCACGAGGGTGCCTACCATCGGGCTACCGGCCCTTCGCAGCCGTCCCAGGTCGTGGAGTGTGCCCGTTCTGTGGCGCTCGGGAGGACTCGGTTCATGCCTTTGCGCAATGTTTCCTTCCTGCAGCTCTTCTCCAAAGGATTGCAAGTCTTTTTAATCTCCCAGGTGTTCCTCGTCAGAGAGTTCGATTTTTGCACCATTTGTCTAGTCAGGCGATCAACCAGTTCGTGCTTCTTCTGGCCGCGTGCTCCTACCAACTTTGGTTGGCACGCCGCGATGCAGTTCTCGGGGGCCGGGCACCGGGCCTTCAGGAACTGCTTGCAAAAGCAAGGGAGGAGATTTGGTTCCATCTCACCCGGGAGCGGCACCGCTTGGGCGAGAAGTTTCTCGAAGTGTGGGCTCGTCTTGCCGTGATTTTTGATCAGTCAGGTGGAAAGCTATCCATTAAGTTATGACGCATGCTCCTAAGGTCGCTCGACTCGGCCGTGTGTGCGAGTCAACCTACGGGGTTTTGTTTGGCTCAGTGGAACCCAGAACTGTAACCGGTGGTGGCGCACCCTAAGTGGTCGTGCTGCTCCACGGACGGCTTTGGTGCTCTCCACGGTTGTATGCTTTGGCCTGTTTCGCGTCAAGGCAGTCCGAGGGTGAGTCAGGCTTGTGTCCTGTAAGACCGACATGGTTTATTTGTGTGTTGAGTGCAGTAACTCAGTGTTGCTGGCCCGCAACAGTCGCCGTGTCCGGGAAGGACCGTTGGCCCGAACCAAAGCCCCCCGCCCAGTCAACCAGGGTTGAGGGGGGGGGGGTGAACCGGGGTTAATGTATCGAATGATGCTGGGTTGATCACTACACGAAAGGTCATGGACGCGGCGCCTTCAAAGGTGCCAAGTCATAGTCCCATCTGGCAACGGTTCCGCGTTGGAACGGAGTGGAGGGAAATCGTCACGTATACTCGCGGACAGCGTTTTTTCACAATGACGCGGAAGCTACAGAGGACATTTAGTCGAGGGCTATTGCTAAATAATGTAGTCGCACAATTGCGTCGGTGTTTTCTAAAAAAAGTAAAAGCATTCTGTCTGGACCTGCCTCCAGTTGAGCTCCGGCCGTTTGGTTATTGATCATTGAACTGGAGGGTATTAAGGTTAGGATATTGTATAGTACTGCGCAATTTCATTATACGTCACCATACGGTCTCGTGTCGACCAGCCAAATTCATCTATCTCGTCATTCTTCATTCTGACCTGGCTTGAGCTGTTGGCTCGGGAGGGGAAATATTGAGCCTGTTGGTATGCCACCTCATTGCCGGGGAGTGAGGAGGGGGCTGCGGCGCAAGGAATTTAAACAGTGCTATATTTATTTGATTAGGTAGTTGGGAACTGCGCCCTTTAATAGTATTGCGAATAGTGGATATAGAGGCGTTGATAATGAAAACGTTGGGAGTAGTGGTTATGGCCGAGGTGATGGCCGCCTATTCCGCCTCCACCGGGTTAGTAGCTTTGATGGAAGCTCCGCATATTGTTTACCTTGCATAGTTGACCGCATTCGTCCATTTTTTCTGATTAGTTGGAAATCCGCTGTACCCGTTCCACCCATCTTTCCGTGTGATGGGTCGGGTTCATATGAAGAGATGTGTGGAGTTTCTTGAGATGTGGTCTTTGAATGGGGGATATATTGATTTTGGGGGTTAAGGTAGTGGTGTAATGAAAGCCGGCTTATGCCAAAATATAGCGACCGGCCGGAGTTCGCGACCTCCCATATTACGCTGTGAGAGGGCCTCCACCATCTCCTATGACGTATTACTCAGTCCTTGGGCGAGAATCTTCTCCTTAGAGGTGCGTATCGATGGGCGGAGGGCCACCCTATACACCCTCCGTAGAGGTGTCTCTACCTTGGACATCTCTGCTTGCGTTAAGCGCAGGTATGGCAGAGAGTACGTAATTCTGCTCAGAACAGAGGCCTACACAAGTCGGAGAGAGCCCATCTTCTCCATGTCCGTGTGCTTGTTAGTAATCCTTTTTATGAGTGTTATTGTTTGTAGTGTCACCTTTTCGAACCTGCTTAGCGTTTCAGCATTGCGCCCCTTTGTTGTGTATATAAAATCTGATGGTCCTAATCTTAGGGACTTCTGGGATCGGCTTCGCTCCGGCTAAGAGTGTGATCTTCATTTGGGGGCTGCGAATACCCCGACTGCTGCGCTGCTCTCGAAGTAGAAGTAATTGTGATTTATGCGGCACGTATTCCATTCCTCTAGATCTGACGTAGACGTGTACCATTTGCTCTGCGTGCTGTAGGATTTCTTGTAAGGGTACATCGTTCCCTTTAGATACCCAGAGGGTGACGTCATGAGTATAGATGCTATGTTTTAGATCTGGCATCTGGGAGTAGTAGAGATGGTAAAGCTCTCAAGGGCAGATTTAAGTTAAAGGGAGACAAAACCGATGCTTGAAGGGTCCCTCGACTGCCTAAATAAATGGTGTTCGAGTAAGTGCATGGCCTCGCGACTATCCTAACGTAGCGATTGTAGGATAGCTGTACACGTAATATTACTGAAGGCTGCTGCCAAGTCTAACCCCAAGCTTGCCTTAGTGCCCGCCGCTAAGATTCGATTCAGGACGTCACGCTGAGTGCGGAGCATGGCGCATTGAGTCGACAGTTCCAGGCGCAGCCGGATCATGGGGGGGGAGCAGGTTGTTGTCTTTGACAAGGCTGCCGAGTCTCTTAAGAACGACATACTGCATTACTTTCCTAAGCAAGAGATTAGCGAAATGGGGCGGATTCTGTGAACGTAAGGTTTCGCCTGGTTTGGGTGTGAAGATCATCCTCGCTTGTTTCTATTGCTGTGGGAGCATTGACTTCTCTCAACATGTGTTCATGTATTCCGTTATAGCCTTAATGGTGGTATCGCCTAAATTTTTGGAGCTTTATTAAGAATTTGATCTGCTCCTGGAAAAGATTTGGCATTTAACTGAAGCGCCGCGGCCCTCAATCCTGCCTGAACGATGGGAGCATCCATTGAGGGATTTACGCGGCCTGTGTAGTCGGGGTAAACTTTCGATAGGTGGGAAGCTATATATGTCATCTGGAGGGATTGTATTAGGTCAGCACGGCTGCCTTGAAATAGCTGCGCTACGCGAAGGAGATTGGCCGGTTCTACAAAGTACAGTAGGAGCTTCCAAATACGAGAGAGGCTAAGCTGCCCTAGCATATCATCGCAAATTTGATCCCGCTGTAGGGAGACCAGCTTTTGAGCATATGCAGCGATTTGTTGGCGCAACTGTCCAACCCTAATCATAAGTTTTTTTTTATTTAGTCGCTGATTGCACCCTCTGTTCTGAATTCTGCTGTGAGCCTGGAATAAGTGGAGAAGATGAGAATCCACTACCTACAATTCGGCAGACTAGGAGACCTCCTCAATTACAGCGGAGAGGTCTCCAATTATTGCCGAGGCGCATTCTTCTAGATTATCTACATGAGCAATAGCGATTTGGTCTCTGTATGCACGGAATCTGTCCCATTTAGTGAAGCGGCATTTTTTTTTCCTACAGGCTTAGCTGGGCCTGCTTGTAGCCGCCATTGGATGATGCAATATTCCCTTCTTAAGGTGTCATATCTATATAGAGAGAAGTTTAATGATACGAAATGCAGAGAGGTTGGCCTGAGGTATCTTTCTCTAGCTAGCTACTCTGCTTTGAGGGAAAGGGAAGAGGGAAGAAAGATGAAAGAAATAGCCGCATGACGGATGACAATGACGAGAGAAGGAGGATGTAAAACATATGGCAAGCAGTTTCGCCTGCTCAAAGCCTACAATGCAGGCCCGCACTTTTCAAAAAGTTCAGTACCGCCTGGGTGACCTTGAAACTTGATTGAGCGTCTGGCCAAGAGCCTAAAATAACGTCCTCCGACAACGGTGGGCTATCGAGACGCGTAAGCTTATTGTTCAACATTTCAAGCCCTTCCACGTACTTAGGGCTGTGGAATATTGTGAATAAAGGTAAGGTCTGTAGTTGTGTCCCTCGTTGTTATTGTACCTATGCGAGTGGGATAGCTCTGGTCTTTAGTTTAAATAAGGTGGTGTTATTGTGCCTGCAACAAAAGGTCTTTGCCTTTGGTTGTATACGTTAGGTACACCCAGCCTATGAGGGCAGAAACAAATTCACCCTCGATCAGGGGGCTCCTGTGCTGTACCAGCCGGGTAGTGTCTTGGCGAAGAGTGTGCGAAAGCGATGAGCACGAGATTTTAGGCGACTATATATTTTTAGGACAAACGGACGCGAGACGCCTCTTTTACGTGGATAGAGTTATAACAAAACATGTACTATACTCCTGTACTCGTCAAAGGTGAGTTGCAATGACGGATGGTTGCGACAAAGTAATATAACTATGCGAGGACTTTACCTAGCGTTTGTGGAGCTATACCATTTGCAGCCGGCTAACTTCGCTTCTCACATGACCTCTTACAGGGCAATAATATCGAGAGCGGCTGTGCTTTCAAAGAACTGCTGGAGGTCCCCTCTCATGCGGCGGAGCCCCCGGTAGTTCTATTGACAAATCATGTAATTATTGCGTTGCTTCATGAGGAGGAAGTGCGTATAGCTGCGCATGTGGGTTTGGGTAATAGAGCGCATCTTGGGATGGTGCCTGTGTAGGGCGATGTGTTGGGGTAGCCGACGGTCGTTCGTATGGTGTAGTAGTTTTAGAAGCTTTAACTGACTGTGCCAAGTCTCCCTGACGTTTAGCTTCGGCGAATTACGTGGTCATGTTATCAAGCGACACATTTATTGCTCGAACAAAGCTTTGTACTGTATCCACTAGTGGCGCTAAGCTCCTTTGAAAATTATCAAAATTGGCTTTGCAAATTAGTGAGTCTACCTGCGGAATTATTGGTGCGGTGCCCCGCCGTGGCCCCAAGATTAGGCGGAGGTGATTTATGAGCCTTAAACGGCAAGGCTAGATAGGGACGCATGACACACCAGGGCGGTATTTATTATTTTTAAATTCATGATTTTTCATTTCGCGTTTTTTTACGTGTGAGAACGACTGAATTTTTGCGGGCACCTAAAAGGTGACCATGTCTTCAGGTGAGAGTTCGTCACCTCCTGGCCTATCCATCCACTCGCCACAGAAGCTTGCGACGAACTTCACCTACAAATGCTTGTCTAAGCAGACAATGCAAATTGTATGCGGTGTGTCAGCTGCAACTACGCGCGACAATTCGGGGCCCACAACCGTCAAAAAGGACTGAGCCGCTTGACTGGTGTGAGTGTACGTTCCGTGAGTAGGAAAAACGAAGAGACCCTAAGAGGTCTGCTGCTATCTCCAAAGCAGAGAAGACGTAACTTCTGGCGTGGAAGAGGCATTGAGAAAAATGGAAGGACAAAAACGCAGATGTATGACAACTTCCTGCTTGGTCCTTTGAGACGCAAGTTGCATCAAAATGTCATGCAACACGAGCTGCCTACGTTGACGAAAGTAGCTAAGGATATGTCAATTAACCCCGACATGCAGAAGCAAGGCGTGAGTTAAAGGACTGTGTGCAGACTGGTAAACTACATTGGCTTCACCTTCCGCAAGAGAAAACGGAACTCTGCCCTCTTGGTAAGGCAAGACATCGTCGTGTGGCGCAGAATGTACCTTGTGGACAGTGCAGGATATGTGGAACATAAAGGGTATGTTCACCAAGCGCTCATTCATTATGCGTCAATCTGTGGAATATGGCGGGGCTGAGTAGCGTCTAAGAAAGACTGTATCAAGTGCTCCGCGGAGCCTTCAACGGAATGCTAATGAGGCTGTTAATACTTGAATTGTGTGCTCTCTGCGCCTTGGGACGCTGTCTATTCTTGTGAATTGGAACACTTTCACTAAAGTCTACTCTGTAGAATGAACCATGTGTGCGTACCATTTTCATTGCGGAGCTGGGTACTCAGAGGAGACTCGAGTAACTGCTGGGCATACAAAAGAAAAGGCGTGGAAAGATGGCCATGTTGTGACACGCCAAGACGGTTTCCGTGAAGGAAGAATGAGTGCTAATCGAGCTACTTTTGGCATACGTGGTCACCTCATTTTGATCCACGCATGCAGTCTGGAGGGCTTAAATGTAACCTACCTCGTCTTTCGGGTCAATAAGCGTGTTGGCGATTACCATTTAAAGATGAATGGTCACACTTTTGAGAAGTGGTTTATTGAACACTTGTTCCATCGAAGCTGTCTCACAAAGGTTTCGTTAAATTTTCCTGTGTGCAATCAAAACTATCCTCATCAACAATAGCTATTGCCGCTGCTCACTACTTCGTAATCTTAATCTTCTTCCGCTACTGGTTCCGTTACTGCTCATCATGTCATCGTTCCCATACTGCCCCTCGGGCTCATGCGACTGCTCATTCCTTCGTCGTCACCTTCTTCTAGTGTTAGCTCCGAAGGCACTCATCACAGAGTCTGTGAATAAACCAGTGGCATGGTAGATGAATACGTTTAGATAATAACTGGATACTTCATTCTGATTAAGGACCAATTTTACATTTCCTGACAAAAAGCAATATGCAGGTAAAAATAAAAAAGTAAGCCAAATAAAAGTAACTAATATGTAAGTAAGTGTCACAGGTATGGCGATATATAATATTCGGCTAGCATCAAGCAGAATTGTGAAAAAAAAATTTGCCTAGAGTTCTTCACAGGCCAGCTTCACGTTAGTAAGGCGGGCAGAGTTGGTTAAGCGAAAGCTTGCCGTTACTTTCTATATCCACCATATTTGATTCTCTGGTTCGTGTCACCTGTTTTGAGATGAGCCATCAGTTTAGAGCGAACAATAGCACAAGTACCAGCATTTTGTGGCTGAAAAGTTCTCCATTTTCTGTTCTCTTCTTCATTTTACCGACCGGAATTACCAAATAATATGCATTAAACTGACGGGTTTTCAAAGTATGTCCATTAAACGTTTTTCTGGTGCACTTTCATCTAGCTGCAAGCGTACTGCTACCTATCACTAGTGGGTGTAGGATGTTGGACGCTATAAGTGGCTATCTCACTGATCTATATTTTGCGCAGTCCACGGTTCCACTCATTACTTGAACCGTTTTCAGCTTCGCTTTCAGACTATGAAAAGAAGCGGTTCACCGCTTCTCATTCTTTAGCATGTTCATAGGCACAGTGCATTGAACTTCATAATTCAGCTGCTATCATAATATCAAGCGTGTCTAGTGGCTGCCAAGGGAACATTCTGAACACAAATTTTCACAATTAGGTCAGAATTACTTACGTGATTGAAGGCAGCAAATGAGGACGAACTGCTTGCCAAATGTTCAAGTGACTCTGCCGGCAGAGTGTCTGCTTCATATAGTATATTAGCCACACTGTTTTGGTCAGGGTGCTGCATTTTTCTTTTTTGACACAAATTTACTGCCCAGCCAGATACGATATTATCAGTGCCTCAATATTAGGCTAATACACACGGATTTTTCTTTTTTTTACATATTCTAAAAGTGTTACCCATGCATAGCTTAGATAAGCAACATCATTTTAACTTATGCACGCTTTTAAGTTGCTGGACGTGAGAAAAAGATCATTGCGTAACTAATAGGGGTGAGACTGGTAGAAAAATCATTTGTCTTTGTGTCTTACTATATAAGTTGTGCTGTTCATATGAAGCACACTATGACACGTAAACACAAATGCATGCCTACCTGGCGGATATGTGCAAGTGTGTGTTAATAAAACAGCCAAATTTCTTATATAAATGCATGTCGCTCCAACTAGACCTCATCAAAGATGTTCTATGTGGTATTTAGATTGCCGTACTTGAATTATAACAGGTGATGCAGTTACGACATTTCATACCTGTATGTAAAGCAATTTATGGACTGTATCTGCTGCATGTGAGATGCATATTTTACAGAAGTGACATTACCTGAGGCATCAGCTTTTTATTTAGCCATCGCTTATTAGAGGAATCTTGTTGATTAGGTCATCCAAACAACTCATACAAACGATTGTGTTTAGCATACCGGCCCTGAAATACTGAACGCAGCTGCATTTCTTTGTATGCTAGTGAGATGAATTCCACTGCTCATGGTTCTGTCACGCGTTGTTGTTCAGTCATACATGGTAATTGCATTTGGTGTCATTAGTTCCAGGCTGATTTTATCTTCGGCCTTTCGATGAAGTGAAATCTGCTTATTCAAAGTCCATTAGTGGAACGCCACCGTTGAATCAATAGCTGAAGGACCAATTCCTGCATGCTTTTCGCCCATCAGATTGTATGCGGAAACAATGTTTGATACATCACTTCAGCTACGCCAATAATCACACAGCTGAACCTTCTACACGTAGTTAAGTCATTGACACAATCCGAGGACGATGTTTCATTTAGCAACCGCTACTCATTCTTTGAAAGGTGAATTACTCGTACCTTCGTGAGCACGTCGGACACAACCGTGCGACCGCACAAGTGGGAACACATGGGCTATCCCAAATGAAAACAAGTAGAATAGTAGCATCTTAGAGCGACAGAAAGCTGAGCTAGTTAGTAAGGATACATTATGCAAAAAAGAGGTGAGGCGTTGTGGAAGTGGTGGAAGTGCGTGCGTGAATCAGCCTTTGATTACTTTACATAAGGAAGAGATTATGTGCCTTAACAGTTATCTCTCATGTAGAACATGTACCCGACTGAACCATGGTGATACCATTCCAGAGCTTGCGCAGATGAGTTTTGTGTCCTTTCTTTTTACGCCCCAGTGCTCCTTTCAGTTGATAGCCGGCGTTCGTGTTGTCCACTTCTCTGGTGGTGGTAACAACTTTATTGAGACTCTGCTCAGTTATGACCTGGCAGGCCCGAGTTCTAGAATGGCCCCTCACAAGGAGCGACCCTTTCGGCCCAGGCAACGAGGGCTTTTTGTACTTTTTCTTCCGGCGTTCTGAGCAGCTCTTCCCACGTCTGTTGTGAGGGAGCTGGCAGGAGCGACCTGGGAGGGGGTAAGCCCTCACACCCCCAAAGAATGTGATTTTGGGTAGCCAATGTTTGATTTGTGCAATTTTGACATATTGGGTTCCATTGCCCGTTGGTAATTATGGCTAGCCAATGTGGGTTGGGGAACGATTTAGTTTGGATTCGACGCAGGATCGAGGCTTGCGCTCGCGTGAGGCTTGCGTTTGGAGGCGGGTAAATTCGCCTTTTTTGCTTCTAATAGTTTATTTCCTGGTATGTCGTCGGTGCCTCATCCATGGGATCTGAGTCTGAGGGGCACATCTCCCGGTTGATTAGACCCAGTGCGCCTCCTCATTCCCTTGATTCCGCGAATGGGCAGGGGCCCACACGAGTTCAACAGTGTTTTCATTATTAAAGTCCCCTAGGACTCGCGCTGCACAGACGCCTATGCTGCCTCTCGAAAAGTTGACTATTGCCCTTTTGGAGTCGCTTATGATAGTTTGCACGGAGGGATTCATGATGGCCAAAGCAATGGCAGTCTCTTCCGCTTCCACGGTGGATGCTGTTTTTATGGTCGCGGCGTTGAGGATACTTCCCTCTCCGGTCACGACGCTCACTACGTAAGTTTGGTGATTTTGCTTTGCTGCATCGACATAAGCGGTGTGCTGGTTGCTTTGGTACCTTTCCTGAAGGGCCTTGGCTCTGGCAGACCGCCTTTTGTCGTGTCTCCCAGAGAGCATATTCTTGGGTAATGGTTTTATAACCAAACTGCTTTTGACCGCACGGAGTAATGTTGTTCTTCCTGCTGAATTCATAACGGGATTCAGCCCGAGTTTACTTAGAATAACTCTGCCAGTTGCGGTGCGGGAGAGTCGTTCACGTTGGGCTGTTTTATGGGCCTCCACGAGTTCGTCTAGGGTATTGTATATACCTAGCTCTATACCATCTTATAAACCGGTTTGTCATGATGCGCCTGTCTGCGAGTTTTTTGTTTATATTGGGCACGCTTTCTATTTTATGATCACAGCTTTCATAAGATTTACTGCGCCAGGGAAGGCACATACAGATACGCGTACTGAAGGAGGTATATAGAAATAGAGCAGAGAGAACTTATGGATAAAGTCCAAAATGTACAGGTAAAACCACATTGAGCAAACTATTTTCACACAAAAGATATACCACCGGCAATGAATGCACATTCAGAACCCGCAATAAGTTCCACGTGTGGAAGACCGACACGTATGGTGCCGAAAACCTGCTTGCCTTTTGAATATTCACGTAAAGAAAGATTCCAGTCTGTACTTCGGTGTCGGAGGGTAGAATATCAATAGAGAGGTGCAAAACAGATTTCTTCGCACCAGTCCATTATGAATGTACTACTCAAGTTGCACCAAACATAGCTATCTGTGTACAAAGCATTGGACAAGGTACCATTTGTATCTCTGATACATGGGAAATCTTTTGCACTGATCATTCTGAGCTCTAAATTTGAAATGCATGCTGTTTCAGCTACAAATAGTGCGTATGTATTTGATCTGCACCACAAAGGGCTGATGTGGCAAAAAATGTGTACATCTTAGTGTTATGTTGTTTTCCATGGTGTTTCAGTTTACTTAATACACTTTTGAATTTACATAGTGCTTCTCAGATTTTTAGCTAAAATCCACAGTAAACTACCTGCATTGTGACCTCGAGGTCGCAACGCGAGTTTTTGTGTAGTATCCTTCCTGTACATCGATCTGGTCTTCCGCTGTAAATGTAAAATGTCACACCGGCAAAGCTGAGCATTTAACCTTATATTTCAAAAGCTTTTTTTGAATGCTCAGCAGGTATGCATAATTAAAAACACATTCTGACGGCAAATCCGCACCACCATAGCTTAAGCCAGTGAGTGGTATAGGGAAATTTGTGCACAGCGAAGCAGTTCTAGCGCTCCTGCAAGAATACAGTAGTGAGCATTGGCACCGCATAGCCCAGGCGTAACAGTGTACAACTACTAAACAAACCGGCTGATACTACTAAGCTGACCCATACATAGGAGTATTATATTATCTAAGCCACGCGCAAAGTTGCCTTCAGTGTACTGAATTAGCCCAGTTTTCATTTGTGAAGTTACATTACTGCCCACGCACAGCGCTGAAACAATGTCTGCCCAATGATGAGCAATGCGTCAAGGAGTGAAATTTTAATTGTGATGTGTGGATTTGAATAGCACATGTGAATGCATACGCAACTCGCCTGTATACGTGTTTTCTTCTGGAACAATTTTACGTTTTGCATATAGGCTGAGCCACTGTGGCCTCTTGACTGCAGATATTTGTGCTTTTTTTACAGGTGCTCATGGCGGTATCATTTATTTGGTTACCTGAATAGTGAATGGATAATAGAGCGCACCAATCCTGCAGTTTTATACAGACCACACAGCGCATTATTCACAAAACTGAACCTAAGGAATTATTCGCTTGTTCGTTATTAAAATAAAGAAACATTCGCGGGATCAAATCCCGGTCACGGCGGCCGCATTTCGATGGGCGCAAAATGCTAGAACACACATGTACTTAGGTTTAGGTGCACGCTAAAGAACCCCAGGTGGTTGAAATTTCCGGAGTCCCCCACTACTGCGTGCATCATAGTGAGAAAGTGGTTTTGGCACGTAAAACCCCATAATTTAAAATAGAGAAATGGCAATGAATGTTTCGTTACTTCTTGTCCGGCCAAGTGTTCCGCCATATGAGCCTTTATTTCATTGTCATATAGAAGTACAGATTGTTGGGCGTGTTGGTATCCATACTCAAGAGGGAATGATGCAAACGAGTATGGCGAGATAGAAAACAAAGACGAGCGCTTAATCATGATTTATATCTTGTCCCTGCTTGTGTGCGCCATTTCCTCTTAAATTTCGTTGTCATGTGCATGTTAAAGCACCTACTAATTGAACAAAAACAAACACAAAAACACTAACTACAACCTTTTCAAACGATGTGAGGTCACTGAACTCACTGCTAAGTCAGTTGATAATCATGGTTTGCTTTCATATAGAATACAGGTACTAGTCAGCTGTTTATCTTACGCTATGCATTTTTCATTTTCCTAAAATATTGCTGTGCGTCAACTAGCTAACTTGTTACAGCACAAATGCACAAACAACACATGCAGCTCATGCCCAACTAACTCAAATAACCTTAGGAGAGCCAACAATAGTTCACATATCATGTGCATCCTGTGTGAGCTTATTTTCTATATGTAGAGTATCCAAAATAGAACCCGCATGTCTGATGCTGACAGTATCAAACAGACTCAAGTCGATCATCCTTGTTTTCTGTCATGGCTGAGAGAGGGAGCTTGCCCGTCATCGTAGTGCATAATTTTGTGTACTTTGGTAATGTTTTGTACATTGTTTAAATAGTAAATTAGGTATGCCGAAGTAGTAAGGTGGCAACAGATTGCCCACCCAGGCCGGCATGAAAAAATGTAATAATTTGATTTCACTCAAAATAAGTTCCCTCGTTAGTATCAATAAATATAAATTACTTACTTTCACATAAATATTCTCCTCGAAAACACCTCATCAGTATATATCTGCATAAGGTCACCGCTGTACGTACATATTGGTTTTATGCCAGTCACAACGAATTGTACACTCGCTGCTTATCCTTAAGTTCTTTTATGCATCGAGATAACCACTTATGGACAACCTTTCTGCATACAGTAAGAACTTCATTCATCGCTGAGCACATCATTTAAGGTTATATCTTGTTTGAAAATTTTACAAGTAGCAAGCATTAAATTCTAATATGCATGTTTGACGCCTCACTTTTTCTTTGGTGGCTTTATACATATAAAAAAAAGAAAAAGACATATCATGCGTCCGAGCACACTTTAAATTGTCAGAATGAAAAAAAAAGAAAGAACCACGAGCAAGCAAATGCAAGCATATGAGGAAGCTGTGTTCGGAGCCTCACACGCGCCCACGTTGGTGAAGAGGCATGTCTTGGCGACCTACGCAGCTGTATTCCGCGACAAATATGCGTGCGTTGCGTGTTCTTGCAATCTGACGATGACGTGTGGTGTTTAATGATCAAAGGGCAAATAACAGAATCGGACGTCATGAGGAGAACGAGATGTGAGAAAGTTCGTAACACCGCCAGCTTTGTCAGGATCACGTTGAATGCTTGCATTATCCACAAATTCGCCAAGTGCATTGATCTCTGGGCGGCCAAAGCAATATTCTCTAACTGCTAAATGTCAGTTAAAGACTTTCATTGTAAAATGTGCGCAGAGTAACTGAACAACTGAATGTCTATGTAGATACCTTAATAACGTAGGCAAGGAAATGAAAATGTCATCAAGGTAGCGCAGGGAACTCGACCACTTGAAACCGCGAAGAACGGAGTCCGTCACTCGTTCGAATATGGCCAGGGCATTGCACAAGCCAAATTGCTAACGTTGAACTGGTAGAGTCCATCGGACGTTAAGACGGTCTTCTCTCTCTCTCACCGCACCGAAGGTCTATGGAAGAAAAGTACTGTGCATGAAGCGTGTGTGAAGAGAGTCGAGTACGTTGTCAATTCGTGACAAAGGGTACACGTCCTTCTTAGTAATGTTGTGCAGACCTCGCGTGTTTAATACCTTTATTCCGAGCCTTCCTTCCTGCTCGCGCTCATAGGACACCGTAACTTAAATGCGCTACCACTTCGGTTGCACCCTTGTTTAGGAAAATAACTTTTTCGGTAAGAAATTGCCTACGAACAGAACAGCGTAGTGAATTCCGTCCCTCAATCTGCGATTTAGGCTACGACAAGTGCGTTATTGATGTTTCTTGAAATTTTCGCTAGCTGTGAATATTTTCTGGATGTCTATTAGGCTGCTTTGGGAGAGATCCTGTTCGCTATGCTTACTGTTGAGTGAAAAGGGGGGAGGGGGGGTGGGACCTTCTTGAAGCTTTTTCCGCTTTTGTCCTGTCTCCTGTTTTCACATTGAAAAGGAAAATGAAGTGATTAATTAAGTTACATCGCTTTTGTTAACATTTATACTTGGTTTTCTAGAATGATCATATCCGGCTAACAAAAGAGAACGTAAGGGGCTGCCGAACTATTTCTTAGAACACAGGCACCTGCGATATTAAAACCACAGAAAGTGCGCCGCTTCTAATAGTTGCCTCCAACATGGTGGTGATATGCGATTTTGTGAGACAACCATAACCATGCAACACACACAGAGGTTCGCCAAATGTGCGACTTTCATTTGAAAGTTTAGTATTGCTTAACGTCAACGCCAAAGCGCACTTAAGCAGCCAGTGTATTGCAGTCGACGGTGTAAAATTACTACTATAATTGCAGTGGATTTGGCGCCGACGATGAAGAAACAAAAAACCGTACACAAGCTTTTCCTTTTTCTAGCTTTTAGAAGGAGTTCCTAAAAACTGCAGCAAAAGACCGCTATTTAATTTTGTGAATCTGCCAACGACCTTGTCTTGAACAGTATAATTTTTCACCGGCTGCTGTAGTAAACTGTCCGATGAGCCGGGCGCAGACCGAAAAGGAGACGAAGAAGAAGCGTTTTTCTGGTGCAACGCGGCCGCTCATACGTTAGCCAGAGATCACCGATCATGGATTATTTGGGTGAGTCTTCCCTTTTTTGCAAATTTGTCGCTGCTGTTCTAGCCCTCACCGTCCTATTAACTCAAAAAGGACGCGATTTGGGGAATCGTCTTTTTTTTAGATCAGGGACATTCAGGTAACGAAGCTTCGAGCACCCGTCGATTTCAGAAAGGATTTTGGGGCGCAAGAGGGTAGCCGGAAAACTCGAAGCAATGTTTCACTTCGATGTATTTGCCAAAATATTTGGTCCACCTAAGCCGTAACGTAATCTTCATCTCAAGGTGAGCATGTATGTTGCACAGCTTCTGCATTACTTGCAAGAGCACACTGTTTCACTCCGGTACGCCCATTGAATTCTAACTAGAATTCTAATGCGAGCACTCGGAGCAGAGGTAATTCGTGTAAGGATGCCCATTAGCCAGATGCCTAGAAGTGCTATCACATTATTCTTCACTAGAGTTTTCAGCGATTGCGTAAGTCACTCTGCACTGTTTCCAACCACGGCAGGTGCACTTGTCCTTTTAAATTAGGAGTGACTAGCGCCTATCAGAGTTGCTGGCATGCTGTTTATACCTCATCAAGGCCGATGCACAAGCATCTCTCTTGATGTAACATATCAGGATTTGTCGCCAAATGCCATCAACTAATCTTAGTAACAAACGTCAACACGTGGAATTTCTGTATGACGTGGGTAGGGTGCGTTCCGTTTCGATACTTTGCCTGAATTGACCGTTGAAATTCGATTAAAATTATATCTTGCCAGGTTCGAATTTTAGGACTAAAAAGATTGGGTTGTGCATTAAAACTAGATTGCCTCCAAACTTGTTATAAATGGACCCCAAGGCTACATAAATAGGTTCATTAACAAATTTTTGTTAAGTAGTCTTCAAAAATTTTTGTATTACTGACGAGGGTTATCCACCTCACCTACGAACTCATAGGCAAGAACGACATGATCACTAGTTTCAAGCGTTTTTTTGTAAAATATCTCTATTAGCCAAGACCGCCTGTCACAAAATGAAATTTAATCGAACCTAAAAGCAACTTCACGCAATATCCGCTACGCCGCCTGAGCCGGTAAAAATAAACTGCAAATATGCTGTTTGTGCAAAGATAACATTTGGCCACGCTGTTTTAATTATGCTGTCACACATCTGTTGGATCTGTTTCGGGTTTATTTTGTCAACGTTCAATGTTTTTTTATGACTTTCTGTCATGCTTCCTTGACTCCACAATAAATGTTTGTGTTTACGGCTACCTTCTTTATTTCTAGTATCTGCTCACGGCGTAATTGCTGTGACCTCTGTGCAAATTTTGTTTGGTTTCATTCAGTGGCGAGCTCTTTGTAAACGGGGAAAGGGGCTTGGGTACCAATTCCTACGTCAGAATCTCGGAGTCGTTAGGCCGGTCGTCTAGTTTGCTGTGCAATTATTGTGGGAAATAAAATGAAATGAGAGGAACACATGCATTTATTTAAAGCAAATGATTTTTTATTCTACCTCTTTTATTTTTAAAATTTCCCAAGAATAGTTTCACGCTTTAGCATTGCTGCACTTGTGTTACATAAAGAACAGATACCAGAGAAGCAAAACAGCTCCTGGAGGAGCAGTGGTACAGCCCGCAATAAACCTGGGCAGGAGAAGTGGGTGCGAATTAGTTTATACACGAATAAATATTTCAGAATAATTTCCACGTTACTTCCAGGGGTCGAGTATTAAACATGCGCAGCACGAGCCAGGAATTTTGGACAGTGACACTTTATTTGTGCCCTGTCAACTGGCAAAATGCCGACTTCCTTGCCTCAACGCAACAATTTCTGTGGAGTTTTCTTTTGCCACTCAAAATAAAACGGAAAACTTGCGTTGCCTACCCTCCCGGGAGTGGCGTGGTTGCTGCTGCAATGGGCTGCTGGGCCGGCCAGTATCTCGGAGGATATGTATTTGCGAATGTTGATACGAAGATCGTACGTGCGCCGAACTCAAATATCAGCGAACAGGCTTCTACATGCATATTTATATTCCCACTCGTATCGAAGTACAGCGACTACGTGCACCTCTGTTATTCGCAACAAAAGAAAAAAAAAACAAATTCTTGCACAAAACTTCAACATGTAATGTCGGTTAGCGACTGTTCGTAAAGCAAACCGGCCTCTTAATGTAATAGCCTAATATGTATTTTCCCAACAATCGGAACACTTATAGTTGCAGCCAACGAAATGTGGATTACCACAGCGCTATATTTGAGGCAGGATGTGACACCGCGCTATTTTATATTCCATGCTGAAGAGACTAGCGCCAGAGTGGACACGGGGCACAAAAGGGCAGAAAGCACCGTTATTCTTTGATATCTATATAAGTAATGTTCAGCATATACCGCCAACTTCTTACATTAAAATATATAAAAACGACACCAGCAAATTCTTTAGAGGTAGAGAACTCGATCCCCAAAAGGTAGCTATACATGAGTAATACTTTTTTTCAATCTCATTGGATGTTAGTCATCTTTAATTGAAGGTTAAGAACACTAACTATACGATATTCAAAAGCCGCAATAAGCCTTAATATAATGCTTGTGTAACATTTGATAACTGCGCTATTGAAAAGATACAGGGAATTTCGCAGGTGTCGTTTTCGAAGAGAACATGAGCAGAATACACAACGTATACAAGTTCTGTGCAAATGTATAGGGCGATATCAATATTGTGCAATATTCGATTGTTGGTGCCAAAATGGTTAAAATTTCATTTATTGATGCCTTTCTTCATTCTTATCTTCGCTATTGCTTACTAATCTAGGCTATCACTACTATTGCAAATTTAGACAGGAAAAAAATTTTACAAAATGAAACAGCTGTAATCTTCAGACAATCTTCGACGAAGAGACCACGAAACACCATACTTTTTGAGCTTAACATACTCAAATATATCCAGCTGTTCCAGCTAAAACTAGCCGTGTATACACGGAAGGAAATTTTATGTGACCGGCACACTAAGTCCTCATCATCTGTGCCGGATAATTCACCATGCTATCTTAAGCGCCGCTGACTTAAAATATAAATGTTCAACATTAAGGAACATAAGCACCTGCCAACATAATACCTCACTTCCTTATCAAAACTCGCAAAATTGCGAATATTGTTCACCAATGCATGTCGGTTGATGACCTCAACAAAAAGGTTAAGGATTCACTTGTCCTATGTTCTGGTAAATAAAGCTCTTCGTGCGGTATGTAGTTCTGCAACAGTGGTGTTAGTTTTTTCTAAATTATTTATATATTCTATAAAGATTTACATAATTTGTCAAGGTTGTTTCACAGAATTATTCCGAATCGCATAAGCATTACGGACAATAATGCAAGATTAAATTTGAACCAATTTTTGACTTCTAATATTTTTGGTTGCCTTTTGCATTGCTTCGCTGCGTCTTTGCTAAGTGAGGGGGCAAAGCATTTTGTTACCTGTTTCGTAGCAGTTCCGACATGGGCGTTATATCCAGTCATTCTTTGCTCTAAATACGTTGTAGTTTAAATATGAAAATCTTTCACTTTGTATTTCAAGTATCGAACACTAGCAATTCACATACGATAACTGTCTTTCCCTAATTATCAATGCACATTGCTTGCTGGAGAAGAAGGTTTTTCTTATATTGTAAATAAGACAAGGCACAAGACTCCGCACTAAAACGCTGAAACCTAAGAATACCTGATATGAAACGAACATGCAACGTTTAAAAATTCACAAACGTTCAGCACTAGAAATTGATGAAGAAAATGGTACCATGCTCGCTCGCATAGAGACGTTCGACTCCCCATATGCTTTTGTTAATGTAATAACCACGCCATTGGAGCCCGTAGTAGCATCATAGCTAGACTCATTACGTAACTTCTGGCCAGTAGCTCTTCATTATGGCTTCTCTTCCGCTTTCGAGGGTAAATACGCAAGTGCATATTCTCAAGTCACCAGACACTTACTTTCTAGTTAGACTGTGGTCAGCATATTTGGAAGACCGCCTCTAATCGGACGAAACCATCACGGTTATTTTTTTCTCTGTAAATACAAAGCTTATCTTACTATCTTTTGAGTCCTCACCGCTCTGTTCCATTCTACAGATTCCCGGCAGTTAGGAACGCATAGTGACCCAAAGCGTAAGTAGTATGTTGCACTCTCTTCACACGCAAGCTATGCTGGTCTACAATAAGTTCTAGTTATATTCTTTATCGTTTATTGCGCTACGCATACCAGTATAGTACCTCAAGCATGTACTAGATTTTATCGGAATGAAGAATTGAAACCACATTATTCTTTATTATTCACAGACTGTGTCTGCTCCAATCTTCGAGCTTGACTGACAGAAAAATTAAGCTTTGTGACTTCTGATATCATAATCATTATCATCATCATCATATCGTCATCAGCCTGGTCTGCTCACTGCATGGCAAAGGCTTCTCCCATACTTTTCCAAATACCTTGGTCATTTACTAACTGTGGTCATATCGTCCCTGCAAACTTCTAAATCTAATGCTCTCCCCCTAACTTTCTGCCGGACCCTGCTACGCTTCCTTTCCTTTGGAATCCAGTCCGTAACCATAAATGAGCATCGGTTATCTTCACTCCTCGTTACATATACTGCTCTTTTTCTTGATTTGAACTAACATGTCATTAACTCGCGTTTGTTCCCTCACCCAATCTGCTCTTTTCTTATCCCTTAACATTACACCTATCATTCTTCTTTCCATAGCTCGTTGCGTCGTCCTCAATTTGAGTAGAACCCTTTTCGTTAGCCTCGAGATTTCTGCCCCGTAGGTGAGTACTGGTAAGACACAGCTATCACATACTTTTCTCTTGAGGGATAATGGCAACCTGCTGTTCATCATCTGAGAATGCCTGCCAAACGCACCCCAGCCCACTCTTATTCTTCTGATTATTTCCGTCTCATGATCCGGATCCTTCGTCACTACCTGCCCTAAGTAGATGTATACCCGTACGACTTCCAGTGCCTCGCTGCCTATCGTAAATCGCTGTTCTCTTCCGAGACTGTTAAGCATTACTTTAGTTTTCTGCAGAATAATTTTTAGACCCACTCTTCTGCTTTGCCTCTCCAGGTCAGTGAGCATGCGTTGCAATTGGTCCCCCGAGTTACTAAGCAAGGCAATATCATCAGCGAATGGCAAGTTACTAAGGTATTCTCCATTAACTTTTATCCCTAATTCTACCCAATTCAGGTCTCTGAATACCTCCTGTAAACACGCTGTGAATAGGATTGGAGATACCGTATCTCCCTGCGTGACGCCTTTCTTTATTGGGATTTTGTTGCTTGGTTTATGGAGGACTGCGGTGGCTGTGGAGCCGCTATAGATATCTTTCTGTATTTTTACATACGGCTTGTCTACACCCTGATTCCGTAATGCCTCTATGACTGCTGAGGTTTCGACAGAATGAAACGCTTTCTCGTAATCAATGAAAGCTATATATAAGGGTTGGTTATATTCCGCACATTTCTCTATCACCTGATTGATAGTGTGAATATGATCTATTGTTGAGTAGCCTTTAGAGAATCCTGCCTGGTCCTTTGCTTGACAGAAGTCTAAGGTGTTCCTGATTCTATTTGCGAGTGCCTTAGTAAATAGTTTGTAGGCAACGCACAGTAAGCTGATCGGTCTATAATTTTTCAAGTCTTTGGCGTCCCCTTTCTTATGGATTAGGATTATGTTAGCGTTCTTCCAAGATTCCGGTACGCTCGAGGTCATGAGGCATTGCGTATACAGGGTGGCCAGTTTCTCTAGAACAATCTGTCCACCATCCTTCAACAAATCTGTTGTTACCTGATCCTCCCCAGCTGCCTTCCCCCTTTGCACATCTCCCAAGGCTTTCTTTACTTCTTCCGGTGTTACCTTTGGGATGTCGAATTCCTCTGGACTAATTTCTCTTCCATTATCGTCGAGGGTGCCACTGGTACTGTATAAATCTCTATAGAAATCCTCAGCCACTTGAACTATGTCATCCATATTAGTAATGACATTGCCGGCTTTGTCTCTTAACGCATACATCTGATTCTTGCCAATTCCTAGTTTCTTCTTCACTGTTTTTAGGCTTCCTCCGTTCCTGAGAGCATGTTCAATTCTATCCATATTATACTTCCTTATGTCAGCTGTCTTACGCTTGTTGATTAACTTCGAAAGTTCTGCCAGTTCTATTCTAGCTGTAGGGTTAGATGCTTTCATACATTGGCGGTTCTTGATCAGATCTTTCGTCTCCTGCGATAGTTTGCTGGTATCCTGCCTAACGGAGTTACCACCGACTTCCATTGCACACTCCTTAATGATGCCCACAAGATTGTCATTCATTGCCTCAACACTAAGGTCCTCTTCCAAAGTTAAAGCAGAATACCTGTTCTGTAGCTTGATCTGGAATTCCTCTAGTTTCCCTCTTACCGCTAACTCATTGATCGGCTTCTTATGTACCAGTTTCTTCCATTCCCTCTTCAAGTGTAGGTCAATTCGAGTTCTTACCCTCGTGTGGTCCCTGCAGCGCACTTTGCCGAGCACGCCCACATCTTGTATGATGCCATGGTTAGCGCCCACTATGAAGTCCATTTCATTTATAGTCTCGCCAGTCGGGCTCCTCCACGTCTCCTTTCGGCTATCCTGCTTGCGGAAAAAGGTATTCATAATCCGCATATTATTCTTTTCTGCAAACTCTACTACTAACTCTAACCTGCTATTGCTAGAGCCTGTGCAATATTCCCCCACAGACTTGTCTCCAGCCTGCTTCTTGCCTACCTTGGCATTGAAGTAGCCCATCAGTATAATGTATTTTATTTTGTCTCTACGCATCGACGATTCCGCGTTTTCATAGAAGCTTACCCCTTCCTGGTCATAATGACTGGAGGTAGGAACGGAGACCTGTACGAACTTCAATTGATACCTTTTATAAAGTGTCACAACAGGACCTGGCACCTTCTCGTTGATGCTGTAGAAATCCTGTATGTTCCTATCTATGTTATTATTAATCAGGAATCCGACTCCTAGTTCTCGTCTCTCCGCTAAGCCCCTTAGCACAGGACGTGACCGCTTTTTAGCACTGTATATGCTTCTTTTGTCCTCCTTACTTCACTGATCCCTATTATATCCCATATACTGCCCTCTAATTCCTCCAATAGCACTCCCAAACTCGCCTCACTAGATAGCATTCTAGCGTTAAACGTTGCCAGGTTATTCCAATGGCCGCCTGTCTTAGCACCCTCTGCTGCGTCACAGGTTTCACCGCCACCGTGATCAGTTGCTTCGGAGCTGCTGGAGACTGAGGGCCGAGGTTTGATTGTTGTATTCATATAGGAGGTTGTGGCCAAGTACTGCACCAGGGTGGCCAATCCTGCTCTGGTGAGGGAGTGCGTTACCGGTTCTGGTCACCGCGATCAGGCCACACTCCTAGCCTGTGTATACAATTTATCAAAACCCGGATTTTTTTCATTTGGTGGAAAATTGCGCGACACCGGGATTCGAACCACGGTCCTCTTGCACGTATGGTGGATGCTCGACCCCTACACCACGACTGCCACTTCTGATATATTGGGTTCTTTTTTGCGCTTTCTCTCTAGGTAATCGCAAATCCGCATAGGCGTGCTAGTGTGCTACTCGGATTTGAGACATATGCATTTGGCCCAATAAAGACTAACGACATATTCAGAGAATATTTGTGCATGTTTACCGAACCCCCAAATTTGCTAGCATCTTAGGTTTCATTAGGAAGAGGAGCACTTTCGAACAGTGTAAATAAGTGAAAGAGGCGTCAGATGAAGAATGGACTCAATGTAGAACTATGTGCTGCATGTTGTACAACTGATGCTGCGCGCATCCTATTTAATTTCACTGTAACTTGAAATATTAAAGGTATGCAGGTCCCACGCATTGTGGGAATTGGTGTACGCGAAGCTTTTGTGCTGTTTGCATTGATTGACGATAAGTAGTGGTGATGTTGACGGCGAATGTTTCATTCCTTCCACGTTGAGTCCAACGCTAGGGTACTGAGGTGACTTTAAACGTTACCTTGCGTGCACCACTGTTGTTTGTCTGCGTAGTGGTTGAGGCGTTGTCGTGCACCGTATTTTATAACCTCAGTGAGGGTTGAGCATTGTAATTGCCTGACATGGCATATCGCATCCTGGCAGAAGCATTTACTTTGAATTGGTTTATGGTTTGTACGTGCCAAAAGCACAATCGGATTATGAGGCATGCCGTAGTGGCGCACTCCGGATTAATTTTGGCACCGTAGTTTTTTTAACGTGTGCGAGCGTATTTTATTTCGCCCACGTCGAAATTCTGCAGACTCGGTAGAATCTGTGACCTCGAGCTGTACCATACCCGCAAAGCTGTCGCGGCGGGCACAGAAGTGTTGATTTGACGTGCGACCGCTTCCGTTGTGTCGCCTAGACCCTGCGGTGCGCTTTAAATAATGCGACCCTGCTTCTGCACGGCCTGTGTAAGTTGTCGACTAGACATATTTGCATGGCTTCTTTTTTCAGAAGTAGCAGAAAAGCACCGTACCGCACCTTGAATTTAAGTTTATCCAGCGTGTCCTTGCCTTCTCACGTCATCTTTTCCATACCGCCCCCCCCCCCATTTTTTTTGTAGGGGAACTGGAAGCGAGAGTGGCAAAGCTGTCATTGACTCGTTTCGCGACTCCGTAAGTTCTACCGATTCTGTGCGTGCTCTCCCCCTCTACTCTCCCCCCCTTCCTCTCTTCCATTCTATTATAGCTTCCCTCTGGACTGGGACGTTCGTAGAAAGGCAAGCGCTTGCGGGTCACGGGTAATTGAGCCTAATTGAGCATAATGTGGCGACGATAACTGCGCTCCATAGGCCATCGTGAACATTGGACGCAGTGCGGTCCAAAGTAGTTCCTCGCGTCTCTTGTCTCCGCTGCCCTGCTCATTCCATGTATATACACGCTCTGAACCATCTCCCCGAATCGGTGTGCCGGACAGCAGCAGCTCAGAGACAGTCGAAGGAAAATGCAAAGAAAGCTTCACTTTAAAAAGAACCTGCCTTCATTGTAGATTTATTGAAACGGCATAATAGAAAAACTTTTCAGAAGCCATCCGCGAGGAAAGGCAACCCACGTAAATAACCGAACGAAGGAAGGAGCCGATGCTTTCCTTGAGAATGCTCACGAGCACATCTAAACTTTTGGGCACACCAAAGCTGAGACGCAATAGCACAGGCCTGTCAACGGGCAATGAGGTTGACGTTCGACGTGGAAGGCACCGTCGCCACCCCAATGCGCGAGGCATAGCGCGCCATTTCCAGCGGCGCCTTATCGCAAGTCCGGCCTTTGAACACCGTTTGCCAACCAGCGACCGCCGTACGCCGGTAGGCCCGACCCCTGCCGAGAGAGACAGGAACGCTAGTCACGTTATTATTAAATACGCATCTTACATATATTTCAGCGCAACTATATGTTGTTATCGTTTAAGCGACACGGGTAGCGGTGTTAAGGATAACCATTGCGTTCGTGACATGTGGGCTTTGAAAGTGGAAACCTAGGTTCCTCAGGTGTTTTTGTAATACTTTGTGTTCGTAAAATGTAAATCCCACTTAGTACTGTCTTTAAGGTGATCGCGGCATTCCTTTCGAGTATTTGCCGACCATATGAATTTAATGCATATATATTTTTTTAAGTACGACTCGTAGTTACTAAAGTCGTCAGAGTAAGCTAGGCTATCCCGTTGAATTAGCATTTTAACTGAATCCAACCGATATTCTTGTAACTACCTTTGAACCTAAACCCAGCCTGAACATGAAGAAATAACGGATACCAGTTCGGCGCGAAACAGTTCCAGCCCATAGGCAAACACGCGTGCTGAACATAACAAATTCTTCAAAATAACTGTTTCAACGGTGGGCACATTTTGCTGTCAGAGTGTTACGAAGCAGTAGTTTGTAGTCATGTTGTACGCAAGCATGGAGGCAGATGATAGCATCGTCCCGATAGCTACGTCATCAGTCATTCTTCCCTTCGCCGGGTCCGCAGTGCCCAAGAAGACAAACCCCTATTGTCGAAACGGTTGATTTAGGGGCATCCCTCGTTTTACCACCTTTGATCACTTCGAGTCTCAATATTCCTGTGAATTTCTGTCACGCTTCATTTCAAACGGTAACACTGCCTTGTTATAGACTATACAAATTAGGTACGTCGAGTGCTCTTTGATCACGCTTTGCCCCAAGGTCTCCTCCTATCACTACTGAGTCAAATGGCTTTTCGTAACCTGTGAAAGCCTGCTGGGATCGCTGAGTTTCCGCCTATTAGTTATCGGTTCAGGTCAGCAGCCTGTTGTTTTCGTTGGTAGGAGTCAAGTGCTTTTTTTAGAATTTATATTGGTAGATATTTTAAAGCAAGCTAATAAATGTAAACGTCTTCAATCCTTTAACGTCTACCAACAAATGGATTAGAATATTATTGGAATTGTTCCAATTATCTGGTACATTTCAAGAAGTGCGGCATTAGGTATGAAGAGTCGCAAGGTTTTCAAGTAAATTATACTCGGGCCCAACGCCGACACGGCGTCTTCAAATACATGTAAAACGCAAAAACGTTTTTCTGAGAAATAAAAATAAAATGGGGGGTCAGATCGTAGACGGTAGGCATTACTAAATCATCACCGGCAGCTTACCACTATCCCTGAGCATAAAAGTGAATCCTACGGTTCTAAAATATGGAGGAGCAACTTGAAGCTCACCTTTAAAAAGTGTAATGACGACGCAACAAGCAATGGAACGAGAAAAGTTAAGCCTAGACTTCAGAGAAGGGAGCACAGCGGCGCGGATTCGAGAGAAAAATGTAATGGCGGCGCAAGAAGCAATGGAACGAGAAAAGTTAAGCCCAACATTCAGAGAAGGGAGCACAGCAGTGCGGATTGGAGAGCACACTTCGTAACCTATATTCTAGTTTACATTAACTCGAATAAATGGAACTAGACAAGTCATAAAAGGCGCAGGCCAAACAACTGGTAATCTATTAGAGTTACAGAATGGGTAACAAAGGAATAAAAGCGCAGTCGAGCAGAGTAGAAAATTACGGGGTGCGATGAAATTAGGAAACGTGCAGACGTACCTCAGAATCACTTAGCGCACTGCAGGGAGCATGGGAGATCGGTGGGAACGGCCTTCACCCATCAGTTGGCCTAAATACACACTGAAGATGATGGTATCGCGTACAGTGCATTGGAAAGTGCCCTGTACTAAACCTTCACTCCTCGCCTTTTTTCCAGAGTATATGCTGCGCAGACTATATTACAATGTAGCTTGTAATTAGAGCATCGTTCTGGCTTTAATACGCATGAACATTGCAGCATAGCTTATTTATACATTATATGGACACTAAAACAAACGCATCTTTAATTCATCGACAGAATATTCGTATACAAATCGAGCAATGTTTCCCTTTTTTGTGTGTGTTTGTGTGCCCCACCATATCTTTTTGTTGGCCTGAAAATGGCCACGGAAGGTCTCGCTGCCGCTTCTCAGGCGTCCGCTCCAAAACAGACGAGTTGACGTTATCTCCACGTAAGCTCTCTCATTTAATGGCGCAGTGCTGACGTCCCATAAGAGGTAGCGTAGTCAACAACTGACGGCTGCGCTCCGAGTTTCAATTTTCGTCTGTTCTTGTTTGCCTAAGCTCTCTTCTACTTGCCAAAGACGAATTAGTCATCAAAGAAGCCTAATCGTTTTTATATACTGTCTAATGGTGTTTATTAGGCATAGCTCGGAGCAGCGCAACGTCGACGGGCAGGGCAGTCACAGCTTCCAAGCACGAGAGCCGTTGCTGAGGAGGAGCGCTCGACCCACTACCGTTTAGAGCCAGTAGCGCTGAACCCACTAGCGTCCCACCCCAGGATAACTTCGTGGGAGCACGAGGAAATCACAATAAATTCGACGGCGTATACAACGTCCTCGATGAGAACACGAGCGGTGCACGCCGCAATCGTGTGAATACGCTGTGCGCCTGCTGTTCGGAGGGCGAGTCCAGCAATGGGCGTCGTAACCTTTCGAAGGAAGCGACAAAGCTTTGCGTCCATAACTGATACAGCGGCTCCGGTATCCACGAGGGCATATGTGCGCACACCGTCAACTAACACGTCTATCACATTGGTCGGGCTACGTTGAGGACTTCCGCGTTTCGATGGGGTAGCAGTCCTTGCCTCATGGACTGCGACGATTAGTTTTCCTCATCCCGAGCTTCGGGCCGAGGCCGCATCGGTGATGGGGAGCGTCGGCGTGGAGAAGTTGAGCGGCGGATGTTGGCGGACCGGCGGAATGGTGGTGACGCAGCCCGAGGTTCGTCGTCGTAATTAGGGCGCGGAGAAGCCACCATAGAACTTGGCCCATATGGTGTAGCGCTAGGCGACTGCACGCGACTACAGTAGCGTGCGACGTGGCCTGCGTAGCCGCACGCAAAGCATATCGGTCGATTGTCCACTGTACGCCACGGAGTCGTTGCGGCAGGTCCCATCCATGTGGAAGGACGCGTTGGACGTGGTGGCTGGTGAATTGATTGCATAGCAGGCTGTTGTCGGGGCATAGCGAGGACTTCGGCGTACATGAGAGGTCCCCGTTGAGGGAGTTGTTGAGGCTGGGTGACGACTTCCGCGTAGCTGAGTGGCACAGCTGTCGGGATCTGTTGGGGCCTGGCCATGACTTCGGCGTAGCTGTGAGGCGCAGCCGCAGGAACACGCTGGTGGTGCTCAGGCAAGACCTCGTGCAGTTCTTGCGCTATGACACGGCGAAGCGGAGGGGCAAAACTTGGCGTAGGCGCGTGTACCGACTGCGGCTGTGCTAAATCCATCAACGAGAGTTGCCGGGCAACTTCCTCGCGGACGAACGCCTTCATTTCTGCGAGCAACGCTGCCTGGTTGGGCATGGCAGCCAAACCAGCGAGGTGTTCGTCACGCGGTAGAGATCGACGGGTCAGTGACCGCTGCCTGCGGAGTTCTTCATAGCTCTGACACAGTGTGACAATTTCAGCCACAGAGCGTGGACTTTTGGCCAGCAACATGTTAAAGGCGTCGTCTTCTATGCCCTTCAGGATGTTTCGGATTCGATCAGACTCCGCCATGGTCGAATCGACTTTCCTGCATATGTCCAGGACATCTTCGATATAGCTGGTGAACGTTTCGCCTGGCTGTTGAGCTCGTTCTCGCAAACGTTGCTCGGCACGCAGCTTGCGAACAGCAGGGCGACCAAATACATCGGCGAGCGAAGTCTTAAATTCCGACCATGTCTAGAACTCTGCTTGATGGTTGTTGTACCACAGGCTGGCAACTCCAACGAGGTAGAACAGAACATGGCTCAGTTTGGCCGCTTCGTCCCACTTGTTATGGTCGCCTACCCTGTCGTACGCCGTGAGCCATTCGTCCACGTCAGTGTCGTCTGCTCCAGTGTAGATAGGAGGGTCGCAATGACGAGGCACCCCGGGACACGCAGTGGGTGCAGGAGGAGGCGTTTGCTGGGAGGCGTCTTGGGGCATGGTAGATGGTAGGGTACGAGACCGGAGTTCCAGGATGATCGTCTGAGCTGTACCCAGCACCTCCACCAATTCTAATGGTGTTTATTAGGCAGAGCTCGGAGCAGCGCAACGTCGACGGGCAGGGCAGTCACAGCTTCCAAGCACGAGAGCCGTTGCTGAGCAGGAGTGCTCGACCCACTACCGTTTAGAGCCAGTAGCGCTGAACCCACTAGCGTCTCTCTTCGCTACAACTGCAACATAATATTTTCAGTGAGTTTCCCTCTAATGTGGGCTCCAAAAAGAAGGTACAATATGGCAGAACACAAAAAAGAAACGGAGCCTGGTAACAACGCTACAAAAACTGTTTTGCAATAGGTTTTGCGAAAGTACGAAAAACAGGGCCTATAATTATAATGCAGGTAAATCTGTCTGTAATAAACTTGCGTCTGCAAAAAAAAAGAAGGCGGGGGGCGGGTGAGCTGTTCAGCCTCTTTGAAATTGGGTGTGTCGCAGCAGAGTGTGTCGATCGTTTCCCAGAGGCACTGAAACTCTACAAAATCGTCATGCTTTGCCTAACTTTCAGACTTCACGCACGATTCTCCTTACGGAGAGTCAAGTGGTAAGTACGCTGCTCGCATTCTTTGCGAGAACAGTTGGACGTTTCACCTTAGCAACTAAGACTTAGAACAACGAATTCTCTTGGAACAACCAATTCAGTATGGTTTTGAAAAGGATCGAGTTACTCGCGAATATCTACGTCCTGTTGGAGGCGCAACTTCGAACTGCGTATTCGCTCTAATTCACACTCTACTAGCGTAATTTATCGTCGCATGTCATAGAATGCCGTGAAGCAACGCTGTAACAAGAAGCCGAGTTGATGAGGCTAGTGTTAAGCACAAACCCTGCAGCAGGCAGCTCGAAAAGACAATGTAGAATATGACTACTGCCTGGAAGAATACTTTAGAAGTTCAGTAATGCGGCACAGGTATCTTTCTGCCTATGTTCGTTCTAATGTCATTCCGAAAGAAGTGTTCTGTGTGGTGTTACTGCACAGCATGCAAATTTGACACAAGGAAGTTAAAATGTGTGTGTGTGTGGGGGGGGGGGGGAGGTATAAGGCGAGTCTGGAAAAATGAAGCGCTCAGTATAACCCTCGTAGAGTTTCTGGTTTAGCACAATACATATACGCTGTCATCCACTGAATAATCACGAAAGGCGGAGAATTCTTATTCCGGAAATGAAAGCTCTAAATGCCTGAGCATGTAGACTGATGTATGATATTTAGGGGGGGAGGTTAGATAATTGGTAACACTATTATTGCTACTTTTTTCTTATTTTAATAAGTGAACACCACACCAGAAATTGTTATTCCCTCTGGACAAAATTTCAAAGCGGATATGGAAAACCAGTCGGCCCTTTCTGGCGCCCTGTCCAAGTCCGCGGGAGAGCGAAGGCGGAGTGACCAGCCTCGACTCGCGCACTTCATAACAGGCAATATACGGGTTGGTCATTGTTAAGATTCCAGTAGTTTTCAAAACAATCCTCATGGCACATAGCATAATTCTTGTCCTTGAACTGGATTATTTGTAAAGGCGTACATTAGCACGATAACTCGAAACTATTCAAGTAATTAGCAAACATTAACAAACACGTTTTAGTAAAGTACTTTGCGACAAAGGAATTGATATTTACGAATTATTCCTAGTGAATTTACAAGACGTAAGCACTTGAAAGGAATCTTGAGGATACCAGTTTTTAGATAATACATTTAAAGTGTAGATCGAAGTATATGCCCACACCGATAATTTTGTGATTCAATGCATAGTAGTGGTTTTCGTTAAAGTAGAATAACAGTGCATTTTTAAGGAGAGTTTCACTGTTCACACTTCGAAACTCGTGTCATTCTGTGTGTTCATTCCTAATCAATACGCCTTGCGACCGGCTACAATTCGCAAACTCAAATATATACAACAAACTAATAAATAAAGATGTAATTAGTGAAGGGTTTAATTAGCTGAGTACGTGATGCAATTTCTTTTGCATGTAATGTCGGCCTTTCTATATACTCCAGCTCAAGGACTAGATTTATGTTTTCTGCAACAGGCGATTTTTGAACATTTTGGAGAACATAAAAATGGTCACCCCGTAAGAGTCAGACCATGGAGCTAAATCATCAAAGTTGAGCATTTCTGTGCCGGTTCAGGTAAACGTTCGTGTTTGTGAACAGATTTGTTCCTTCAAATGAAGAAGTGTCCTCAAACAATGCAACCTCATAACGAGAAATTGCTATGTGTACAAGAATCTTTTTTTGATGGGAATTAGGGGCGCTATAACGTAAAACTATTCCAAACATTGCTATTCAAATTCTGCATTCAGCCCTCCGCGATGGTAAAATTTTTTTAAGGCCACCCACACTTCACCTGTCTATCACATGATGTCACGAAATTCGCAACAGCTCCCCATCTGATATTATGTGTACACACTGATTATGCATGATTTCAATGAACAAATAAAAAATGTATTTCTGATTCGACGCCTTTTTGCCATTAGCCCTCGGCTATTGGTCAAAGGCATTCGGGCTCCACCCTCTTCACCTGCTTGTTTTGAGACGTCACAAAACCGCACAAACTCACCGCGTGAAAGTGACGTGTGCGCGTTAAAGGTTCATTAATGTGTCGAACAAAACTAAATTTTCTTCTGAACAGCCGCAGGCTCCCCCTTCCGAAAGGAATAAAAGGTGGCTTCCGCCGATCGCTGAGCCTCTGGGTACTTGCTCCTGCCGGAGAGCATGGATTTATTTGCCTATAGTAAAGCATTTTGCGGAGATGTATAACGTTTTCGAGCACTCTCGGAAAGTTTACGACCGCGTTCTGCCAACTCTTCTTTGCTGAGGATCCATTTTAGTGTCATTCTTAAGCTTCCGTTGCATACCGCCGCGATTTTCGACCAGCCACCGCCATCTAAGTAAGGGAAAGTGGACCAATCGCAGACGCCGGCCCCACTCTCTTCATCCGGTTATCGATATTCAGTAGAGTGGCTCGGCCCCACTGAATCCCTCTCCACTTGAGCGTGCTCCTCGCCTCTTGTCAGCCAATTAGATAAGACAATTTTATTCGTAGCAATGTTATTCGTTTTTCAAGCAAACAAAAGTGACCCCCTATGAACAAGGAGAGCGTTTTATTGGTTCTTCAGACAACCCTGTGGGTGACTACCCGATGCTTGCGTCGGCGGTTAGGCAAATTTGACGCCAGGAGATTGGAAAAAAAACATATTGGAATAGTTTTCCGTTATAGCCTCCCCCTCTCCCCCCCCCCCAGTAGTGTGCTATGTAACTTTTATATTTTCAGCGGGACATTGTCAGAGATGGTATGGTTTATTGTGGGGCGAGGGGAAACATTGTTCTCCGACTTACTAGTCCTGTTTTGTGTGGTGTATGGCAAAATGCAATGGCATAGCCAAAACCCTTTCTTTCTTTCGGGGGGGGGGGGAGGTTTATATCATTTATATCTCAAGCAGTCTCTACAACATGCGTTGAACTATGCTGAATCTCAGTTACCATGACAGATGCGAATCGTTTCCGTTTTCTGCTGGTCGCTTAGAATTATAACTGGGTTTAATAACACACTGAACTGCCAGAAAAGTTTACACAGCGTTAAAACAAAATATCTTAGAAGAACCCTAAACGCGCACTTGAAGTGTGTCCGTGAGAAATCTTTCTATCCAGAAATGAACGTCGTGCCCAAAATGCGCACGAACGGTTTTGGTTTATTTCCTCTCGCCACTCATATAGGATAGGCACTACTTAGGGCATACAGAAGAGAGCGCACGGGCTAAGAGTGCCGATTTGCCATGAAATCCTTAGGATGTTCGCTGCGTTTTAGAAACACATTTTGAGTGAAGACCGACGCCATATCATGCTGCGACAGGAATTAGCGAACATCCGCTTTGAGCCGATCGCATATTTATGAGAGACCCGTAGCTTACTTTCGCTCAGCAAAACATGCAGAACAGTAGACAATTTCGATTCGTATCAAAATATGGAGGCATGCTGTAACTTGATTTCTTAAGACAGCTATTATCTTGAGATACAAAGGTGCATTTGTGGCACCATTTTACGTACACCCGAATATTTCACAAATGCTTCGGGAATAAACTAGACAGCAGTTTTCGATGGTTTCTATTTTGTATGGGCTGTCCTGTGAAGCTATGACGAAATTAGGTGCAAGGCTTTCATTGCCCGTATCGGTTCTTCACCATGCTACATCATGAAGGTTATACAAGTCGCTCAGTTTTATATTCTTGTACTTTGCTTCTATCAGAAATGCGTTGTATCATGTGATCAGAGCTTACAGCTTATACAAAACGGACGTACCTGCAAACGCACTAACTGAAGTCCTCGTTTTTTAGTTTGTTTCTTACGTGCCCAAGCTTTAGCATGTTGAAAATTATTTCTTGTATTTTAGCACATCATGGTTTGAGTGCATATGGTCGCAATATTTGAAACTGCACAACTTCGAGCACAGATTATCTGGTCTACGTATGTATATAGAACCAATACACAACCTGGTATGAACAGTTTAAATGGTTCAACTACTTCGCTGCGTCATGCGAACTGTCCATATGTTTTATTTTCAAGTAATTTTAGTGCTCGTAACTTCTAACAAGGCTAACTTTTCCTAACATGAGTCATAAGTGAGTCGCTGTTTTTCTCTTATTATTATAGAGATCAGACATAGGGATAAGTTATTATCAGGCAGCTCCTCCTAGAATCAATTTCTAGGGCTTGTTTTTTGGCTGTTGCTTATCATTCGAGAATGCTCTCATATATGTAATTGAGCAGGGCGCGACAATCTACCTGTAGTAACAGTTGAGCAGGCTTTAACCGAACCCTTTTGAAAGACATGGCTAGTAGCCGTGACATAATTCTTGAGTTCACAACTTCAAAACACACGTTATATTTCTATATGCTGCCGTACTTGCGACCATCGGAAGTATTTTTTTTATTCGCCTTGACATTTACGCATGTAGCCTCAATGTTTAGGCGACTAAATGCCGGGAGTTGCTGAAATTACCATGATTAATTTTTGTTTCTTTCACCAAAGAAATCTCAAGGAAACAGAACTCTCAACTGCCATTCGATCCCGGGTCCATGATACGTCGAGCCTATCGCACCATCGTGGCGTTGCAGTATTTGTTACCGTTGTATTCCCATTTTCATTCCTTGTTGCCGTGTCCGCAATCGCTGCTTTAGTTGGCACTTACGGGTAACCTTTTATAAGAGATTCTGCATTATAATATGTTTACCTTCCTCAGTTTCCGCACGTAATCCTTACAGTGGTGTGTTTCTGATTGTGAAAGTGGGGGCGCTACTGGGTCGGATGCCATTCCTCACCTCCTGAATGCCGTTGAATGGCATCAATTGCCGAAAGAAAGCAGCGGGCTAGTTTTGCCGACTATTGTCGGTATGTGTCAGCATATTATCGCTTGGCATTGTGCGACGTTGTTAAGTGAAAAAAAGTATCCCTTGAAAGCGTGCGGTTTCCGCGGACCGTGCATCAATGAAAAGAGGAAATGCGACTTAGTACACCGAGCGGAAAATGCGTGACACAAATACATGGCTAAGTGGACTTCCACTAAACCATATTGGAATTAGCGCTTTATTAGGTTAGCTACTCAGCTGGTAAAAAAAAAGCGGCTCCGCTGTGAGTGCGTTATGACTACTAGCCAGCGGAGTTTTTTCACTGGCCATATCGGCGCACTGCACCATGCTTATTAGCGAAGATTCCTGGTGGGTTAACACGGCATTCGATTAACAAGAAGAGATAACTAGCCTGAGTTATATACAAGCGTAATCGCTGTGGAATGCGCATGCAGCCACGACTATAAAACTGCATCGCCTCATAGGCCATAATACAATAATCTCGATAATGCGTCCTGTGGGAAGCACTGAAATTTTATAGGTGTCGTTTCAATGGGAGTCTTTTGCAGTCTATTCAATGACCAGCTAAACTAGTTCAACCGACTGTAGATTGGTTTGGTAATTTTTTTTTTTACTTCAAGCGAATTTCGGTACCAACATGACAAATATGGTGAGAATTAACTATAGTAACAATAGTGTGTAACGAGTGGCCAGAATTTCATTTCAGTGCAGCTTTGACTGTTATCGCTGCTTATGAATGTGCCACAATTTTCAGTTTATTGTATTTTGAGAGTCGATTTTTGCAACTATTATACAGAGGGAATGAAAACAATAGATCAATATTCAGTAGAGGAGCATAAAACAATTTTAATTGATGGCGCCCACAAAAGCACTGTCACGAAAAATTATACAATGACGAAGCGGTCTAATGTTACGAGAAAATCTAGATGCGTCCAAATGAATATCCCCTAATTGAAGCAGGCACACACGCCGACTCAGTGTAATAACTTGGTTCCGCTTAGCAAAAGGCTAGTGTGAAGCAACTATATGCAGTAACGCTTCTAGCGTTCTTACCGCTGAAGCGCTGCGTCTGGCGAATATTTCAGGGAGAAAGCAAAATCTGCACTCTTCTGCTTTTACTTCGCCCGTCGTCTACGGTCGGGGAAGAAAGGGGGGGGGGGGTTAGGTCGAATGCACCGGAAGGCGATTGATGGTGGTGCGGTCACGTGCTCAATGATGGCAGCGCCCATGCAGGGGCGCAGTAATAGTTCTCAAGCCATTCGTATATGTGTGATTTTCCTTACTTTTCAGCTCGCTTACTCCGCGACAGTCAAGGTATGTCCTTTAACACCGTCTACCGTATATTCATGCTCTAAGAAAATAGCAAGTATGAGACAAATAGCACGACCGGAGACAGCTTCCTAAGCATTTAGGTTACGCAGCAATTTTGAGGCCCAGAAAATGTGTCTTGTACGTGTATTCAGCAATGATTTTCAATTCCAGTCCACGCAGCCCATGCGTAAGTATACCGGTGACTTTCTAACCTGTTTTTAATATGCAGCATTTAACGAAGCCACTGTCGTTTTTGGGCGCTATGCATTACCGCGAAATTTACTTGACTTGTATGCATCTCATGCACAAAATTCACTTCTTTATGCGATAGCATTATTTTATTCCCTCTTTAAATTAGGCCTTATTCACACAGCCGGCAACGGCGTCCTTCAGCAGGCAGCTTTTCCTCTCCGGTTTATCATAAAAAAACTTAACGTCACCAACGTCCCATTCAGGGGAGAAATCGGCAAGGGAACGCTGGGTCATGACGAATGCCAATGCCTTGATGGTGCTGGACAGCTGTCTGAATCAGGCCTTACAATGACGCCAACGCTGTTTATTTCCGCGTTTACGCGGAAATAAACACAGTAAAGGCAAATAAACACAGTAAACACAAATAAACGTAGTGTTCGGTTTACAGCGACTTAGCTTGTAATGCGGGGCATTCTTGCCGAGTTTTGCAGAGTATTTGTAGCGATTAACTGGCGACTATCTGGCCGTTCTTGTGTCGTTTCCGAGGCTATTCGCAGCTCTTCCGTTTGCTTTTGTGGCGCAACCTTGGGTCACTGGTTGTCACAATAACAAGAAACACCACGCCCTGCACTCCGAATCTATTCGCAACACGTTGCAAAAGCCAAAACGTGAACGGTGACCCAAGAGCAGCACATACCAATTACGACTATATCGATACGCTATGCTCACACAACCACGCATACATAATATATATATATATATATATATATATATATATATATATATATATATATATGTGTGTGTGTGTGTGTGTGTGTGTGTGTGTGTGTGTGTGTGTGTGTGTGTGTGTGTGTGTGTGTGTGTGTGTGTGTGTGTGTGTGTGTGTGTGCGTGTGTGTGCGTGTGTGTGCGTGTGTAACCCAAAGAAAGTTTAGTGGGTCTAATCGGTATACAGGGAAGACGTGGTCACACGTGCAAAAGTGTACAAAACTACATTTACTGCCTGATGTCTCCACGATGGCCCAAATGATAGAAACTAAGAATTGATTTTTCCTACGTGTGACCACTTCTTTTGCCATGTCCACATTGTGAAGGCTGGACGTGAAGGCTAGGGACGTTAGCGTGACATGGCAAGTCGAGGCGACAAAACTTCTTGATCAGAACACGTTTATTACATAGCTCAAAGGAAATACATGCGCCCGCGCCAGCGATAGCAACGAGAGAGAGAAAAAGCGAGCGTACGGGCCTAGCGGCGGCTTGCTCGAACATTTATTAACAAAAATATCAACGAATTGAAGAACGAGTTCTTAAGTGTTCCATAGACAACGTATAGGGCGCAGAAGAACGCATTCTTAACTTCTTTATTATTTTAGTTACTAAATGTTCGTGGAGGCCACTCCAGGCCTCGCTAGGGTCCGGGGTCGTGTAGGCGCAAAGGAGGCGCCGGAAGTGGCGCTAGTTATCAGTTACGCTGAGACGGACACTTACATATGCGGACGCTCGCACCCCGCTCCTGTCTGATTAACCAAGTCTCGTGGTCAATAACTTCTGCACACTTACCACAATGGTCGCACACTGGCAGACGCGGGGTAACACACCTCACTCCAGTGAAAAGTTGTCGAGGTAGCTAGGCAACCATCGAGTGCGCTGTGGCGGCTGAGGCTGTTGCCGCTCTGCGGACGCGAAGTCGTCCTTTTCTCGGTTGTACGTGGTCTCTATGTGGACTATGGGTATTTGCTGAGTCACTGGATTAACTGAGAGCCCTTAGGGCTTGAGCTCTGACACCCGCATTGTTCGCGGTTGATGCTCAAGACGTGGTGTCAAACATGACAGAGGTAAAGCTCTGAAAGTTGATGGACCTAGCTGCTCAGTGACGTGGTAAAGATTATTGAAGCGGGGTGCCATTTTATCATGAGGCATTGCTGCCTGTCGTCTCACCCACTCCAGGTCATCCACATTGAAGGTGTGAGGACGGTGGCTGCGATTGAAATGCTCTTTGCGCACCGTTTGAGCCGCTTCCAAAGTGACGGCTGTTCCGGAGCGTTGCACTGTCATGTCGGAAATACCTTCGGCAAAGTCGCACTAGTGGAATTGACACTGTTGTTGAAGCTTAATCTTAGGTACAGAGCCACACAAGAACTGGAATGGCGTGTAGTTAGTGCTGGAGTTCATAGATGTCTTGACGGCGAACGCTGCTCCTTGCAGTTTGGTAGGCTATGACAATTGTTCCATTGCACAGATCTTGCGCAGAACTACATGGAGAGCTCCATTACCTCTCATCTCTAAATCATTTCCTCTAGGACAGTAGACAGTTGTGAAATAAAGCTCAGCGCTATGGAGACGCTTTAAGCGCTTGAACACAATAGACTAGGAGACTGAGCCACCGTCTCCTCGTAGTCACCGTCTCCGTCTCAGAGACACCGTCTCCTCGTAGTCTTGCGAGCGCAAGCTAACTTCCCAGCATGCACATTTGAGGTCCAGTACAGCGAAAAAATGCGCAACATGATATCATTGACAATGCCATCCACTAAGGGCAACGGCTGAACTACCGTGATAGTGCGTTAGTTCAAGGGCTTATAGTTGACGTACGGACGCCTTTTCTCCGTGGGTTGTTGTGCATATCGCGCGCCTCAAACCTATTCCTTTCCTGCTACCACCGACATTTAGACGCGCCGGGATAGTGCTTCTGGCACCGGGGATAATACATGCATAGTGCGCGTTTCTTGCCGACGATACATGCGGGCCCCTGAACGGAGTGGTTTCCGGCGACTGCGCTCAGCAGCTGACTCCCTCGCGCACGTCGTGGCTATGCTCGAGGACGCAGCAACTCGCCAGGAAGCCGGATAACTCATGCTGCTCGTTGTGCAACGCGCATTTGATAGTCTGCGTCACACCAGTATCATTCAAGGCTTCCGTAAGCTACGTGTCACCGGCCGCCTCTTTGACTACGCCGCGGCCTTTCTCAGCGACCGCACGCTCAGAGTGCGACTTGGTGATGCGCAGCGCCCCTCGCAGCGTGACCTCCGGCATTCCCCAAGGCAGCGTCATAAGTCCATTTCTTTTTAGCTTGGCTGTAGCAAGACTACCTGACTACATCCCGAAGACGAAAGCCCACGAAGTTTGTGTGGCGATCTATGCCGATGACATGGCACTGTTTGCATGCGGGCGCACGCACTTCGGCTTTCAAGTGCGAGAATCCCTGAAGTCGGCGATAAACGGCGTCGATAAATACCTTGCCAGCATAGGGCTCCGGCTCTCGGCGTCAAAAAGTGAGACGCATTTTGTACACCCCCGTGCTCGTACGGGCTTCTAAGTGCCTTGTCTCACGCTGCGCTGAAGCCCCCTCCCGTGGCAGACAAAAGTGCACTATCTCGGCCGGGTCAAGTTTAACGCCGCCGTCTCCCAGCTCTGCAAGAATTCTAAGAAGGTGGCTGGCATCGCACGCTACCTTCTCTCCTGTGGTCGTGGTTGTACACCGCAACTTGCGCTTCGAGTATACAACTCGTTCGCAACATCGCGAGCGCTCTATTCGCTTCCACTGACCAAAGCTAGAGCCACCCACTGGAAAGCCATCAATATGGAGCACCGCGCCACAATGCGCCAACTGTACGGGCTTCCTCGCTGTTCGCAAGTGGGAGCAACTCTCGCTGAAGCGGGAAACTGGCCGCCCCGACTTCGCGCGCAGAAGCAAGCGCTGCGCCGCATTGAGCGCCTCCAACGTTCGCAGGAAGGCCAGCGCCTCGTGTGCCGCCTCCACACCCTCGACGGCTCGGGCATGGCCAGCATGCCACCGAGTTCAGGGTACTCATCGTTTCGCTGCCGCAACTTCTCCCTCTGCCGCTCTTGCCGCACTACTCCGCGCTACTCGACATCACTACCACTGTGCCAGGTGTCAATTCAAAGCACCGAACAGCTGTATGTGCCATGCAGCAGAAGACGGCTGCACTTCTCTACGAGCGCCTAGGGGACCGGCCGCTCTTTTACAGCGACGGCTTTGCGTCGAGTGAGGGCTTCGGTGCTGCCGCGTACACGGCGCCGGACATTTCCGCTACGCGAAAGTGCCGCCTTCGGTTTGCTTCGTCGTCGACGGTGGCCGAGCTCGCTGCAATCGACCTTTCGCCTGACCTACTTCTACAGCAGAGCGGTGTCGTTTCCGCTGCGATCTTATCTGGCTCGTGCGCGGCACTGCGCATGCTTGCGAAGGACTATGTCGCTCTTCCGCTTGTGCAGCGGGTCGGTTCAAAAGTCCACCGTCACGTCGGGCGGGGCAGCGATTTTGCCTTGCAGTGGGTCCCGCGCACATCGGCTTACCGGGCAACGAGGCGGCCGACGCCTTCACTAAGGAGGCTCACTCCGATAGCTTCCCCATCGCCATCTCGGTAACCCCTATCGACGTGGCCAAGACGACAATTATGGGCACCCTCCGCGCGCAGCACCCGGACCCGCGCGTTGCGGTAGGTACGCCTCCTGGCCTCCTCCCCCGCGCCGGACTCACCCGCGACGACCGCTCGTTCCTCCTTCGCCTGCGTGTCGCCTACATGAAGGCTATCAGACTACACAGGCTGCAGCGAAAAGGCAACCCCGTTTACAGCAACTGCGCCGATGTTGACACACTCGGGTACCTCCTACTTCTCTGTCCTGCTTTCAGTGTGGAGCGCACGGACTTGTGTTTATCGCATTGGCGTTTCGGACTGCCTTGCGACACGACCGTCGCGCTGCTTTTACCTGTAGCCCACTCGTCTATCGCCCAGAGTACGCTTGCGGTGCTACTTGACTTTTGCAGTGCGATGCAACTAAGAGCGCGGCTCTGAGCCCCGCATTCGCTTATTATGCTTTTTTTAGTGCCTTCTCCTTTCCACTCTCTATCTTTCTCACGCCTTTCTTCTTGGAGCGCTGTTGAGGTGTCCCCTTGTGAGAGACAGTTACGGCACTGTACTTATTTCTTCTATTTTCTTTAAGGACACTTCACACACGATGCACGCGGGCGCCCTGACGAAGACGACGAACGCTCTCTGGCTCTCGAGCTGTTGGCTGAACTGGCCAGCGCTGCAGTTATTTTTTGTAAATATACTTTGTAAATAGTATTCAGTTCTTAATCCTTCGTTCACGTAACAATGTAAAGTCCATCAGGTGCGGCGAAGACGGTTCTTTCCTCGTCGACTTCACGCATGGGGATCTGCCAGCAACCGGAGCGTAAATCAAGGCTGGAGAAATACTCCGCGCCTTGTAATGAATCTAGCGCATCATCGATTCGGGACAAAGGACATACATCTTTTCTGGTTCTTTCCTTCAAAGTATGACAGTCTACGCAAAAGCACACCGACTCGTCTTTCGTACGCACCAAAACGACAGGTGTCGAGCAGGAGCTCGAGGTGGGACGGATGATGCGTCGTTTACGCATATCAGCAACGTGGGTGTTAATGATTTGAGATTCGGCGGAAGAGAATCGATGTAATTGACGACGGATGATAGAAGTTCCATCTTTCTGTATGCGATGAGCTCACGTAGAAATCTGTCCTAGAAGCGGAGAACGAACGTCGAAGCAGGGTGCATTCTGTGGCAACAACGCCATTAACCACTGCGTCTGCTTTGGTGCCAAATCGGTGCTGATGGCACTAGCGAGAGCGGAATCAGGAACCGCATCTATTGGCGGCGAGCTCCACCACTAGAAAAGCTAGCGCCAACATCGGAGTGACGTGGAATGAGGGATCACGTGGACACAGCGGCCGCGTCGGCTGCTCCGGAAGCGCCGAAGTGTTGATTATACTAACTCCATGGCCGAAGCGAGCTGAAAAAGAAAGATTAATTTCCCACCGGCGCCACGGTTCCGATTAAGTGGTGAGGCTTTACCACCTTGGGTGTCTGCTTGGCAAAATTTGAAAGTACTATAATAGGTAGCGGCTGCATTTGGAGGCGTGCAGCGTGGTAGGCTACTGCTCGGTGCCGCAGTGCCGGACCTACGCAAGATAGCCCGGTGTGAGCCTTGTTCACACGTAGCCGCAGGGCAAGGACAAGGAGCTGCGTGAAGTTTGGCTGGCGAAACTTAAAACCGACAGACAGCCATCGGCTACAACTCGAGTATGCAGCAAGCACACGCGCAAGGAACATTTCTGCTACGGCACCGGGACTGCGCGATGTTCGGTGAGTAGCAGAAAAGGCGCACTGAGAAGCTCGCCCGCGCCCGCTGCGCGGCTAATGTCATGACTGTTTGGTCTACGAACTTGTTGATGCTAGATGCTGGCAAGTTCACTGGAACGGGAAGGAAGCGGTAAGACGCACATTAAAGAAAAGGCACGGCATATGGTCATGTTTTTGTTATGAATTATTGCACTGGATTGCGAAAAACAAGCAGAGGGAAATCGCACGCTGGGAAGGCAGATGCACATACTGTGGAACGCAACTTGAGAACCAATATTGAAATGTTCAAGAATTTAGAAAACAAAGAGAGATTGAATCGTCTCGATGGCACATCACAGTTGCCGTAGCTAGGCGTCGAAGTCTCTATAACGGAATTATTTTTTAACAGTTCTGATAGCGTCCACGCAACAATGGTTACTAGTGCACTGTCAAATGATCCTATGCTGCGGCATAAAGCTCACGGCGTGGTGGGAAAACGCGCTCACAGCAAACGTAAAATTTGTGCGCGGACACGCATACAGACACGCAGTCGGTCGCTGCAAACCCGTGCGATCGCTGTATTGATGCTCTTTTTTGTTATGCCCGATTTGGTTATACAGACAGCCCATTATACGAACATATTTCACATAGTTTACTCTCGGCGTTCGGCTACCTTTCACGCAAGAAGCCGGTTCGGGAGACTCCATCGCGGCGGCCGCGCTTAGTGGCGTTCACTGTACGTATTCGGTAAAGAGATTGCATCTGTAAACTATTCTGTGCTTTCACTTTGCCCATAATTTTTACATCGACAATCAAAAACTTCCCTCGTTTTGAGAGTACCTACATAAATGTCCAGGAGGGCTGCCGCGTGGTGTTTTTATTGAGCGCCGTAAGCGAAACCTATGAGGAGCGCGCCGCGTGATCCCGTATACTACGCAAGGGAGGCGCTTCCGACAGATGGCGACTCCGTAACTCCTCGCCCCCAATAGGGGTAGGTGGTTGTAGAACTTCAGTATTTAAGGCAAGCACAGAGGCAGCCTGAGTGTTGAAGGTGCGCGTGAAAAGGGATCCTTATGGAAACAATATGATCTTACTGGTTTTGTTCAGTGCAGCGCGAGTGGCCGTCTTGTTTCTGTCATGTGTGTATAGGTCTTGTTGGCCCTTCGAGAAGCCAACAAGACCTATACAAAGGTGTAAGCCCCTTAGATAGCCAACATGCTGAGGGCACGACTAGAACGTCACCATTGGTGAAGTAAATGTGGACGGCAACCAGGGGTCCGCAAACAATCGTCAACAGTTCTGACGTGA
This sequence comes from Dermacentor variabilis, assembly GCF_050947875.1. Taxonomy (NCBI): domain Eukaryota; kingdom Metazoa; phylum Arthropoda; class Arachnida; order Ixodida; family Ixodidae; genus Dermacentor; species Dermacentor variabilis. The sequence continues at coordinate 95,885,140 of NC_134577.1, forward strand.
AGGCGCGATGGGTACACGTCGTTGGAAGTGTCGGCGTCCCTTATATGAACGAGGCACTGTCCGGGGTACGAAATGAAAGCAGAAGCGGAAGAGAGAAAATGTCATCCTAGAGTAAGCATGTGAGTACGAAAAGTCAGGATTGTGAACGGAATATGATGGCGTATACCGTTAATGGACACTCTGGGAGGCGAAGATGACCAAGGGAGTGCGGGCAAACTCCACCATTTGCGAGACAGCTCTTAAACCTCAAAGTTTATTCAGCAGGTCACGGACTCAAGCGCATGACGCTAGCCATGATGAGGAATATATTCATATGAAGTAGATGAAGCGGAAATACAGTGCTCACAATACACAGACACACATAATATATATATATATATATGTGTGTGTGTGTGTGTGTGTGTGTTTGTGTGTGTGTGTGGGTGTGTGTGTGTGCAGAGAGAGACAGAGAGAAAAAGAAAGAAAGAGAAAGACAAATGAACGCTTTAAAAAACTATTTTCGACCGCAGCTCTCAGGCGCCTGTCCCTGCGTTCGCGTTTGAATCCTTCGGCGTCATCCCTCAGCGTAACCGCTTGAAGGAGCACAGCGAAAGATGAAAGAGTGAACGCGGATAGCACGGGGGGATGGACTGCGATAGCGAATAGAGCATATATTGGGGAAAGCGGAGGAGGAGTGCATGGCGAAAGCATGAGAAGAAAAGCCGCGCAAGACGGGCTCTGCGGCGACGACTGCTACGAGATGGCGCCAGCGTAGCGCGTCCTCGCCTCTTCTACAATGGCGGGCGACGAGCGCATTCACCGATACCATACATAGTGAGGAAGCACTGCATGAGCGGAGGTTTGTCTGCGGCGGCTGCTGTGAATCGCGCCCACCCATGCGCTGCCTCTCACGATCTCTCGATTAACGAGGCAGTTGCGCCACACTTCGCTCCGTTTGCAATGCGCCGTACGAGACTGACTGCCCGCACCAGCCAATATATTGACACGTGTACTTGTCTTTATCGGGCGACACGTTTTGCCACCTAACAAATGTTATCGCACAGCGCGGGACGCGCCTACATGTATCCGAAGTTTCTGGAAAGTTATCGATGCTTCTATCCGCTGTCTGTTGTCGCCGAACCTTGTGTTATCTGATTTCATCGCTTGACACGAATGGTGTAGAACTCTGTAGAAGGCAAGCGGGTCCCAATGATCAGTCTGGAACATCGATGACTGCTGTATAAAAGCCGACGCGCTTGACCCGCTGATAAGAATTTCGACGATCGCCGAGCGTGTTCGCCGCTATCGTTGTGCTATAAGTGTAGCCTGTTTTGTGGGCACAGGTTCGCCCAATAAAAGTTAGCTTTGTCGTTCAGAGTATTGCTACAGTGTTATTCAACATCACCACCACGTGACATCTGGTGGAGGTGCTTTACGTTCATGTACCGGACGCCCCCGACAAGCTGTAATTCAGCGCAGCTGCCGAATGAGGTGATCGGGATCTTCACTGAGGAAATGAACCGTCTGTTCCGCCACGCCGACCCGGAAATGTCCGAGGGGAAGAAAGTCCGTCTGCTGATGCGTGGTGTAAAGGAGGAGCATTTCGGCGCAATGATACGAAGCCCACCGACGACCGTAGAAGAGTTCCTTCGCGAGGCCAACAGCATTGAGAAGACACTCGAAATGCGTAACCGGCAATTCAACCGCCGCACGTGCTCGACAAACTACGCCGGAGTTCAGTCACTGGCCACCGACGACCTGCGCGAGACCATCATGGCAGTTGTACGAGAGGAGCTTCAAAGGATCTTCCCTTCATCGCAACCTCAAGCGGCCACAGTCGCCGAAATTGTCAAAGAAGTTCAGCGATCGCTCGGAGTTCCCGAGGTAAAACCACAATCATCGCAGCCCCAGCCAGAAGCGATGACCTACGCCACCGTCGCCCGCCGTCAAGGTCCCCCTCCATGACCGCGCCAGGGCCCTGCAACGCCTCAATTCCGTCGACCACCGCCGCCGCCGCCACCACGCCCACCCGTCGCCCAGCACAGCTACCCGAGGAACACACGCATTTGGCGAGCCCCCGACCACCGCCCGCTCTGCTATCACTGCGGGGAAGCCGGCCATGTGTATCGCCGATGCCCATACCGCGACTTGGAACTGAGAGGGTTCGCCGTCAACGCGCCGCGTCCACAGCTTGGAGAGCGCCCACGTGACATCGCCTACTACCTCGCCGCTACTCAATGGAGCCCTCGACGACCGTCCCGTTCGCCGTCACCAGGCCGCTACCTGTCGCCGCAGCGCCGACCATACACCGGCCCAGCCCGGGGCCGCTCTGCGAGCCCATATCCGGAAAACTAAAAGCAGCAACCGATAGAGGTGCGGTTGCTGTTCGTCGAACTGACGAAGCTCCTCCGCCGCCGACGAAGACGACGAAGAAACCATCTCGACGACCTAATGACGACACGCCGCCGTCCCGAAGAAGTCGGGAAGCGAAGACTACACCGACGAAAGACGACTTGACGACGCGACGTTCCAGCTTCAGTTCAACACGACGCAGCCGTGATCTGACGCCAAGACCCAACTGCAACGCCAGACAAAGAACCACCGACCTCGACGTGCTTCTCGACGGCCACGCAGTCACTGCCTTGGTCGACACAGGGGCCGATTACTCCGTGATCAGTGGACACATCACCGCCCAGTTGAAGAAGGTTAAGACTGCATGGGACGGTCCCCCAATTCGGACCACTGGAGGACACCTCATTACGCCGACTGGAATCTGCACGGCTAGAATTACCGTTCATGACCGTACTTGCCCTGCTACCTTCGCTATCCTCCAACAGTGTTCGCGAGACGTCATTCTCGGCATAGACTTCCTGAACCAACACGGCGCAATCATTGACCTGAAGTCGAAGTCCATGACGCTGTCGGAAGATCGAGCGATACTGTCGGAGAGCTCGAGTAGTCACCTTGCCTTTAGTGTGCTCGAAAGTCAAGTCAGCATCCCGCCTCGCTCCAGCATTGTCATATCCGTAGGCACAAAAACGCCTGCCGACGTAGGAGGCGTCATCGAGGGTGACCAACGTGTACTGCTAGACCGTGAAATTTGCGTCGCAAGAGCGATCGCTCGACTGCATGGAGTCAAAACTGAAGTGTTGCTGACAAACTTACCAATTCAAACACATCAACTCAACAAGGGCACGATGATCGCGTACATCGAGGATATGGTGGAAACCAGTAATGCGTTTATCCTCTCGGATTCCGCCGCATCTACCCCGACGACCATGGTTCCCGAACCAGACTACAATATTAATCCAAGTCTCCCCGTGATTAAGCAACAGCAGCTCAGAAGTCTGCTCCAACGATACAAAGGCTGCTTTTCGACGTCATCGAGGATTCGACAAACACCAGTCGACAAGCATCGCATACTAACCGAGGAGAGCGCTCGACCATTCCGCCAGAGCCCTTACCGAGTTTCGTCGCGAGAACGTGAAGCTATAAGCCAACAAGTCGGCGAAATGCTGCGCGACGACATCATCCAGCCGTCGCAAAGCCCGTGGGCATCCCCTGTTGTCTTGGTGAAGAAAAAGGACGGCACCTTACGTTTCTGCGTCGATTATCGTCGACTGAACAAAAACACAAAGAAGGATGTATACCCCCTACCACGGATAGACGACGCATTAGATCGGCTCTGCAACGCAAAATACTTCTCGTCAATGGATCTCAAGTCTGGCTACTGGGAAATAGAAGTCGACGAGAGAGATCGCGAAAAGACCGCCTTGATCACGCAAGACAGCCTCTAAGAGTTCAAGGTCATGCCATTCGGACTCTACCCGGTGCCTGCAACATTCCAGCGCGTCATGTACACGGTGTTAGCAGGATTGAAGTGGCAGACGTGTCTTGTTTACTTGGATGATGTCGTCGTCTTCGCTGAAAATTTCGACGATCACCTTAGGCGGCTTGCGACAGTACTAGATGCCATCAAGTCATCAGGGCTCACTCTGAAGCCAGAAAAGTGCCGCTTCGCTTACGATGAGCTTTTGTTCCTAGGCCACGTCATCAGCAGGTCTGGAGTCCACCCCGACCCACAGAAGACAGCTACCATCGCAAAGTTACCGCAGCCCATCGACTACGCACTGCCCAAGAAGGCAGTGCGTAGATTTCTTGGCATGTGTGCCTACTACAGGCGATTTGTCAAGGACTTTTCACGTATCGCTGAGCCGCTAACACAGCTAACTAAATGTGACGTCGAATTCAAGTGGGAAACGCCGCAGGCCGACGCATTCCAAGAACTCAAACGACGCATGCAGTCGCCGCCCGTACTTGTGCACTTCGACGAGCACGCCGATACCGAAATCCACACTGACGCCAGTAGCCTAGGCCTCGGTGCCGTGCTAGTCCAGAGAAAAGATGGTCATGAACACGTAATAGCTTACGCTAGCCGGTCGTTGTCAAAATCGGAAGGCAATTATTCTCCAAACGAAAATGAATGCCTCGCCATCGTTTGGGCTACAGCGAAATTTCGCTAGTACCTATATGGCAGGCCATTCAAAGTCGTCAGCGACCATCACGCTTTGTGTTGGCTAGCAAATTTAAAGGATCCTTTAGGACGGCTGGCGCGGTGGAGCCTAATACTTCAAGAATATGATATCACTGTAACCTATAAGTCCGCACGAAAACACTCTGATGCCGATTGCCTATCACGCGCCCCTATTGACTCGCCGCCGCATGATGACGAAGATGACGACGCCTTTCTCGGCATTTTAAGCGCAGAAGACTTCGCTGAACAGCAGCGAGCAGGCGCGGAGTTGAAAAACTTCATCGAGTATTTGGAAGGGCACACCGACGTTGTCCCTAGGGCATTTAAGCGAGGATTATCTTCGTTCTCGCTTCAAAACAACCTACTCGTAACGAAGATCTTCTCACCAGTGCGCGCCAACAACCTTCTTGTTGTCCCGGCAGGACTGTGTGCAGACGTATTGCACGCCCTACACGACGATCCAACCACTGGGCACCTTGAATTCTCCCGGACGCTGTCGAGGATACAGGAAAGGTATTATTGGCCGCGCCTGACCGCCGACGTCGCCCGTTATGCAGAACATGCCGAGACTGTCGGCGACGCAAGACACCACCGACAAGACCAGCCGGATTACTATAGCCAATCGAGCCTCCTTGCCGACCATTCCAGCATATCGGGATGGACTTGTTGGGACCCTTTCCGACATCAGCAACCGGAAATAAGTGGATCGTCGTGTCGACGGACTACCTCACCCACTTCGCTGAAACTAAAGCACTGCCGAAAGGTAGCGCCGCCGAAGTAGCGAAATTCTTTGTCGAAAACATCCTGCTGCGACATGGCGCCCCAGAAGTGCTCATCACTGACAGAGGAACGGCCTTTACAGCGGAGCTCACCCAGGCCATTCTGCAATACAGTCAGACAGAGCACAGGAGGACAACTGCCTACCACCCACAGACGAATGGTCTTACGGAGCGGCTAGCATGTCGGAATGTCTTACGGAGTGGAATGTCTTACGGAGTGGCTGGCATTGCTAGCATGTCGGCCCTCGCCGACATGCTAGCAATGTACGTCGACGTCGAACACAAGACCTGGGATGCCGTCCTGCCGTGCGTAAGATTCGCTTACAACACGGCGGTGCAAGAAACAACACAGATCACGCCGTTCAAGTTGGTTTACAGCAGGAACCCGACGACGACGCTCGACGCCATGCTGCCCCACGTAACTGACGAAGAGAATCTTGACGTCGCTACCTATCTCCAGCGCGCCGAAGAAGCCCGACTGCTCGCCCACCTACGGATCAAAAACCAGCGGCGTACCGACAGCCGGCACTACAACCTCCGACGACGCTTCGTCGAGTACCAGCCCGGCGACCGTGTTTGGGTATGGACCCCGATACGCCGACGAGGACTGAGTCAGAAACTATTGCGACGCTATTTCGGACCCTACAAGGTCATCCGACGTATTGGCGCACTGGATTATGAGGTCGTGCCAGACGACATTTCGCATTCACAGCGACGTCGCGCACGAGCTGAAGTGGTCCACGTGGTGCGTCTTAAACCGTTTTACGGACGCTATCGAACTTTCCTTATGTTGTTTTTTTCTCTGCTACAAGTGCTTATTTATTACTTTCGTTTGTTTGCAGCATCGGGTCGATGCTTTTTAAGAGGGGGGCATTGACACGTGTACTTGTTTTTACGGGCGATACGTTTTGCCGCCTAGCAAATGTTATCACACAGCGCGGGACGCGCCTGCATGTATCCGAAGTTTCTGGAACGTTATCGATGCTTCTATCCGCTGTCTGTTGTCGCCGAACCTTGTGTTATCTGATTTCATCGCTTGACACGAATAGTGTAGAACTTTGTAGAAGGCAAGCGGGTCCCAATGATCAGTCTGGAACATTCGATGACTGCTGTATAAAAGCCGACGCGCTTGACCCGCTGATCAGATTTTTGACGATCGCCGAGCGTGTTCGCAGCTATCGTTGTGCTATAAGTGTAGCCTGTTTTGTGGGCACCGGTTCGCCCAATAAAAGTTAGCTTTCTTGTTCACAGTATTGCTACTGTGTTATTCAACGTCACCACCACGTGACAATATGTCGAAATGAAAACACGTATACAGCTGCGCTTTAATTTAGAAAGAGGGAGTATTGTATTTGTCGAGGATATTTTTTAATGAGCGGGGACGAAAGTGTTTGATATTGTTACGTGTTTTTCGCACCAATCTCATCGTGTAATTTTTCTGCGCTCCCTTTTTTCTCCATATCAACAGAAGAAACTCTAGAGAGTATTACACCTGGTTCATGGGCATCACCAGCATGCTGTGCTGCATCTGCTGCGTTGGCATCATCATTTTTACTGCCACGTGTAAGCTCAAGCTGTACTTATCGTCGGCATTGTTATTTGAGCACCACTTGAAATGAGGACTGTTGAACGACAGACACAAGCGCAAACTTTCAACTGGCTTTAATGCTAAAAGCTCCTTATTTTATACACACATATATGAGACGTAACATGAAAGACAGCATCAAATGTTCGTGTGCAATCAACAAACCAGACTTGCACACGTTCATTAGCATTACCCAGTTTTTGCAAAGTGCCGGCCCCGTTAGAATACCTAATTTCTTATTTTGAAAGTTCTAATGAAGCCACACTGATGGAGCCTTACTCAAGGCGATGAATGTCTGCCTCTTCAATAATTTCACGTGTCCTCTGATTATTGTGCTTCGCAATGCACCTTGCAGCCATTAAACAATGGCTTACAACCGCGATACCGACAGTGCCAACCCAGGCTCCCTTGGACTGTCCAATGTACATTATTTTTGTGTTCCCGAAGCGTATCGTTAAGCCATCTGCCCCTTTGGTAAATGTACTTTCCCACAGTCAAAGCGGGATCTCGAATACTACTTTTTCTTCGCAGTGTGCGTGCTGTTTTGATTCTTTGTCTTGTTTGAACTGCTTTCCCATATTTACATAGTGATGCTAACTTTCGTGGAGCCGTAAATACTGCTTTTATCCCAACATGGCCTCCAATGTTTTTAGACGGTGGGATACGTCATGAAAGTAAGGTATTACAGCCGTCCCTCAAGTCCGACTTTTCTCGGTCTCAGATCACCTGGGTTCCCTACATGGCCCACACCGTCTGATAGCTCGCCACAAAGACTTCACAGCAGATACAACGAGATCACTTGGACATACTGCCTGTTGGAGCCGTCCAACCTGAGGCTGAAAACAATTTTCCACTACGTGGTGGCAACACTTCTGCAGGGCATTCTTTAACTTCGAATGATTTGAACACCAGGGCAGCAGAGGCTTATCTGCTAGTGGCTCGTATTTACAAGAAGCGCGTGAACCCGAGAAGGTTAGCTTTAATTCCACGAAACGGATAGATCCATCCTCAGGTTATTCATTAGTTAGGACCTCCGGTTGAAATATTTTGTTTGGTTAACGCATTGGCGCAGGCAAGGCCATCTCCCTCTCAGCTTATGTACTGTATTGATTCCATGTGCGGGGGTGTCGTTGTTTTCTGTCTCTATAGTATATTTATATTCTTGTTGGATGTGTCCCTACCTTGTTCCCTTTAGCAAATTTCGAAAAAATATAAGGTGTTTGAGTTGAGAACTTTGCTACTGTTTGCAAGTTTCACACAATCACAGCGGCTTTTCCATCAAACTTATTCTTCTGGAGAACCGTCTGCCATAGTGGATCGAATCGCAATGTGAAAAGGCAGGCGGTCGGTCTTCCAGCTTGCGGTCGCTATTTCTGTTGGAACTTAGGCGCATGGGGCTCTAATATTGAAGGGAACACAAAATTAACTGTTAGTGAAAGGAGCATTTATCACACAATCTTCTGCTACAAGCGCGCTAATTCCTGTTTTTTTTCATGGTTCGATGTCTGTCGAAACATTATACAGGTATATGACAACGAAACTTCAAAAGACCATCATCCCGGAAGGTATATTGGGTAGCCGCAAGGATTTTAGTTCTGACTCCAACGAACTGCTCACTCTTCTTCGCTAAACTTGCTTTTCTTATACGGTGACAGGCGTCTGCATGGCACCCTTTGTAGCATACCTTCCTGACACTCGCTGCAACACTACTGCGCAAAGAGTTAAAAAGAACGGCCACTGATAGAACTTCCCTAGGTGTCCTGTGAAGAAGCATAAGCTGTCTTGCGGAAGCATTCGTCCGGAAATGTAACTTTACATCAAGTGATTTGTTTAATGGCATCTGCTAAGTAGCTTCTATCTTAAGTTTCTTTCTCAATGAGTCATTTGTCCGGAAAAGTGAAAACATTGCATGACGTGATTGACTTAAAGGCATCTGCTAAGTCGTTTCACTCTGAACTTTGTTCCCAACTAGTCATAGAGAATCTAAAAATGGGAAGTGATTTTCTTTGCATCTGCATTTTGTGGTATATGCAGGCACCTCAGTGTATTTAGTTTCCAAAACAGGAAAACAGTTTCCTCGTTCCAGCTACGCACCTGGAAGCCCTGGATAGTATTCATGATTTGTAAACGAGGCAACAGTGATTAGCTTATAATTTCTAGGACTTGCTCAGGCGCATTATTTAAAAACAGAAAAGTCGCAGTTTCGTCCGAAAGACTAAGCATCGTTTGGGACAGCAAATTAGTAGACAGCTGTACAAACTAAGAATGGTATTCTTATCGGCCGTATAAAATGGGAATCATTCGCTTGCAAAGTGAATTAACAAGCGTGGTGTCAGCGCGCACAGACACGCATGAACACATCACATTCGATGACCGCGGACTCTTAGTTGTCAAAAGGGTGGCATGGGCAAGCGTGGAAGAAGCAGCGAGCGAAGTGACCTTCGTGCTGTCTATCATTTCAACGCAAATTGAGCGGCGAGAACAAGCAAGTACAAAGGTATGAGCCGTCGGGAGATTGATTTTAAGATATGGCGGGTGCGACCGCGCAAAGTATGCAGTTGCTAGGAGAGTAGAAGCCACACCGGCCCCCCTCCCTCCCGCACTGTAACCCAACTTTCCTCCCTTGCGCGTGCGAGATTGAGTAGCGAAGGTCACTTCCCCTTGCGCCTGATCGCGATATACTTAAAGCCTCTTAAACTTTTTAAAGTAGTGGAGCACAACTTCCCTCCACTCCCTCTCGTCCTCTCTCTCTCCCTCCCTCCGATTTCCTAACGGCCTTTCGTGCGACAGAAGATGGCAAGTTTACCCGAATGATCTGCTCTCCGCTTTACACCATCGCGCACTCCAGATAAAGCTGCCAACTGTCAACTCAACTCACGTGCTTTCAGACTCAGATTCAGAATGCGGTGCGCGGTGACAGTGTTATGGCCCTTGGACTTGATACAGAACATCACGGTGACGGTATCGGCAAAAATACGGGTGGTGTGTCATATAGGGTGCTATAACGTAACACTATTCCAAACTTTTTTATTCCAATTCTGCAATCATCGTTCCGTGATTGGTTAAAAACTTTTTTTGGGCCGCCTCCGCTTCGCCTATCTGTCGCGCGACGTCACGAGAACGGTGATAGCTCCCCATCCGTTATGACGTGTACATACTGATTATGCTTGATTGTATCGAACAAAAGAAAAATAGTGATATCTCATTCGACGCCTTTTCGCCATTAGCCCCGGGCTATTGGTCAAAGGTTTCCGGGCTGCACCCACTTTACCTGTCTGTCACGCGGCGTCACAAAACCACGAAAACTGACCCCATCAAAGGGACGTTGTACATGTTAAAGATGCAGTAATATGCCGCACAAAACTGAATTTTCTTCTGAATAGCCACTGGCTGCCCCGTTCCGAAAGTTGTAAAAGATGGTTGCTGCAGATGGCTGAGGCACTGGTTACTCGCACGTGCCGGAGAACATGGGGTGATTTGGTTGTAATAAACCTTTTAGCGTAGCCCTGTAACTTGTTGAAGCACTTTCAGCTCGTTTACAACCTCGCTCTCCCAACTGTTCCTTGCTGAGGATCCGTTCTAGCGGCATTTTTAACCTTCAGTTGCATGTCGCCTCGATTTTTGACCAGCCACCCCAAGCTAAGTAAAAGAAAGCGGACCAATTGCAGACGCCGGCACCACCCACTTCATCCAGTTATTGATTTTCCGTGCGCTGGCTCGGCCCCATCGAATTCATTTCCACTTGAGCGTGCTTCTCGCCTTTTGTCAGCCAATTACACAAGACAAGCCACTCACTGTAGGCAATGTTATTCGCTTTTAAAGCAAAGAAAAGTGACCTCCTCTAAACGAGGAGAGCGTTTGATTGGTCTGTTCAGACAACCCTGAGGGTCACCGCGCGATGCTTGCGTTGGTGGTCACGCAAATTTGACGTCAGGAGATTGGAATAAAAACATACTGGAATAGTTTTATGTTATAGCTTCCACAATCGCAATAAAATCATCATCGTACATTGAAATAAATGTTTTCTTAAGACTGCAGTTTAAATTAGAATAAACTGACATCTCCACACCTGCATACGTCTATACCAAGTCTAACAATACAAGCCAATATGGCACAACATTTTGGAGATATACATCACTGGTGAAGATTTATGAAATCGTATTATCGGGATTTCGCTATAAATACGAATTCGAATAAATTTAACTCTGTGATATAATTGCCTTTGCAATGCGTTTAAGTCTATCTGCATGCAAATTCCTCTGTTCTAATTCTTTCCGGACAATGACTCCGCTTAATCTGGCAGGTAGCTGCAGGCGGAACGCTACTGCATCGGCATTCTTTTAAATGTTTCAAAGAGATGCACTCATAGAAGCGATTAATAATGTTTCCACTGGGATATACATACGTTCATTGCAAGGTCGAGTCTGCTTTAATTAGATGCCTGAAGCAAAAATTCTGGTGTGAACGCCATCAAACTGAGCTACAGATGTTCAGGTAGGGGTTGTTGGCAGAGGTCCGTGCTTTTTCTCTTGACGTGTATGAATTGTGAGTTGGTTCATAGTGCGTTATAATGCGGTTTTGCTGGCCCAATGGATATATGACTGCACTCCAAGAACAGCTGCTGCACCCGTAGTGGCTTGGCTTGTCCTAAAAAAACTAGGGTCTTTTACATTGCACGCGTTTATTTTGTTGTAAGAGCAGTTATAAGTTCACGCCAGGCACATTTCTTCCGTCAATGTCGCCGTCACCCTAATGTTCCCTATAAAGCCCGACTGCGATAACATCGCCACCGCGCCGTTTGCTGTACGCGCTAGTGTAAGCGTACGACGATTCGGCGATGATACGGAATCGATCGCGCATGCGCAAGGTAGGAACGCGAGGTGGAAGTGCGCCGTCTTTCATCGTGAGTAAGGCACCAGGGAGGAGGAGAGGAGTTTGTACTCCGACGGCACCTGCGTATCCGGGATGATGATGAAGATGATGATGATGATGATGATGATGATGATGATGATTCTGTGGCATCCCTTCTGAAGTGGTGCGGTGACAAATAGTCACCTAGTCTGGAAGCAGGCCATACATGTTTTTCATTCTTGCATTTTTATATACATCCCTTTAACCTTTCTTTTTTCTTCCTCAAGTCTTCTCTATCTACCTTGTACCACTGCCGGTGCCTGTAACAAGTTCTGTCATATCAATCTCTTCGGTGCATTTTTTCCAATACTCAAAACATCTTTTGATTATCACGATTGCTGACCGTATGATACTTCCGCACACTTTAGATACAACCGCTTACGAAAGGTGGCGTTACATAAGCGTCTCATTAACTTAATCCCTTCGCATTCCATTCGGATTTGCTATGTGGCCTCCGGATTTTTTCTGCGCAATACACATGCCTCATACTGTCGCGAAATTTGCTGCGGTATGCTTTTGTCATTAGACAACCACCTCGAGCTTCACGTGGCACTGCACTGCTCCTAGTGATATCGCACAGATTTCCCTTGTAACTTCTTTCCAACTGCACCGACTTCAGCTAATTTCTCGTACCCTAATGGACGATCCAAGAACTAGTCCATCAAGGTTCAACCTTGGGTTCTCGCAGCTTGCGCTGCAACGTTGCCTGGCCGTTCTGAAATAGTTGTGATGGCGCTGCGCACAAGCCTGAAAAAGAAAAAAAGAACGGATGTCGAAAGAATTTTGTTGCGTACCATAGTGCGTGTCATCGCAGTGGAAGTACACCACTGCTTGATTTTATAGCTTCTATGAAGAAGCAGACGACTCCAATCGGTGGTCGCCAAGAATTAGACTACTACGCATTAAGAAAAGGTGGTTGATAGTATGCTAGTTTCTTAGAAGCACTTCCCTCTGAAAGGCTTCATTGTTCCCGGCGAGTGGGCCATTCGTACTTTTTTTTATATAATTCATTTATTTTTCGGGCGTATAAGATTGTGAATTTGGCTTTGTTTTGGCAGGCGCCTAAATAAACTAGCGATATACTTTTAAGCTTCATTAAATTTTGTTGGTTTAGTTATCAAGCCCTGCATTGTTGTAAATAATACTTGAAGCAGCAAGACTACTTAAGCTAATGTACTTTTGCCGCTGGCCCGGGTAGCAGGAACGATAACCAGCTCGGAAGTTTTCAAGTTGACCATGGCACATGTTATGCCACGAGGCGACGTATCGTTTTGATATCATGCCTCAGTTTACCAGTGTAAGCAGAAGATACTGTTTTCTTATTCAGTACGATGAGTTGTCAGTTCAGCAGATCGCAAAATATTTAGAAGCAACTGCAAACAACGCTCTTTGTAAATTTGTGGCATTCGACCTGCCCACAGCGCCGCTAGTTTGGTTTCCTAGTCTGTGAACACAGCTAAATTAAATTACAACTGGTTTGATTTCTTTGTAACTCTGGCATTTCCACTAATGCAAAAGATAGTGCTCTGAAAGAAAAGAAGCCACGCGTAGTTTCGGAATCCGGTGGCGAGAACCGCAACTAGGTTCCATTGTTTGTTTTTTACCTCTCGTGTTTCACCGGTGTTTGAGAATTCCTACGGGCGGCAGGTGCCTGCTGTGCGCCCAAGCCTAGACACTACGTACTGTGAGCTTTAGATGCAGACTAGGTTATCACCCTCATGAGCTAGCCACAAAGACAATGGTTCACCCTGACTCACAAACTGGACTCTCATTGTTTTTATTCCAGGAAACACTGACCGGGCAACAAGCTTTTAGCCTATTTCTGTCTGTGAAGAATATCTGTATTTAGCGCTTGAAGGCACGACAGACGATACTGCCCTTGAAATGTGTGTGGCTATGTGATGCACTACAACACGAGTCGCAGTGCAGAGTGAGCACTGAAGCAACGGCTTAAAAGACCCGCTACGCCCCAGTTGTTTCCATTTTTACCTTCCGGCTCACTTAAAAGGCTCTGTCATTTTTTAAGCTGATGCGGCTCGATAAGCAGGCCGGACGTTTGCACGCACACCGCGACCACTTCCACGGTTTCATCACTGACATTGTTCAGACGGATCCAAATATGCTAACGGCAGCAATGACACTTTCAGGTTCTCTGAAACATATCGATTCTACAGCGCAAGTAAGGATCTTAGGCACAGCACCACCATCATGGCCGCCGTGAACTTGGTTGTCGAAGCTATCTTGGTTTATTTTTGCAGTTTTGTGAGCCCAAGTAACGGATTGTGGAGTTGCCAGTAGCGCGGACGTGTGGGCCCTATCTCGAAAGCGATCTGCGATAGGTACAGAGTGCACAGGGTCTGATAGCTTCGTGCGCGCTGTGTTCTCGCCGCTTAGTTCGTGTTGAAACGAGGGGCAGCATGAAGGTAATTTTAGAGATAAATGTTCATTTCGCTCACTGCTGCTGCCGCGCCCTGCCTCGCGCCATTTTTTTGACAGCATGTGTCCGCGGTCGTCAAGTGAGTTTGTTTCTGTTTGGCTTTGCACGTGCGACCCCACGCTTGTTAGTTTCGTTAGTAAGCGAATGTTTAGAAGTTTATACGGCCGATAAAACTACTTTTGTTACTTCGTGTGGCTGTCTAATAATTTTCTAGTGCAATCGCTGCATCGTGTTTCGGGCACAACTGCCGCTGTTTCTTTAAAGCGGGGAACTCGGAAGTCACAGATCACGAACGGCACGCACATATCACCGTGACAGAACGTTCTTGACAATAAAGTAGCAAGCGCAGAGTGGCAATCAAAGCAAACGCGAGCATGCAAGGCAGGTGCCCATTATTCTTTGGGTGTAAAATTTGCCTCAAAAGGGTGTGTAAATATTTCTAGGTCTACGTGGCCACGTAAAGCCAAGGCTGTTATCGCTCACCACTTTGCAGCTCGACAGCCTATCACCAGTTCTCATTAAGCAATAAATATAGCACTAAGGCTGTCGCTCAGTGCGAAACTAAAATCATTGCTCGTGAATTGGGGAGAAAAACTCTCGGCATTCCAAAAGAAAACGAGATTTTACGTACCAAAACCACGATCTGGTTATGAGACACCCCGTAGTGGTGGAATGCGCAATAATTTTGGCTAGCTGCGATTGGTTAACGTGTTCCTGAATTTAAGCACATGAGCGTTCGTGCCATGGAGTTACAGGCAATATTCACTGGAGGGAACTCTGACCCTAGTGTCTACGGGACCAGCATGGGGGGGGAGGGGGTAAGTTCAGCCAGTATGGGAATGATGGTTAGTGCATGGAGTTGCCTATACTTCGTCCTCCTGGCTTCAAGCAAAGTCGTGAACTCGTCATTTTCAAAAAATGCTGTGTACTAAATATTTAAATACACATTATTAAAATTGACCGATGGCAGTATTCCAACAAAAGACCTCTAGAAAAAACGCGTTATTGAAACCATGACGCCAAGGACTTATCAATCGACAAGCGGTCCAGAGCGCCCCAATGAATTTTTGGCGGGTAAGCCAGGGTGTATAGATGTTTGGCGCGTTTCGATTGGGCCTCCTCGACAGGCTAAACCACAGCGACAAGTAGCGATCGTGTGTGTTCGCGCAGTCTTCTTTACTTAGAAAAAGCTGAGAGTTCATTGAAATTTATGACAATGAAGGCGAATAAAGTGTTTTAAATAAAGTGGCAAGTACGTATGAATCCACAAACACGAAGATCAGACAAATCCACGCACTACCCATCATTCCCAGGTATGTTAGGCGATGGCCGCGCCAGAATTGCCCCGAATAATTGTTCAAGAAACTCTATGGAAGCAGTAGAAGGCTGCGCTACAAGTGTACGGGGCATGTGCCGCTCTTTGATGAACCTCTCGCCAACACGGATCACTGAGTCTGTGGCACTGAGTGTGCGGCAAGGTGGGGAACAATTCCCGTCCCTTGCAGGCACCGCTGCAACACGCTTCTCGTCTCGGAGGCCAAGCGCGGACTTATCGGCAGTGCCGCTAGATAGACCAGCGGGACTAGAATGAAGCGCGAGAAAGGTATACGACGCGTTTCATGTCGTTCGCACGCACCGGCGTGCTATTCATTTGTGAGGCAACGCGTTGGTTTCGAGGCGGCGGCGCTAGATGGCCCGTAGTGTTCTTTGGGAAGCACGAAATAGGAGTCCCGCGGCAATACGCGCATTATACATAGCTCGTTTCGACCATTCGGCAAGTTGTCTGGCTATATTGCTTCAATGCTAATGCATTACTGTAGAGAGCCAACGTGAATTCTGAGAGAATTCTTAAAAGTGTCATTACTGAGCTAATTAGTTATGTTTATTAATAGAACATTTTGATTATTGGCTTGAGGGCACATGTGATATTTCAAAAGATACAGAACATGCTCGGAACCACCTAATGAAGTTGTTCTTTCCATGCCATCAGAGGGATGATAGAGCAAATAAGAGGTTAGCGTGAACTGTCAAAATACCATTTAATAAACCACGCAGCGCTTCTTTTGGGTCAAGAAAAGATATTGTTTAAGGGAAAATTGTGTCTGAGAGGTCCACATACCTTTAGTGAAATGGAAATCACCCACTCAGGAGAGGGGACTGGTAACACTGGGCACTAAAATGGCGCCATACAGACGGCGCATCGGCTCTTTACGTCATGCACAAAGGCCCCAAGATGTAAAAACCGAGCCATTACAACGCCTTGAATTCACTGCTGCAGCCGATGCTGGTCAAGCGGCGTGGACTGCTCTGCCATCCCGCGACATCATGCGAACGTGGCGTTCTCTGGTACTGGCAGTTCGTGCGAGTTTGCGAGCCCACAAATCCAGCGCAACACTACACGATCACGAAACTGCCTAAACGCGAAAGCGTGAGCGGTGCAGAATCGACCAAAAACGAAAGCTTTTGGCCACCCGCCTGTCAAGGGTCAATGAGTTCTTTTTTCGAAGAACCGAATAGAAGTAACCAAGTAGTACTTTATTCCATCTTGCAATGCAATGAAACGATCGTTCTATTACAAATTATCGGTTACTAGTGACAGAATTAAAATAAGCAGTGCCTACGCCATAGGGATAGTACTTGAATGTCCCGTGGGAGTCAAGTGGTATCCTCGGTTTACATCAATTCCTTGATTACTGAAACTCTGTTCGCGATTATAGCTATACGCCTTAGACCATTTCGAGCACTACAGCCTCACTTTAGATTAATATTTACTTGCCTTTAGTGTTGCCTTTACTCTTAATATATTTTTAGTTTCAGGACTGTGAAAAGAACTTGCGGATCACGAAAATAAGAGTAGCAAATGCAATCTTGCGTGTCTGAATAGTAGAGCCCCAAATAATATCTCAACAGAACAAAGCCCATGTGCTTATAGAAAAAAAAACGATCAACCACGGCTTGCAGTAGACACTAGCGCATTAGAGGATTTATTGTGAAGATGGAAGCCCGCCACAGTTCAAAACGATGATAAGCAGGCGATCAATGAGTATGGAAGCACACTCGTCGTATTTTTTTTTCTTTTTGATGGGAGAGCAGTTACTTTCCTTCAAAACACGATTGCTAGGGGTGCAATCGAGACGCGCAAGAGCTCATGTACGTCCCCCCCCCCCATTTCCTCCGTACCTTTCCTTAAAGCGGCTATAAAAAAGCACTTAAAGGACGATGTCGTCGAAACAGGTTGATTGCGTGTTTCTGTGCTCGCTATGCAACTTTTCAAGTTCGACTTATGCTCTAAAAGACGATACATAAGAGTTTCCATCAACTGACGTAATTACATTGCTAAGTAACGACACATCTAAAAGTAGTCTAACTCAAGACGAATACAAAAAAAAAGATATAGCACTGGACTCGTTCGTCTGAGGTGTACCAGTCTTCTTTTGTTCGGTTGAAGTTACTGGAAATACTTGACATGCATCTGGCAGGACATGCCCATTAAGTCCAAAATCCCAAACATTCCTACGTTAGTAATGAAGCCTTCATTGCGGTTAGGGGGCCTCATATCAATTGTGAAAGCTTCCGTCTTGAGGCGTACTTAATAGAGCCTTCCTTGGCGCTCCCATACCATAAGGCAACCCCGACGCTACCTCGATGCTTCCTCTCCATGATTTTTTTTCACTAAAGGACCTTCTCGGAAATGCCTTTCCTCGCCGCATTCTGAAACAGGGGTTTCTTGTCAATGTTTGCCCACGTGATGCTCGTTCACGCACGCGCAATCACTTTCCGGTGGCTGGTTGGCACGCGCCCAAAGAAGGTAAGATTTCAGAATTCGGCCCGTAGTATTTTACAACACGTTCACTAATCGTTCTGTAACAAAGAAAAACAACAGAATTGGCAACCCGGACTGCAGTCCTACCTTAGTTCTTTAAGCTTGTATTTCGCAGAAATGAGGCAATCGGTCGCATCCTTGCATGACGTCGGAGATTACGGGAACTTCTCACTTTCGAGATTTTTTTTATCGAAAGCTTAGACGACGCTTTTATGGCTTCGTTCTTGTGTGGACAAATACCAAAGTAATTACTTAAATATTTGACCCGCCGTGGTTGCTCAGTGGCTATGGTGTTGGGCTGCTGAGCACGAGGTCGCGGGATCGAATCCCGGCCACGGCGGCCGCATTTCGATGGGGGCGAAATGCGAAAACACCCGTGTGCTTAGATTTAGGTGCACGTTAAAGAACCCCAGGTGGTCAAAATTTCCGGAGTCCTCCACTACGGCGTGCCTCATAATCAGAAAGTGGTTTTGGCACGTAAAGCCCTAAATATTATTATTATTATTACTTAAATATTTGTGCGACTTATTACACAAATATATAGTTCATCCTTGCATGAGATACTTATGCTCAGTTAGAGGGGTTTTTACACTGACTGATCGTAGTCATCAGCAAGGTATCATCATTTCGGCCTTTTGGTGCATGATTATATCGGTATCATAACTTCGAGTGCCCCCACACGGATTTACGGAAAAGATAGCGAGCTGTGCCTCTTTCATGCGTTATTCAGGGGTCTACGAGAACAACAACGCAGCAACCATCGACGCTGGCAAGATTAGGACGTTTTCAAGAATACAGCCAAAGGTCTTCGCCACCGACACTGCGATGGTGGTTCCCGCTCTGCCACCCCGGATGTCACACAGCAGCAGCAGCGCCCCCGCCACCCCTGCGACTGAAACGGAAGGAGACCTGGTGACAAAAACGACCAGAAATGCGCCAACACCTGCGTCAGCCAGGACGGAAAAACCCACATCCACGATGCCCGCGACTTCGGCCCCATCCGTGACATTAGAGACGTCTACGACATACGTGACATCGACGGCAGCTGGTAAGCTGCGCGATACGACAACACGCCGAAGCTAATCATATCAGTTGCCTAGTTTAATTTGTAATGCATAGCAAATGTACGTAGGTGGAGGCATAGTCTTTGATTCGTTCTGAAGGACTATGTTTAGGATTCAGTTTGCACATGTGGCACCAAGCAGCTCTTCTCCTTGCAAGGCCTGCCAGTTTGACTTCCAGATGTCCCACTCGCCTCATAGCATTCTCTTAAACACAAGGTCATCAGATTGACTAACCGAATTCTAGCAGGTTACTCTTCAAAGAAGGCCCATCCTTCTCAATAACTGAAACAATAGTCGTATTCAGAGCCTGCTGAACACACCCTCACTTCAGAAACAGTTGTCAGTACTCATATATATATATATATATATATATATATATATATATATATATATATATATATATATATATATTAATAGCCGTTCGTTGTTATACTCACTGCCTCGGTTGTACACTTACTAATGCAACTGAATGACAGTTACCAAAAACGAAGCAGGTACTATTGGCTTTACAAGTGTCGCTTCCATTCTCATATGAAGTAGATGCAACTGCAAAAGCATCACAAGGTAATATAAAGAAAATAAAAAAAGAAAACTGCATCTTGCGGTTAAGCTTCTTCAGGCTTTATTTTGGTATGCGTAACGCTTGCAAAACACTGAATCCAGTCATAACGGCTGATTGACTTCGCAGAAAAATGCATTACATCCACGAACGAACGATAAATGAAAACACAACACTCATAAATAACAAGGGGAAAGGTGCTACATGACATGTACTGTAGCCGCAACTTCAAGAGTATCCATAGCCCTGCTTTGAGGGAGCCCATGTCGTGATGGTGAGCACGTATGTATTTGCGCAGAGAATGAAAGCTTTCAACCCGAATTACGATTGCTTACTGGGCACATATACCGGGTGTTCAAAATAAGCTTTCTGGTATTCTTGAAGTTAGGCATTGGGAGCCACGCAACATCCACCTGTGCAAATATGTTATTTGGCTACAGGGACACAAAGTGACATGGTAATTGTAGCTGTTAGCAGCCCAATTAACAAAAATTGAACGACTACCTTTTTTTTGAGTGGAGTAAATGGGTATGTCTGTTGGTATGTCTGTATGGAAAAGTTAGACGCCGTAGCGTTTCTGCACAGAATCAGTTGGAAGAATTCTTCTAGCGTGTCTTTGCTACGTGATATCCTACTGCAATCTTTAATTGTCATTCACATGATTACGCATGCAAGATTGTGAGGATGGGCGCAAAGCTCATCCCTGCTGTGACGCGACTGTTGCGTGCGGTGTTTAGTCTGACAACAGGGCGGAGGCACAGGTAAATGTAATAACTGTTCCCTTTCTCCTCTCGGCTGGCGAAATCAAAATATGACAGCGCGGTGTGCCGTGCGGTTGCAGCTCTTGATTTGAAGAAAACTTAGAATACTTGGAAATCAGCAGTAACATTATTTGCGTTGCCCAGTGAAGGACCATGCCCGCACCATTACGCACGCGCAAGGCCCTCCTGCTTCTCCGCTCGCGCCATTATTTCGACACGGCAGCTGTCACCATCGATACAGGCTGCGTGGTCGCATGTTACGACAGCGGTTCCGGATACTTCGATTTTTATTTCGCCAGCCGAGATGGAAAGGAGGACAGTTATCACATTTTCCAATGCCTCCGCCCCGTTGTCAGACTAAACAACACACGCAACAGCAGCGTCACATCAGGAAGGGGCTTTGCGCCGATCCTCACCTTCTTGCATGCGTAACCATGCGAACGACATTTAAAGATTGGAGTCGGATATCTGGGAGCAAAGAAATGCTAAAATTCTTCCAACTGATACAGTGTAGAAGCACGAGTGCTTCTAACTTTTATTACAAACATACCCATTTACTGCACTGAACCAAAAGTAAATTGTTCAATTTTAGTCAATTGGACTGCTGAGAGCGATAATTATCACCTCACTTTGGGTCCCCTTCCCCACTTATTTGCACACGTATTCGCGTGCGTCCCGCTGCCTAACTTTAGGAAAACCATAAAGCTTAATTTTAAACACCCTGTATTTGTCCCACAACGACGCACGTAACTGCAATCCAGTTTATCTAAATTTTGCCTAAACCTATGACAGTTACATCATAATAGGCCATGGCCGGACAAGGTCGCACACTTTACAAACTTCCGCCGTAGCGTCGAACTTACCTAGCAAAAAACACTAAAAGAGTCTTTCTGGCTCATAACAGTGCACTTCCTAGCTTTACTAGCTGCTCGCTAAACCATAGATGGTAAGAAGGTAGTAAATACAGAGGAAACGCATGCAGTTACGAACTATTTACAAACGGCATCCTTAAGAGATTAGGGACACTGGCGTTCTCATGTCCTTGATACAAAATTCGAAGACCGGCTGCGCCGGTTTAATTGGTATCTTTGACGGCGTATCTCAGTAAAAGACTAGATAGATTATGGGGTTTTACGTGCGAAAACCACTTTCTAATTATGAGGCACACCGTAGTGAAGGACTCCAGAAATTTCGACCACCTGGGGTTCTTTAACGTGCACCTGTTTTCGCATTTGGCCCACATCGAAATGCGGACCCCGTAGCCGGGATTCAGTCCCGCGACCTCGTGCTCAGCAGCCTAACACCATAGCCACTGAGCAACCACGGCGGGTAATTCGGTAGAATACCCGCCGTGGTTGCTCAGTGGCTATGGTGTTGGGCTGCTGAGCACGAGGTCGCGGGATCGAATCCCGGCTACGGCGGCCGCATTTCGATGGGGGCGAAATGCGAAAACACCCGTGTGCTTAGATTTAGGTGCACGTTAAAGAACCCCAGGTGGTCAAAATTTCCGGAGTCCTCCACTACGGCGTGCCTCATAATCAGAAAGTGGTTTTGGCACGTAAAACCCCAAATATTATTATTATTATTATTAATTCGGTAGAAGTTGCAAGCTTTTGAACGTTGTCCGATGGATGGCAAAGCGGTGCTCGACGGAGGCCCTCACATCGTGGACACAGCGAATGAACGTAGCTCTCCTGTAGCACTCCTATGTAGAACAAGAACAATGACTAACCGAATATTTTTGTCTCTCCAACGTGCACACCTTGGTACTTCGCAGTTTACACCAAAAGAGATTCCCCACCTCGTGTTGAGGAGAAAACTATACCGCGAAACCGACACCAATTGCACCTACCCCAGTCAGGACGAATGCCTTAGCGATAATGTTGTTCAACAAATTACTTCAGGCCTTCTTGGTGTGACATGTTTGATATGGCATCTTACCACGAATAATTCTTTTCACATGGATTCAGGAAAGGACACAAACAAGTGCTAACTTAAACATAATGTTTATTGGAAGCCAGATCACCATTTTATATTTTTCATGCAACTACTCTGGTAAGCGCAAACAAAGATGAATTCAGATACGATAATTCGTTGCTTTTTAAGGATAGTGAAGGCAGGCTAACACCATCTTGGCCTAGCTTCTCAATTCTTGCACTTTCAATTATTAGTCTGGTTATTTTTTATTGTGGCACATGAAAACAGTTTTAGAATTGAGGCGAGCAATCACGCGAGCTGCATTGGCTGCTATCCAATCACACTACCTTTCTTTACATTGCTGCAGCAGTCTCTGAGCCCATCATTTAGACATCGCCCGGTTGGCCCGACGTAGTATCTACCACACGGTAGTGGTATCTGGTATAGGACGCCTTCCTTGCAGGATACGAACCGTGTTCTGTGCTTCTTGCCACGGCCTACCTTTTCTTCAGCTACTGGTCTGCGGGTCTTGCATATTTTCCAAAGCTTCTTCGGGGCCATGAAAACGAGACTGAAGTTTGCCCGATAACCCATCCTTTTTAATGTTGTGGGCTATTTTGTGCAAGTATGGCAAAGTGGCAAATCTTATTCGGCCATCGAAGGCAGCTGCAGTGTTTTTGTAGGCCTTACAGCTACAGGGCCATTTCCTGAGAAGTGCTTAGGCAACGAATACCAGAATGTGGCCGGGATAAGTTGCATCCGTGAGGCGATGCTGGTTCCTACTAGAAGGGAAGATGACTTTTTCAGAGCATTATCTAGGCAGTGTCTGACGATGCTCGTGTTAACGAATTTCGAGTCATAGCAGCTAAATGGCAACAATGGTTTCTCTCCTCTAGCTTCATGAGACCAGTTCGGGCGATTTGCATAAAAATAAAAACGTATACCTAGGAACCTCATTGATACATCGTCAGGCGGAACTCCACGCGTGAGTTCCAACAGGTGCAAACGTTCTCCAGCCAATGTTAATACGTTAGAGGCTTCGTACTTGAAGAAATCTTTGTCACATAGCACTCGTGTGTGTACCTTTCTGTGTCCGTGTGGAAAAAAGTATTCATCAAAGTATCGTTCACTTGCCTGCCCAAGACAACATGGTGCAGAAATGATTTTCTTTGTGTACGAGCGCGTGCGTATTCCGTGCCTGCAACAAATTACTGCGTGTCTGTTTGCACTTGTGCTGGCGAAAATGCGCGAAGATTTTCATATCAAGGAGGGGGGCGACGAATCTCCATAGGCTACTCCTCAGGACTAGGTTTAAGCCTCGTGTTTTCACATACAAACTGAGTTAAGCGATGGGGAGTAATGAGATAAGCACACGCAAGTGATAAAGTACTTTATTCAAAAAGCGCTAGCTTTACACCAGTCTATTTTGCTATGTGCGGCACGTTAAAGCTGCCACTAAGCACGATGTTAGTGTTAGTGGGGAATGGAAACTAGAAACTAGAAATATCGTTTAGGACCTGTGGAACAAGAAAGATTTAAAAAATTTTAAAAAATTGTTTATTAAGTATTCGACCACTGCGCAACTGGTCACACCATTCATATTCAGAGCATACTGGTGATGACTACCAACATATTGGAGTTATGGCGAGACCTAAGTAGCATTACATACTTTGTGACGTTCATTAACGCCAGACTGCCGGAATTTGGTATCCTGAAGTTCGTCGGGGACCCATAAGTCAGCACAAAAATATCATATGGCTTGAGAAAAGACGTAAAAAATGAAAATTGTTACCTTATATATTAGCAAAATGGTAGTTTAGAGTTGAAGAAGCAAGCTCATTCAAACAAGTGCACACTGTGTATAGGCGAGAGCACATGCTTTGTTGATGTCGGTGATTCGGTGATGTCCGTCTTCCAGACTCGATGGCGCTTTTTTCTATCCACTTCACCTACCTTTAACATGCGGCGCATTTCCTCGGAACTTGAATGGCTTGTCAACCTTGCGACCGTATTTTGACAAGTTCCAAATTCGAGAGGCGAACAGTGACACTAAGATCCTCACGAATTGCAACACGTTTAACCTTTAGTTTTGCCCCGCAAGATAGAACTTGTCTGTTATATATAAAATTGTTGACAATAATTAATAATTACAGGATGAGTACTGCCTCTGCGATGTCTTCCCGGCTTATATGCTCACGATTGATGCGTGTTCATTTGATGTACACTGGAAGTTCGTCCTGGAGGAACGCTTAAGTCTTGTCTTCTGTTTCCCTCCAGCTCTGGTTTTGCGATCACATCAGGAAACAATAATGGCCAAGTTGTTTTGACGTGATCAGTTGTTGAGATCTTCTAGACGCCATTTAACTGCAGCTACTTCGCCCAAGGCCAGAAATAAAAATTTTCGCTTTCCATTGCTGTGAGTGCGAGGTCGCGTGGTTTTGCCACGAGTGACCGAGAACACTTGAGCGACCTTTAGCGTCCGACGTGCAGTGCTCTGTGCGGCGTAGCGTTGGCGTGCTATCTACACAGGTAAACGGCAGAATTCTTTCAAATCTTCTTGGGTGTGGACAAGCTTTGGCCGCATTTTTCTAGAACGTTCCAACATAGAGATAAAAAATTGAGCGGTTTTACATGGCAAGACGATGATCTAATTACGCTAAACGCCGTAGTGGAGGAAAGCGCAGTAGCTTTGACCACCTCGGGTTCTTTACAGTGTATCCAATGCGTGCTGCTGGAGTCTTTTTGCATTGCGTTGCCATTGTAGCACAGCCGCCTCAGCCGGGATTAAATCCATCACCTTGAGCTCGGAAGCGCAACCTCCGAGGCGCTGGGTTACCACATCGGTTACGAACATTCCATTTACTGCAGCGAGCATCAGCGCCGCGATGCCTACTAACAGAAAGCAAGAAATGCCGATGCATCCCACCCACACTCGCGATGACCGCAATCCCGGCTTTTGGATTTTTTACCTAGTCATCTCCGATAATTTCTGCATGAGTTCTTTTTCATTAGCACTATAACGTAGAAGCATTCAGCTCAAATTCATCGAATGATTCCTCTCAGTGGCAGCGACGGGCCTGCTGTTGTGCACGGTGGGCAATGAAATATCCACGTACATCCAGTTGCCTGACGATAAATTGTGCCGCTACGTGTTTTACGAGTCCGTGGGGGAAGACGGGACCACAGGCATCATAGGTGACTTGGGTCCCGCGAGGAAATTCGTCGATCTGGCAAAAACCCACTCGAGCACGAAATTCGGCATCTCGTTCTACCCAAGGTGAGAACTGCTCAGATGAAGCGTCAGTAGGAGCAATCATCACACTTCACGTAGCATATTCTAGATACGATATCACCCAGGACGCCAAAAGATTGTCTAGAGGGTCCAGCCCTTAAACGGGAACACTGTGTACCAAGCGCCCAAGAGATCGGCTACACTGTTATAAAATGGGTTGACCCCACTACTTATGAGCGTTAGAGAAATGGTGATTTACAAGTGCACAAGACCAAGAAAATTGTGAATAAGATTAATTCGCCATAATACTTCCAATGCGACGTTTTTCTAATACGTAAATTCTATATCAGGCTATAATAAAATGTACACTTTTCTCGTAAAGCAGCGGCAGTCGTCGATAACTCGGAAAATAGCGGCTCATCACGAGAACGTCACTGAGGGGGCGGAACAATTGAATCTGTTCAACGGTGTTAAAAAATACCTACTTGCAATTTTAACTTGTGTTATCTCTTCAAGCACGCCGCATTCTAAACACAATTTTCCGTAATATTATGAATATTCTAACAATGTACTCCATCTACTACGGTGCACTGAAATCTTCGTCTTAGTGATATTTCATTGTTGAGCCGCCATATACAAAAACCACTGAACGCGTGCTCATCTAGAAAGACGATGATAAGAGAACATGCATTCAACCGAATTTTTCGACGTTCGATCTTTTGCTGCAGAAGTGACGGCGAGTTCATGAACTCTTTCTTGGATGCCGACTTCCAGAAGGCACTGGACGCTCTGTGGCAGAACAGGATCACGCACTTCGGCGCTCTCAGCATATACGGAGACCTTGTTGAGTTTGAGGTCTTGCGGAGAGTGCTGCAAGCACTGAAGGTAGTAGCCGTAGCTGTGTCGGCGAGCGCCTGCATCATGTATCCAACGTTTTACCACAATATCGCGGAGGCGTAGGTACTAGGTCTGAGCCATGTGATGGCCCGCAGTACCATAATGCGCGAGAATATTGACAAGACCGTAAAGTTAGCCTGACTGCGATAGTCGTCTACATGGCTATCCTCGTCAGTTTGTTTCAACCTCTGCAGAGTACTAGCTTGAGCCCAAGAGCATTGAACCCAAGCCGTGAGCATTGACCAGGAGTCCAGCGCAAGAGACCTGTATCGCAGTCACTATGCGACAAGATTGTGGTGCTGTCCTGGTGGCGTGATGACGAAACACAATACCTGCAAGTTGCAGCAGGCGTCGTTGCAAAGAAAGTTTCTTTCACAAGCTTCTGCACAAAATATTCACATAATTGAAAGTCACATAAACTTTGCATATGAACCCGAAACCGAGAATATTCAAATCGCGCTGCATTTCTGGTCATATTTGCTTGAAGCTCCATCACGCATTTAACAGAAGCTAGACATGGGGCCCTTACTTGTAAAGTAGCGTTCCCACAGTAACTTCTGCGTCTTTCTTTGCTGTAGTATGGGCCTGTATATCTAAGCACACTGGATTTCAAGTGCAAGACCTGAACAAAGAAGCGATATTTCATTGAAAGAGTGCCGGTTCTTGCTAGGAATGGAAACCTTTAAGCCTGCAGCTTCCATAA
The DNA here is from genome assembly GCF_050947875.1 of Dermacentor variabilis. Classification (NCBI taxonomy): domain Eukaryota; kingdom Metazoa; phylum Arthropoda; class Arachnida; order Ixodida; family Ixodidae; genus Dermacentor; species Dermacentor variabilis. The sequence continues at coordinate 95,912,321 of NC_134577.1, forward strand.
GTTGGGCGCCAAACCACACTTTCTGGCGCACTTCTCCAAAAGAGTTTACATGATGTTAGAGCGCTGAAGTTCGGGCATAAATTTACGATTAGTTCATAATATTTCTCGGCTATCATCTTCCTTTGACGCCTGCCGCACATCAGATTTCGCTGAGAACACTTTAACTAAAGCCTACACAGAGCAAATTCCACTGAGTGTTTGGTATCTTTCGCAATTATAGGTCACTATAAGTACTCAATTCAAAGCCGTGCGTGCTTTACACACCGTTTTCGTATTGTAATACACCTCTCCTGAATAGGACCACCGGCCTTCAGCTGTCATTTACACCATACGCCACCAGTTGCCCACGGACGCTATTAAAGTAAGGCTGCGAACATCTAGTCAATACAGGCTTACTACATCAAATAATATGCATGATGTGGTGCCAGCCACTAGTGGTTCATGCGCATCACGAGACCATTCGGGTGAAACTTGTGCTGACAGCGCCAATGCAAGAACATTTGCGAGCATTTAGCAACCGTTGCAATGCAGGCGCGAACGCACTGTACAGTTAATCAATATTTCTCGTGGGTGTTCTCATTGGATAATGAAACTGAAAATTAAGAAGTGAGAAAGCATGCGCATTTTTTCGACCGGCTAACTGAGCAAACCTTACTGATTACACTCTAACACATCCGTAACTGCCGGGACTTTCAAATATCTCGGGATCAATGTAGCACAAAGTATATTGTCAACTTTCCATCTTTATTACATTATCGACCACACTATAGACACGCTAAGGCTTTAGCGTCGAAACTTCACACCCGCGGCTACTGCCCTAAAGCTTCCAACTGTACAAGATCTTGATCCGACCCAACTTGAGTATATCAGCCTAAATTGAAATTGGGGCCACGTAACACTAACAACCTTTTGAGAGTAAGATTTAGCTCAGGTGCTCCTATATAAAATGTAAAAGGACAATTCGTTTTTCTCGTCAACCACTGCACCAAATTTGACGAGGTTTGTTGCATTTGAAAAAAAAAACTTAAAATCTAGTGACTGTTGATTTCGAATTTTTGACTTATGTCCTCAATTTTTATTTTAAAAAATTGGCAAAAATCGCAAATGTTCAGAAAACAAAACTATCAACGTTACAACTCTAACTCAGCAATGAAAAATGATATCACAGTCTTGTCAGTTGTATCGAATAGTACACCTGAAGCGGACAAAATTGATATGTTACATATGAATCGCAAAAATGCGTAATATCGAAATACAGCTTTTCCAGAACATTTGTAAACAACGTAACAGATTCCCGTAAAATGTAAGATGACATACCAAATTTGTCCACTTTCAATAATCTAGTGCATGCCGTTTACGAATCAGCGATTTCTGTTTTTGATGCAGTGCTATTAACTTCTAAACTTCGTGCCTCTATATTTTTCAAACTTTCAAATTTGTGAAAACCCTTTTAACAAGATTCAAGCTCTAAATCTAAATTCCATTTAAACAGTTACTAGAATTTAACTTTCTCTTTCAAATGCAAAAAAATTTAATGAAAGTGGGTCCAGGGGTTACTTAGAAAAGCGTTTCCGCATGTTGCATGTTATTTCAATAGGCCGCGTCGGAGTTGGGCCCGAGCTAAAGCTTCCTCTAAGAGTCTGTCAAGAATGGCAGCAAACGGCTTAATATTTCCAACTATAGAGGCTATTTTAGCATGTTTGCTGAATGAAACTAAAGATTGACACACCAGACTTCGCTATGCGCCTAAAGTGTTCTCCATTGTGCGTCTTCCATAAAATATTTTACTTTGGACAGATACTTAGAAAAGAGCTGCTCCGTCGGCCATCGTACATATAATCTTACATTGATAATTCCCCCCAAAATTTGTTCACCCCTTTATCGCACAAGTATATCAGCAGATTCATTTATACAAAGAAATTCGAAAGGCTGGAACCACCTCCCTGCCTCCTTCATTGTCTTCTCCAACTCCAAGAATTTCAAGACCACATTTAACACTTATAATTGTTCTTGCTCTCTCATTTTAGTAAAGTATGGGGGCGATCGTGGGTACGAAAATAAATAAATACGTAAAATTATTCAGTCAATAAAAATATGCAACGAGCACTGCTAATTTGTACACTTGGTAATATAGTCCATTTTATGTAGCCACGACTAGTGCCCGCCGTGCTTAGCCGCTATAACACCTAGTTCTAACATTAGCTAATGTTAGGTTAACATTGTTAACATTAACAGGTGTGTTACCATTAGGTTAATGAACGCACCAACCAATCGCGACATCCGGTAATTCAGTGGCAAAATTTTACGACCTCCTTTAACGTTACCTTCAGACAATTTTAGAAGGGTGCAGTACATTCACTTAGTGCCGTAGTCTTATAACAATTATTGTTTCCCTGATAGATAAACCTTTTTAAAGTCAGCATGCACTTCAAAGAGTTGTGTACCACAATGCATTCCGCTCATTATTTAGTACTTTCCACGCTCTTGTGCTAACAGCACAGCGTGGTCCAGCTTCCCATAAGGCAGAGGTTTTCGAGTTGTTCCGCATGATCACTTCAGCAGTAGAGATACGAGACAAACCACTCGATCGCGCCATACAGTGAAGCCTTACAATACGCAGTAGTTGGTGGTCGCAAGGGGTCGCGCCACGAAGAGTAGTTCCAGCGTAATCAGGTAAATTGAACGTGTAGCGTGACGCAGACGGGATGTACAAACGCGTAGACAGCATTTATGGCGATTCCCTTCAACCGTATAGTATTAACGTTTAGCCAAATGTTAGTGCAGAGTTAAAATTATAGTTAAAGTTAATATGCACTTGTTTAATGGCTGGAATGCTATAACTTTCTTGCGAAAATTGTTGCCGGGGCAGGTAATTTATCTCCAGCAAAAAATTAAATAATGGGGTTTTACGTGCGTGAACCACGATCTGAATATGAGGCACCCCGCAGCGTGGGACTCCAGAATAATTTGAACCAACGGGCTCTTTAACCTGCACCTGAATTTAAGTGCACAAGTGTTACCGCCCCCGTTGAAATGCGGCAGCGGTGACCGGGAATCGATCCCGCAACCTGGTGCTTAGCAGCCCTACACCATAGCCACTAAGCAAGCACGGCAGGTATCTGCAGCAACATCATTCTAGTAAAATTTGTAGACATGGTTCTTGCAGGGTTCGAATAAAAAAACTCAGCAAGATCTATGCACACCTAGGAGCACCACGGGAAGAAAAAAAAGAATCGCGCCATGGAAAGAAATATTCAAATCTTCGTAATAAGAAAAAAATGATTCCACGATAACACTCACAGAGAGCGTAAAGGCTACGAGGAAAAGGGAAATGCACGAACAGTAAAAAAAAGAAAACACAAAGAAGACAACACACACTCACGAATATTGAGGACATATGGCGTCCAATGTAAGCCATTTCCACTGCGCTAAAGAAACAGAGCACTTCGCCACATAGGAAGCAGGTCCTCCGTCAACAGGATAAACGTTGTATCACATCGCTAAAGGTTTAGTGGTTCCTGTGTGGTTTTAGGCATTTATTTATTCTGTTTTTGTTATTTCTAATTTCAATATAATTCGCGCTAATCTTATCAAGCCAAGGTTTTAGCTAAACGAGCGTCACTGGTGTTCATGACATGCTTCTGTCTTTTCTTCACAAATTGGTCCTAAGTGTATATATATATCCGCTTGCGTACGATAAAGGACAGTTGGTGTTGTCACGTTGTATATTCAAACGTAACTTCAACCTATCTTGCAGCTGGACATTGAAATAGTCGTATCTACCTTCTTAGTTAGCCAGTTCAAGCAGCACTGGTTGCAACCAGAGGCTTGTAGTAATCTTATATGCCCGGCGTATATCGTGTTTGTAAAAAAATGGCGATTGTATTTTCTTCAAGACATTCATCGCTATGTTATTCGCACAAACCGCCGTCTCTTTATATAAATGACCTTCTTATATTACACTTTTTCCGCAGTCCATTTATGGCCACCTTGTCCCGAAAGCAACTACGATTCGGAGTCCGATGATGGCACTCGGTGTCGCACCAGACAACATCAGCGCACTGGCGCATCTTCCGGAGCTCATGATGTAAGTACCATCTCAAGCACTGAGAGGAAACGATAACCTTTAGCGAACTCAAACCACAGTTCACTGGAGATTATTCGAATAAGACAGAAAGATGACGACGCAGAAAAAAAGAATGAATGAATAAATTCGTCACTTTCTACGAGGTATCTTATTATGTATGATCTGTATGAAACTGGTCAATTCCGGCCATACAATGTTGCAGGTTTCTTCGAGCCTAAAGGATGCACGTTTCTAACCACGGGGAATAAATTCCATCCAGAGCCGATTTCCTGCCGCACCGAGATTGGTAGCTGCGCTTTGTCATTGGAGGTGATATTTAGGACCACGTAACAAATGTGCCTCTTTATTTCTTAGGTGTCGCCGTAATAACTGCGAAAACGTTCTCAAGTGCACAGGAAGTCTACGTGTGAGGGTCGGGCGGAGTACGGTATAAGATGCTTCACAAAACCGTCTAATAGACCCCCGGGTTAATGACAGCATATGAGACCCCAATGTAGAATATCGTATTCAGCTGAAGGGACGGATAAACAAATGCCAGAGTGCAGCTGTGTAAAGACAAGTGCGCAAGCATCGCGTATTCGCATGCACCGATATAAAAAAAGTCTCCAAGCATTGCAGTTACCTAGTCTTCCTCCCTTTGAGAGACCGCTTATTGTTTATCAACGCGTAACAAAAAAAATAAATGCAAACACCGGCCCACTGCACTATTTGACTAATGCTGGCTTGTGGCTTGACTCTTGCAAACGCAAACCCGTCCATTTCAATCCCTTCGTTCAGAACATTCTCTTTGGGCCCTCTCGCTGCGCCACATAACTCCTGCAAGAAAATTTGTTAAAAATATCGTTAAAATACCGTTGAATATGTTAAAACCGTTAAATACCGTTAAATACCGTGTTAAATACGGTGTTAAATAACGTTAAATATGTTAAAAATACCTCAGAGATATCGCTCAAGCGATATCTCTGCGGCAAAGGGGCGTCGCAGATGCTTGGAACCCGGGCCAGGCAGGCGCTTATATGATATGTTTGTACTAACTGAATGCATAGAGATTTCAGTAGCTTAGATTAGACCTTTATTGATAGCATTTCTAGGTTAAAGGAGTCAGTAACAACGTAGTCATGGAATCAGGATGGGATATTCTTAATCAGGAAGCCATAGTGGATGGTTTTATGCTGCTGCTGAGGGAGATACATGGAAACAACCGAGAACGAGTTGTACTTTAAGCTTGAAAAAGTAATGAATAGAATAGAATAGAATAGCTTTATTTCCATCTACTTGATGGAGGAGGCTGCAACTAAAAGCTGCTACAGTAGATGCAGCTTGACGAGGCCCGGAGCCCCCCCTGCAGAATTTTCGGCAAAAGCATACATGCACATATGTGTCATACATACATTATATATATATATATATATATATATATATATATATATATATATATATATATATATATATATATATATACTCATGAACCCACATACTCGCATATACACATGCACACCATATCCATAGAGAGCCACTGGTGACTAAATCAAAAATACTTAGGGTAGCTTGTGTGGTTCTCGTGGTGAATACAAATGAAACAAGAAGACGCCGCTGAACATTATATACACAAATATATATATACACACATGCATTCATATACGCGTATATGCATACACACTCGTATGCATACCTACATAAATACACACACATATACAAAAGCATATATGCACACTTTATATACATACTAGCCGAGAGGATGTACACTTAAACAGTAATTTAAAAATCCTGCACATACAACTCTCTCAGTTGTTGGGCCGTTATTTGGGTGATATCAACCCCCAGATTATTATATTTATTTAGAAGCATTGGGCTTGTGTGTGACAGCTTTTCCCTTAAACAATTTGTTCTAGGTGTGACCACCCGCCATATCTCTTTATGACGGGTAACATAAGATTTGTCCTTAAGTGGTGGGAATCCACGAAGGAGTGGAAGAAGGATGTCCTCTATCTCCATTGTTCTTCAAGTTTCATGTTAAGGGCATGGAAAGGCTGGAAAACAGCGCATTCTGCTTTGATTTACCCTAAATGTGTATTGTACAAACGGCGCAACAGAAGCGCCCTTGACTGATGTATGCGGGCCACATGGTGCTACTAGCGGACAGTAAAAGATCTACAGGTACTTGCGAATATCTCTGACAACGCAGCCACAAATCTAGGCCTCAAGTTTAGCACACAGAAATCTGGAACTATCATCTTTAATAAAGGGTCGAGTAATTGCGTGGTGTACATTCATCAAAAATTCGCCCCCATAGTGAAACAATTTGAATACCTAGTCGTATTTATAAAAGAACGATAGACTTACTCAAGCAACCACCAACAGAATCTGAAAATAAAAGGGAGGCGAAATGCTGCAATAATGAAACACAGAGCATAGGGGTCCATAATAAGTATGAGGTGTTGCGTGGAATATGGAAGGAGTAACGGTGCGCGCGCTAACGTTCGCAAATGCCATTCTACGCATAAAATCGAATCTCTTGTGGGGGTCTGAAGTTAACCAACGGTAGGTAGGTCGGTTGGCTTTAAGAGCCTATGGTAAAACTAGAAATGAAGCATTGTAGAATGACGTGGGTTTGGCTTCTTTTGAAGTCAAAGAAGAACACAGCAAAATTAGTTTTCAAGAAAGATTCAGGAACATGGATGAAAAGTAATGGGCAGCTAAAGTGCACAAATATCTGTACTTGAAAAGCGTGACATACAACGGAGGAAGAGATCCAGAAAGTTAGCAACCAAGTACTGGGCAACAGTAACAGTAAATAGACAACCTAGGGTCATCAGTAAGAAAAGAAGAGCAACAGAGACAATTAGATGCAAAGAATGGAAACACAGAAGTGCATAGACCTTCACAAGAATCAGACGAAAGAAATTAGAAGGGAACATTTGTAACGTAACACAAAAGCCATACCTTGCTCTTTAGCGTTCTAGCCGGTTGTCTGAGGACAAAAACATACCGTAAAAATATTCGAAATTAGATTAGGCATATGTAGGCTGTGACAAAGCTCCGGAGACCACTGAGCACATCTTGAGGAAAGACGAAGGGACTGACCTAATGAAAATCATAGGTAACGTATTCCTTCAGAAGCGCTTGCGTTTTGTGTGCACGGAAGTGTCAACCGGTCAGCAGTCGAGATAAGCAAGAGATGTTTGGAGTATTAGTGGTGAGGAAGCAAGGAAGTTATTAATACAACCGGATCTCTGACAGTTATAGCGAGAGTTACAATGTATATCTTGAAGGGAAGAAATATTAAGGATTTGTAAACAAATGTCGGATAATAATGTATAGCAGACCTGACTAAATCAAGCAGGGTGGGTGACTGTTTTTCACCGCCCCGTTTACAAGGGCATGCAGTTCAATCATCATCATGAGCAGCATCATCAGCATCATCATCATCATCAAAGAACGTATAACTGCGCCGCCAGACACTTATTCTTCACCACGGTTTCATATTCGACAACAATGTCCACGTTTTTTTTCTTGGATAAAATTCCTTTAGTCCGCTACGTCTTTCCGAGGCTGATGCTGCCACATGCCTCGAGCGGGAATAGCGTGAGCCTTTCTTTTTGCCGCTTTCACAAACGACAACAGCTCCTAAGTCATCCTGAGGTCGGATCGCAAGCTGAATGGCTGTGCGTTCATCGAAGCGAAACAACCAGTGATACCACCGGCCGGCTGCCCATTCGGGCTTCCGGTGGCGTCTGCCGTTTGACGCAAAACATAGGGCGGAGCGAAGTACGTCCGGTGCGCTCACCGTCGCTGTGATGCAGTGTGAAGCTTCCTGCCAGGGTGACTTATATATACACACACATATACAAAAGCATATATTCACACTTTATGAGAGCCATTATGTGGACACTCCATGCGCTTATCGGCCGTCGCCGTCGCCGTTGCCGTGAGGTACAGTATAAAATCTAAGGGCAATGAAATCGTCGCCGCGCACCGTACGCTCTAGATGCGAATGAAAGCGTGTGAGCGTTAGCGGACAATCGCGGTTCAACCTCGCACACGCAAGGTTGGAAAGCGGGGAAGAAGCGCGCCACCTTCCGCCACGCGGAGAGTTACAGGGGGTGCGTGAGACTCCGGGTGCGTAGACTGGTAACCCGGACACCCGGACGGCCGCGCGTGCCCGCCAGGGCACTGTTCTATTTGGAAAGCCATCTGGGACGCCGACCGAGTCAGCCATGCGCTGTGTCTTTGCGGCTTAGTTCGTGTTTATGCGCAATTAGGGACAAAGGTCAATTCGCTCGCTGCGGCTACTGCGCTGGCTCACTCAAGCGATTCTCAGCGAGTTCCGGCGGATTTAGAGTGAGATGTGTTTATGCTTGCTTGTGTGCGCGTGGCACCATGATTGCTAATTTAATTAGTATGGCTATATTTAGAAGTTTATACGGCCAATAGAACCACTTCGTATAGATGTCCACCAATTTGCTATCGCAATCGCGGCTTGGGATTTCGTTCGAAATTGCGACTTCTTTATTACCTCGTAACGCGAGGAAAACACTTCCGAATTAAATTGACTTTTTTTTGTCCCGGCACTGCTTGCAAGACGATCTCCAATCATGCTAATACAACATACCCCTCAAATAAAGATTAGAAAATTTATTTACCATATTGAGAGGATTACCAAACTATTTAAAGGAATCTGTCTCTTGCCTGGTGCCGGCCGTAGCCTCTCATGTAGCCCCAGGGCTAAAATAAATGTAAAGTTAGCTTCTTTTCAAAACGTTGGGCATTCTGAAAAACAGAAAACCGGCATTAGCGTTCTACTTTACTCATCTCCGCAACTTTGACTTGGTGTGCTGTATCTAAAGGCCGGATAATGCTTTTGTTCCACCTACGTGCAGGACGGAGTATGTTCCCCACCTCTTCGTGTCAATCGCGCACCTTGCCGGCGTCCACACTTCGTCCTCAGAATGTCTCATTCTGCCGCCGTCCGTCTTCATTGTTCCGCCAGGAGTGCAGCCTCCTTACCCCCACACTGTGGTGAGTATTTTCCTTCAATAATGATAAAGGATCACAACCTGGCACACGCTCGAAGAACGAGGACGGCACGAACGCCGTACTGTCGCCAAGATTTATTTGATGATCACTCGCAAGTCTGCTCGAAGGAAGCACGTGTCACCTGTGGTCCAAAATTAAACAGTTGCAAAGGGCTGCTCATGAATCACGATAAAACAGTTCGAGAGCTAGTAGAAGCACTTTACATCATGGAAAAAGGAGAAATGCTTTCTTATCTTTAAATACGAGTATCTTTCAATGGGTCCTGCAGCGCATGAGCAATGATGCATGTGTATGTGCGTCCTTCATCAGATAGATCTTGTTAACAGGACAAGGCGCGTGCTGTACTCTTCGTCCGCCTTCCAGGTTGCACTCCTTTAGATTTACTGAGTATGCACCAGCAAGCCCAGCTAGTGTATTGCAAAGTAGTTTCCTTCTTGTTTAAGCATATATTTACGCGTGGCGTACAAAAATCTCACGATATATTTTCAAGCATGAAAATTCATATCCACACTAAAGACGTAACAATATATTTTCTAAGAGATAGAAATTTGCCCAAGAAGAACTCAGCTTTCTTCTTTCAACGAATGATTGCAGAGGCAATGAGAAGTTTTGACTTGAGGTATCGGTATCAGCGCATATTCTGCCTAATTTCCCGTAACAGTTAAGTCGCCTATACAACGTATCTTCATCTACACCGAGAAGTGCTCACACATTGCAGCACTATGAAATTGATTTTGCCGCGTCCTTTGGGTCCTCCCCTACAGCAGCACAAAAGATCACTATCCAACGAGGCATTTTGTAACAAGGACAGTACAGCAGCCAACACTCAATTTTTGCGCACTTGCGAATGGTTTCCTCCTACGCACAGCATTATCGTCCTCAAGTGGAAATAGACACACGCGAGAAACCTCTTACAACTTATTTGCGAAGAAAAGTGATAATTGTGCGAACATGCGCGTTTACGCGAAATCGCAACTTAGGTACACCGATAGTTTCTAGTGCGATTCTGCAATAAAAATCCGTAGACACCTGTAGCTCCCTATTGTGACTTGTGAATGCGAACGCAATAATGTCCAATTGAACGTCGCTGAGTGGTCCTCCGAGTCATAGTTTCCTACAAGAATTACTAGAGGGAACTCTGGCGCTGCAGTCGTTGTCCTACCATGGGAATGATGGGAAGTACATGGATTTGTCTGATCTTCGTGCTTGTGGATTCAGACGTTCTTGTGGCTTTGTATATTGCGCTATATAAATCTTATTGTCGTATATTTCTGCGTAATCTATATTCTTCGAAGTGCAGAAGACGCCGGGAACGCGTAAAATTGCTATTGATAGCAACGATTGAGCTTGTCCACGTGGCCAAATCGAAACGCGCCAAGCGTCTCAAGGCACTGGCATGCCCGCGATAAATTCATAAGGGTGTTTCATTCGCTTGTCGATACATGCGTCCGTGGCTTAATGATTTCAACATTAGACTTCTGTGCTAGAGTCCCTGTGTTCGAATCCTGCTGTCGGGCAATTTTAATATGTTTATTTAATTATTTATTGCGCAATATACTGTTGCAAATGACAAGTTTACGCAGTCACAAAGCCGTTTGAAGCCAAAAAAATGAAGTTTAGGCAAATCCATGTACTTCCCATAATTTCCATGCTGGGACAACCACTGCCATTGCAGCTCCCGTAGACACTAGCGCCAGAGTTCCCTCTAGTAATTCTTGTAGGGAACTCTATGCTCCGAGTTACGTATTCCCCATGGGCAAGCGAACGCATTCAGACGCTTGGCCAGCGCTTCTTAGATAGCACGAGGCCAGCGCGCATCGATCTGTGACGTCATGCTGCCTTGCCCGACTGCCATGGAAACTAACGGGGATTCTCGTGAGTTTCTCGCGGTCATATTGACGTCGAACCTGACTTGGCAATGGACATTTCGGTCTAACTAGCTGTATGTCATGAAGCAGAGTGAACAGGTCTACTATCTAGGATGCGCTGGTTTAGCCAAGTGGATAAGACACTCAACTTCTGAGCGTGGAGTCGTACTTTAGAAACGCGCTACTGCCAGCGTTTTCCTTTCGAGTTCTACTTTTATTACATTATTTCTTCATAACGATTACCGAGGCAAAGTTAGAACGCAGGCAAGAACTTGCGCGGCCAGGGCACAAGCCGATAACACAGGCTTCCGAGAGCGCATGAGCGTGGGTAACGTGGCCTTGCGGTGATGACCTCTCACCTCAGGCAACAGCTGGTTTGCCAGCAGGTGTACCCTTTCACCCGCTCTACTTATTCGAGGAGTGCACGTGACGTGGCATTCCAGTCAGGGGGAATTTACGTCCCATTTTGTTGCAGCAAGCGCAGGCTTTTGCACTCAATGGGTGATTGCACGCTTTCGCAACTAAGTTGTGCACAATATGGCTGATACTACCGAGAGCGTCATTGTACGCGCAAACCGTCACCTGACGGTTAATGTCGTGATTACATCATATATCATGCGAATTGCATAATTTTATAGACGGGCATCCACTGTGACGGACGCAACTGTTAAATAATTTCAAAAGCAAAAAAGTAGAACGTGTTTGGTTAACAACTATCCCTGCTTTCGCTGAGCTGAATAGCTGCTGACAGATCATGAGGGACGTTCAAGTTCAATCCACAACAAATAAATTGTGCCTTTTCATTGGAAAACTTTAATACGAAGTGATCCTCCGCGCCAATGTCTCAGTGTCTATGAATTTCTGCTGCTGGGTATGATGTGGGGATTCTCGGCCATTGCAGCCGCATTTAGAAGGGCAAGAAAAGCGCTCATTTAGTTGAATTTCGCTGCAAGTTAAAAAAAATCCTAGACAAAAAATAATTGTGAGTCGTTCCACTCTGTGACGCTAGATGACCGGCGAAGCTGATTAGCACACGAGATGCAGGTAACACTAAATTTTGAACAATTTTACGAACTCATTTGCCTCGACTTTTTATACACATTCGCGCAGACGACGCAACCGCCGCCCCGATGAGCAGTGGGAAACTAAACACGCGTGACGTTGAGACGGGACCGCCACCACGGGAGAGTGGAAGGAAAGGAATGCAGATGCGCAAGCGCTTGTAACGCCGACAAAGAGAGTGTGGTGGGAGCGTGTAGACGTGGCCGACGCGGATCAAAATGCCGCATCTGTTCTGATCAGCTTGATATCGCGCACGGGTTCTCTTTGGACTCAAGATATTATGCACGCTTTTCCAAGTTGACGGAGCACTTGAAGACTGCTTCACCTCCGCTGCACGTCGGCACGTTATTGCACTATCTCCGCGTCGGCCAACGGTTTTCGCACATGCAGAACAAAAAATATGGATGACGCTTAAGCTTCGCCTTTGAGTCCCAAACCCCATGAGAGCGATCTTATGGGCGACGGCGACGAGCGACGAAATGGGCCGTCGCGCGTCGCGCGAACAGATCGTTCTTTCTTGTCGCTCGATCTCTAGGTTGTGTAAATCAAGATTTCGTCACTCGTCACGCAGAAGTGCGATAAGCGACTAGCCAATAGCGCGAAACCAGAAATGGATGTACATACGTCAGTGAAGTACGACCGATTGTCGCACGGAACGAGTAAACGACTAAATTCTGATACCTGCAAAGACAAGGACCTACTGAAAGACCATAAATATTTCATGCTGCTCTATACAGTATAGCACATCAACGTAATTTAATAAGGCAAGCGTCACGCCAGTGCCAGGGCATATTTGTTGCCCTAATACCGGCAACTCCGGGGAGACGTCTATCAAAGTCGCCGGCGCGCAAGATCGCTTGTGTGGGGTTTTTACGGAAGAGTAAAACGCAATATCGTCCAAAAGGTCGCTGACTGCTTCTAATTTTCCCGGCAGCTGCAGCTTGTCAAACCGTAATGTTTACCGGGAAACGCTGGCGGCAAACGCTAGGCACGAGGGCGAGCGGGGAGCTACCTGGCAGAAACGCGGACTCTTGCGTGGGACGCGGAGGCGAGGGCAGTCTAGTCACGTTGCTGCAAGGAAGTGGGCGCTCTATAAATGGTAGAAACGCTGCAAAAGGGGTTTATGTCTGAGTTCCTTCCAGCTTAACAAAATTATGTTTTGTGGTATATGCAAGTTACAAACTGACGCTATCACGTCTCTATGCGCACATCATAGCTTCGGATTTCTTCACTGTTACATGTGTCATGGGCTCGCTATCGCTTTGAACAATCAACCGCATAAATGAGTCAAGTGACATTGTTTCTGCAGGGCGGCCGTATTCACCAATAAATTCAAAACGAGGATTGTATTACAAGTGTAGTTGTGAATATAGCTTGCTGTTTCCAGTTGGCAGCCTCAAACAAGAGAGCGTTAACGCAGAATAGAAATGGCGCATACTACTCGAAAATGCCGAGTGCCGACACGCGCGCATGGACGAACGCAGATAACGAACGCGATGCGTCGACAAGGCGGCACGTTGCAGGGTAAAATGGTGAACCATCGCCTGGACCATAGATTACAGATTGCCCGCTGCATTCAAGAACTCGAAAACTCGATAAAACTCAAAATTTCGCCGGAAAGGTGAAGCATAGATTGCGATAGCAAATTAGCAGACAACCACATGAAATGAGCATAGTACCTTTGTAGGCCGTATGAAGTTGTAAACATTCGCTTGCTAACAGAATTAACGAGCATGGTGTCAGCGCGATCAGCGAACAAACGCATCACAGTCGATGACCGTGCGCACTTGCTGTCAAAACGCTGCCTTGAGAAAATAGTTAGCAAAAGCGAGCTGAGAGACCTTTGTGCTGTCTATCACTTCAACGCTGACTGAGCGCCAAGGAAACACAGCACGCACAGTGTTACCAGCCGCCGACGCACCTAGACTCATCCCCCAATGGTGATCACTTTCAAGATACGGCCGGGTGACCGCGCGCAACTATCACATGCGCAGTTGCAGCCGGACACTGCCCCCTTCCCCTTCCTCCGATGCCTTGCGCGCGATGGAAGACGGTGCGCTTCCTCGCCGCTTTCTACCCTTTCAAGCATACGAGATTGAGCCGCCCGACGATCGGCTCCCCTCGCACGCTTCCACTGACACATACAGCGTAGGGCGCACGGCGATGGTGTTATCGCCCTTGGACTCTATGCTTAACACCTGGGCTACGGCGCGAGAAATGCGCCTGGAGTGTCTATATAATTGCTATCGCAATAATAAACAAATTTTGAGTCGTCGAATCACAAGGAAACATGAAAACATTTTTCATTAATGCACGACACCGCTCTACGATTTTCCAGAACGACTCTATCCAGCTGCTGCAGCAGGTCGCTAACGCCACCACCGTTCCTTCACTGGCACTGGCGTTCACTCTTAGAGCCCGACTATACGAACCGGAGAATCCAGATCCGCGAAATGTACGGATCGGCAATTACAGCGCCTTCAAGCCCTGCAAGCCGAATTATCTGTCGCAGTTCCGGCCACCAGCGTCGGTGAGTTTTCTTATTAGTGTTGGTCTAGAGGACATAACGAGGCACCGCATGGCGCCAGTGCAAGAACGACCTGAAAAGATGGATGACGTACCAGAGGGTTCGCTGTGGTGCCGTGGCGCGAGCTTCATTTTAAAACACAGCTCTTTGGCATCCTTTCATCAGCCGAGCTTCGGCGTCGGCGTAACCGAGCGAAGGAGCACAGAGATTGTCAGAGCGGACGCAGAGCGCAGCGGCGAATGAAAGACTTGTGGAGAAAAGCGGAGGACGATGGTGCATCGGAACCTTGAGTTGGAAAGCGGAGGAGGAGGGTATGGCGTAAACGCCAAACGAAAGCCTAGTGCGATGGCGACTGCTACTAGGTGACCCCAAAGTTGCGCGAGTCGTCTGGGAGCGTTGTTTGGGGCGGCTGCAGTGAATCGCGTCCACGCGTCACCTACGCGCTGCCTCTGGCAATCTCAGCACTAGCGAGGCAGTCGCGCCGCACTTCGCTCTGTTTGCAACGTGCCACACGGTACAGGTTATCCGCGTCAGTCAATATATTGCAAAATGGAAACACGTTTAAAGGTGCACTGAAATTTCGCATCAGGGAGTATCGCAATGGTCGGCGAATGTCTCGTCCCACAGCCACGACTTTCCGGTCAGTTGTAAAATTGTTACATAGATCGATTGTTCCTTGTTTCAATTTTAAGGTTTTTTGAGCTATATATGATTATTTCGAGTTCCTTCCTGTAAATGTCGGCCAAATACCACTCCACGCACTATCGCTGACACTTAGGGCGTCCAAAATAACGTTAGCCCAGCTGCTCAATGAAATATCTATGGTATCTTGTATCACACATCTGTTAATATCATTTTTCTTTGAACAGCTTCGCCAACGTTAGCTGGGACTCAGGCTTCAAAGCAAAGCAACTTCTACACAAGCTTTACGGCGGTTAAATTACCGCGGAAAATATTATTGCTTACATATGGGATCCAATAACACAAAACTATTCCAATACGCGTTTATTCCAAGCTCCATGGTTCAAATTAACGGAACCGCCGACGTAAACATCGCTCAGTGACCCGCGGCGTTATTTGGGCGAACCGCGCTGTCTTCGTTTATAGGGGGTAAATTTATTTGCTTTCGAATCGAATAGCATTGCCTACCTTCACAGTTTTTTTTTACCTTCTTGTCAGACAAAAGTGCAGGAGCACGAAACAGTGTAGAGGGTTCCGCTTCCTCCGAGCTAGAGCAGTGTAACTAGATAAAATGAAGAGGAATGGCATCGGCAATTAGCCCAGTTCCTCTTACCTAGCTTGCGCTGGCAGGTAGAAAATCGCGGCGGCGTGCAAAGGAAAGTTTAAAATGCCGCTAAAAGGGATCCTCAGTGAAGAAGAGCTTGCAGAGTAATGTCCATAGAGTGCATAAGAGGCTTGACAACGTTACACTGTCATGCCAAAATGTTTACTATACGCAACAACCTCATGGTCACGGGTAGCTCCGAGTAGCCAGTGTCCGAAGGATCGGCAGGCAGGCATGTATTCCTTTCGAAACAGAGCAATCCGCGGCTATCCCGGAAAAAGTTCAGTTTTTGTCGGGATATTCAAGCACTCGAAAGACTCATAAGGGTAGCAGTGGCCGATACTGCAACACGATGGCCAATCCCTGTTCTGGGGAGGGACTGTATTTTGCTGAAGTTTAGTGGGCTTTCCTAATTTTGCTGTACCTGGATTAGTATAACGCCACTGGATCTCGGCTTTTTTTGCCGGTGTCAGACACCACAACAAGCCAAGAGTAATTCGCTGAACTTTTAAAACTGATCGACGAGGCGAAAGTAGGCGATATTCGAAATTATACGGTAAGAAATACTGATGAAGCAGTCAAAAATGGACGCTGCATGAAAACAGTCAGACGAAAATTTTGCATACAAGCCAAGATGTGCGTGCTGAAAGATAAGCAGGGTAAGATCATCAGCCATCTCGAGGGTATAGTAAAAGCAGTGGAAGAAAATATATATCAAACTGTTCAGTACCCAGAGCAGCCACAATACCTGCCTTCGAAGTAGTAATGAATAGTTTACAGAGGCTCCTTCTATAACTAGCGATGAAGTAGAAGGGCCTTGTAAGATATGAAACGGAGAAAAGCTGCAGGAAAAGAGAGAATAACAGTCTATTTAACAAAAGACGGAGGAGATATCATGCTTGAAAAGCTTGCGGCGCCTATTTACGAAATATCTCGCGACTTCAGAGGTTCCAGAGAACTGGAAGAGTGCCAGAATTATACTAATCCAGAAAAAGGCAGATGTTAAAGAATTGAAAAATAAAGGCCCATTAGCTTACTGCCACCATAGCATAAAATATTCAGCAAGAACAACCAAAAAGACAGGCCGGCTTCAGGGAGGGATACTCTACAATGGATCACATTCACGTCATCAATCAGGTAATCGACAAATCCGCAAAGTACAATCAGCCTCTCTATATGGATTTCATAGATTACAGAAAGGCATTTGATTCACTAGAGATACCAACAGTCGTAGATGCATTATGTGATCAAGGAGTGCAGGAGCCTTACCTAAATATCTTTTAAAATATCTACGATGACTCTACAGGTACCTCGATTTTGCACAAGTAGAAATACACGTTAAAGAGAGGGATCAGGCAAGGAGGCACACTCTCTCGAATGATGCTGCTGTACTGTATGCTTGAAAGAAGTATTCAAGCTATTAAACTGGGAAGGCTTGGGAGTGAGGATCAACTGCAAATATCTCGGCAACCTTCGGTTGGCAGCTGACATTGTCCTGTTCAGCAACAATGCAGACGAGTTACAACAAATGATTGAGGACAGAGAGAGTGTAAGAGTGGGGTTGAATATTATTATGCAGAAGGCAAAGATAAAGTTGGTCAATAGCCTGGTAAGGGAACAAAAGTTGAAGATCGCCTGTCAGCCTCTAGAGTATGTGAAGGAGTACGTTTTCCTAAGTTAATTACTAAGAGGGACCCTGATATTGAAAATGAAATTTGGAGAAGAATAAAATTGCGTTGGAGTGCATTGGTTAGACATTGTCAGATCCTGACTGTAAGCTTACCACTGTCAACGAAAATAAATGTGTAAAATCAATGCATTCTACCGGTGCTAACCCATGGGGCAGAAAGTTAGAGATTGACAAAGAAGCTCGAGAATAAGGACCGCACAAAGCGCGATGGAACAAAGAATGACAGGCGGAACGACAAGGGACATGAAGACAGCAGTGTGGATCAGAGAGCAAATGGGAATAACCGATATGGTAATTGACATGAAGAAATACATGAAGCTTTTCAAGCAATGTAAGGCGTAGGTTAGCTAACCGGTGGACCATTAGAGTTATAGTTGCACACAGAAAGGAAGCGCATTCGGGGATAACTGAAGATTAAGTGGGGTGCTGAAATTAGGAAATTAGCAGGCACAAGTTTCAGTCGGTTGGTTCAGAACAAAGGTAATTGGTGAACGCAGGGAGAGGGTTTTGTCCTGCAGTGGGCGTAAAATAGGCTTATGATTATTCACGCACTTTTATGGCTTACACTTCACTTCGACCTGGACAGCGTTCGCAAATTTGTGCCATCGCGGGACAGACAGGCGAAATCGGTGTTACCCGAAAACTTGCTACCATTACCGGAGGGCTAATGGCATGAAGGTTGCCCAAATACGAATAACAATTCTTCTTTTGCTCGGTTTAATCATGCAAAATAAATGTGTGCACGTGAAATTTGATTGGGAGTCTTCGCGGTTTTCGCGAGGTCACGTTACAGAAACGCGAAAGGGGCGGATGGCGGGCAGGATATATGATTAAGCAATCGAGGAGGTTTATTGAAGAAACAAAATGGAAACAGTTTGGAATACTTTACGTTAAAGCGCCAATGGTATGTGCATGAATTAGCAGGCTTCATGAGCAAGTGTGAAGCAGTAGAATACATGAAGCGATATACACAACAAAGTGCACGCTGGACAGAGATATAGCCCGTGAATCTTGGGTCTTCGCTTTCAGCATGTAACGAATATTGCTCGAGATTGCCCTAGTGGTTCGGCATTTACTATTACATTTTTTCTTTTACTCATTTTGCGAACAACAGGCCCACACGCCTGTCATGCGCTGTTACGCTTACTCGTATCGTTATCGTAAGCCAACTAGGTAAAGCTAAATGCAGCTACATTTTACGCATAACGTTATAATGAAAGTATCTTGATGGCGCAATTACGGGCAATATCGTTCTTGGAAAATTTTTCGTTGCGTCTTTATTAAGCTGTATCACCAATAGAATGCAAGAGCTGCACAATCAGCGACCACTTTTTTTAAGTTTCCTCCATAAGAAGGGTGCGAACCACGTAATCGTGCTCATTTGCATGGCACCTCCAGGCAGTGATAGCACAAATGACAAAATCGGCGGCAATTTTCTGCTCGTCTTGAAACAGACGCCGGATGGGAAGAAAAGAACAAAGAAAAGGAGAAAACGTTATCTGCTATTTTTACTAAGTAGTAGTCAATGCCTTCTTTCATTCTGGCTATAGGTCAAACAAATTACATATTTTTAAATGCATATATTTTTTCACATAGCCTAACACCATCGACAATTGTAACTCGACCACATAGTGAGTGCTGTTATTCTTCGACAAGAAACTGCCTCTTGATTGCAAAATTTTATGGTCCGATTTTTAACCCCTAAAGTTGGCGAGAAAGGCTCTCACCAGCTTACGCTTGCATAGGCAGCCACTTAACATGGCACTGTCAACGAACAGCCGGCAAAAACATGAGAAAATGCCGGCCCTGTTGTATATATTCCGCGATGAACGTAATTAGAAGTACCAAGAATTTCATAAAGAACTCTTTTTTTTTGCTGCTAATAAGGCAATGCCATCCCACAGCATGTGGGAACGTTTGCGGATGTTAAATATCAAAAAAATTCTAGCTGTCACATAATCGTGATTAGCTGTAAGCATGAAATGGCAACCAGCGAAGCAGATTGGCGGGAGATGATACTAGCCACAATGTTAAAAGGGGTGTAGTGCATGCTCCCAACGGCACAACCCACCACGCTACACCACCCCACACCGCACTACGCCATAATGTGCACTGGTCCATATGGACGCGATGGTTTCCTGTCACAGACAGAACCTCTTTACAAGTCTCGTCTCGTAGAAACAGGCTCCCGGAGAGCGCCGGACGCGCGCGGAACTCACGGACCGCTGGCGTTGAAAAAAGTACAAGAAATTCCGTCTGAACGCCAAGTGACAACAATCAAGCATATGTACACTGTATCTTCCTTTTGAACGTTGCAATTGAAAATGACAACTTCAGAGCACCTGAAGTAGCAGCTTGAGTGATGTTGTGAACGAACATTAGGAAAAACTCGTGCGCAATACTTTTTGTAGCTTTTTTGGGTACTAACTAGCGTTTGTAATGCGGTCACCTAGAAAGAATTGGGAACCAAAGGTCGCATTTCCTTAAATTTCGGTTGCATGCCCTCGTGATCTCGCTTTGTTCTAGTGACGATGCCCGGTAGTTCTCATTCCATTCTTTTCTGGAGCTTATGGATAAGGGCTCCGAATTCTCGCTCAAGGTCTCTAGAACGTCACCGACAACGGGGGCTAACAGCATTTCATACTTGATCAACCTGCTCAGATGTTGTTTCGTCTCTCCCACGCCGCGTCAGCTCTCGCAAAGGCAAAGTGATGTCGCGTAATCCAACTCTGTACGCGGGAACTATGGCAGCGCCACCGCTTCCAGTGGTGGTCCTAACGTATATCGGTTAACTTAATAATATTACACGTCGTGGACGCGTGCATGGCTACTTCTGTAGCAGTGGGGAGGGTGGCTTTTAAAATAAAATAAAATTTACTGACGATGTTTAAGCGGCCACGAGGGGGCACAAGGTTCGCAAGATGGTTGTATTTATTTCCAGAAATGTCCTAAGCTAACGTTCGCAAAGCGGGCTGTGCGTATTTTACGTATGGTATGTACGTTATCTAGACGTAGACTGATTTTTATCCTTTTTTTTGCTTTTAGTGAAAACGATGTGCCTCAGAAGATAACAGGAACCTTGCAGCTGGTAATACTTCTGAGAAAACTCAATTAAATAGTATAAGGAGAGAGAGAGGGTTGAAAAGGAGCTGAGCGCGTTAGCATCTTCAACTGCTTTTAAAAGGGGTGAAATACCCTAAATAAAGATTGCGGATCATTTATTTTTCATGCAGTCCTCAGCTTACAGTCCTCGGTTAATATTTCTGCTGCAGTTGTGTATTTGTTCCTACCTATGGATGTAATTATTTCGGTTTTCATTATATAGGCTTAAGTACTTGTACTATTTAACCTTCTGTACTTCGTCTCACATTATTGCGACGCATCTGTCTCTGCGGAAACTTATTTAAACGTTATGAAACCTTATTTCTTTCTACTGAACTTGATGCAGGCCGCTCCATCTTCCTTGCCACAAAACTTGTGAGGCTGAAAGACCTCTCATCCTTCACGATGTACGTGCATAAAGAAAACTTTGTGGGATTGCGCAACATTGACTCACGTATATGGTGCGCAAGACACATAGTCATTTCATTCGGATATCTGCCCGTGAAATCGTGAACCTATTGTAAATAGTACAACTTCTCCTATTACTTCAGCGCCTTATAAATTTCTTCATAGAATGAAGTTTCATTTGTAGAACACGCTCCGCTATCGAGAATGTTTTCTTTGTATTTCATTTCTTTTCAAGTTTTGCTCTGACGCAGAACTGTCCAGGAACTACCTATATCACAGCAACCTCCACGTGTCCCTAACCTACAGCAAGACGTCCAAGGTCACCGTGACCTTTGACAGCGAGAGGGCATTGCGTTCAAAGGTTCGTATCTATCTGCGGCAGCAAAAGATCAAAAACGACTGAGTACATGTTAATGCAATGCCAAGATGTTCATCCACTGAGAGCGTGCAGAACGTTTACCTTCCAGAAGCACTGGGACAGAAAGCGGATAGATGCATTACCTGTTCAGCCGTCGAGATATGTAACAGGAGTTTGCAGTACTAGCCGGAAAAGAAAGCAGGAAAGAGATTGATATAACTACAGCCGTTAAAGGCATAGGTAACTGAGCCATTTCGAGGTAGCGGTTATATTAAACAAAGAAAAAAAGAAAGAGAGGCAAATTGCTACACAGCTATGCATGAATATAATACACTACGATATCCAACAGCTTAGGTGCCCACTTCTTGCGGCCCCGTTACGAAGGAGATGTCAATTGAAATCATCAATATAATCACCGTAAGTAAAACAAGCATTTCATGATCTTATATTGGGAAAAAAATGACCATGTAGGTGAATAAAGAAAAACGATCCTCAACTCAGACAAAGGACAATCGTAAAAGTAACGGGTAACAATTGGAGAGAGAGTTTCGCTCCGTTTCTGCCCATTGATCTCGCACGGTGTAAAACCGAAGCGAAGAGCACATGCGAACTGAAGCGGACATCGTCTAATGTCACGAAAAATAAAAAGCATAACCGCGTCGTTTCAGTGAGCGCTAAGATGCTCGCGTGTGTCTTGTAGACACTGGTAGACGAACAAATGATATCAGAAGAATTGTTAGTGACTTAGGCGCTATGTAAACTCAACAAAACGAACCAGCCACATACAGCAGCATCTCTAGATGACTAGCTCGAGTAATTGTGGGGTTAGTACCTGAACAGATGCAGTTTTTATAATAGACGGTCGTGGGTGTCACCAGCTCCAATAGGTTTGCTCTAAGAACATGCAGTATTTCAGATTTTGCACGAGCTCATAGCAAATGCATATTATCCCTAGTTACTCGCTTGTCTTGCTGCTTGTGGCGGAAATTTCTAGTATCAGTACGTGGCACACTCAATTACAAGCGCATTCATTTACTCATTGCTGATATTTGAGCAATTCAGTCACCTTTGCTTAATCGTGAGCGAGTTTGGTTGTGGGTAAGAAAAATAGACATGCTGTAAGCAGACGCGCGTATTAGATTAGACTCACGAATTTTAATGTTTGGTGTAAATAATACTTCAAAATTACAGTTCGTTACGATAGTGCCTGCTTTTGCGGCAACTATAATGTGCTACTAAACAAGTAAATAATTGCGTATATTCGCATTTTGCGTTTCGCGCACAATTTCTCGCTCCAGCCAGCTTTGAAACTTCAGCATCCAGCAGGCAATGGCATCGAAACCCACGCAGCAGAACTCACATATTTTCTTTAATCCCTTACGAAATCTTTCTTAAACCTTGCTGTGCCTCATCTGAAACGTTCATTGTGTGTTAGCACTTTCAGAGGCTATTCACCTTGAACGTAAGCCTTTCAACTGGCATGGTTAGTCTTGCGAGTTAGCTTTGTTCGCTCGCTTACAAAGTCAACACTTGACACGCAGTTCAAGATATTGCTGAATTGTAACAGTTGGTAGCTGTTCATCCATTCTACGCGTCTCAGAGATATAACACTTGTACATACACACGTGAACCTATTAGTCAAGTCAAGTCAAGTCAGTTTTATTTACATCATTATGATGTGGGTAGGCTCAGGCAAAAAGCGAACGATTTTCGCTTGAGGAAGCCCGAGCCCCCCTACATGGCGTACAGCAAGGTCAAAAGTTTTAAAACAAAGTACAAAATCCACACACACTACATAACAGAATATAATATAAGAAATTCAGAACAGTCGATATAAACTCTTGGTACATGCTCATTAATACACAATGCATAGGTGTTCACAGAGATGAAAATGTCCTTTCCATCACACTTTAACGCAAAGGGAATACAGTGGAAGAATTCAGAAAAATTGTTATTAGTGAAATTCAGAACAATGGATATAAACTCGTCGTACATGCTCATTTATACACAATGCATAGGTGTTAACCGAGATGCAAATGTCATTCGTGTCAGACTTTAATCCAAAGGGAATACAGCGGCTTACAAAAAATGATTTCTTAGAGTTTGTGTACTAGATGTTTCAAGAGAAAAACGTTCAAATATGAATTTATTTAGTAACCTTGGAACTGCATGACGCATCATCTGTCGACCATGTTGTGTACGGCAAAGGGGAATGGTCCAACGTTCGTGTTTTCGAAACGAGTATGGCGTTGAGTTTGCTTCGAGGGATGACAATGCTATCAAGAAGTTGTCATTGTGAAAAACGAATTTTTTATATCTTACGGCTAAGAAAAATTCGTATAACTTATGAACGGGTATGATTTTGAATCGCTTAAACAATTCTTCGGTGTGTGCGAGGTAGTCAACATTTGCTATGTAACGTACTGCTTTCTTTTGCAGCGTGTGTATTTTGTGCAGGTTAGTTTGAGTAGTAGTGCCCCAAACAAGGAAACAGTAGTTAACATATGACATGAATAATGTGTTGTATATTATTAATTTAATCGATACAGGTAGATAGGAGCGAAATTTCCCGAGTATTCCGACGCACTTTGATAAATTGGTTAAAGTGGAGCTAATATGAGGGTCCCAGCTCATGTTCTTGTTAAAGAAAATTCCTAGTGTTTTTACTGTGTCTACTATCTCTATAATAGAATTGTCTCTCTTTAGCCTAATGTCTGATGTAACGATGTTCTGCCGGTAATGAAAAAGTACCGCTTTTGTTTTCTTACTATTTATTATCAAGGAATTTGCTGCGCTCCATGATTTCAACTTCTCTAATACGCTGTTTATGCTTGAAATGAGCAATGGAATGTTATTACCCCTAAACAAGAGACTCGTATCGTCTGCATACAGAAGATATTTTGGAAGGTTGCTGATATCTGTTATGTTGTTTATGTATATAATAAACAGTAGCGGTCCTAAGATACTTCCTTGTGGAACTCCAGTGGTTATTGGTTGAAGGGTCGAAACATGCTGATCTATTGTTACACATTGATATCGGTGCTGTAGGTAGGGCTTTAGTAGACAAGCTGCAGTGCCACGTATTCCATATCTTTCTAGCTTAGTGAGTAGTGTTTGATGGTTTAGGCGATCAAAAGCCTTCGAGAAATCCACAAAAACACCTATGAATATCTCCCTTTTTTCAAGTGCCTCGAGGATTATCTCTTTTTGCATTAGTAAGGCTGTTTCAGTGCACCTGTTTGGGCGGAAACCATGTTGTGACGGATTAATGAGGTTAAACTTATTGCAAAAGTTCATGAGTCTTTTATGAATTATTCTTTCTAGGCCCTTAGAAAAAATCGGCAGAATAGAAATAGGTCGATAGTTGGACATATCGTTTTTATCGCCACTCTTGAAAAGTACAATTACTTTGGAGATTTGCATTAATTTGGGGAAGCAACCTGTTGATAACGCCAGATTATATATATAAGTCAGTAGGGGGGCAATAACGTTCAGCACATATTTAACTGGAATAATTTGTATGCCATCAATATCGCGTGATTTGCTATTTTTCAACGAGTTGAAGCTATTACATACCTCGCGTTCATCTGTCGGATCAAAATAAATGCTGCGATTATTCCTAGGAATAGTGCTGCTCAGAGATTGAGGGTTTTGAGAACTGCTGACAACATCTTTAAAAAATTTGTTAAATTCTTCGGCAAGCTCTGTGCCATGTATGCGGCGGCCCTGAAAAACGAGATCTTTGATAACTGGCGACGATGGGGTTCTGTTTAGCAACTTGTTTAGTTTTTTCCACACGTCTGCACTATCCTTACAGGATTCCTGTTGGAACTGATGCTGCAGGAAGCGCCGCTTTTCATTTCTTATGAAGGAATTCAGCTTATTTCTATATTGCTTAAATATTTTCAAATCTAAAAGTGACTTCGTTTTGACAAACTTTTTATATAATCTACCCTTCTTTTTTATTCGTTTTAAACACTCACGGCTGATCCATGGCTTTCGGTTGTTATGATGTGGCTTTAAAATAATTTCTCTAAATTGTTCACAGTAAATGCGCTTAAAAATAGATATGAATGTTTCATATGCCTCATCTGCAGTGTCACAATGGAATACACCATCCCAGTTTTCATTCACAAGACTCGAGTAGAAAGATTCCAAAGTTACAGGGGCGATGTTCTGGATATTTACTGTCATCGAAGTTTGCGCATGTGTTCTTTTATCTTCACATTCAACAAAAAGGTATATCGGAAAGTGGTCTCTTATGCCATTACATACAACTCCTGATATCACGTTTTTTACATCAATGTTGGTGATAAAAAGGTCTATCAAAGTCTCTGTGTACATTGTAACACGTGTTGCAGTTTTAGTAGTGATAGCATGACCATTTGCTTCCACTGCCAAAAGAAAGGTCTCTTGCGCAGGGCAAGGTTTTAGCACAACAATGTTGAAATCACCCGCAAGTAGTAATTCCAAATTATTTACATTCACGTTGTTGAATAGCAATTCAATGTGGGAAATGAATTGATTGAATTGACCGTTTGGCGGTCGGTAGATCACACAGTAGATGTATTTTCTCGATTTCAAGCATAGGCATTCAAAAAGCTT
The DNA here is from genome assembly GCF_050947875.1 of Dermacentor variabilis. Lineage (NCBI taxonomy): Eukaryota > Metazoa > Arthropoda > Arachnida > Ixodida > Ixodidae > Dermacentor > Dermacentor variabilis. Next base: position 95,938,350 of record NC_134577.1, read on the forward strand.
CAGTCAATAGAGACAGTTCAGGAATTATTTCACATTCTAGATTATTTTTGATGAAGATTTCTATTCCACCACCTTGTTTATTAGGTCTGTTTAGGAAGAAACTATTATATCCATCACGCCTGTAAACCTCTGTATCTGATGAATACCACGTTTCAGTCAACATTATTACATCGAAGTCAAAAACAAATTCATTTAGAAGAACAGAAAGCTCGTCTTCTTTATGCCTCGCTGATCTAATATTCAGATGAAAAGAGCTCAAGCCGATTTTCCTCGATGTATTAAATGTGGTGTTTATGTCGTGCGGAGACTGAGCCATTTTACAGGCGAGATGCAAAATATAAAAAAGTGAAGACACTTAAACCATTTTTTCCACGTCTTGAGCATTGCGAAGGTACAGAATCGATGACGATTCATCCTTCCGTGCAAGAACCCTACCATTGCTTGTCCAGACAGATTTCCACCCTTTTGCTTTCTTTGCAAAAGGGTGGAAAGTACTGCCAAGTACTCGTTTTAGTGCTGGGCACAGGTGTTCGTTGATGAACAGCGGCGAGTTTGGTGAAAAACCCAGGTCCTCAGTTGATAGGCGCATTTTATGTTCTTTTTGGAGCACAGCGTCTCGCTTGGGACGGCTTTTGAATTGTGCAACGATATTTGGTACAGTGTTGGGTTTTTTTGCAGGAACGCGATGACAAATTTCAATGTCGCTTTTCGCAATAGGCTCCTTTAAAGCCTCCCCTATTTTATCAAGAGCATCAGGAAGGTTTTCATCTTCAGTGAAAGGGATCCCTTTAATCTCAAGGTTCCGATTCCTTGAATACTGCTCCGAGAAAGTCACTCGATCCTCGAGCTGTAAAACTTGCGTTCTGAGCGCTTGGCATTCTTCTAATAACTTTTCATTAGCCGCTTGGAGCTCTTTGTTTACTTTTGCCAGCTCATCACGTTCTTTCTTTCTGTCCCCGAATTCTTTATTGAAAAATTCGAGACTTGCCTTGACTTCCCTTAGGTCTTTTCTTAGATCCCGTTCAAGTTTAGCTTGAAATTCGCGCATTTCCTTCCTAAGTTCAGCAGATCCACTCATCTCAAATGCAACAAAAGAGTGCACACAAGCAACGGCGTTGGCAGCAGTTTGGGCAGAAAGGACAGAAATGGCACTTCACTGTATGGAAAACGTTCTAACCTGCAATGATAGCGGACAAGATTTAGATGGTCTCGTCAGGCTGCCCTTGCTGCTGCCAAGTGATTCCTCGGTGAAAGCGCGGCCCTTTTTGTAGCAGGCGCTTCCCTGGTGGACGTGACGTCACCGGCGTACTGTCGGAGGAGTATGCGAGCGCAAACAAGCTTAGGCATTTGGGAATAAATAGCTACGAGTTAGAGCGTTGCGCCTCGTATACCTTCAGCCATCATTTGTTAATTGGAAAGGGATGCTATAGCACAGCAAAATCCTGTTTTTGTCGCCTCATCAAAGCCCCAGCGACAGTACCGGATTGGGCGAAAGCCTCTGTGACGAATGAAAAGCTATCGGGTGCGAGAGCCGTGGTGCGCAGAACAAGTCATCCCCTATAACCACTGAACCTAGGATCCCTCCGCGTGTATTTAACGGCCGGAGTAAAACTGCTAGCGCGCGCACATCTAGGATGACATGCGAACAGCATATACAGAAAGCTTGCAAATTTTACCGCATGGATAATTATATTATATGGATCGGAGCGCATCATGATACACTGCAGCAAGCGATCCATAAAAAGGAGGGAACTACTGCGAAATGGCAAAGCCTCATAATAATGCGATAAAATTAAGGATCCCATGTCGCAGAAAATACGCCATTGGTGTCGGCTACGGTGTCAACGCCGTTGACCGCATGAGAAAAAACATCCCGAACGACGCGTTCAATTCCACGCAAGCTCTCCGCGTGGCGCAGAGGTGTTACTGAACTAATTGAATTTCTCAAAGTAAAACGCGTCAGAAAATTTGCAAAGTAGGACGTACAAAAAACCTGCAGACATGATACCATTGGTCTGAAGTTTGAATATGCGAGAAAACATAGTCCTGTTACGTGAAAACTGAAACACAATCCCCTTTTCCAGTTGCCATTTGAAGTCTGTCTTGCGGCGCGCTCCTCTCCGTTCCTTGCAGCACCATCCAGATGGCACTCGTCTCCGCGCATCCGCGGCAGCGGTGGCGCCCGCCATGGGGTAGAAAAGAAGGAATCAGAAAGCTCGCATTCGTGCATAGTGTCCCCCGTGAGCTTTTCCAGGAAAACATTACGATTACATAAGCTGCATAGCACACACACACAATCACATACACAGATGCCTGATTCAAGAGCAGCTTTAACAGAAATGTGGGCACCCTCCCTGCGAGACTACTGTGCCAGAAGATTTTTAAATATTTTTTTTTATATTTGAGTGAATCATATCAGTTTTTGCACCTACGAGTGCCAGTCTTATTATGATGATATTGCTTTTAAGAACCCGTTCCCCTGAATGCAATTCTGCGTTCTTAAACAGAAGCCTAGGCAACATCCTCACTTTCCTTCCCTTCGCAGATATGCGACACCAAACCGAATGCCAAGGCGCTTGCTTACCACATCGCAGCGTACGACATTGACTACGATGCTTCATGGTCCAGCGCTTGTGTGTTCCTGACTCTGCGTGGGCCCTACTACCGCCTCAAGCTCCTGTGCAAGCTGGAACACCTGCTCCTCACGGGATACACGCAGAAAGGCTGCCGTAGTCGTGCATTCAATATGTCGTCCGATAACTGCGACGCGTAAAGATACGCGACGGTTACGTCGGTGATATAGGCAGTGAAAAGTATGTCACTAAGACGTAAAAGATGCACGTTCCTACGCGTTTCTCTGTTGTTCCCAGATGTGATGTTTCGCCTTCGTTTTGCTAAAAGCATTGCTTTGTTGCGCCATTCACGCCGATACTGTCGTGTTTTGTAAATGATTCCCACGCCGCATTTATTTCCAAATGAAATTAGGATGCCACTCCTTTGTAATACACATGCTACATGTACTATTCTTTTTTACTTATGCTCTGATTACCGCTTTCTACTCGGACCAAAAATTACGCCATAAAAGAAGAGCCGCTTCGAAGCCGCCATCTTTCGATCCTGCAAACGCCGAATGCATCTGCCTCAAGAGTTTGCGTAGCACAATTACCGCGAAATAAAATTAATTTTTGTCGCTCTGAGCCCGTCCGCACCCAAATGAAATCGTCCAATTTACATTGCCCCGAGAGAACACCGCCCTGCACACACGAAGTTTGAGACGAGTTCCAAAGCTCGCGGATATTGGCCTTTATTTAGTTAATTCCATGCAAGCTGCCCCGAAAAGCTCGTGGTTTGGTTTACTTCATATTAGCTGTCCGAAGTTTCCTGTATAAACTGTTTACATTCCACCAGTTGTTTCGCGCGCACAGAAATGAAGAGTGCAATAATTTATTTGGGCACGTCGCCTTTTCTTAGTCATCTGTATCAACTTGGTTAATACAGATTCCTTTTATACCCAATTGACTTGATCGATACACTTTTACGTATCTACAGAAAAGCTTAGGGTTTGTTGTCAGTCTATCATTTAGTCCTTCACAGTAGTTTTCTCATGCGATTTTACTATTCAGCTTATAATCATGCGTTAATTGTGCCGATTCCTCGTAGTGAGCCTCGCTCTTTGCTCTCTTCTGCGTAAAAATTCTTTTTTCTTTTTTTTTACTGTAAAGTGGCTGTTATCACCCAAAATGAGAGAAATAACTTCTCTTTGTGTAGCCGGCAGATTGGTGGGGGGAGGGGGCAACATTGCCTAAATGGCGGCCAGAAGCCCTTGAGCTCTAGCGGCATCTTCGGCCTGCTGCACGGCCAAAAGTTGGTCTTCGGTGGCTGAGCTGAGCAACACGGTCTCACACTGCTTCCGATCCTTAATTTTTTTGGCCTTGTCGGGGCGCCCAAGGGCAGGCCCAGATAATGTGATACAGGTCCACCCTTTCTTGATAAAAATTTACATTTCGCCGATCGTTGGTCTAGGTAATAATGATTATGGATCACCGGATTTGGATACGTATTTGCTTGAAGGAGGCGCCATGCCACTGCCTGCTGCTTATTAAGTGATGGGTGTGAGGGAGGGAAACCGCACCCTCCCCAAACTGCAATGGTTAGTTATCTCCCTGTAGGCAACCATCCGGTCCCCTGTCAGCCCCAGCCGCGGCGCCCCGGTGGCTCGGCTTGTGAGTCCTCGAACCACGGTGTCGGCCGCCACATTGCAGGGGAGAGAAGAGTCCGCGGGCGCACAGATGACATGGACAACCCGCTGACCGTGGAAGTTTGCCAGGATTCGTTGTGATTCCGGCGAAATGCGCCCCTTTGCTTAATTTAAAATGGCGGTTTTAGAATCACTAACTACTTTCGTGGTCAGTGTGGAACCCATTGCGAGAGCAATAGCCGATTCCTCAGCCACCTCGGCTCTGTTGGCTTTAATAGATCCGCTGACCTTAAGATCACCTTCTGAGTTCACAGCAACGATAGACATATTCTGATTAGTTGCGTACGCTGCCGCGTCAACGTACACCACGTCCTGAGAGCGTTGGAATATCCTCTGTATAGCCCTAGCCCTTTCCTCCCGCCTTTCTCTGTGGTGTTCGGGACGCATGTTTTTGGGCACCGGTGGGGTAATAGGCTGCTTCCTTATGCCTTGGGGAATGTGTACTTTATGCTTTTTATGGTTTTTAAGCTTGGAAGATTATACGTTCGGCATGTATTCATTCATTTGTAATTTCATGCAATTCGCATTTGAAAGTATCCCATAGTGCATATACATTATGTTCTTCCGCCAGGCACCCAAAAACAGGCAGGTAATCAAAAAGTATTTTGTTTTTGCATTCGTAGTCGGCCTTATCACAGAAAAACGCCTTTCTGTTCTCACAAGAGATATATCGCTTAATCTGGTTCGAACTGTGGCAACTACAGCTTAATAATCGCTCATTACTATAGTGTAAGTGTAGCAGAACTTAAGTTACGCAAGCTTGAGAACAACACATATCGGATATTGCCTCCGCGTGTTGGTTTGTGTACGCACTCTAACAGGACAGACGTGTCTACTACCTTTTTCATTTCAGTGTTTGCAGCTCAACGAACATCGATGTGACAGTGTTTATCACGCCAGCACAGGTTTCGCAGATTGAAATCACCACCGCACAACATGACTTCGCCAGACACCTCAGACACAACTTCGAGCAAAGTCCGCAACCTGCCCCAATCACAGTTCGGCGCTCGTTAAACAGCCCCAACAACAAACCTAGAACTGTTAGATAACACAATTGCTTACCAGACTGTTTCAATAGCGTCATGACACGTGTACAGAGCACTAGAGCGTAATGTCCAATGAACAAAAAGAAAAAAAAACGCCTCCGTTGAGGCGAGGCCTATCTTTGCCATAGATTACCTAGCCTAGCGGAAATACTTCGCTATCACTAAATGTTGGATTGAGCTAAGATTCAGTGCCAATTACGATATCTGCCTTTACTGACCCTATTAAACCGATAAGCTCAACTACTTTGTTCACTATGCTCCTGCAGTAAACTAATAAGACCACTAGCACCCATTAGCACCATTTAACCAGCTTGTATTATTCATTGAAAATCAGCTAGTCAGATTGCGAAAACTGTAGTGAGCAAACGACGGTCTTGGATTTAAAGACAAACCCTGCTGAGCTGCAGGACAATGCAATTGCGTGAAAAAGTTACATGGGGCGAGGGGGGCAAACCGCTTTTTTGAGATTCTGCACCCGCGTTCTGCAAGTGCGACTGGACGTCTTTGTACGCCTATCAACTCCAACAAAACTGCTGATTCACACTCGATCAGCAGGCCGCTCGTCTTATACGGGCGGCGAATAACAGATTAGACACTGCTGATTCTGGCTCTGTGGTGAAATTGTTGACGCGGTGCCGATTTTTTTTTTTTTTTTTTTGCTACGCGTTTTTTTTTTGTTTTCGTATAGTACGCTGCATGTGCCATTGCTATAATTTTGAATCTTGAAGGTCCGTACGTTGCATGGTGTCAACGCTTTGTCCGGAATTACTGGGGTTTTACTGCGAGTATACGAACAAGCGTCAGTGACCGGACGCAGACGACCTCATCACACGTATGAGCGAACTGTAAAAAGAAGGTGCACCCTGACCTAAAAAAACAAACACTCATTTCTTTTTATACCCAGACGCACTAACCATGTAACTTTACAGTTTTTAGCCTTTTCAGATCAGTGCAGAAAAGAAATATTAAGTTTCAGAGAGCACGACAGACGTTACTGCCTATATATTGCTAAACGTTTATGCGATATACTACAACACTAACGGCAGTGCGGAGTTGCCTATAAAGGTAGAAAACAGTTAAGCATCGTACTAGTACCAGTGGAGCAACGCCGCGAACAAGTGCTTGCACCTTTCGGAGATACTTTCTACGCACCAACACTTCCCTGTTTTAGAGCGCTGCTCTTAATGGCCCGTTTCTGCGGCGGTGGCGTAGCCGAGCGAACGAGCACAACAGCGAAAGATGAAAGAGCGAATATGGAGTGCCAGATGAAAGAAGCGAGCCACGAACGGTGAGAGCGGCCTCTGCAGTGACATGTGCGTGGGAAACTGGTTTCATGTGGACCTGGACGACCACTCGATGCATACTTATATCTGATCTCAGCCGGACCGGTCGTTTCGTACTATCGCCTGCTCGCGTCAGCTCTCACTCGCCCTTGTTTGGTTTGCATGAATTAGAAGGGTTTCGGTGCAAGCTAGTTGGCACAGGTCATTCATTTTAAACAGCGCCAAAAAAGACATGGACAAGGAAGAACACAGGACCAGCGCTCACTGCCAACAACTTCTCTATTGAAGCTCGCACAAATACATACCATTCGGAACGGGCAGAAACAGAGAAAGGAAGAAAGGGAGGGCGAGTCATCGTCAATCCTCCTGCGCGTGTGTCAGAAACGTAAAACTATACAAATGCAAAGTACACAATGTGGACACAATCGTTAAGGACACAAAGTTAAGGACTTAAGTTTCTTAACTTTTAAGCAACTTAAGTTCCTTATCGCCAAGAGCTCCCCTACGCATACAATCATCAAATGTTGTGGAGCGCTCCGTAGCCCTGGGAGCTCTAAGAAATGATGTCGTTCGCTCTTGCCCCAACGTGATATCCAGCAGCTTTGCTAACCATGTCCGTCGGCTTAAGGCAAGTGGCTATACAGCAAAACTGAGGTCATCCTTGACGAAAATATTATTGCAAGTGGGTCGTTCCCCCATGAAACTGCGCGAAGTGGTAAAGGACATAAACGAGGCTGTTGTGGTCCCCTGTATACGTTGTGTGTCTCACCACATCAAAAAAGCCACCGGCCGGGCCAGTGTTAAGGTCGTCTTCACCGCTCCTAGCAAGTTGGGAAGGTTGTGCAACACAGTCAGCTATAGCCGTCAAACGCCTGGACTGTATAGTAAGCGACCTACCACCAAGGCCATAGATTGGAATGCTAATGTAGTTTATGCCATTCCCGCCTCTTGTGGCTGCACTTAGGGAAACGGGATGCTGCCTTAATGAACTTTTACTTGAGCATGTGTACTGTGTCAATCTGAAGATTTGTAGTAATCCAGCTGTTCCTTGTGCAATGTGTGGCTGTTCACCCCACTTAATAGACACACGTGTGCTAATAAGGTACAGCGATCAGATGGCCAGGGAAATTGTTTAGGCCTTTTTGATTTGCGAGTTAGGAGCAGCTTGAGTAAGCGCCCCTTCTATAGCTCTTTGCGTTAAGGAATTTATGTTTATGTTTATTTCTACAGCTTTACATTTGTGACGCATGAGCAGCAGCACTTGATTGACGATGACTCGCCTTCCCTTTCTTCCTTTCTCTCTTTCAGGCCATTGCGAATAATATATATTTGTGCGCGTTTCAATATGTTGTTGGCAGTCAGCGCTGGTCCTGTTTTCTTCTATGTCCGCCTGTTTTTTGGTGCGGTTTAAAATTAATGGTTTGCATGATTTGGTCTCGTTCGCGCTTGTTTCGATTGCAATGGTTGCGATATTTTGGGTAATCTGATGGTATGCGCAGCGTGAGTTCTGAAGTGCTTTCTGGAAGGCAAGAGCCACCGGTGATTGCACTGTAACCTTCGTTGAGTCATGTATAAAAGCCGACACGCTTCACCCCCAGATCAAATTTTCAATAACTGCCGACTCTGCTACATGCCTCTCTTAAATTGTTTGTCTCAGTATATCACGAAGTGAAAATACGCACAGAGCTGGGCTCAAATTCCGCTTTGGGGAGTACTGCAATCGTCCGAGAACTCCGGCTCGCTTAAAAGGTGCTTTGTTATTTAAAAAAAGAAAACCTGACGCGGCTAACTGGACAGGTTGAAACTCGCGCAGCGCAACTATATCCGTCATTTCGTCACTGAAATCTTTGAGACCGATATAAACAAAGCGATTGGCAACACGGACCCCTTCCGTTTCCACGAAACACGTTGATTCGAAGCCGCAAAAAAGAAACGTGACCGCAGCACCAAGCGAAAGAGCCACCGTGGCCCTGAATGTCGTAGCCATCGTTGTTTACTTGGACACTGTTAGGAACTTTTTGTCGCACTCTACCTCTGACCCGAAATAAGCTGACATGGTCTTGCTGTGCGACGGTTTCTCTCGTTTCCCTTATGCGCCGCTTTCTACCCCGGCCTCGCATACTTACCCGGCCACTTTCTGACCACATTACTTCTTACACGCCGTCATTTTTGATGGCTGTTGCTACCCGCCGCGATTGCTTAGTGGCTATGGTGTTGGGCTGCTAAGTACGAGGTAGCGGGATCTAATCCCAGCCATGGTGGCAGCATATAGATGGGGGCGAAAACACCCGTGTACTTAAATTTAGGTGCACGCTAAAGAAACTCAGGTGGTCCAGAGTCCCCACTACAGCTTGCCTCATAATCAGATTGTGGTTTTGGCAAGTAAAATAAAAAAAGAAAAACTATGAAGACCGCGCAAAACACCCCAATCCTCGAAAAGAAAAAAAAAAGGTTTGACTAACGCCGTATTTGCATGGTTCATGTGTCAACCTAAAACGTGTGGCCACAACGAATGGCATTACGCTGGTGCTTTATGCGCCGACAGAACTAGAAGGATTGTTCAAAGGCATGGCAGGATAGAAGAAAGAAGCCAGCAGTGGCTGTGGAAAAAGACAACACACCACCGTTTTCAGGAAATGCGCTTCATATGTCGTTTATGATATACCTCCCTGTTGGAGTGGGTTCTAAGTTGGCCCAACATGCTGCTGGTGCATCAATGCGCCGAGGAGAGAGGGAGAATAGCGAGGAGATTGCGTGGTAAAACGGGAAGACAGATATATGAAGCTTTCTACATTAGAAACCTTGGCGCCAAGTTATGTGGGAGAGAATGATTAAGGCACTTGAATTCTGAAATCTACTTCTAAACATGCCACACTAATAACCTGCCGAGATCCAGGGGTAAGGGTGGAAGGGAGGAGGCTGTATGACCTAGTGTTCTTCCGTTTCTTTTTTTTTTGCGTCGTTTTCAGGCATGCGTGGCGGCTATCTACGGAATTCGTTCGCAATAAACTTAGTTTGCGTTCAGCTTTATCCTGTGCGTTTCTTTTTTCGAAGTACTCGCGTCTTTACGTGCTGGAACCTTGACAATTTCGTCATGGACGAACTAGCTCACAAAACCACCCTACTCTACATTCCTCGCTTGATAAACTGCTAGCCGGAGCTAAGAAATTTCATTAAAATCATGCTCTGCGTCCATAGCAGCAAGGCACTGACGACCGTGAACGAAAATCGAATGGCGGTGAGTGGAGTCATCCCTGCGCGTGGGCAATGCATTTCTAAAAGCTTGACTCTGTCGACTTTTTGCGTGAATGAACTTCTTTTATTCTTGCACGGTTAAATTTTGCGCACGTTTTCTCGATGCTAATCTTGTTTTCCTTCTATGCTTGTAAGCGTCAATTTTTTTTCACGTTTCTCTACGTAGTCAAATCGTGCATAACTGTTTCCGTGTTGTGGAATCCGTGCGAGGCCGCGCAAGATGCTGTTTGACACATCGTTCATATTGCATCTTGCTGCGATAGCCCTGAAGCAATGCATAAGAAATGTGTAAGTACCATTTCATGTTGCATCATTAAGGAAAAATATCCTCCAAATGGTTTCCGTACCAAGAAGAACCAAAGAATTACAGGTTCCAAGGGTGCAGCCGCCACTTGGCCTCTCGCTAACCGAGCGCAAGCAGTCCTCGAGATCGCCGCTGTACGGCTGCTCGCTCAAAACGCGCCAGCGGAAGCCGAAACCCTAGGTGCTCTCTCAAAATATTCCTTAAAGAACTTATGGGGTTTTCCGTGCCAAAATCACTTTCTGATTATGAGGCACGCCGTAGTGGGAGACTCCGGAACTTTTGATCACCTAGGGTTATTTAACGTGCATTTAAATCTATGTAAAAGGGTGTTTTCGCATTTGGCCCCCATCGAAATGCGGCCGCCATGGCCGGGATTAGATCCCGCGACCTTATGTTTAGCAGCCAAACACCAGAGCCACTAAGCAACCACGACGCCCCCCCCCCCCCCCAAATATTCCTTATACGCTATCACTTGACAGGAGCCGTTCATGCCAGGGGCGGTGGTGAAGCTTAGCAAGAAGAAAGATAAACTGCAGAAGTCAAACGGTGAGGATGGCATAGAATTCAGCATTAAAAATATTATTTGTAATCGCGATTCGAACCTAGGAACTTACAGTAATTAGCGCAATGCTATCGTGCGGCGCCACGAAAGACCCGCAAAGACCGAGCCCCTCCGGGCTATTATACGCTGTCGCTTAGTGAAGCTCGGCTAGGGACAAACAGATCAAAGCGCGTTCTGCTCCGCGGTGCTGTAGTACCTAGTCTAATGCAGATTCTGAGAAACGAAAGTCCCCAAATGCCTATCTCGCCGCTGATGCATTCGCACCACGCTGGGACAATCACGAGAAAGGTGCCCCTCAACCGCGGCGGCCCTCACGAGGTGAATTCAAGGTTGACAACCATCCATTTATCCAAAGTTTTGTTACAAAAGAAACGTAAATGGGAGCTGCATAGGTGAGTGTAGACTCTAGAATATGCATGGCATGCTACATTGAGTGCTTAGGGTTGCAGAAACAAAAGGCTGCGGTTTGGATGATAAGTCAGTGTAAACAGGCTGCGGTGCATAATACTGCCGGCGAAAAGTCTGAGTAAACTTGCGCAAAACTGCTGTAATCCGTTGGAAAATTTGCTTCCGTTTAAAACACTTTCCATTTAACAGGCTTCATGGTTGACAAAAAACCGCACTAAGATATCATTGCACGATAGTTAAGATGTGCAAGACTAGATGGTGCTAGCAATAAATGAGGGCGTTTACACGCACGCAACCAGCATGACGTCAATACATTGGGCTTAAATAAAAAAAACGAAAATGAACGGACACAGCGAATACAAACATGCAGCGTTATCTAATTGGCGGCGGGTGGTTCTCGCAAAGATGCTGGTTAGATTCGAGCACACGTGAGTAGCTTCTTACGAAATCAAATGGTCTTCAACTTGCACTGAACATTTGTAAAAACGTTCGAAACTAATGTTCGCGGTGCGAAGTCATCTGTCCGTCACTCAAACTCGACAATGATGTTAAGGGCGTTCTTATGGATGAAACCTTCGAACTCAATGCGTTCCCAACTCTCGCCGTCAATCATGGGGTGACCTTCGTTGGAAGTGGCACCAAGTGGAGCAGGTTTCTCGACTCTGTCCCTCTTGAATATCCAGACCTGGAATCTCATGTCCTTTTCCTTGTTGCTAGGGTGTGTAAGGATCACGGTCACGTCCTTACTGAAGGGCCATTCGACGTAACTGTCCCACTCGCCGCTGCGCAAATAGAGAGAAAAGTACACTTCCACTCCCCCGTGCTCTTCTTCCTTGGTGAGTGTGCACTTGAGCGAAAAAGGGTAGGCGCCCCCCGCGCAACCCTTTGTGACAGCCGAAGCAGCGTACTTATATCGGAGCTCCTCATATTTCTCGTATATGTTGTCGAGCCTGCACCACGTGGTGAATACACATGGCTTGGAAGTGGCGCGGTGAGCTCCGGGAGCAACATAGCTCGAAACAGGCCCGGCGGAGCATGTATCGGGCTGCTTGACTTCGCCGCTGGACGTTCTTTTGGCGCGAATAGAGTGTGTTCGGTGGTCGGTCGCACATTCCGCCAAGCTGCTGTCAGCTTTTTTCTCGAATCCCTGCCGGTCGACTTGTTTCCCTGACGCGTGTTGGCGCCACTTCTCGACGTCCTCCACGACGGCTCCCGGGTCTCCCTCCGCCGCAGCGACTTCGGCAGCTTTTCCCGTAGGCCCCGCGAGCGGCATATCGGCGGAGCACTGTCGGGGGTGATCGACGGCCGCGTTTTGAGTGACGGCACTGTCGCAGTTCTCGCATTTCACCTCATCGTTGCCGCACTCGTACACGTGGGCGGGCAGCTCCAACAGCTTGCCGACGAAGTTGCAGCGTTGGCCGCTGCCGCCGCCATTGATGCAGAAGACGCGGAGGTGCTCCAAGTCAGGCAGCTCGATGGTCTGGGACGCGACGTCGTCCTCCTTGAACTGCGTGCCTTCCACGGGGCACCTGGCACCGTCACTCGCGATCTGACTTTTGCACAGCCGGCACAAGACGTGACTGCATGGCAGCCTCACGGACAAGGACGACACGAAACCGCAGGCACAACAGACGTGGTTGCGAGGCAGCGGGTCGACGAAGGCGATGCGCTGTCGCTCGAAGAAGTCGCCGAAGCCTGTGAGGACGTATTGCGTACGCTCCATTTTTCACGGATCTTTCGCTCGACAGGAAGCGAAACGCGGGAAGCTAGCGTGCTGCACCCAAGATGCTCGGCGCGGACGCACAACCACAAGCGCGCAAATGGCGATCTTAAAGAATACCGAAATCGTCACTGGCGGGAAGAGCACCGTTGTACGCCGCCTATTTCCACGACAGGCAATGAAGAGAGCGAGATGGTTAGAGTGGCAAATCGAAGAAACGGGAGAGTGGGTGCAGGACGTGATGTCACTGGCGGTTTGAGAGGGTGGTTCCATTTCGCCCACGCTCTCCGGTGACGTGCCGTGATTCCTATATTCTATGCCGGGAGCGGAAAATCCTGTTGCGGAAGCAGAGTGATAGCTTTGTCTCTCGTTGGTTCACACTTCTGTGTACGTGATCGTTTCTGTTTGGTTGGGTGGGCTGAAAGTGAATATCCGGGGACTTTAGGTGTGCGTGCTTACGCACGTGATGCGTATTAGAAGAATCAATACCTAAAAAAAACACCGCAACTAGTAAACTAGCATTTCCTTTCCTCAATTCGCACACAGTATGTTCGTGCTGCTGGCCTCAAGAATGCAATGATGACTAATCCCAGTATGTTCGTGCTGCTCGCCTCAAGAATGCAATGATAAATAATCCTGCAAACAGCTCGGAACCAGCCAAAGTGCAGCCCCTGAACGGGCAATGTACACGTAGCGCGAACGTTCTAGGATGCTGAGGTGCTGTGTGGCTGTGTTACCCTGTTACGTGTACCAAAGTCAATCACTCTCTGATGGTTAATGTAAACCAAAAGACGCCTGCAGGCCACGAACTAACGGTATGGTTTGGGCTTGTAGAAGTGGGCTTGATCATTTGTGCCTATGTATTCGTAAAGTCAAGTTAAGGAACCAATGCCCCCGGCTTCTAGGTGTGAGTGCTCGTGCGCGGGATGAGCAGAAAAAGAATGTCAGCTATGTAATGTGATTTGTCTGGGAATGCACTGTTTGCCGCTCGACCTTTCTTCGATCTTTGAGTTGCTGCCGTATGATAATGCCTTACGTTGAGACCCAAGCATATATCTCGCTGATAGCTTAAGTGAAGGGAATAGGCGCGTAGTGTAGCGGGCCCGCTTTATAGCGCGATAGCGTCGTTGTGTCGTGGCATTAGCATAAATGTAAACCTGAAGAATTCCGAAACCACTCCATTGCGTCTTTCTGTTTACAGGTTCACCGGCGCTTGCAACACTTGCCCAACAGACACAGCAAAACATACACGTAGTACTACTGTATGCTTAGAAGCCGTTCTTCCATGACGTTTTTATGGGCAAAAGACGTCCTGATCAGTTTTCTTTCCGAGGTCCAATTTTTGTTCCTGGTATATATTTTATGTGGTCACTGCTGCTCTGTCTGAAAGCTACTGATAAGTTGCTGACTGTTTTTATTCTGTAAGCAACTATATCTGATCACAAACGACCACAAGTTTTACTTATTTTTTTAGTACACCATATTGTTCGACGAATATTTAGATAACACATAAAAACTGCGCAGGCCAGTTGTTGGACTAGCTCTTTCATTGTGTTGAAGGAAAATGAATCGCGAGTATGAACAAATGAGCAAAAACGAACTAGCGGGAAAACTTCCAGCTGCTTCATTTCTATCTGAACTCAGAGACCGTTGATTTAAACAGTACATGTACGCAGCGCGGCAGGAAAGAATCACCGTGGTACAAACAACATAAACTGGGGATATAACACGGCACGGGCTCGGTGTGTCACTGCAATATTAGACAAACGCCTTTAGAAGGAACTACTTAGGACCTCCGAAATCCTTCGTTTTACAGATGACTCTGCTGTACAGATAGCACACCGTACCCCTCATAACAGAGCGGGCTAAGTACATTATTTCCACAGAGAAATTGAAATGCACGATCGACTAATAGGCAAAAAAAATTCACCAAATAACTTTCTAAGTAATTACTTAAGGGCACATGCTGCAATTTACTCACTGTAGTCGGTGAGTTCCCAAGTAATAGTTATCCACTTAGAACGAATTTTCAGGATGGCCCAAGCTTTGAGATATTCACTTCCAAGGTCTGGAATGTTATGCATGGGCGTTGCAGTTACCTTTATGTTTGGATAAATAAAAGGACGATTTGTCGAATGGTAACTTGAACACTAGTGCATTTTTACCGCAACTTTTACGGCGTATATCTCGGATTCCGTACAATCCTTAGAATTCCTTACAAGTACATCTGTTCCGCAAACTCCCCGGCTGAAACTTATAAATTGCAATATATGCTGTAACGCAAGCACTTAAAAAGTCATTAGAGCATTCTTGTGAATTAGTCGATTATACATCTCCATTTATCCTGAGAGTATTGTCCTCCGCTTCGAGCCATCTACCTCCAGCAGACTCCCCTTACACTATCTTCCACAGGCTATGTAAATATATTGTCGCAGCACTACGCGGCTGAGGCAGAGAAAGAAGAAGTAGTGTTTGTGCGCGTGATCTCGGCATACTCTGCGCCGGCTGGGCCTGGCCTGTTGCTTCCCTCTCAGACCTTGTTTCCCCCTGTAAATCAATATCATTCGTAACATCTTTGGTAGAGGTGCGGGGTAAATCTAGGACGATCCTGGACGACCGAGCTCTACCAACTGTCGGACGGAGTAGACGCTTGGCCGGTTTACGACCACAAGCAGTGGACATGGCTGATTCCGGAGAAGGCAATGACCACCCCACCTGCGGCGGACCAGACAGCAATCACCCAGGTCAGGCTGGCTACTGGACACCACTGCGAGAGCCATCCACCTTTTCGGGGAAGGCGATCGAAGACGTCGACGACTGGCTTGAACACTACAACAGAGTGAGTCGCCACAATAACTGGAGCACTACGAAGCAGCTCGATAACGTGATTTTTTTTTCTCGCTGGAACCGCGCTCCTCTGGTTGGAAAACCACGAGAGCGTTCTGACAAGCTGGGATAATTTTCTAGAAGAATTCACCAAGTGCTTCGGGGACCCAATCTCTAAGAAAAGTAGGGTGAGGAGACGCCTTCCCGGCGAGCTCAATTACCTGGCGAAACGTGTACAACGTACATAGAGGCTGTTCTGAAATTATGCGGAATCGTCAGCGCTACCATGACACACGAAGACAAAGTAGGACTTCTGCTTAAAGGAATCGATGAAGATGTTTATAATTTTCTTATAACGAAGAAAGATCTTAGTACTCCATCTGATCTGAAGAAACACTGCCGGGCGTTTGAAGCGCTGAAAATGAGAAGGATTGGACCAAAGTTTGAACGCTTGGATAATGTTACTACTTTTGCAAGTGTGTCCGTCCCAACAAACGACGACATCTCGGTGATTCGGCAAGTGGTTAAAGAAGAGCTTGAACGCCTTAAAGTTGTAGACGACGTTCATGTGTGCCATCAATGTGTATTTGATCATCGCTCTCGTGTGCCACCGGCCACTTGGGCACCTCAGGTTACCGAGAACCTCGCAGGACCTATGCTGATCGTACGGAGAGCAGCAACTTGCCACCGCAACCGACAAGTCTGGGACGCCGACAAGATGCACCACAACAGTTTGTTCTGCGGGCTCTTCCCTCCTACAACCAGCCTGAGAGTACGTTTATACCTATGACACCCATGTCACCGGTGTCACCCGCGACAAGCCGCGACTCCCGCATTTGCTACAGCTGCGGTATGCCTGGACACATTGCTAGGTATTGCCACCACCACCAGCAGCGTGCTCCACGGTTTAATCCCTACACACCCCGCGTGCCCGCTGACGAGCCCTGGCCGTATCCCAGTTCCTTCCAGTGGCTGCAGCAGGGACGCGCGAACCGCAGTGACTCCCCCGTTTCCCATCGCAGCCTCACACCAACACCGACACGACAACGACGCCTTCCATCACCTCGTCGTCGCTCGTTATCCCCGCCGCCACTGGGAAACTAGTTGGTGCGACCGACGGGGGTGAGGCCACAATATGTTCATCTTCATCAAGACCCCCTTGTGTAAAATTGTTTACCAACAAAGTGTGCGTTTTAGTTGAGAATGTGAGTGCTTTTGCTTTAGCTGACACAGGGGCGGCAGTTTATGTTATAAGCCTGTCCTTCAAAAATCGTCTTGGACCAACAGTTTTGTTTCCTTGGGATCGGAACGCTACCTTTCGTGGAGTTGGCGGGGAAATGTTACGCCTACTTGGGGTCTCTTCTGTTTATGTTACCATAGGGGACCAGACATTCCGAAGTGAATTTACTGTGCTTGCACGTACAACCCATGAGATTATTTTAGGAATTGATTTCTTGCATTAGTGGGGGGCAACTTTGGATTGTGGAAGTGGCGCGATTTCTCTTCGTGGCGACGCACGAACTTCAATGACATATAGCACCAGCGATACCGCCGACGTTCTCTCCGTGTCACAAGATATGTGTTTGCCCCCTCAGACTTCAATCTTTGAACCCGTCAACACTTCTCGCTCTCCTACAGGTTGTTGTTGTGGTTTAGCGGAGCCTGATTTTAACAATGAGCTCAAGAAAAATGCGATAGTCCCTCGCTCCCTCGTTGTCGCCACTGATGGGTGTACACGTTTGTCGACAGTGGACGTTTCGACCCAATGCATAACACTGCCGCTAGGACTTAAACTGGCAAATGTTGATGAACAAGCCATTGTCAGCGTCTGAACGGTCGAAAAGTCAACAGCCGAAAAAAAAATCCACTCCCGATTCCAACCATGATAATTCTGCTGACTTTAAGCGCATGATTAACAAGTCGCTGTCTTCTAGTGGGCAGTGTCTGCTGGAAGCTGTGCTCGCTCCCTACGCCACAGTGTTTGATTTTGCTCAAGGCCAACGAGCGTCCCATACACCACCGGCGTCTCGTATGCAACACCGCATCCACACAGGGCAAGCAACGCCAATTTGTCAGAAGCCCTACCGTGTTGCACCGTCAGAGAGAAAAGTCATCGCCGAGCAGGTCGAAGAAATGTTACAGAAAGGAGTGATCCAGGAATCATGTAGCCCTTGGGCTGCTCCTGTGATCCTAGTCAAGAAAAAAGACAACTCATGGAGATTCTGTGTGGACTATCGCCGCCTAAACACTGTCACAAAGAAAGACGCGTACCCACTACCACGAACAGATGACGCCGTCGACTGCCTCCACTCCACGTCGTATTTCTCTTCTGTTGATTTATGGTCAGGAAATTGGCAAATTCCCATGCACCCCTCAGACAAGGAGAAGACAGTCTTCGTGACACCTGACGGTGTCTTCGAGTTCAACGTTATGCCCTTTGGCTTATGCAACGCTCAAGCGACATTCGAGCGACTTATGGATACCGTGCTCCGCGGAATCAAATGGGAAATTTGCATGTGCTAATTAAACGACGTCATTGTCTACGGCGAGACATTTCACGAGCACAATCAGCGCCTGTCGATCGTTGTTGACTGTATCCAGCAAGCTGGCCTTATTTTAAACTCGAAGAAATGTCATTTAGGTGAGCATCAAACACTCGTCTCGCCACTGTCTTTCGTCCCTTCTCGTGCGCTAAAAAACCTCAGTTATGGAATACCAACACGCCCTAGCCTACGCTCTTTCAAGTTACTCGTCTAGGTTTTCTGGTCGACAAAGACTGCATACGACCAGACCCTGAAAAGATAGCAGTGGTTCCCAACTTCCCACAGCCACAAACGGTGAAAGATATGCGAAGCTTTTTGGGCCTTTGCTCATATTGCCGGCGTTATATCAAGCATTTCGCACAGCTTGCCTCTCCCCTCACGTCTCTCCTTCACAAACACACCCCATACTTGTTGACTGCTGACTGCGAGTCGGCATTTCAACAGCTGAAATTTTTATTGACTTCTGGACCGGTACTGCGACATTTTGATCCGGAGGCATCAACTGAGCTGCACACTGACGCCAGCGGTGTGGGTATTGGAACTGTCCTTGTCTAGCTCTGCGGTGCCCTGAGCATGTCAATGCCTACGCTAGTCGACCACTTACAAAAGCGGAGACAAACTACACCGTTACTGAACTCGAGTGCCTAGCAGTCGTCTTCGCCATTCAGAAGTTCCGTCCGTATCTACATGGCCGCGCATCCACAATAGTGACTGACCATCATTCACTCTGTTGGCTGGCTGGGCTGCGTGACCCGTCTGGCCGGTTGGCCCGCTGGGCTTTGTGCCTTCAAGAGTACAGCTTTTCCGTTAACTACAAGAGCGGGCGCTGGTCACACGGATGCTGATTGCCTATCCCGTATCCTTTCGCCGCACACTAAAGCTGAGGATGATGACTTCGATGACTACCTAGTTTCCATCTCTTCCGACTTTCCAGACCTGCGTACCTTCGAGAGCGGGCAACGTTGCGACCCTACCTTGAAATCCCTACGGGCAGGTGCACGTGAGCCAGCAGGAACAACACCGTTTACTTTTCGTAATGGCTTGCTTGCCACAAGGAAACGACGACGGTGCCAGCAGGCTATTTACAACCAGTTAGGCCACCGATGATACCGTATAAAAAAGTCGGCATCGACTTGCTTGGCCCGCTCCCAAAGACGTCAGCTGGCTACCGCTGGATTATAGTATGCGTAGATTATCTTACCCGCTGCACGAAAACGGCGGCACTTCCATCTGCTACTGCAGCAGATGTCTCTTGATTTTTGTGGCATCACGACATACTCCGTCACGGCGCTCGCCGTGTTGTCATCAGTGAACGTGGACGGCAATTCAACGCCGACGTCGTTGAAGAACTTTTACGGCTTTGTGGTTCTGCACATCGTCATTCCACTCCTTACCACCCGCAAACCAATGGCCTCACGGAGCGGACGAATCGAACCCTTACAAACATGTTATCAATGTATGTCGCTGCTGACCACAAGAATTGGGACGCCGTCTTATCTTTTGTAACGTACTTGTACAATAGGGCCAAGCACGAAGTTATTGGATATGCGCCGTTCTTTTTGCTGTACGCACGCGCTCCCCAGAGCTTTCTGGACGCTATTCTATCTTTATCGTGCCTAGAAGACCCTTCCATCGCCCAAACTCTGTGTCGTGCTTAGGAAGCTCGTCGACTGGCGCATCTTAGGACGTTGTCCTCCCGAGGCTACAGAGAGATTCGCTATGATGCGCGGCATATCCCCGTCAGCTTTACTCCCGGTGATTATGTTTGGCTGTGGATACCTGTTTGTAAAAAGGGATTGTACCGCAAGTTTGTCGCCACTTACACCGGACAATTCGTTATACTCAGCCGCTTGAGTGATGTGAACTATGTCGTCACCAAAGTGACGGCAAGTAATCGGCGTTCACGGGCGACGCAAGTTGTTCACGTGGCCAGACTCAAGCAGTGCCATCCCAGGTACCTTTAACTCGCTCAGCGAGCTTCGTCTGCCCCTGGGGATAATGTCCCAGCACTGCGTGGCTAAGGCAGAGAAAGAAGTAGAGTGTGCGCGCGTGACCTCGGGGTACTCTGCGCCGGCTGGGCCTGGCCTGTAGCTTCCCTCTCGGACCTCTTTTCACCCTGTAAATAAATATCATTCGTAACAAATTCTGTATGGTCTAAAAGAAGACAGGAAAACCCCCTGTATATTGTTGCAATGCCACTTCCAATTTTGGAAGTCTACTTACTCTCCCGCTCACGTTGTAACTACGGGAAATGCCGATTTATTTTAGCGCGCGAAATTACCCTCAACCTGAGCCAGCCACCCGACTCCGACTATAGTGCACGTTTATCCCTAGAGCAATGACAAGCTTCAGTCCTGCACACGCGGCTTAGGTGAAGTTTAGGTGACAATGAAGGTTAATGCGCAAATTTAATTTCATTGTAGTGCGACTGTTTAGCGACCATCGCGTAATATCTCAGTGTAGCATTAATTTTTACTGTGCTGTTTTAAACGCTCAAATGAAAACCTGCGCAAAACCATGTAGTGTGGGATAAAGCGCGCTATTTTGCCTATGCCAAATGATTGACTCAACGAACGCTGGTTTTTATTTATGCTCTCGAGTTGTTTTAGCGTTTCGGTTGTTTCCTAATCTCTGCAGCAGGAGCGCAAGAGATCGTGGCTACAGCTGAGAACATAGTGCGAGCACGCGCACAAATTTTTAATGCGAGAGCATTACTTGGCTCACTGCGTGACCTCGCTATGATCAGGAACCCGCAGCCGAAAAACAGCACAAAGATTTCATCACCTTCATCTAACGAAAAATAAAACCGCTACTTGGCACTCGCCACCTGCGCCCACGTCGCATGCGTAGCAGCGGCGGCGTCGGCCGTGCGGTGGACAGACACATAAAGAACCAGAAAGCTCACCAACGTTCATCCGCGGTTGCGCGGTAATGAGGAAGTAAGCGTTTCCTGTGGATTGCGCAACGTACGTACGCGTATGATGCCGCTGAAACCACGATGCGTTTAAGGCGTCTGTCGTACGGCGCTGTGGAGTCGTCACCGTGCAAATTTGAATCACTTGCGTCTACATCATCAGGTGAGACAGCAAAGCGTGGCCGGCGGCGCAAGTTCACTCCCGACAAAGTACAAGACCATCGCAACGCAGCGATGTTAGTACGATCACAAGGCCATGCTCCTGTTGATGAACATGGACTCGCAGATGCCGTCGTTGCAGCTCGTGGACGATTACGATGAATAAGATGCAACGCACTTCAGGAGCTCATCGGATGACGACTACGATTCCCCCCCCCCCCATCCCTCGAGTATAAGGTGAACTTCGCCTATGACTCCGATGAAGAACTGTAATGCCAACACAATGGTACCGCTCGGAAAAGTACTGTCATCGCTCGGCACAGTGGCGTCATCGTGCTGAAAGTGGTGTCATCGAGAAATAACACTCAAAGCAATGTGTGTTCAATGCTACTTTAATCAGAACTACGCAAATAACACTCAGCTGAGATCACAATAAGGCCGGTTTGTCATCTTGCGTTGTTTCTAACTCCTATTTAAGCAGCAACATTACTCTTGGAAGCACAACAAAGCAGCACTAAACTCAGCAACATATCGCCCCAACGCTAAACTTGGCGGCATAACTCAGCCACACATTCAGCGACAAATAATGCTCTCACATTTCTTTAGCTGCCCCATAGTTATTTACTTTTTTCTGCAGTAATGACCCAGGCGGTAAACTAATACCCGTTGTGCTAAGCAAGGGCCAATCATTCAACCGTGCTAGCGCCGGTGAATCATGGGCCGAGGAGGAAGGATTAAATGATTCATTGATTTATTCTTCCAGTCATTCATTCATTCAATTCAACGGCCTAAAACAAAATGCAAAATATTGAATGACACTGTAGTGGACGAATCGGGATGACAACTCATGGCGTTCTTTTTAACCTCAACTGTGTGCGCGATGCGCGATGCGCGAGCGTTTCTGTGTTCCGCCGCCATCGTAATGCGGCTTCCGCTGCAGGAAGTCGAACCTGCGACCTCGTGCTGAGCAGCAGGACGCCATAAGCCCACCGACATACCCATGCGAGTCGCTCGATGCGGCGAACGACTGAATTTTGAGCAAGTTGGCAGGTGCTCACGCTATGAAAAGTAAGGCGTGGTATAGGGATATGCGAAATTCTATAAATGAGCTTCTCCACACACATTGTCTGTCCTAACCAAGATAGCGGACCTCGTGCTAGACGTCGTGCTATGTGGCTACATGGCGTCGATGTGCTTACCGGTTCGCCATGTGTCCCCGCACCATCGAAACTTTCAAAAATTGCGTCTTAGCTTTAACTCTGCTTGCAACGGAAATGCACCCACGTTGGTGTGGACAAGTTATGCATGAGTAAAATCCCGCTTACATAATTTCGTATACGCCCTACAGCATGAACATAACTACAGAAACGTCTATAGAATCGTCCATGGTGCGTTTTCGCAGCACCCGTTGTAGTAATAACCTTGCGGCTCCGAGCAATTACTTCTTGCGATCGAGTAACTTACAAGTCTACTATTCCGACGAAGAAATAAAAAGCAGGTTGTGAATTTTGTTGAATGTACGGAAAGTTGTTCTTTGCCTTTTGAAATAAAATAAAGGCTATATTATCCAGAATAATATGAATAACTTTTCCTGTAACTTAGGGAAGATATTCATTTGTGAAGTGGCGATTTTCTGCTTTGTGCAAATACGTTGAAAACCTACGTGCTTCTGTTTTGCTGCAGTACTATTGTTTGCCATTGTGTATGTGGCCCCCAAATTAGGTACGCGATGTCAACAGAGAAAACCGGATTTGACAATGGTTCCACAATGTCGTAGGTGAGGCAAAGCTGAAGGTGCGGTACTCCCTGATCGCGTTCTGCAGCCGCCGCCTTCTAAAAAAAAGAAATTGCCACGTCCCAGGGCAGAGGCCGGCGCAATGCAGATGTGTTTTCGATTTGTGCGTGCACCAACCAGGCGCTCAGTAGTGTCTTCTACGAGTTCTTTGTGCTGGCGTCGACAGGAGCCTTCTGCAGTGCATCCTGTTTCTCGATTTACGCCTCTAAAGCATGGCTCGTTCACACCCATCGCACCACAGCGGGCTGCGTGGCGCAGGGTCTCGACGAACACAACCCTTTGAAGATACTGCCGCCAAAGAAATGACCTATTTGCCGTACACTTCCGTATTGTATGACTGTCGACAAGAGCAACTCGCCTCTTGTTACTCACGTTCCTCATGAGACAAAGCGCTATGGTTTCACGCAGTAGTAATAATTTTAGTGCCTGTGCATGTGTTTATCTATACGTTGTTATCAGTAATTGAGGGCCTGCGTAAATGTGCGACAATCCCTCATTCGTTTCGTGAATTGATTGCGCTTTCCAAATAAACATAATTGCATAACTGGTACACTAATTGCACTTATTGCACTTACGACGCCCCCTATTTTAACAAAATGTAAACACGTGACGCAGAGTCATTTCGGAATATCCTTACGGGACATGGAAAAAGACAGCGCACAAAAGCCGCAAAGCGCATTCGAACACTTGATGATGAAATTTTCGGTGAAGGAATGAGGAGCTCCAAACAATGAACCTTGCAGACACGCTTTCGCATGTTCTCAACTTGGTCTACAATTTAGCGTACCGTTCCCCGTATTATCGTGGAATATAAACAAAGTAGCTGAAATAATTCACCCACGACATCGGTGAAACAGTCGACTAATGTCATGTAACGTAAAAAAAGGGAGAAAATGGGTCAGATATTTATTTGCAAAACTCGTGACCAAGCCAGAAACGCTGAAGTTCCGCCAAACATTACCTTTAACTTCACCTTCTCTTGTCACCAAGTGAAAATTCTGTGCAATTTAGAATTCTCTTGCGACACATGTCGACATAGCTGGTATTGGCTACATTACGTTTTCGAGCAGTTACTTCATGATTTTTTTTTCGCGAAGGATGTAATTACCTCGCACTCTAAAAAAATCACCCAGCAGCTCCTGTGGGATTTGACATAGTAAGCATAAACATTGTGTCAGATGCTCATCTTCACGCAACCAGGTGTCATATCAATGTTAAAAACGTGATCCGGTCAATACAGCCGACAGCGCTGTGGCGACACGGACTGGTGCAGACGCAAGCCCCAGTTTCGCTGATTACGTTTCAATCATTATAAGCCATTATCAATTTTTAGCGTCCTATCCATCCACGTCGAACGGTTGACAAAGCGTACTCGCGTGGCGGTTTCGCATGGCACCGTCGCGCAGCCCGCACCTTCATATTAAAAAGTTTACAACCTTAGGGGCGTTTCCTTGTCGCACTTGTAACAGGCTTACCGTTAATGGCTTGCAAAATTTTATAGAGGCCGACAACGAAGCTCTAACTAGACTTGCGATGACAAAAGACGTAGTTGGAAACTGTGTAATCATTCTGACAGCCTTGGGTGCATAGAAATATCCGAGAAGAGAATTTTACAGTGAGATATGTGAAACTTTCCTGCTGGATATTTCTGTGCGCCCAAAGCTGTCAGAATGACCACAGCTTTAAACTATGTCTTTTGTCATCGCGCGCCTAGTTAGAGCTTCGTTGTCGTCCTCTATAAAATTTTGTAAGTCATTAACGGTGCGACAAGAAAATGCCCTTAAGGGTGTAAACACTTTTACACTGTTGAAAGCGATTTACACTGCTGACAAAGAATTCCGGGTGCTGATAGCTTCCCGCGCTGTGTTCTCGCCGCCTTCTTAGCGTTCAAGAGAGACGTGCAGGCTCGAACCTTGAAAGCGATCTGCGAAATTGGCAAAGTCAGGCGGGTGCTGATATCCCGGTGAGCAGTGGCGTAGCCAGAAATTTCGTTCGGGCGGGGGGGGGAGGGGGGAGGGGGGATCACTTTGCAGCTCGGCCTCCTCCTTATATAACTTATCGAGGGATGAAATACATTAAACAATAATGACAGCCGCGTTGCCATTGGCAAAGAGACTAGAAATGAATTCTTGAACGCTACGCACTCTCAAGACACGTAAAATATGATTTTTTCGTAAAAGAATATACTCGTAACTTTACAGAATTGTGCCCGTAATAACTGATATCAATGCTTCTATGTTTTCTGTATATTTAAGAAGTAAAGGAAATATCACACGAACTTTAAAACTATATCAGTTTGAAACCAGCAAAGCAGTGCATGGCGCTGGTATGAAAACTGCAAAGGTCATGAAATGAACAAGTTGAGGACAAATATTAAAAAAAAACTTTGTTAGCCTCCCTGCCTTTCTCACATTTGCATCTCTCTCTCTGACATTCAAGGACCTTTTTTTACATTTCTGTACGTATGCAACGACCAGGGAAAAATCTCACTGACGCTGTCTTTTGTTAGAATGTATTGCAGAGGAGCAGCTGCCACCGGTCGTGTATTGTGAGTAATTCCTCCGGTTGTGTAATGTGAGTAATAGCGAGCACATATACGAGTTTTGAATGAGTTTGAATGAGTATCATTTTTTTCTCCTGTTTACAACAGAAAGGAAGCAGAAGCTAAAGCAGAAGTTCTGCAAAATATGCGAGGGCGAGTCAAATGAAAGTGAGCCAATGCAAATATATGACAAACGCGGTACTTATTAAAAAGTAGCCTCCATGAGCATTTAGACATTTGTCCCGCTGACTAACGAGTTGCGCGATTCCCGTCTGATAAAACTGCTTGGGTTGCTCTTTCAAGAAAAGTCTGTAACTGATTTTTTCACGTCATCGTCTGACACGAATTTCATTCCCTTAAGCTGTCTTCTTTTTTTTCCCCTCAAATGCTCCAAAATGTGGAAGTTGCAAGGAGACAAGACTGGGATGTAGTGCGGATTTTGAAGCGTGTCCCACTTGAACTTTGCCAGTTTCGTATTAATCACATCAGCGACGTGGGAACGGGCATTGTCGTGGCGCAAGATGACCCCATTCCTCAATTTTCCACGTCGTTTGTTCTTGATTGCGACAAGGAGCCGATTCAACGTTTCACAATATCGGAAACGTTTAATAGCCTCTCCAGGTTTTGCAAATTCGATACAACAATGGCCCCTGACGATCTAAAAATAATGTCAACAACACCTTACCGTCAGAAATGACGAAATTTGCTTTTCTTGGGGCGATGAATTCAAATCTTCCCACTGTAAGCTTTGCTGTCGTGTTTCAGGCTCGTAGTAGTGGCACCATGATTTGTCCCCGGTCCCAATTGCAGACAAAAAGTGCTGACCTTCATCGTGATACCGGATTGGATGAGTCAAGAGCGCCGAATCTCTAGGTCGCCTGCTGGCGGCAGTTCAAAATCTAGGGAATCCATTGCGCACACGAGAGCCGATAACCGAGATGTTCATGAATAATAGTTTGACCCGAATTGTGACTGATGTTCACAAGCCCTGCCCGTTCATCTATGCTTATCCTCCGTTTTTGTCTAGCCAGCCTTTGCAATGGTGTTGGGGGTGGTTGCACGGTGGCTATGACCTGCATGGTCTTGGATCGTCTTTTCAACTTTCACGTCCTTCTTTGAACCGTTTGCTCCAATGCTTCACAGTGGAAAATGAAATGCAATGTTCAAAGTACACTGCAGCCATACGGCGGCTAATTTCTTTTTGGGAAACATCTTCAACTGTCAAAAACCTCATGACATCACGCTGTTCAACTTTTGGAGTGTCCATTATGTCACACAAACATGTCCAACCCAGTGTATGAGAGCATTAAAGAACCTTGATCCTCACACCTGCGTGTCACTTTTGTAAATAAGAGATGCCTCTGTGCCACGTGCATGCCTCGCAGATAGCGAACCGAGCCATTATTGCGCAGGGTGAGTGGCTCACTTTCATTTGGCTCGCCTTCGTACATTAGAAATGCGAAAATACAATGGAATATAAAAATGCGAAGTAACAGCTTGATAAAGGTCAAAAAAGTGTCACTGGAAACAAAGTTCATTGCACATATACACAAAGCCTCTCAACAAGATATTTAAATATACGTATAAGTCTCCAATAAATATACGTATCTAAGAAAAAGTCACTATATATGATGCGTCAAACAAGGCGAATAAACATGTTGCTTGTGGTCGGGGTAACACGAGAAAAACGCATGCGCTCTGGCTGGCTCTCACAGCACGCGCGCAGCGAGAACAAGAAAATTGAAGGGGCTCAGTGTATGCTCGCGAAAAAAAGTCCAAGTAGAAAAATAAGTACGAACATGGTTACCTTTGCTGGCTTTAGTGTCCTGACATGGATGCTTTGGCGCAGATGAAAATAAATGTCGATATTCTTTTCTGTGGCCTGACGGCACAAATGAACCACAACAACGCTTCGTCTCGTCAGACCTCGCCGCGTGATTTGTCAGCTTGTCTGATAGTGTGTTGATTTCGCTTGTTTCGTTGTATGGTCCGATGTACGACTTTAGAAAAGTCAATGCACCTTTGGCGTCATATGTCTATAACGACGGCCTTATAATGTAAATCCATTCCAATATGTTTTTATTCCAATTTCCTGACGTCAAGTTTGCATAACCGTCGACGCAAGCACCGGGCGGTCACCCACAGGGTTGTCTGAACAGACCACTCAAATGCTCACCTCGTTCATAGGAGGTAATTTTTCCTTGTTTGAAAAACGAATAACATTGCCTACATCAAGCAGCTTGACTTATCTAATTGTCTCACAAGAGGCCAGGAGCACGCTCAAGTGGAGAGGGATTCGATGGGGCCAAGCCACTGCACTGAAAATTGATAACCGGAGAAGAGGGTGGTGCCGACATCTGCGATTGGTCCGCTCTCTATTACTTAGCTTGCGGTGGCACGTCGTCAAGAGCGGCCGCATGCAACGGAAGCTTAACAATACCGCTAAAACGGATCGTCAGCAAAGAATAGTAGGCAGAACGAGGTCGTAAACGGGTCTAAAATGCTCGAAAACGTTACCCGGATACGCAAAAACCTTTATTACACGCAAATAAACCCGTGCTCTCCGGCAGGTGCGAATTCAGTGCCTGAGCGATCGGCGGCAGCCATCTTTTATTCCTTTCGGAACGGGGCAGCCTGCAACTATTCAGAAGAATATTCAGTTTTGTTCGGCATATTAATGCATCTTTAACGCGTACACGTCACTTTGACGCGGTGAGTTTTTGCAGTTTTGTTACGTCGCGTAACACAACCTCTACACAGCTCCAAATAAACCACAACAAAACAGCAAAAGTTCAATGATCGTTAATTAGTCAATAATGAAGTAACACACTTGAAACTTTTCTGTCTACTACAGCTATTGCTCCCCACATTTCTTCTATCCCGGTGTCGCAGCTAACCCGAAGCAAGATTCAAAAAGAAAAAAGAGAAACGAACCAAAATCACTTTAGAAATTATAACGACTACGAATTACCGGTAATCGTGCGCACTTAAAAGCAACATTTTTTCATCCCTGAGCATTAAATAATTATTTTTATTGGGTCAAATTTTCATTTATTGCTTGAATCTCAAGCGCGTCAATTATAAAGACGCAAAGAGCCTCAAATAACCTCGCATTCGAAAATTTTTTGTGCTTAGGTTTGTCTTGTTCTTTTTGCAGAGATTGGCCTGCAGAGATAAGTCTGATATGCCTGTTTTGGCAATGTTTCTATTGGCTCAGTGTTCCATGCTCGAGGGGTGTCCAGATCATCTTCAAGTATTCACAGATGCATCTGTACACAACGACGGTCAAGGCGCCTCTGCAGCTTTTTCTGCCCTTCGACTCAAGCACGGCGAATCGTTCAAATACCTCATCCAATTTCGTCAACTGCGGAGCTAGCAGCGATTAATGTTGCGCTGAAATACGTGCAAGAGGAGTTAACTACATCGAAGATTGCCATCTTTACGGACTCGCGCGCTGCCCTGAGCAGGTTACAACGCAGTGAGGTTGATTGCCCTGTTGTGCGCAGCATTACTGACTCTGCAAGCAAAATTTCTTCACATCGGCTATCTCTCGTTGCTCAATGGATGCCTTCACACGCAGGAATCGCCGGAAATGAAGAGGCTGATCAACTCGCTTCAACTTGCACTCATAACAACTGTGACTGCCCAGAAATTTTTTGCGAGCTTGATGACGCTCGTCTGCTGATTCGTCGCCACCTACTCAAGGAGCATCCAGACCAGCGCATCGCAAATGGAACGTTCCAGCCGCGTGTTCGCGGTCGAGACTTGCCTCGTCGCGCTAGAGCACCACTACTCAAGCTGAGGGTTGGCTGCGTGAAAGTGCATGAATGTTTATACAGACAAGGACGTGAGGCAAGTCCATTGTGTACGTCTTGTGGCTGCTGCGAGACACTTCAGCACCTTATATTTGAGTGTCCCGCTTTGAGTGCGCAGCGCATGTTGCTAGTGAGAGACTATCATCTCCTTGGCCTGCGGTGTACGACACTCGACGAATGTTTGCACTCCAGTGGTTGTGCGTCTAAACCAGATTAGGCGCATTGCATTCTACTTACTTTTATAGACTTAACTAATTTATGTTGATATTTGTAGCATCGAAACTATTCTATTAAAGATTCTGTAGTAGCGTGACCTTCAGTTACAGGTCCTACTCTGTGTGATCGGTACTGTGTTTTACTTTATCCTTTCGATTTGTCCTGTTGATCTTCCTTTTCTCTTTCCTCCCCTCCTTCCTATCTTCCATTTCTGTGTTGATGTCACCTCCCTTCTGTTGAGTAGGCAAGTGTTGTGCCCTTTCCTCGGGCAGTTGCTAGCCTTCTCCTCGCTTTTCCTTCCTTCTTCGTTGTATATATGCGTTCAAAAGAAATTTGCACAGGAAAAACGAAAGCCTACGGAACATGACAAATAACTTCACCAACGATTACAATACTCCCTAATGCGAAATTTTAGCGCAGCTGTATAATTGTTTCTATTTCGCGATATATAATGGCTGGCGCAGACAATATGTCGCGAGCGGCACGCTGCAAAGGGAGTGAATTGTGGCGCGACTACCTCGCTAATCGGGAGATCGCGAGAGGAAGCACGTGAGTAACGCTTGGGCACGATCACCGCAGCCGCCGCAGACAACCTCCGCTCTTGCAGCGCTTTTGTTTCCTTTGAGACGACCCGCGCTACTCTGACGCCGTCTCTTAGCCATGGTAGCCGCAAAGCCCCTCGTGCGCGGCAGTACGATTTTTTTCTTCTGACACTTTCGCCATACCCTCCCCCTCCGCTTTCTTCCTCGCCTTCTATTCGCTCTCGGCGCTTTTTTAATCCCTCGCTTCCCATTTGTTCTCATCTTCCGCTGTGCTCGTTTGCTCGGTCGGTTACGAGGTAGGACACCGACGCTCGCCGCAGGAACGGGCGCTCAAGACCTGCGCTCTCAAATACCCGAGAATTACGATGCTGCTAAAGCGCGATTTGAGCGCAGCTCTATACGTGTTTTCATTTCGCGATATAGTGTACTGAGGCATCGCACCGATTACCGCACCTAATGGTGGAGCCACTACGCGCGGCCCAATATGTAGACCGGCTACACAGTAGCCGTAATCTGCCCCAAGGTGAACTTTCTGGTTCTTTTATTTTCTGAGCTGCAGGTGGCGCGGCCATAAATATGATGACGATGATAATTAATTGGCATCCCCTTTGAAATGGGGCCCTGACAAATAGACACCTAGCCTGCTTGAATTGGTCAGGTAAACTTTAGATTTTTTAAAATCTTAGCATTTTTGATTACATCTCCTTCATCTCTTTTTTCCTCGAAACTTCTCTATCGACCATGTACCGCTACTTGTGTCGGTACATGTTCCTGTCATTCTCTTCCCTGCTTTTTTTTTCGCCAATTCTCTGAATGTCTCATGCCTATCTCAGCTACTAACCGGTTGATCCTTCCATCCACTTTAATTTCAAGCGCTTCTGGAAACTGTACGTTGCGTATTGGTTTCGCTGGGTAAATCCCGTCGCATGCCACTAGGATGTGTTCAAAGATCTCCGGATTTTTTCCTCTTTTTTTTGCAGTATAAACATGCCTCATCTAATTGCGAATATTCGATGCGCGGAGGGGAGCATCATCTAGCGGTGCTTCAAAGTGGCTTCCTTCGCTTTCCTCCTCGTGCTTCCGCTGCAAACTCCTTCATCGCTTTCCTCCTCAAGCTATCTTTGCCCTCGCCATATCTCATCACCCGCTTGCCTCCACGTACGATTTTTTATCTTTCGCTGTGCTCGTTCGCCTAGTTACGCCGCCGAGGCACGCCGATGCTCAAAACAGAAACGCGCGCATGCAGGACGGGCCAAGCAGGAAAGCAGGGAGCGGCACAAACCAAGCTGCTTTTCAATGCGCCGTGGCGGGGTGTGCACGCGGAGTTGTTCAGACCGCCCGCCGGGACTAGCAGCCTGCCGCCGCCCCTCATGCCAATTAAGTTACGACATCCGATTTTGACGTGATCTAGAGGCGCACGGTGCCATGCATATACAGAGACCTTCGCCGTGTTGCGTCACACAAGGACGGAAGCCTGCGTGTGCTGGTTTAGCCCGAATGTCGATGGTTCCGCTGATGGCTACGCATGCACTGAACAACCTCTTAACCACACGGATAAAACGTATCTATGCGACGACGCGACAAACAAAAGCATGTATAGGGACGGGTTCCCTGTGGACTTACCATTAACGCCAAGATCTTATGCTATTTTCTTCCATATTCGATTCTTATATTCGATTCTTATATTCAATGTCCTTGTACTTGTCGTGTGTCTTGTGATACAGCGTCGGGTAACTTGATTCTATTGTCAAGAAGAAGAAGCGTCTCGCTGTTGTGCCATCGTATAAGGAATACCATAGACCCGCATCGCCAACGCCCGGCTCGGCTCTGCTCACGCTGCTGGTTGCTGGTGTCATTTTGGACATTTCTTCGGGCTGCCTCACCGCTCCCGGTAGCTGTGCCCTTATCATATAGAGCTGCTAATAAACCTCTTCTCAAATTGTCGAGGTGCTTGGCTTCAAAACCCGTCGCTGGAAACCCTGGAGCTGCGATGAAGAACGCTACCGCCCGCCATGACCGACAGCTCACCCCAAATGGCGCCGACACCACATTCCGTCACCTGCTCCGGCGTTCCACAACGGGACCCTAAGATTTTCAGTAGTTCCTCCTCCCACCCTCTATTCCATTGCCCCCTTCCCTTTAAACAGGGATAAATAAAGTTTTTGATCTTCATCATCAGCTGTGCAGACGACGAAGACGTTGAAAACTGGCATACGTCCAACGAACGGGTGAGAGCGCACAACAACGGATGACCCAGATACGTTAACCCACGTCATCTTTGATCTGGCTGGTCCTGACAAGGACAGTCTAATTTCATTTCACGAACTAACCCACCATTTCCGCCTTCAACGAAGGAGGTTTCCGCCCCACATAATAACCTCAATAAAGAGCAGCAAATCACTTGGTGGAGACTACAAACACACTCCTTCCATAACCGGGTAGTTCTCTCCCATATGTTTTGCATCACAGTTTTCTTCCGATTGCATACTGTGCCATGAGACAGCCACCCTCAACCGTATACTCTCGGGGTGCAAGGAAGATCGCCCACCTGAACAATTAGGGTAAATCCTGCTTGCAGAAGACTGGATGACGCCGCTGCGCAGCTCGGACCCGGGCATCCAACACCGGATCCTCAAGCGCGTCCATGAGGTCGCCAGTAGGCTTGACCTGCTTGCCATCTAGTAGGGCAATGTACTCCGGCCCTACATAAGCATCAGGCTAAATAAATGTTTCTTCTGTCTCTCGCGCTCTCTCTCTCCCTCTCTGGCATTGCCTAACTCTGGTTGAGCAACGCCAATGCGCCAACGCCAGCGCTAGATGCGATGGGTGACATCGGAGCCATCTGTGGAAGAAGACGACGACGAAGGCGCGAATAGTGGCACGGGCGCGAGAGGCAGTGCGGAAAAGAGAGAGAGAGAATCAACTTTTGTGCTAAGCCCTTAGTGACGGTTGGTGCGCGCTGGCACCAGATGGGGTGGAACCTTCTTCTCAGGTCCCATATGCGTCCAGCAGTTCCTGGCCCCTAGCCTAGCCGCAGTGCGGAAACGCTGGCACGATAAGTGGCATCGGCGCCAGCTGTGGCAGACGATGATAACGAAGGCGCGAGTGATATATTGACGCAAATAATTTCACACCAAAATCACCGCACTGACTGGCAGTGGGTCACTGCCGTCAGTGCCGACAGCGCCTTCGCTGTGCTAGAAGACAATGACGAACGCGCCACTAGTGGCACGCGCGCGTTTTCGCGGTTATGCAGACGCTGAGACAGTGAAGAAAAAACTATCTTCAGTGATAAAATAGATTATTTTCATGGCGGAGCCGTAGTCGAAAGCCCCACTGGCCTCAGCCGCCCGTCCATCCCGGTTGATGAGCGATTGCTGCTCGACAAAGTCAGAGCTGGACAGTCACGCCTCCCACAGATCCAACCTGCGTTTTGCGGCCGAATCTGTGTCTTTCAGGTGTGGGGGCTGTCTTTAGCAGCCCCAGGTAATTTCAAAAAGTGTAGGGCTGCCTTCGTACCAGGGACAGGAACCTCAATTGCAAGTGGGGAACATGGCGTACTCTTTTTAAGTGTGGATAAACCAAAGTTTCATTTTTTTTCTCCAATTGGTGGCATCCTCTCCTGTTAGATATTTATGGGGAATGGTGTGTACTTGTCGTGTAAAACTCTGATAGGCGATCAAATCCCTTGCGATTATACTGTTATAATTATTGATTAGGAGATGTGGTTTGGAAGTGTTCTGAGGGGGCCAATGTTCGTCCTCGGAAATTTAAGACGTGAGCCGGGGCGTCTGCCCTCTAATTTCCCCCAACCCCTGGTTTTCTGGGCACCAGAAGATCGAGTGGTGGTTACGGAAGCGATGTTGCATTACAAGGCTACAGCCTTTGGGAATTGTGCCTCGTAGTAGAAGGTAACATGCGGCCTGAGAGTCCATGACGATGGTACTGTCAGGTCCTCTACTTTTACTCGTGTGTATGGCAAGCGCGATATCTCTCGTCTCCGCTTCCATCACTGAGGCCTCTCTGATTGAGATAGCATTTAATGTTTCGCAGTGTTCGTTGACCACCACAGCGACTAAGTGTTCGTAGTCATGGCGTGTCCTCTGTGGATTAGCTTGTGTGTTGGGAGCGACTTCGATCTAGTAAACGTCCTTCCAAGTCAGGCGGCATAGTATTGCTTGTAGCTACACTGTGCGAGCCCTTTATATCCCTTTGTGATGCTTTGGGTACGTGTTCCTCGGCGAAAGGGCCAAGTATAAGTGGTGCCTGTCGAGGGACCAAGCTTCCCGAGCTTCTTTGCCACGTGCTGTGGGTAGGGCGTTATTGCAATCTCCTTTAACATGTCTCGACCCGCTGTGGTCTGGCTGAGTTTGTAGCGCTGAGTGATCAGAGTTGCCGCAGCGAGTTAACTGTAGGTATCGTAATTGCCCAGCGCACGTAACTTTTACCTTGATGTGTTTTGGGGATGGCTGAGTGCCGTATTTAAGGTGGTCTAATTATGGTGTCGGCGTGGGATTCTTCGTCTTTGACGCGTGATAGGGAAGGTTATAGATGACCTGTTGAATATTACTTTTACTCGTGTGTATGGCAAGCGCGATATCTCTCGTCTCCGCTTCCATCACTGAGGCCTCTCTGATTGAGATAGCATTTAATGTTTCGCAGTGTTCGTTGACCACCACACCAGCGTGGTGGTGTCTGCCTCTTTCATTCATAGTTTGTGATAGGTAAATCGAGGTATCATTTTCGCTACGCTCTTGGTCGCCGTTCGTACACTGTATTTGTGACATGAATTCACACAACAACAACAACAGGAAGAGGTAGAGGAGGACAAAAAGAAGGAAGGAAAGATAGGAAGGAAGGTCGACCAGACGCACGTCCACTTTGCTACCAAACACATGCAAAGGTGTTTGAGGGAAGAAAAAAGAGAAGGAGGGAAGAAGGTACCATCACTGTGAATACTTGCTATGTCCATAACCTCGCACCTGTAATCAGTCACTAACACCAGTAGATTTCATGAAAAGTAGCAGTGCCCGCACTTTTTTGTGAGCCGGCGTAGTGTATAGTCATGTTCAAGAATCTCAGCCTCTGAACATGGTCTGCTATCTAATCGGTTTAACACCATCCGAAGAACGTTGCATTCGATCACATAGAGATTACAAAAACGCAACACGTGCTTGATCGCCTCTTCACATTTGCAGGAGTAACAAATCGGTGTGTTGGTCATTCCAATAAGGAATGAGTAGGCTTTCGTAAAAGCCACCCCTAACCTGCGGCGGCACAGTAAAGTTGCATCACGGCGGAAGAAGTTCGATAGAATCTGCAGCCTCAGTGTAGGATCGTGCCAGTGGAGACCGCAGTTGGAGATAATCAGGGTGTTCCACAAAGTTTCAGTCTTGGTTTGAGCAAGTAAACGACCCTTCGCAGTGTGTGTCCCTGAAAAGCGTATAGGAAGTGTCACGGTTTCTTTATGGACTGACCGGATGGCATCAGCAGCAAGCTCGTTTCCGACGATGCCACATTGCCCCGGAAGCGATTGGAAGACGCTTTCACGTCCCTTTATGAGCTCTTCATGAAAAACCTCTCTGGTCTAAAACAGCAGTTGTTCATGGGTCTTGCATCGTAAGGCAGACGGCAGAATCTGAAAGGCTGCCTTGGAGTCGCAGGAAATGACCCACTTTCAAGGTTTGGCTTGTGCTATGTAATTAACAGGGGCATATAGAGCGGCAAGTTCTGTTGCCATAGAGATCATTATATGGGACAATTTCAATATAATTGTTACTTGTAAGGCCGGAATGATAGCAGTGTCTGTGGAGCTGGTGGCTGAGACAGATCAATCAGTGCAAATCTGCGTTTTTGTTCATATGTCTCGTTCAGTAATGACTATTTCAACTGATGTAGAGCCACTGTTGATTGACGGATATGCTTCATAATTCGCGGAATAGCGAGGCGTATTCCTAGCTGCTGTAGACACCAGAGGGGTAAAAGTGGACTTGCTGCTGGGTAAAGCCCGACGGAAGATAGCCTTGATGTGTCGCAGCAAGTCTGGAAAATGTGGCTTGAGGTCTTTTTTCTGAGCAAGCAGCAATATAGTGACTGGGTATTGTGTGTTTAAGGTTGTCAGTCATAAAAAATGTTGGAACCAAGTAGTATCTACTAAGCAAGAGTGTTACACGAGTCGAGGCACACTGTGGTAGTCCAACATATGTCCGTAGTGCCTGGCCTTGCAAGCTTTTGAGCGGACGAATGTTTGTTTTACATGTGTTAGCCAAAATCAGGCAAGTTGCACAGTAAAGAACCCAGAAACAGTGGTCTGTAAGGCGGCAGTATGGAACATACCGACGTGCCCCTGGTTTTTCTGCACAGGAACCTCATTATATGTACAATCGAAATTAGTCTCCACTTCTGGTAGATGGAGTGGGGACTCCATGAAAGATCCCGGTCAATAATCACGCCTAAAAAGCGGTGATACTGCTGAAATTTATACCCTGGCCATTGAGAGACACAGGGTACACTGGCAATAGTTTACACGTAAATGACATTAATGTGCATTTTTGATGGACACACTACAGCTTTGTTTGTCGAGATACGAACAAGTTTGTGTGGCTTCCCACTGAATCATTGCGCGCACTTGAAGGCGAGTCACCGCAGAAGGCCGAAGATAAATATCACCAGCGTACGTTGGTGAATTGGTGGGAATAATGGTACATTGGTAATATTTCAGCAAGGCCAACCATAAGTTAAGTAAAGCGAATAGGGCTCAATTCCCCGCCCTGTGGGACGCCACAATAACAACAACAAAATGACAAAGAGATGGTTAGCTATCACTAGGAGAAAGTGTTCTTACTCAATGCGGCGAAGCTGATACAAAAGTAATAGAAACAATACAAAACTGATAAATGCAACACTATATAGATATTGAGGATATACAAACCATGGTGGGACATGGGCGCATCGCACGAGTACGCACATGAACCGTTCCGCCACCATATATGCCCAGTAAAGCCGGCGTATATGAAAGACATATGTGACACTCCACCTCGCACCTGGCGCCCAAGGCCCACAGCCTCCCGGCCAGTGCCGTTACTACGCCACTGCAACTTGGTATTTTATTAATTGCATAAGCATTGTCAGTCTACCTAGACTATATACATTTGTCTAGTATATTGAAGCAAAGGTGATTTTCGATGAACAGTTTACTCTTTGCACTGTACTCCCACAATTGAGCCATGTAGCATGCAGTTTAAAACCAATATTGTACCGTTAAATATATGTATGCACAAATTATCAGGTTGTGTATACAAAATAGATATGCATCTATTATACAGTCAACATTTACATATACAAACCAACTGTTCCTTCAGCCTAAGTATTACATCCTCATTCTATTTATACACTGCTGAAATGCGTCTCAAAAGAAAAGCATACGTTCACCGGAGCAGCAGATTGGTTTAGATATGTTCAGTAATGGATGCTGCTTACTCATCGTAATTCAAACTCCCACGCAATCTCGAGATAGCCAATTCAGCATTTATGAGAATCTGCACTAACCCTTACGAGATAACAATTGTCAACCACAATGTTCTATAAATCTACGGAACAAGGAAATACCTTAAATCTACGGTAAAGTACACAGATAAATGAATCTTAAGATTTGCAATTAATTGCATGTGAAATGATTTCGCAACTAAAATATCTGTCCTTAACTCCGATTTCCCATGGTCAGCGAGCAGCCACCTATTGTGTGAGGAGGAGCACACCCTCTGGCCTCATAACCAGCCTTTACCTACTAAACTGTTTTATTGGTGTTATTCAGTGCTCATGCAGTCTTTAGCTTGCTTCATGTTTTGATTTTACTTTTTTGTGATGTGTACCATCCATGCAGCCCATTCATGTACTACAGCAACAAGGCCTTTCCAGGCCATCTCCATAACACCCGTCTTGAACCCTCTTACTCAAGAAAATAATCTGAGTTTGCAGATATTTATACCTCTTGCACTCTACACGTAGTAAACACTGTCAGAAAGACTGGCTATTGTCTTCATGATAAAGTAAAAGAACTACGCAAACAAATAGGCAGCTTGCAGCACATTGCAGCATATGTGTGCCTCCATTTAGTAAAGGAATGCAGTATTCAGAGCGAACCGGAGGATCTCCTGATGTGAGAATTCACAATACCAAATAGATGTCACGTTCACGAGATGGCCCTATCAGCACAGTGCCAATTGCTTTATTAGAAGAATTAAAATTTCTTAGGCACCCACATGATTGTTTGCTTAGGGGATCTTTCTAGTATAATTTACCAAATAAATAAATAAATATAATGACTCATGCCTAATCACTAGACATGCCAATACATACCTCATGGTAGAAAGACTACCCAGTAGCGCTGTTAACAAGTTAAGTTCTTTGTAGTAGACAGCTGCTTTGAATATTGCACTGCCAAAAATGCAACATTACAGCAGCAAACTTTTCTCAGGTTTGTTTTTCTAGCAGCTAGTAACGAACAACCAAGCAACAGACCGCGGATAAAGTTTCAAAACTGTCTTTAGTCTTGGAGATCTTAGTGAGCAACAGAAAAATCAAGAAATGAATCTTTTATACCTTACTGCTTAAATTTTTTACATTGCTCTTGAGAGTTCTACTCTACTGCTAAGTTGGCGCACTCTTCAAGCTGCTCAGCTACCAGGTAACTGAAAAATTGCAATCTTCCATCTGTAGATTTCAATCGCTATGCAATGCCTGAAAACCAAACCACATGTTCAAAACTAGGCCAGCAGTCTTGCAGAGTTCATTATGCAAAGTCAGTTTTACTAGAGTTTTCAGCTTTGTCCATACAGAAAGAAATATAATGCAGACCTCGCGCAGTGTGGGAATCGATGTAATTGAAGCTTTCTGCGCAACTTGCTTTGATTGACAATAATTAGCAGTGACGTTGAAGGGGAGTTGATGTTAAACATTACCTTGCGTGCACCAATGCTGTTTGCGTACTACACAAAACACACAGGGGAGGCATTTGCTTGAGATTGTGTTTTGTGCCATATTTCATGGCCTCTGAGAGAGAGAGAGAGACTTGTACATATTCATTGCCTCACATGGCTCATCGCATCGCGGTACAACTATTAAACTTTTATTAAATTGTGGGACTGTGCATGCCAAAATTACAATCGGATTATGAGGCACGCTATAGTGTCAGACTCTCGATAAATTTTGACACCGTGGTCTTTCTTTAACGTGTCTCTAAATATAGGTGCATGATCATATTTTAGTTCACCACCGTCGAAATGCAGATGCCGCGATCAGGATCAACCCATGACCTCAAGCACTGTCATAGCCGCAAAGCTGCTATAGCGGGTACTGAAGTGTTGATTTGACGTGTGACAACTTTCGTAGTGTCACCTTGACCCTGATGGTGTGCTTTAATGAGGCTCCGCTTCAGCACACCTCGAGTAAGTTGCCCGCTTGACAAATTTGCATGGTGTTTATTTTTCGTCAATAGCAGAAACATATCGCGCCTTACCTTGAACTTAAATTTATTCCATTTGGCTGCGCCCAGCGTCATGTCTACAGCAGTGATTCTTTGCTTTTCCCTAACCCCCATTCCTTTGTATGGGAGCCGCGAGTGAAGAGTGGCAAGGCTCATTTCCCGACTGCGTCGGTTATTCGCTGCCACGCTTCTTCCATGTATATACACGCTCTGAACCACCCCCCGAGGCAGCGTGCCAGACAGCAGCAGCTGCAGGAGTAGCAGCAGTGAAAAGTCAAAGGGAGAGGCAATGAAAGCTTCGCTTTAAAAAGAGAAAACGTCGATGCAAGTCCCAGCTAATCAACCGACAAGGACCATCAGCCTTTACAGCAGCTCTTCCTCTCTACCTGTCTTTTCTCATCTCGGAGCTAACCGTTGCTGCCCCACACATTGCACTGCACCAAGGCGATATCATAGAGTATGGCTAGGTCCCTTAGCTACTGCTGCTATTTGCTCCAGAAACAAAACATGGAAGCCTAAAATGCCACTTGGCTTCCACCACACACTTCCTTAAGCATAGAGAAATTTTGACGCCTCTCCTGTTCTTTCCTTCCTCCATTATCCCAACACCATGCATATATATGCATTGGTTTATGAAACAGCGAATTTCACAAGCGTTGTCGTCATAACGCTGTTGTCCAGCTCTAGCCAGCAATAGTATCTAAAAGAGCAAATCAATCAAAACTGCTGAAAAATCTAGCATTTGACATTTGTCGTTGTCATCGTTTATTCTCGCACAAATGTATCTGATTTAATATGCACCAGAGATGATGAAGAAAGAACACTGGTGGTGACATCAACTCACACTCAGCGGCGACTACTCGTGGTTTATATACATATACAGAACTCAGGCATCGAAAACTGCCAGCATGACAGCACATGTAGGACTCACACAGGTATACACTAAGCGCCGTCATAGTGAAGTCTATTGCAGAACATCTTCATCCGAGACGAATCCCGAGAATAATAACAACAAATCCAAATTACACATGAACAAGCTTCATAGCCCACTTATTACCGCAGTAATGCTGCGGAACATAATTCAACATTATTTACTTATAAAATATAATAAACAATATTCACTGCAACATAACAATTTCCAAAGCCATTGTTTTCAAGTACTTGAGGAAAAGTGGCTAATCAGTTCGGCAGAAATGCAAAAGGGTGAGAACATTCCATAAAAGCAAAAGTCATACAACCAAGAGTAACACAAAGCATCATGCCACTGTCAGGTGGCAGACTTGCCTCATTACGCAAAAGGCATGATGTCCCACTAGGTCATGTTTTACTATGGTGACTGATTTGGTTGGTAGTCTATGCTTGCTGAAAAAGGTATAACACTTGTGTGTAGAGTACAGAAACATACTAAACACT
The DNA here is from genome assembly GCF_050947875.1 of Dermacentor variabilis. Taxonomy (NCBI): domain Eukaryota; kingdom Metazoa; phylum Arthropoda; class Arachnida; order Ixodida; family Ixodidae; genus Dermacentor; species Dermacentor variabilis. The sequence continues at coordinate 95,979,435 of NC_134577.1, forward strand.
GATCTCAGACAGCAAATTTTCTTCTACATCAATATTACTACTTCGTGAAAATATTCGGTTAACAATATCAGGACTCAAGATGACAACTCTCTCTAAAAATAGAAATTCTAGAATTCTGGGTTTTTACGTGCTAAAATCATAATTCGATTATGAGGCAAGCCATAGCGGGGAACTCCGCAATAATTTTGACCACCAGGGCACCTTTAACATACCGCTAATGCACGGGGCCGGGCCCAGTGCATTTCGACCCCATTGAAATGCAGCTGCCATGGCCAGTATACAAAACATATATTCACATATTTGCTGCACTTTTATTATACGCAGTCCTCCTCTACGATCTTTGGATGAATGTCGTTCAAAAGACTTCCTAAATAACATTTTCTTTACTGCTTCTCGCACACGGCACACATCACACAGCCAAGCGGCAGGCAAGATTGCGTTTCTATTGAAGCCACAAATCCACAACCCTGCCAAGCAGCACTGGTTTTACGTAGCCGTTGCGACTGAGACACGGGCAGACCCTAGTCACAAGGCCACCTACACTGCCTAGTGCTTTTAGGTTTTCCTCCGTTTTTCATTTCATTTCACATTATTTGGGCCCATTTACAAGCAAATGGAGGGGGCCAAAGTAAAAGCTGCTTATGGGCAGCTTGAGTGGTCCCTGGCCCCCTTCACATATTGGCATACCGGCGGCAAAGAACACGTGTTGTCTAGCGGTCCTCCAATTAACTTTTACATGCCCGCGTACTGCTGCAAGACACTATGCAAGCAGTACACTGCCGTCGTCAGACAACACAAACATGAAGGAAAGCGGCCCATGTGACCGTCAGCGTGATGAAACAGAACCAGCTGGGATCGAGACCAAACTACAGCCGGGCATAAGACACCTTTTGACAGAAGACTAAACTCACAATTCAAACTGGTATTTCGTGCTCTCAGTTCATTCGAACAAATCTAGAATTTTTGGTTTGTCCACTATGTTGTCAATGTATATAAAAGCCAATTATTACAAACTTCACCAATACATTCAATTTATTCATTTGTACTCCTTGCTTGTCCATACAAGAAATGTGAGCTACTCTAACTGAACATTTGCGTTCATATAGAAATGAAACCAACTACCTGTCTGCGCTTCTCAAAGTGGTAATAACCCCAAGCAGAAGAGCTGTCCTTGTTGGAATAGAAAAATTTTTGTTTTGAAGTCGCTTGCTGCAAGAGAGCAGTCACGAATTTGTAATTTATTTTCAATATATAATTAAATGGATATTTTATTGTTATCTAAGCTGATGTGTTGCCCCAAGACATATCCATACCTGCATCTCATAATTCAAACAAAATTCTGGGGCCCACTCGAGCTTGAGTTATCGAAACTTTACCGTACATATATCGACTTGTAAGCAACGAACGTGGCGCTGTCCCTACATGGCCCCGTTTTCCTTGAAAACTGAGGTGCCTCGAAGACATTGAGGAGACAGACCCGCAAGCGGCGGGCTGCATGCCTGGCATCTCCCCTCCGCCTCGAACCCAACACCTTACAACCCCGGCAGTCTACAGTAGCATGTGTCGTAGAGAGTGAAATTGCGTTTTAAAGAGAAAGGTTTCGTGACTGTTTGCTACCCCAACTTCGCGGGGCGCCCTTTTTGAGTGGAAGCCGCTTGGGGCGAATGTACGCCAGAGCCTTACTTTGCGTCGCGTGTTTTTGTCCACAGTGACACATTTGCCGGCCGCTGTCGACCAGAGCTAGTTTTTTCATGAAGTTCGCAGTTACCTAGCTGAGTCCATGGTCGAGAACTTATTTACACTCAGAAGTGGGATAATCCCGACAAGCCCGTCAAGATGAGCCAGGATGGCCAGAAACCGTACAACACACGTCCTGCTGCACAATCACGCGCTGCTGAACAGGTGACGAGCACCACCGAGCTTCAACGGGACAGCAGGCAACGAAATGATCACGGCACACCAGACCAGCTCCAAGAAATGTCGCCCACCTTTCATGACGGCAGGAGGAGGTTGGGAGCTCGGCGGCTCTACTTCTGCTCCCTTAACATCATCATTCCTGTCGAATACAGGCCTGAGCAAAGCTATCTTGGGACAGCTCACTGAGGCCTTCCCTGCAATGGCCCGCATGATGGAGAGGATGAACGCGTCATTGACTGCGACAACTCTTCATGCTAGACCGGACCTCTCTACGACAATCCCGAACATCACAGGAGTCAGCGCACAAATCGGCGCCAAAGATTGCCGGGAAACATTCTCCCGCGTTGCCGACGTAGCCAAATGGCCGGAACATCAACGACTAACTGCTGTTCACCTGAAGCTGCAGGGCCCAGATAAAGATTGGCTCATTTTGTCAGAAACGAGGTGTTATTCATGGCAAGAGTTTGTATCTGCATTTAAAGCAGGTTTTGTGACTGAGGAAACGCCTTTCGGACTTATGGAGCAGAATGGCCGAACGAGTTCAGAGTCGTGACGAGGATGTGACGAAGTACGTCCGAGAAAAGGAAAAAATATGTGCCAGGGTGAAGCTAACTCTGCCGGATACAATTGTCGAGATTACCAGATGTGTCGGATCGACTGAGATGAGTTTGGCATTATGAAACAGAAGCTATAAGAGTGTGGACGAGTTACTTCAAGCTATGAGAACCCATGAAAACTTCAGAGAAAGCCGCGAAAGACAATTTCCATCGGTACAATAGTTCGACAGCCAAAGCTGATGGAGTCGCGGCCATCAGCCATGTCCTACGTCAACATACGTAGACGATGCAGTGCTCAACAGTACCCTGCAAGAAGGAGGGCGCCGCGTGGTTGGGGTGCGTTGCTACAACTACCAACAAACGGGCCACCTGTCGAGTTAGTGTCCTGAGCCACAGCGCCCACTTCATTGCACGAAATGTAACTGTGATGGGCACAGCGTGAAATTGTGTCTGCATCAGGGCTGCTCAGGTGATGTGACTAACACAGTACGACCACGTCTTCAAAAAAGATGTACGAAAGCATTCGTTTTGCCGGCGAAGGTATGATCGCCCTTTTCGATACGAGCTCCGGTGTGAGCTTGATAAAGCTGACGCGTGCCGTGCAGCTGAACAGAGAGCTTGCGGTGCCTCCCGGAGTGGCCTTACGCGGAATCAGTGGAAAGCAGCCATCTCTCGCCGAACTAGATTTAAAGGCGCGCGTTGATGATGTTGAACTTCCTACCGTACACTTCTACATAGTCAACGACGACACCTTTGTTGGACCAGATGTCATCATTGGCACTGACGTGACTGACTTGCCAGATCTGCTCCTGGTCTGCACTGGGGGATGCACCCATTCGCTGAACGAAAGGCAAGCACAAGGACTGACAAGTATTGACGCAGAATAGGAAAGACCGAGAGAGGTCATCAATTGTCGCGAAAGCAATGAGGCTTCCCCGCGGATGGTACTGCCTGTATCGGGAACGCCTTCTTTTGATGCACCTGCTGTTTTCAGCGTCCCGGTTGCGAACTACAGCAAAGTCAAGTGGCACATGAAGCAAGGACAAATACTCGTGTCTACCTACTCCTTTCAATATGCCAGAGCAAGCTTTACGGACCGCCAATGAGGAAGCTCATGCGCTGCAACTGATAAACCAAGACAATAATAATGTAGGCATGGTAGTCTATGACGAGGAGAAAACACAGCCCTGCACGTTGCTTAACAAGCATAATAATGGCTGCGCACTACGAATCGAGCAACTTGGTTGTACCGGCATCGCTGAGAAGAAAATCGGCGAGGTCCTACGAAGCAAGCTGGTATGCCAGCCTCCATACCATAGCCAATGTTACCAGAGGCGGGCATGGAAAAAGAATGCTGATGAGTTGATACCGTATAGATTAATCTGTAATAGCACTTCCGAGTACAGCAACCCTGTTTTCACGCCGAATGAAGGATGGCACATACAAGAGGGTGATCGACTACCGCCGCTTCCATAACCACAACAGTTAAGGACGCAGGACAGCTTACAAAGTCGCAAACTAAACAGATAGGTCCGTACATTGTTACAGAGGTGCTGCCTGCAGACACACAACGCATCTCGAACCTACAAATATCGAAGGGATCGACGGGGCAAGACTACGTGACAAATGCCCATGCAAGCCCGATGAAACAATTTAAATTGCTGTCGGAGAAGTAGTGCGGAAGCGAGTCAGAGGGATGAGAGTCTCTCGGGACGAGATTGCGCAGGATGGTCGAGTGTTAGCAACGAACACGGCGCCGTCACTACAATGCTCCGTTTTTTTTTTCAGAAACCGAGGTGCCTCGAACACATTGAGGAGATACACCCGCAAGTGGCGGGTGGCATGCCTGCAGCCTCGCTGCCACCTCCGGTTGGACCCCTTTCGCTGACAGCAGGCATCTCCCCTCCGCCTCGAGCCCCGCGTCTTACGACCACCGCGGCGTACAGTAGCCTGTGTAATACGGAGAGTAAAATTGCGTTTCAAAGAGAAAGGTGTTGTGTCTGTTTACTCCCCCAAGTTCACAAGGTGCCCTTCTTGCGCGGGAGCCCCTTGGGCTGAGTGTACGCTTGTGCCTTACTTTTCATCACGTGTTTCTAGTCCACAGTGGCATATTCGCGGGCAGTTGTTGACCAGATCTAGTTTTTCAACCAAGTGTGCGGCTTGCTAGCTGAGTCCGCGATCGAGAACATTTACACAGTTGTCACTCCATTGACCCAGTGTGGGACGGCCAGATCTAAATTTGTCAAGCGCCTCAGCACGCTTGCTTCCCCAAGAGAAACCCCCAAGGGTGTTCCATGAGGCTTGCCGAATGACATATGAGTGGCATAGTGGTTTAAATATCCTGCTATTGTGTTCGAGGTCCTCTGATCATATCTGGCAAGCGGAAACTTTCCTATGTATTTATCTATATTTGTAATAATTCAATAAATTATAAAAAATGCAAAGTGAGGATAATGTTTAAAGCGAAAAATAAAATGTTTATATAAATCCACATAAGCAATCGTTCCCACGCTAGCTAAAGCTCCTCGCTTTCAACTTATGTGCGCACTAACATTACACTACTGTAAATTGTACTCTATGGTCACAACAGCCGTTATGCATCAACGTGGATGTGCTGATACAGCATGTTCATACCGCCTCAGCGAGAGACCATAGGAGAGTTCCAACATTCGTGACTTCTTCAACAAGTTGCAACAACAAAGTGGGTGAGTCCTTGAGAACCATATCCCTGAGATGAGCACATTTTGAACCGCATCAAAACTGGCGACTCATTTATCATTACTTGAACTGGCCAAATTGTGCTCTTGCTGGAACCGAACAGAGGTGCCCCATCATTGTTGAAAGCCAATGTGTTGTCACCCCATGCCATGTTTACCTGCTTTCATACACTACGGTACAAACTTCCATCGCTGATGCCAGAAAAAGCGCCTAGCACTAAATGCCCTGATGACAGCTTCTGTAAATTAGTTTGTCTGCCAACTTGTTTTAAGAGTTCAAGCAACTGCACTTTCATGTTAAACATCGAAAAGAAACTCCCGGAACTCATTGACTCTTGAAGCCTCTTCTCTGCACCACATCAATCACATGTGTCAATGGGCTTGCTTTTGGCATTGCAAGACAGTCCGAGGTATTTATGGAAGGTTTGAAAATATAAGTGCACCCTTAACGCTTCTTTCTTACTCTTCAACAGCTTTTTCAGGGAGTAGGTAGTGCATGGCACAACTTTCTCCCCAAACAGGGCAATGCTAAAAGTTAGAAGTCCTCGAACTTGTGTCCATTTAAGTCCTGCAGTGACAGTGTATTAAGAACAAGCAGGAAAGCTTGTGCTTTTGTTGTTGCCTGATAAGGTAGGGCTTCCTTCCCGAGTTTTCCAAAATGCTTAACGAAATCATCTCCTGCAGCTTTGCTCCCACTTCCTTCAGCATCATGCATCTGTGCACTTTTTTTCATTATTGCTGCCCATTTCATCAGTTTCTTGAACAGGATCACAATCGGAGCTCAACTCAAATACAAAATTGAGTTCGTGCACTGCCACTGAAGCTTGTTGCACCGTCATCGCAAAGAATATCTGTTTCACTTATAGCTTGGCTAGTTACCTCTTCTTACACAGAACTGGCAGTCGCATTCGTATTCGCACCAGCACCTATTCCTGCAAGGCTGGAGCGCTTTTGCCTTGAATCATCACTGTGGTCTTGAGTACAAATGTCACAAGTGGCATCCATGGGAGGGCTGTGCAGGTTGGCTGGCGCGTTCTGAACCAACATGGAGCAAATTAAAATAGAATATTATCACACTGACATCATTTGAAACTCAAGTGCTTTATCACGAGAGGCTGCTTGCATTGAAGCTTTGAGGAATATTGTCACACACTAAATTGTACAAGGTAAAGCTTATGTATTGCACTATGAATAACATGTGAAATCGGCTGCGTCCGATTTTACAAATTCTTATTTAGGAATGTCATAAGCCTTCAGCTCCTAGATGCGCTGTGATTAATGGTGAATACCTTCTGCACCTTCAGCGTACCGGCTCAGCGTGTTCTGCTAACTTTAAACAAAATAAATCCTGGAGTTTTACGTGCAAAATCTAACAGATGATTATGGGGCACGGAACAGTGAGAGAGTAAAGCGCCCTTAAACTTAGGTACCAGATCATTTCTGCGTTCCGCTTAAATATAAATGCGGGCGCCGTGGCCAAGATCCAACCTCGAGCTCAGCAGTGCAACGCCATTGCCTGCCGTGCCGGTGCCGCGTCCTTGCGTGCTTCACACGCCAATAAAGGGGCTTTAAATATTCGATGGCAGCAGTGGACCAACACTGAAAATGTTACGCGAGCCAAGCGTGACTTCTCCGTTAGTTGTGCCGCCTGTAAAGACGGCGCTTGGATTGTAGTTTTCGTAACATATCGCATAGCTATGCTGCTTGTTATCCGCGCCTATATCGATATTTCTACTCCAATGACTTCCAATAATGTTGATGAAGCTTCCAACGCATACATACGTGCCTTAGCAGTAGCGGCGGCAAGCGTGGTTCTTTTTGACGCGTACTTCCGAGTCTGTCTTGAGAGTTGGCTGCTCGATCCAGGCTGCAGATGCTGCCGGTAACGTTTTGGCGTTATATGCGACACGTAATACGCTACTGTATTTCGGTCTAGCTGCCGAACATGCGTCAGTCACGCAGCTTCTCGCTTGACGTGCAGATATATGTATTTGTTTCCTAGGTTTCCTACGTCAAGGAAGGATAAGTGGATGAATGCTATGAGCGTTCCCTCTGGAGCGGAGTAATGCGCTGCGCCACCAAGCTCTTGTACCAAACTACCTGAATCCCTATTAAGAACTTCGTTTTCGCGCAACGTCGTTGCTTGTCGTTTGCCTAATTTTCTTCCACCAATCTCCGAACCGCCTCTTACTAATCTCTATTGCGGACATGTTTACTTTCCCCTTGCTCTCGATGAAACGAAGCGCTTCAGGAGGAGGAAGGAAAGAACAGGCAATCACCCTCGTATGCAGCAGATGAGCGAAAGCCTTCAAAGAAATGTAGCCTTTATTCTTGATGTAAATATGTTTGCTACAAACAGCATTTAAATGTTCGTTGCAGTGAAAACATTTTACTGGTATTCTACGAAAAATGGAATAAATTCTCGATGATGCATGAATATGGATAGAAAATGTCACTAATAGTTTCTGCGTTAACTGTGCACGCTACACATCAGCAAATTTTCATCATGTAGATCCTTATTTGGCTCCTGTCCTTTAGGTTATCCTATCTTACTCTATCGTAACGTTGGATTCCACGCGCACGCGTTTGTCAATTAAGTATTGACTACGTTAGCAACTCATATGCATTATTAAAAAAACACATCACATGACAATTTTGCTCGCAGCTGTACTTTTTCACACAAGCCATAGGCACAGGCTTGCTTTTAATCGTTTATATATATACATATCCATACACTTCAATCACACAGAAGCAAAATTCTTGCAATAAACGTCATGTTCCTCCATGATCGTGCAAGCTGGAAGCTGCAACCTTTTGCGCTAAGGTGCTGAACGCCAGACTCTGGATGATATGCTGACGCATTTACAGCCAGAATACTAGCCACGAGTGAAAGAAGTGGCGCCGTTTAATGCCAGCTGCATCCCTCGTTTCATGAGGATGTGCTGGCAGACTAGTTGCATGGAGGAGAATAAAAACTTTTATGACAACGTAGGACACACATGCAAACACTAAAAAAAGGTCAAATATTGCCAGAAGGATGAAAAGGACGAGAGAATTAAACGCCTGCGTCTGTCTTGCGCTTTTCGTTACTCCTGCCTGTGTTTGCACACCTGCCTTTTAGTGACATTATCCAGACCAACTCGCTCTAATTTATTTCAGTGTGAAAATCTTTTCTCTTATCTTGTTGATTTCATGGGACGCGGGGGTCGTGCTAGCACAACAACACACAATATATTTGCAGTGCTTTGTAGTGTGTTCCATTGTTTCCAGCTAGACCAGCATTCTGCCTTACTGCAACACTCTGTCTATGCGGCCTCTCCTATGCAGAGAACTAAATCCAGCGTATAAATGTAAAAACTAAAGTGGTGTATGGCTTGCAGTGGTGTATGTACTGCATTTAAAATACTGAGGTTTATGGTGTGTTAAGTGTCGTTTGAACACATCAACGACCAGTAGGAGCGCGATTGTTGTAGTTCAGAGTTGATCGGTTGCCTGAAATACTGTCTATAGCTCGACACTGTATGGTGGCCTTGCGCGGTGTGCATCGTGTGCATTTGTGTTTTGTTTCTCTGCACGAACTTCTACAAAGCACATTCGTCGCAATGTTTTAGTGTGCTTTCCCAGACAAAACGCTGGTGCGTGCAGTACGAGGTCATTTCAAGAACTTAGGTTTATCGACCCGACGCCATAAGACACTTTAGTCTGACAAGCGCTGCAGATTTTGAAGGTGACAAATATTACGGAGCATGGTGGACCGGCGACGACATTGTCTCCGGTGGATACTATAAAGCCAAGGTACTCCACATGGCAGGTAAGCTGTTACACAAACAGTATTGTGTCAGTGGATAGTGATATTGGGTAGCCGAAAAGGCTAAACAAAAGCAAACATTGAGTCCAATTGCGGTATTCAGTGGGACCCAGTGGCTCGCAATTGGAGATCACTGCAAGTGCATGTTCGTAAAATTGGACATCATTGCGTTTTAGAATGTCAATTGGACCGAATTTGAAGACACTTAAACAGCAATCCCGCGAAACAACAAATTCTATAATCATGAAAGTATAATTAAAATGTGCGCCTTCAAATTTGGAGAGAAGCATTTAGCCTTTTGGGAAGTTTAAAATCTGTCTTGGAACTTTACCCTCATCTTTCAATTACTGGCGTCACTTGGCATCACACATGCGCAATGTCAGTTTTGCTAATATTCTCTTACGTAGTTCTAGCAGGTAAAAATTGAATTCCCTGCAAATATTGCCGTTGTATGTAATTCGAATGCTTGTCAATAAATAAATATCACGCCTAACAAGAATAGAGAAGACTTAAGTGTAAGCTTTGTTGTAATATTACATTTGTGTTGCAAGATACGAAAATGAGAAAAAGTTGTAATCTAGACTGTCAGTGTTGTGTATGCATTATGAAATACTCTTTCGTTTCTGTGCTCAAACGTCACTGCTTTGTGGTGCCGTGCAGAAACATAGGAGGAAATGGAATTGTTCCTACCCAAAAGGCATAGAAAAACAATGAACCTCAATGAGGGGAAAAGGAAGAAGAGGACAAAAGGGAACGTATGATTACCCAACACTTCTTTTTTGGCACTTATGTATCGGACCACACTGGGGCACATACTGCTTGGTGTGCCCGTTGAAAGCACATCACTTCTGCCAATTGATTGTTTCCATTGAACATATTTGGCCATCATGACGTGCCAACTTTCATTGCACATGTAATGCAATGTGCAATTTGCTGTGCAGGAAAGATGGTTGAGAGAGTGAAGTGTAGAAGTAAAGCTACATTAACTCTTCGTTTGAGGATAGCTGTTTTGTTTGGTTATAGCTTACAGGGATGCTGGAGTGAAATGTGGCCGCCGGCCTGTTAAAAAAAATTAATTAATGGGTTTAATGTGTCAAAACCACTTTCTGATTATGAGACACACTGTGGTGGTGGACTCTGGAAATTTCGACCACCTGGGGCTCTTTAACGTGCACCTAAATCTAAGTACACGGGTGTTTTCCCATTTCGCCCCCATAGAAATGCGGCCGCCGCGGCCGGGATTTGATCCCGCGACCTCGTGCTCAGCAGACCAACACCATGGCCACTGAGCAACCACGGCGGGTAGGCCGCCGGCCTGTGTCAATTTCTTGTTTTTCATTTTGCACGTGCCGCTCCAAAGTTCTGGGAACAGTAAGAATGCTAGCTTTGAATTAGTATTACTATCTTGAAACTGAAAAGCACAGTGTGATGTTAGAAGTTAGTGAAGAAAAACAGAAAGCCATTTTACCTGCTTTCCGTCTTGATCCGAGTCTGAGTGAGGGAAAATGACAAAGCGTGTAAGGCCTGTTAAAGGGACTGACAACCACTTTTTCATGGTGCCTATTTTCTTAAGTGCAACGGAAACCTTACCGATCGAAGTGCGTAATCATGAGAAACACTGCAAAGGCGGGAGATGGAAATTCAAGATGATGAGCAAAACGAGAAGAGAGTAAAAGCGGGTGGCAGCATTTCAACAAGTGGACATGCTTTCTTAAGGAGACATACGCCTTCCTCGGCAGAGTGTATATATGTAGGGTTTTTCTAAAGGGGAGAGGGATTTGAACAAAGGTATGTTAGCGGCAACGGTGGAGAATTGAAATTAAAGGGATGCTATTCAACGTTGGTGAGGGAATGTGCGGTAGCGCCGTGTGTTTTTCTCTGGCAGGGGCCTGAACGGCATGGCAGGAGGGAGACGATTACCTGTTCCGCTAGAGGTCAGTGAGCTGTCGTTTCTGCTCTGTTACAGGTCAGTGAGCTGTCGTTTCTCTGAAAAAGAGAATAACAGAAGTTTATCTTATTCTCTCTTTCAGAGAAACGGCAGCTCACTGACCTGGAACAGAGCAGATAATCCCCTCTTCGTTGTCGTCACAAGCCATTTCTGTTCTTTCTACATTTTATAGTTAAGAACCCAGGGCCCCAGAATTATGCTATAGAGTTCTGTGTGCCATACTTGTGGAGACCTTGCTGTGGCAATGAACAGAATACTACGTAGGCAAAGTACGCTAAAGTTAGAGAACTTTTGAGAAGAGTCCCGTGTTTTCAGCCACATTAGTTTAAGCTGGGGAAGAGAAAACATAAGCACATTATTAGCAACAGTTAAATAAGATAAAACACACCGAAAGATGTAAAAGTTAACTTATGTTGCGGCTTTTCTCTTCAGTGTCTGGGCAAATGAGAAACAGTCGCACGTTAAGCTTCGTCAATTCAGCGTCTGTTCCGACCAACCAGAAACATTGTCGAATGCTGGCGGACTATTTGGCACCGTAACACAAGTGCAGCAGCCTCACACCCATAGCTTTCCCTTCATTGCCAGAGAAAGTTCTCCGCGAATGTTTGGCTTACAACATCTCCAGAATTGTCATTTGCTTTATTTTCACGTTGAGAGCCAAAAAGCAATTTATTTGTCATGTTGCTTGCAAGGTACTGTATTTAATGTCTATTTGCTTGATATCATGTTGAGGGTAGTATAAACGGTGTTGTGGGCACATTACCATTGCAGACTCAGGCGTGCACTCTCGCAGCAGACCATATTCTCACACGAGCTCTGAGAGGAGCCCACAGCTTGTGGGTGAGTAAACATTTTGTGCGCACATGTTATTGAAAAATTTCTAGCACATTAAAATTATTTTAACTTTTAAAACTGTATCAGTGCTAGTATACTTCATCTAATTTGGGATAACTTATTGTTTGTATGGTTTTCAGGAACAACTGCAGCTGTGGCTTCAGATGACGCTGTGAAGAAACGTGTGTCACAGTAGCTTGATAAGAGACTTTCTATATGCCACTGGCTTGCATAGTTCTTTTTATAGACTACCTGTCATTTGCTTTTAAAACACTTGTATCTGGAGCCGCTTCCGTGGAAATATTTACCAGAGTTTAAATTGATTGCATCATATCAAGGTAAAACTTCAGTAAAACTTCTGCAAGGGCGAGTTGGTACATGTCTAGTAAAGGAGAATAGCGAAAGCCAGGCCGGCCACAAAATGAGAGGGACACACATAGAAGCGCTACTAACTAGTTTTATTCACTGCCACAACACACGTATGCACGCTTGAGAACAGCACGGTACTACTACGCAAGCGCTCCGTCTCGTGGCTTTTTTTTCATATTTCTCGTGCGTTCCTTGCAACCCGCAAAAAAGAACTACGTGAGATGTATCGTAAAGGAAACAACTCGCAAAGTGGTTTCTGAAGGTGCTCTACAAATCGGTGTATCATACTTGGGGTCCACTGTTAATAAATAAAAGTTGGGTAATTAACCTAAATAATTAGTGAATTATGGGGGAAAAATTTTCTGAGTTGCTACACGCTATTGTGAATAATATGCGTTCATTTCAGTTTGCTTACACGTGCGTTTCAGTTTTAAAATTTTGGCTCAATTAATGTGGGACACCCTGTATACACCATGGCCACGCAGGCGCAAATGTAACCAAATTAAACACATCACTTATGACAGGCAGTTAACAGATACGTGAGCTTAAAAACTGATCCTCTGCAGCGTAAAGAGATAAGAATGTGTCACTGACACAGTCATCTGCTTGTTTGTTTGTGATAACCTTTAGTGCTAATTGCGCTTGCTCACTTTTGCCCCAGAATCAAGGTCTCGTGAAAGCGGCGTGCACAATTAAAGAGGGATATGTTTTAAAGATTTTTACATACGTCGACGAGTTTTTAGTGTTTTTTAGCGCGTGACTTCCTACCTGGATACTGTTAATGAGGTTTTAAGTGTTTTTAATCAATGTGGTCAAAGACTTAGATTTACCCACGAACTACCCCATGGTAATCATTTGCAGTTCCTTGATCTTAACCCAAAGTTCTGTGAACGTCATGTTTCTTGGGTTTACCTTCCTTGGGCACAAAAGGAACTTTTGTCTCTCAAGTTGGAGAATTCAAGAATTGTCAATAGAGGCATAGCATCCCAATGCATGGAAGCAGCTCCCATTAAATCGTCTGTGCATAAAATGCCGGCAAGTTTAAATAATCAAATCCGTTGGCTTTCGGCAGCAGGGTTCCCTATGACAATTTTGACAGCTGTAGCCGAAAGTCTGTTGCAGAGGTTGAATATCAGAAAGCCGAGTACGATTTAGACGAAAGAATGTGAAGCGTTCAGACCTGTGATGGTGCCTTATATATATAAAGTTTCCTTACGTTTCGTTACAACACTTTATCCTATCCACAACACAACCTATCCCAATGAACCAACTCATCAGGAGAAGGTAATGTTGAATGCATCAACATGACCTTAGATGCTATGGGCTTGCGTGAGGCATTGCCGGATGCAGTGGCCTGCCAACGCGGGTCAGGAGTACCTATTTACCGAGAAATACATTTTCCTGGCAGAAATGGCTCACAAGGAGCTCCAGGTTGAGACATTGTGAACACATGTGTACACGTGATGATCATGTCTACAAAGCAGTACATAGTCATGTGCCTAAAACAGCTGAAAATTCAAGCAATAGTTTGCGCTACACCAAATTATCAGTCACCGCAGTTCTTGCTTACCATGCTTTGACCGCAGAGCAATAGTCGGCAGAACACCATGGGTTTTCTGTGAAATGCACCCGAACAAATTCGGAAACATTCCATGCAGAATAAAGGGAAGAAAGAGGTGGTGGAGGTTGTAGCATTAACATATTATGGGCTCTTGGTGCCATTATGGGACAAGGCAAGGGAATAACATTGTGAATGATGTTCAAAGCAATGAGAAAGTTAGCTCTGCAGTGGATTACTTGTTCAAAGTCCAAAAGAAGTTAATCAGCCATGTCATTGCAAGTTGCTGCATTGATATGTTTAGATTGAAATGTATGAAAATAATATACAAAGACTGGTCAGTGTGTTACCACAGCAGAACCTAGTGACAGGCAATCTGGTGTCAGTGGGTCAAAAGCTTTGCAGCCTTCGAGTAAGATAATACTTCATAGGACAGGGCAGTTTTTTCTTGTTTGCCATCCTCGTATGTGAATGTTCAGTCTTAATTATTATTGAAAGTAAAAAAAATCGTCCTCCACCCTACAGCAACACAAAGTTGCAAATTTCCTCTGGACATTCATGCTACTGTTAGGTGTATGACATTTCTTTCAGTTTCATGAAGCTTCCTTTAGCGCATGAATTTCAGCAGAAATGATTTGCAGTAACACTGCTTGTGGTTTATCTTCAAGATGCAGCAGTGCTGCTGCGTTTTTTGACAGGCCCACAACATTCCTGCGAGACCAGCTTGGTAAGATTGATCTGACACCATCGGTTAGTTCTCCGGAACAAATTGTGGTACATTTGATCTTGCTAACCAATATTTTGTGTGCACTCGCTCATGCTTATCGAGTCACTTTTACCAATACTCACCTACATACCTGTAGCACTTTTCAAAGTACTGGCTCACACATTTATAGTGTTCACAGCCATCTTTGTGGAAAACTTTCAGACAAGCGCAGTCTTATTCATATGTGCCTTAACTATTTCCAAGCCAATACTTTTTTCAGGAAACCATCACTATTCTCCTTTTTATTGCCTAATTTTTATGGATTGCTTTCGTTATTGCAATATCAGCAGTTTATTTGATATGTTCTGTTGTCTGTCAGTGTTTTTTTTCTGTTGTCTGTCAGTGTTTGTACGTAACTGTCTATTTGAAGCTTGACATTTCTGGCAGTATAGGTCACATACGACACATTATTTCTAGCACTGTGAATAGAGGAAACCACAGAGGTGCCAGCGGCAAAGCATCTTCATTGAGCCACATTCAAGCTAGTGAGGCCACCAGAGATTTGTACTCTTTCTCGTAATCGTCGGTACTGATTTGAAGCTCTGAGCATGCCTCACTAGAGCTATCCAAGCCTAATTGTTCGTTTGAAGTGAGGAAACATCGAAATACACCATAATTTTGAGTTTGAAAAATGTGGCGGTTGTCGATAGAGCCGTGTAAATCCACACTACAATCTCTAAAACCCTAGGGAGTCTGATTTCCAATTCATTTCTGCTAACTGCAGTCACAGAAGAAAAAAAAAATCTTTTTTTTTTTTGGGGGGGGGGGGGGGAGACTGGTGCTATCTAGTGTGCAGCATTCACCCGAGATATGGTAAAATGAGTGCAATGCATATGTGGCGCTCTGTGGATAAAAGAAAGCCTTTGGACGGGTGAGGCTCATAACATTTGTTATAGCTTAGTTGATGCATTGCTTGAACAATTATTGTGAATTATTGTGATTGTGGGTAAGCAGTTGTTCAAACAGAATTACTCAATTAGAAATTGGCAGAAAATATAATTATTTTTTTTAGTTGCCTCAATATGTACTGCTATGCGGCAGCGGCGAGCAGATTGCTCCAGTTGAGTTCGGTACAAGATGTTTTCCTGGCATGCTCTTTTTATGCATATATAATTTTATGCATCTGTTTTATTTTTCACAGTACTTGCAATATTGTGCGATCATAAATTGCACATGGCATTTCAATCATTTACCACAATGCCTCTGTTCGATGCCATTTTGGTCACATGAAGGGCATAAAATCACTGTATCATGGCGCTATTGGTGCCGCTCAACAAGCTTTCTCGAAAGTTTTGGAGGGCTCCTTTCACGTTTCATGTCGATAATTTTATTCCCTGCTACATGATAGGTAGCTTTGCAGTTTATTCTGCACTTACAGCGTGGCTTGTAATGTGTAAAAGCCATCAGGTATTGATCACGCATCCATCCTCTTTTGTTTGAAATTTCTTTCTATGCACATGTGCCATAGATTCGCAGGTGCATCTCGTGTTGCACAGCATCATTAAGAGCTAGCATCCACGCCAGGCACGTACCCAGCCCGCCCCCCCCCCCCCCCTCCCTGAAATAAATGACAGACGCCTGCCCACCCATACCACTACTCCTGACACACATTCCTAAAGTGCTCAGAAATATATTCGGCTGTCAATTTTTGATGCCTTTTACAGCGAGAGCTGTATATTACTAACCTTACATAGCTTTTTCGTCACCCGTCAACAGAAAAAATCATCATGATGGCTGATCCTCGTGATAATACAAAAAGGGACGAAGCTCAATGGCACATACCCCTGTGGCCTCGGGAAGCTGTAACGCGCGCTTACAAAACTTCTGGATGGGCCCACATATGCGGAGTGCTAAACGCCTGCTTCAACTCCGCCGCGGGTCGGCCCGGCACTGGCCTACCGTCGGGCCGACCCGCACCGGATGTGAAACGGGCATTAAGCATTCCCCATACGTAGGCTGATTTCGAAGAATATGCAATACTGGACCTACGCACGGTGAAGGTGAAGCAGGAGTTGAGCGCTCGCTACAAGTGGGCCCATCCAAAGGTAGTGCAATGCTCGGCCGACTCACGGCGGAGGTGATACAGGCGTTAAGCACTCCCCATAAGTGGGTGAAGCACTTAGCTTTTCGTTTGAAAGCTTTGACTGTCGTCAGCTCTAGCTGTCATTCCATCTCCACAGAGTGGAATGGTTGTAAATTTTTTCACTCCTTTGGATGGCAGTAGTTACCAGCATCTTTATTGGCATGAAGGCCAGTTTTCTCATCGATTCCGTGTCCACGCGATTAATTATAGACGAGTTCACTTGTCACCCTCAATTCAACGATCACGCGCATGACTGTTCCTTTTTTAGTTCAACCGTTCTTCTTTAGACTGATCTAGGGACCAGGAAAGGGATCCGGTTCGCAGTCAGCTTGTCTGTATGCTCGAGAAACGAGTTTCGGCCGGAGAAAACGCCAGCTGCGGTAAGCGTTTCCTTTTGCTTCATTATTTCCTCAAGTCAATGCTCGCCACGACGCTGGCAGATCCTTAGAAACATATACCCGCGATATCCGAGTTGTTTAAGGTGGAAAATAATGCCGAACAGCGTCCATCATGAGACCCTGGAATAAGCGGTAAAACTATAAACTATATGATCGTCACCCGTTACCTCGTCTGGCTTTTCCCTAATTGTAGAACACTTTTTCTGCAAAATTGGCAACTGGAAAAAAGTGTCTCAAGGAGTCGAGAAATTAAGCGATCGACTAAGGTAGAGAGCCAAGGTAACAGCTAAATAGGAAGGAAAAGCGAAAATTAACAAATTTACCGGTTGTTTGCCAAAATATTGTGGATCAACGCATCTTTATTTAAGAAGGAAGTAGAGAAAAGGCCGTCGGAAGTGGAGAATAATTCCGTGTGTTTCAAATCATGCTTCTACAGTTATCAGTGGAGCAGCCTGACGTAGCCACTTCTCTGCTGCGCCAATGTGAATGGTATTCTAACCTTCTGCGGTGGGTGCAGTACGCCTAGATCTGAAGCATCCTGCGATCTACACGGTTTTACGGGACTGGCGCCCAGGCATCGTTACACAACTTCCCAAAGAGCAACACGGATTGGCTTCGGCACTTAAATTGGTAGAGCAGTAAACAAGGGATCCAAAAGAACTGTGATTGTTTTGCAAATATATACACTTCTCCCTTTTTCTTCCAGGGCTAAATTGAAAAACGCTACGAGAAATTCTCTTTTTTTTTACTTTCGCTTGTTTTCTTGTTCTTGGCAGCGTTCTTCCTGTGCTTCTATCATGCGCGAGTCCATTGGATGTGCTTCCTTGTTTGCCAAGTAAGAGAGCGGTGTATCTCACAAGCGTACCTGTGAGGTACACTTTATTTTAATTCTCTTTTGCGGATTTATGCGTCTTTATGGCAAATGGTGGGCATTATTCACATTTGTACTTGTAAAGCTGCATCCCCCCTCCCTCATTTGCATAGGAAGAGTTACCTTAGGTTGCCCCCGCCCCCCACTCCCGAAACGAAACCCCAGGTACGTGCCTGATCCACCCACTTCCTTTGTTGAGTGAAGTTGTGTTCTGCCATTATAATGAATTATTAAAAAGTAGGCTGGATATTAGTAGTAGTTCTGCGCCAAGGAATACGGCAATCGTTTTCGACTCCCTAGCCACATGCCGAGACGTGGCAGCTCAGCTACGCAGATGTTGTTCGTCGACCGCCATCGCCGACACCAACTACCTTTCAAGGACACCTATCGAACCAGAAGTCACAGAATATGACGAATACATGGCTTTTATTGAACTTATAGGCACGGCCACCACTGCTCGTCAGCAGTGGGAAGACAGCGAACTGATTCCGCTAAATAATTTTTTAGAAGGCTGGATTACAAGTCCGCCCAAAACATTTGCAAGAAGATTGCCAACATTTTGCTTCCGTAGTGGTGCTCTCTACAAGAACTTCTCCCCAAGCGAAGTAGCTTCCTACTTGTCGTCCCAACGTCAATTCATCATGAGGTCTTGCAAGACTGCCACGATGAACCGACATCTGGCCGTGTAGGCTACACACGAAAACTGGCCCGAGTCAAAGAGAAATATTACTGGCTAAGGATCGCCGCCTTTGTGAAACATTACTCTTCCACGTACCTCGATTGTCAACAACGCAATCCACCACATTTGAAGCCAGCTGGGCTACTACAACCAGTCTAAATGCCTACGACGCCATTTTCGCAAACCTAGATGGACCTAGTCAGTCCATTCCCGACTTTCAATACTGGCAATAAGCGGGTAATAGTTGCCACCGATTAACCTAAATCTCTATGCAGAAACCGAGCCGCTTCCAAGCAGCATCGCAGTCGAAGCAGCGCGATTATTTATTAAAAACGTGGTTGTAAGGCACAGTGCGCCAACGGTGACAATACCGGTACATAAATCTGGTGACACTTCACCCCCATCCAACTAAAGGCTCATCCCTCTGACAAGCACTAGCTGTAAAATTCTTTAGCAGATTATCTTAAAATCAATAACTAAGCAAGGGGAAGAAGACAATCTGATGTTCCCTTCTCAGTACGGATTCAGAAGTGGACTATCTACCGCCCCCAACTCGCAGAGGCTAAACATAACTTTGGGCTAGCAATAAATAAACAATCAGAAATCGACCTAATTTGTTTTTCTAAAGCCGTCGATGGTGTGTCTCGCTCTAAACGTATAATTAAACTCACAGAAAAACTTGGAAATGGTCCAAAAGTTGGCTGCATAAGCCACCATTTTGTGTGCGAAAAAAGCACTGCATTCAAAACTACCGTCCAATTTCTTTAACATCTGCAGTATGTAAACTTTTAGAACACATAATCTATAATCATATCTCAGAATTCTTGGAAGACAATTATGTACTTACAAAGCATCAACACGGATTCAGAACACGCTACTCTACAATTACCCAAGTAGTTTTAACAGTGCACTACTTTGCGAAAGCAATTAACCATCGGAAACAAATAGATGCTATTTTCATGGACTTTTCAAAGGCTTTCGACAGGGTCTCTCACAAAAAACTACTTTACAAATTGATCAAGATACTGAAAAATTCCAGACTAATTAATTGGCTCACAGCATACCTTGATAGCAGAGAACAATTTGTTGTTTTTAATAACCATGCTTCTGGACAACTTCCGGTAGGCTCTGGTGTTCCGCAGGGCTCGGTCCTTGGACCTCTCTTGTTTTTTTTATTCATTAATGATATGCTGCATGGTATTCCTGTTATGGCTAAGCTTTATGCAGATGACTGTGTATTGTACTCGGAGATAGACAATATTACAGACCAAGAGTTGCTGAATGATGCTTTTCGACAAATTGTCGACTGGTGCGCTGCATGGCAAATGTCAATTAATTTCGAGAAAACAGTTTTTATGTCCATCTCACATAAGAAGCATCAACTAACGTTTCCATACGGTATTAATATCATAAATATTTCCCAAGTAACACATTATAAGTATCTAGGACTCTGGATCACAAATGACCTCACTTGGGCTAAGCAGCTTGAATATGTAGTATGTAATGCTAACCGCAAGCTTTATTTTTTAAGGAGGGCTTTGAAACTTTCTACTCCCACAGTACGCCTACTCGCATATAAAGCTGTGATTTTGCCGATGCTAGACTATGCATGTGTAATTTGGGACCCTTTTACTAAAACTGGCGCGAACAAGATAGAAATGGTGCAAAGAAAAGCAGCTCGTTTCATTTATAACAACTTCAGACGCACTTCAGTGACAGACCTCTTAACAAAAGCAAACCTGCCACCATTAATGCAAGGAAATCGTGTATCACGACTAAAATTTCTTTTTCAACTTATTAACGGTCATTATAAGACAGATCTCACGGGAATAATTACTTTTTTATCTGGTTATGCTACTAGACAGCGACATAGCCGAACAATAACCCCATTTAGTACACGTAATAATTGTTTCAGGTATTCCTTCTTTCCCCGAACACTCGTTGAATGGCATCATCTAACCAATGACGAAGTTTTAAAATCATCACTTTCGGCGTTTGTTTCAAGTAGTGAGTAACAATTTGTTTTCTTGCTGCGCCACTGCTATGTTTAAGCTCTGTTAACCTGATTTCTATTGTTTTCGTTGCCTATGCTATAGTATTCTTTACCTATGTATTGTTTCCCACCCTGCTAAAATCTCCAATGGGAATTGCCGTATTGATAAATAAATAAAATAAAAGTCTTTAGCTCAATACCAGTTCGTGCAATATGACGGACATAACTCCAACACACTCAAGGCCGTTTCGGGTGCCCTACGAGGATCTGTTCTGCCCGATGTCGTGTCTATGTTGTTCATAGATGATATTGTCGAAACAGTAAACGTTAAAATTAGACTATTCGCGGACTATTGCATGCTTTACAGCGAGACTAAAAACATTAGCCACCAAATCGCCCTTAACGATTACCTGCACAATGAAGCTCAGTGGTGCCGCGACTGGCATATGGTAGTTAATTCTGAGAAAACGGTCGCTACGAGCATAAGCAAGAAAAAAAACTATTATTTCTGTATAGCTTTGACAGTGTCTCCCTTTGTACAGTGACTAAGTACAAATATTTGGGTGTTTTGATTTCATCTGATCTCAGCTGGGCTGCGCATGTGCAACACGTAATATAAAAAAGCAACGAAGAAGTTGTTTTTCTTCAAACAAACACTACGTTACGCTACCACAGATACAAAGTGCTTATCGTATATCACTTTTGTTAGGCCGATGCTGCAATGTGCGAATATAGTGTGGTTCCCCTAAACAGAAAACCAACATTTCTATGCTGGAAGCCGTACAGCGCAAAGCAGCAAGGTTTATCTTTAACAGCACAAGCGAACTGATTCCCCTACTGAGCTACAGCACCGAGATGAGCTGTCTACCCTTTGTGACTAAGTTAAAATACATCAACTGAAATTATTTTATCAATTGCTAAGCGGCCACTTTAAAACCAGTGCCACAGTCTTCGCTACTGCTAAAGAAAAAGAGAAAACGTGCCATGAACAACACCCAATGTTTAAAGAATATTTTTGCAACAACAATACTTTCCATTTTTCTTTTTTTCCCCAAGTAATAAGAGAATGTAGTACGTATTGACCCACTTACTGTAGTCAAAACAACACTGGAAAGGTTTTTAGAAAGAATTTAAAATATCATCACCGGAGCTCCCAAGCTCCTAATACTAAGCCACTTACGTCCATATATAGGCTTTTCATTCAACGCTTCTTTTTTTCACTTCATCCGTTACTGTGTTTTTCTCATATGAAACCACAGTATTCTACTGTTGTATATTCTATTTTTATATAGATTACAAATATTTTCATCAGAAAAAACTGTTGCACAGGTTTTAGAAAGTTTTTCTTGAGTGAGTTCTTACTTATGCTTTTTTTAATGTTGGCATTTTGTTCCTACTCCTATAAAAATCCTCGCCAGAGGATTGAGAGTATTTTGAAATAAATAAATTAATTAACGGAGAGAGGTACTGCCTTTACGGCTACACTGGTATTGACTGTGCTTAGCCTCAGCGGTACGGCTTATCAAAAGACTACAGCTGGTGAACCGCAAGCGACCGGCCTAACACAACTCCTGAACAAGACTGTCACCGACATGCTGAGTATGTATACATTCGGTCAAGGGGCTGAAGAAGCAAGACAACTCGCCAGCGTGAGAATCATTTAACAAGACTACGACAATCGACATCACAATCTACGGCACCGATACGTCATATATCATACAGACGAGAAAGTGTTGGTTTGTAGCCCCATCCATTGGCGACGGCTTTCCGAAAAGCTACTCAGGAGGTCTTTGCTATGTGCAATATTGTACGACACCTCAGCCGCCTGAACAATGACTTTATCTCTGACAGTCCTGCTTCCACGAGGGCGAGGCTGCTTCGACCATAAGTCATGCACATTGTGCGCATGAAGCCCTATTGTTCGGAATGAAGTGCCCACCGCTCGTCTTACACATCTTCCTGCCGCTAGGTGAGTGTCGGGACTATGCTCTTTCTGGTGGGAGGCAAATGTCAGATCCAATATGCGGCACGTAGAGAACAACGACGATCTCGCGCATTGCCGAAGAGTAGACGAAGTCCCTGCCTAAACGCTGTTCAATTTGCCCAACTGAAGTGTCCTGCCATCTTTTCCAAGTTCCTGCTGCTTGGGAATCGGGACAATATGAACTGAAGTCACGCGTAATGACAAGTTTCTTCTAGAGAGAGAAAAATTATTTACAGAAAGACAGAGAGGTGGCCATGAGCTATAGCTTGCTCTTGCTTGCCATACTGGCGAAAGGGGACGGGGAGGAAAACAACTGATGAATAATGGGGATGGTACATTGTGTTGTTTTTTTTTAATCAACAAAGGAACAAATTATTATTTTCTATGGGCGCCAGTGCGAAAGTAAATGCTTACTGTGTTCCCGAGGTGACTGTTACCAACCAAGTTCCTACACTTTCTTTAGCTCAGCTTTGCGTTTGCTGAGGTACAAGAGTATTGTGTCACTCCATTGCGAATATTTATTAACGTTGTCCCCTCGAAACAAGAAGTGATAGAATCGCACAAGACTTCAATGTGCTTGATATAAATACTAACGTCTTTTATTTCCCGCGGAACGCTTCAAGCCACGGTACCTTATGCTGGTACGAGAACGTAGAAAAACGCAGAGATTGCAGATAAATTATATCGCATCGAGATGTTCTACGAAGCTTTGTCAAGGAAAGGACGGTATCTTAGCAGTCAGCGTTATTTCCTGCCTTTTTTCACCACCGCTGCAAGAAATCTTTTTTTCTTTTTCGGCGTCCGCCGCAACTGGTCTACATTGAATTAAAAATAGAAAGCGAAGCATAAATCAGAGCTCTTTAGGCAAAATCTATTCGATTTTTTTCACTGCGAATAAACAATTTGTTATAAGCGTATTGAAACATGGGCTGCGCGAGTCGAATGATACACTATAAAGACGACGAAGAAAGAGATCCCGGTCAGCTTCGTCTCCGCGTCTTCAGACAATAGTCGTAAGTTTGCTTATTTCAAGCTTATTGAGCCTCAGTGGCACTTTCTCCATTGAGAAGCGAGGCCTCCGCAGATTTCTGTAACGTTCCATTTGCCATGCTGAAGCCGAATCTGTGTAGCATTCCTGCTTGTCCAACTTCAGTGTCTGAGCGAATACCCATTAATTTATGAATTAATGGGTATTCAGCGCATACAAGTGCTGATGCACACTTGTATGCGCATCAGCACTTGTATGCTGATGCGCATACAAGTGCTGATTCGATTTTGTAGTTTTATGTTTCAAAATTTTGACATTGCTTTTTTGCGCATTTTCAAGATAAATCCACCAATAGCACGCCCTTTTTATTCTCTTCACAATTCATGCAAGGGTTCATGGCAATATTCCATTTTTCAGCGACGTTCATGTACGCGCGTTAGGTATTGTCGCAATAAATTTTCGACGCTGTTTCGATGCCGCAATTGAAATAACCTGATATATTGATGCACCTGTTTTCAGTGCTGACCGAAAAAATAATTCATTTCACATCGTTACGCTTCACTATATCTTTTGCGGTACGCTTTTATTCCCCACAGCCCTTAGACTGTTCTGAATAAGACTACGTTGTGCTTTATTCAGTGTATTATGCATAGTAGCGGCATATTTGCCTTGTCATTTACCATCGCACCCTGTCAGAACGGTCTTTGGTTAAAATCGACTGAAGCGGCCTCTAAGAATGTGCAAACATACTCCCGTACGCAATATCGCTTGTGTGCGAGTGGTTGCTAGACGAAGGAAAGCAAATTGTGACTTGGCATTTCTTTAAGAGTTGCATCGAACGCCTGTGGTGGCTGTACCGTACAGCTGTTCCAAACTGTTTTTAGGCGAAAGCATTATGTGACCCATTAGGCGAAAAAACGATGACGTCGGGGGCGGCATGACCGAGCAATGGTACCAAAAATGGCCGTGGGCGGAAAGAGTAAATGCACGTAAAAAAAAATTCTCGAATTGACGTCCAATTCTTCACGCTGGTTCCTGTAAAACAAGCAAATTGATAACCTTGAAAAGAAAATTTGGTACCTTTCGGTTTGGGTTGGGAATGGGAATCCGGTCCACCGGAATGCGAAACGAGCACTCTTCCCCGACACCTCTCTGCCAGTGCGCAGTATGTTTCGATTTTAGAGGAGGGAACTGCATCTGCAGCAATAAATTGCACGGATTGTTTACGCTTTCCATGAATGTTACTCGCGACTTGAGGCTGAGCTCCGTCATTTTTCAGCGTGTTTTAATACTCTCCCTTCATGTTATTTTCACAAGTTTTCGCGTGTTTCCATCTTGTAACCTTCGCCTGTACTTCGGTGATTGCTTTTTTTTTCATTCTTACATATTCGTAGTATTTCGCCCCCTTTTTCCGTCACTCGTGCTGACTTTGTTTTAGCCACGTTTTATGAGTACCAGTGCGCTTTCATTGCGATAGCAGTTATACGAACACTTAAGGCCATTTCTGCCGTCACTGTCGCCGTGAGGTTCGGTGTAAGTGAAAGCGCGTGAGGGTTAGCCGGCGAGCGCGATTAAACCTCACGTGTGCGAGCGAGGAACGCGGCCCAATTAAAACCCCTTAAACGTAAAGTAGCGACACTCTCCTCTTTCGCCTTCACTCCTCCTCGCTTCTCCTGTCTTTCACGCTCTCTCGTCGACCGTGGCACCACCTACACTGCTCTAGCGTAGCAACGGCGCCAGCATGTGCTCATCGCCACTCCGTAGGCGCTTCTCGAGCAAAAATGGCGCTGATGCTCGTCGCGAGGGCCTACGTGATGCTTTGAGGCCAACAGCGACACGGCGGTGGCCTCAGCCACAGCACGCGACGAGGAGGCGGCATTCTTCCAAGCGTGGCACTACTTTACGATGTTTAAGGGGTTTTAAGCCCGATGTGTGCCTTCTCCTGTGACGCGCGAGGCACGGGGTGGTCAAGGGGGGAGGAGGAGCGTTCTTCTGTGGCGGCTGATACGGTGCCTCGATGTCCTCGTCGGCTGCCGCTCCGTGCAGAGTGCAGACAACCGCGTCGTCTACTACGGCGTTGGCCACGCGTATTGCGGGCGCCGTAGTAGACGCCTTGGTGGACGTTGTAGGGACGCGTTGCCTTCGCTCGTGTGTCTTGAAAGCGATCTGCGACGTGTCTAAAGTACGCGTTCGCATGGGCCTCATCTTCAAAGGGATCTGCGATGTTTGCAGTGTGCGCGTAGTGCGGGTAGTTTCGTATGCGCTGTGCTTTTGACGTTTCGTTTGCGCTGAAGCGAGACATACATGAAAGTCAACTCGCTTCCTGTGGCCGCCATTCCTCATTGCATAATTCTCACGGTGAGTTTCCGCGCTTATCGAGCGAGACGTGTTCATGTTTACCTGTGCGCGCATGGCGCCTTGCTGATTATTTTGGTAAAACACGTTGGCGCGCTAATTGGATTGAATCCATGATAGAATACGTAAGCGCGACTGAACAAAGACGTAGAAAGAAGCAGACACACAAAGACAGCGCTGTCTCTGTGTGTCTGTTTCGTTCTACGTCCTCATTAAGCCATACTCACGCATCCTATCATTGTTAATTTAGTTAGTAAGCGATTGTTTACAAGTTTATACTGCCGATAAAACTACTGTCCTTACTTCGTACAGCTATCTACTAATTTGCTATCGCAATCGCTGCTTCGCCTTTCGGCAGAACTGCGAATTCTTCCGTTCCAATAGTTATTGCCTACGCTTTGGATTCTGTAAAGAGACATGTGCCATTTTTGTTCATTTTCGTCTGCTCATTTCCTTTACGTAGCATAGATTGGTGCACATTTTTAACGCGATAGCCTTAAGAGCCCCCTGTCGCAGAAAATCCGACGTCGGCGTCCCGCGTGCGGCGCTTAGCGTCGGAAGTCGTTTCAGCAAAAGGAATTTCGACCCACGCTTACCCAACCAATCTTCTGTCATAAATGTTACTCATACCTTGTCTTTCATTCTGTACAAAGTTATTCATTGAAATTTTGACATTGACAGGCAAAAAATTTCGTGAAGAAAAAATGGACACTTATGCTTCACCTTTAAGAGTGGAACGCGATAGCGTTCAAAGACCTCTTACTGCTTTCTTGCTTCTCGGCAACTGCAGCTTATGTAACCATAAAGTTTACCGGGAAACGCTAAAGCCCCTATAGACCTTTTCATCGGGCGAGGAGGAAAGGGTGCGCAGCGAGCCTTTACTCCTCTCGGCGCTGCGCTGTTTGAAAGTACTGCTGCCGCGTGCTACGGAACAATTTCGAGATGTTCTAGATCGTGCTATGTAAAATTTATGCAGTGTCCGTTCATGTATGGTCGTCAGGGAAGCCTTTCGGTGCGTCGCTAACTACAATCCACGGAAATATTTGTTAGAGGCGCAAACATTCGACGCGCATTATCAGCCACGGTGTGTGTATCTCTTGAGAACTATTTTGCCTATATCAATTTTAATTCAACGAAGAGAACCCTCATCTCTGTATTACCAGCATGAAATGGTACATCCACTCACTATCTGATTGCCTGGCGTAGGCACTAAAGCATAGGAGCGCATGCTCGTGTACGGTAAATCTAAGGCAACCACGAAACATCTGTGCGGCAGTCACTATCAACTATTTTTGATACACCAGCATCGTTCCCATGCAATTCAAGTCAAGTAGGGATGAAATCACTGTATATACCTTTGCGCTAGCCTCCTGCATGAGGCCGATGGCGCTGCTCAACAGTGATCACTGCGATTGGGGAACAAGCATGATACATTTATAAGCTATGTGCTTCAGCATTGCCTTTTTGCCCTGCAAAGCGATAATGTCCGAGATGAATCGCATAGCTCGAAGGCGATGCCTATTTGTGAGAACAAGATTTCCGAAATACGTGTGAGTGCTTCGTACTGAACGGAATGCACACAACCCCCCCAAAAAATTAAAACAAAATTCTGAGATCAGCCTCGTTCTCGAAAAACAAAGAGAAAACGGTCTAACGCCGCTGTACGACCTCGCATAGTCACGCCGCACAACGTTTATGCGCTATATAGAACAAACATATCTGTAATCAAGCACCTACAGCTGCTTAGGAGGCTCGCGCATTTCGTAAACGGTCGTATGCTTGACAAGTATAGTTCGCACTATAAGTTGTGCTCTTATTAATAACCAAAACGTTTCATTCATGGGTTGAAACCTCATCCACTAAACAAAGTAGTCACGCAATGTAATCCGCAGCTAACCGTTTGATCGCTTGTCAAAGTATAACAGCACAGCACCTATCGTAGCAGAACGGTACCCACGCTGTTACGATCGTCGCGTATGTTTCATTGCTCCCAAACGGCAGATTTGAAGTAAAGGATAACACTGCGATAAGGTAACATTAGTGAATGAAACTTTCCGAAATACACACTTGATCTCTGAGGCTGATCGTATGCTCAAACACGCGCGCACACATCGCGCTGCGTGCACCATGCACCTGAACGCCAGCAAAAGATCCGGCCATACCAACTTAAACCCATTCAGTACGTCTCACAGAACAGTTCTCCACGTAGAAGATGCCACGTCATACTATATAGACCACACGAGTGCGAAAACAAACACCAGAAACTATCGCGGAACGTATACCTGCCATGCAAGACGGAGCGCTTGCCCAAGCCAGCGTGCCGACTGCCCATAGATGGCGCCACTGCGTAGCAATATGGTGGCGTCCAAGAAAATTCTATCTATGGAGAACCAGCGCTGGATAGGCGGCGCGTCGAAAAGAGTGCGTTGGACGCCGCCCTGGCGACAAAACGCGGCATATTGCAGCCACACAACCAGACGACACACACACACACGCAGCCGTATTATAGTTCGTATGTTTCCGTTTTCGCGCCACTTCAAGTGGAGTTTTTGTAAAGAAGCTAGCGCCATCAAGTGAAGAAATGACGAAAAAAGCTTTTTAAGCTTTATATATTTTTCACAGTGCGTCGCGGCGAGCACGTGTGTTTCTTTAACGGTTGCATCGTGTATCGATGCCATGCTTGCGTGGCTGCCTGCCTCGCAAATCTAGCAGTTATGGCTCCGGTCGTGCTGCGCTATGGTTTCGTAAGTATTAGTTGGCCTGAAGATATTCCATATTTCTGTGGCTAGACATAAAAAATTCTGATGTTACTTCGCCACAGCAGTCAATGGAGAAGAAAGCTTTATCGCATCAGCTGACTCGCGCAAGCAAATGTTTGAATGCTCCGCTGCTTGATCCGTAACAATCCTGGCTACATTTAGCACTAATTACATAAATTTGCCGGATGCATCTCAGCGCCGAGTCCTCATCCGCATGCACATTTTTATAAACACTTAGGTGGCTTAGTCGCGCGTGCGCCAGCACTATGCGCGTACAACTCGTACTACAAGGCAGCTTCCCTCCCACATAATTCTTGGCAATGAATGGATAATTTTTACCTTTCATATCGTTCACTTGGTGCGGTGGCGTTGGATTGGGGCTTGGCGGTGGCATTGCGAAGGAAAAATGGTACATATGCCGGATGGTGCATGCTATTGCTCATTTTGTTTCCGACGAAATACCGACTGCAGATTCTGCTGTTTGGTACTGTCTGCCATGGCTGACCGTCTTTACTATCGAATAAACCAAGGATACACGCGAAATTTGATTTAGAAACCAGCCCGACACCGCTTGACAGGGCGACAAGATGGGAGCTTACTCCGCTCGCCTGACTGCTTGGATCCAACGCCGTCTCCGTTCTTGTTCGTAGGGTTTAGATGGAAAGACGCAGAAGGATACATCCTCCCTCATCCCGACTTAGTTGTGGCACTTGCATACGCAACAGTATCGTCGGCGCCCTTTTGTTTTCCTTCGACTTTAAGGGCACGCAACGCAATTTTCGTCCACAGGGGAGGCTGCATTGTGCACGTTCTGACCGCCAGGGCGACGCTGCAGGCGCCGTGAGAACTCCAGCGCTGGTTCCCCATAGCTTCGGAAAAGTACCGCCATTCCCTCTCTCCACCGCCGTCTCCTCTCCTAAGCTGCTGGTCTTTTTGTTTACTTTTTGCTTGGGAAAGCAAGTCGATGGTGGCGCCCCTTCGAAAGTCCCTGTTGGAGCTGTCAGGCCGGGCGCGCGCCGCCGCTGCTGCTCAGTCCGTCCGTGGCTGTGTTCCCTCCCACATGTGGCTGCGTGGAATGCTTCGCCCTTAACTTCTGCAGAGTCTCCCTTGAGTTGTGGTGCGGAATCAGCCGGTTCGTGCAGACTCTTTTCTGTAGCGTAATATGACGTTGGAAGACTTCTGGCAAGCCTTCTAAGATTCGGAGCGTCCCTCAAACGGACTCTCCTTTGTGAAAGCGTCCATTCTCGTCGTTTCGAGCACAACGTTTCCTTGTATATGGCGCGAATATCGCTCAATGCAGTATTTCATCACAAGCAGTTCTACATAAAGATGTGGGGTTACTCCATGCTGGTTATTACGCCGGCAACAAATATTTTCATGGCGGCTGTTGTGGTAAGCCGTGTCACATCAATGTTTGCGGCTACTCGAGTTACTGACTGCGACGGACTGGAAAAAAAATATAGTGGCATGGTGGCACTAATTTGCACTTTCCACCTTCGATACATTTCCCTGTCTCTGGAAGTAAAGTGAGAATGTACATTTATTTAACCTCTATTTCGCCTTCTACGGAACAATGCATGCACGCAGTTTTCGGATGTGCGGCGAAGCTCGCACTCGTGTCGTGAGGCTGCGAGAACCTGCATGGGCCTTTCCACGAATATTGATGATCGTGGTAGACGATATGCATGGAAAGTATTAGCTGCAAAACGGCCTAGCTATTGTGCCGTGAAAGTAGAGACGCACGACTACCTGTGAGCTTTCCTTGGACGGATACGGCCAGAAATATCGCTCGTTCAATGGCCAATCGGGATATGGCTGCGGACAGCCAAGTTAATGCTTTAAATTCGTAACGGAAGCCAGTTTTCCGAAGAGAGATCATTTCAATGGGAAAGCAAAGGTCCACCGCAAAAAATAGAAAGTAC